>NC_133658.1:70192061-71392061 GCF_037893015.1 Macrotis lagotis
GATCTGAGATGTATGGAAACCACCTTTATTGTTACTGATCCAGTCACCTTACTTGCCTGTTCCTAGATTGCTGGGGTTGGTTTGGGTCAATTGGCTTTGGTATAGACTGAACTGAACTCTCAGCCTGGTGCAGCAGACCCTTCCTGCTCATCTTCCAAGTTGTCTTGAACTGGAAAATTGATTTACTCAAGCCATTTTGTGAATTCTGCCACTCTAGAATTTGTTTAATTTATTATTTCAAGGTATTTGGAGTGGTTTGGGGGAGAACTCTGGTAAGTCCCTGACTTTACTCCACACCTAATGAAATTTCTTTAAAATCTGGTTGTTCCTAATGATTCTAATCTACAACTCACTTCTCTTTATCCTCAACAATCTTCCCCTCAGTAAACCTTTCAATTCTCATGGGTTTTTTCTATGATACCTATGCATATGATTACCAAAACTCACAATATGCTTCAACCCATGCTCAAACTTCAGTATTATTTAATTAATTGCCTATTGGAGAACTTACATTGTAAGTACAGAGAAAACACCTTAAATATAGCATTTCTGAACTTGAATCCATCCTCTATATCTTCCCCCTTTCAGACTTCTCTTTTGCTGTCCAAAGCAGTGATTTTTATTTTTTAACATGCACATTCTCTGTTTAAAAAGAAGAATATTAATGTTTTTATTTTATATTCCATTTTCAAATTACCTGAATCTTATGAGATCACTTATTAAAAAAATAAAATTAAGTAAATCTAAGAATATAGTGACTTCATCTGAAAATGTATACAACATTACATAACTACTCCCTACAATATTATAATTTTTTAAAAGGAACAGAAATTTATTGTTTCTCTCTCTCCCATGGATACACATATTGTTAGATATCCTTTGTATAATCAAGTTAAAAAAATTCTTTGTTGACTTTATGTATAAATGCATATGCACATGTGTATACACATATTTACATACACATATGAATAAATGCATTTGCACATGTGTGTTTATGCATGCATTGTTTAATTGTGCACATGTGTCACATTGTGAACTTTAAATCTATCATCTGATTCTCAGGAGCTGGTAGAATATTTTATCACTGATCCTCTTAAATTTTGGGTAGGTTTTTTAATTGGCAAGAAGTTCTCATTAAAACTAATGTTTACCTGCACAGTGTTGTTACTGCTATTCAGATGGTTTTTAGTCTACACAGTTCATTAACTATTTATTAAAGACTTAGTAGTTTATTTTACATCAATGTATAAAACCTTTACGTGAACACATTTATTTCAGAATTTTATTTTAGGGTTTTTTGCAAGGCAAACGGGGTTAAGTGGCTTGCCCAAGGCCACACAGCTAGGTAATTATTAAGTGTTTGAGACCAGATTTGAACCCAGGTACTCCTGACTCCAGGGCCAGTGCTTTATCCACTATGCCACCTAGCTGCCCCTATTTCTATATTTTTACTGTACAGTATTATTCTCACTTATATAGCACATTTTATTCATTCATTTCTTGATTCATTGATATACTTTTAGTTTGCTTTTTCAATCATAACAATAATAACAACAACTTGTTTTGTACTCAAAGCACCCTTTCATATTTCTTTGATGGGAGGGTAATATCAATCAATGGATAAAAGGACATACATAATTTATATTGTGATGCTTTTATACAAGATTGCTTCTTTCATGTCTAATTTTCAAAAGTACTTTTTGTTTAATTCCTGCTTCCCCAAATCACTGTAACCTTTCACTGATCCACCAGAAGTTTATTAGTGAATCTGTTTTTTCCCCAGACTCCTGGAAATTCCCATTTTTATTTTCTTTAACCCTGGTAACAGATGGAATCATAGAATTATTTTAATTTTAATTTTTTAAATTTCTAGTCATTTGTAGTGTTTCTTCATATGGTTATAGATAGCTACAGTTTTTTTTTCCTCTTGAGAACTAATTGATAACAAACTTAGACAATTTATTAGTTTAAGCATGTCTTTTATTCTAATAACATTGAATCATTTCCTTATATATCTTAGAAATAAAACTTTTTCAGAGAAACTTGCTGAAAAGATTTTTGACAGTTTTTTGAACCTGAAAATTTAGTTTTATTGGATTTGTTCGTGCAAATACTCTTTGTTGGAATTGCATGTATTAAACATTCATTTTAATCTTTTGTCCTGAACTCTAACTATTTTTCGTCAAGATTGTTTTCCCGTTTCAAAGGATTTGATGTCTTTTACATTGCTGTCTATTTTCCCCCTTAGTAATTTTATTTAACAGCGAGTTCTAATTCCAAGATCTGGACTATTGTATTTATAAAAATCTAGAGCATTAGAGAATTTGCTTCTGAATGATGTGTACATAATCTTATCCCTGATCAAACTCCTTTTTTAGTTTCCCAGGAACAAATTATTTAAGAATTGTTACTTTGCGATAAAGTTTAAGAGATGGTAGCTTTGTGCCTCTATAAAATATACTTTTAATTTATTTCCCTTAATGTCCTTGATTCTAGTTTTGCTTTATTATTGTGGATAATGATGATGACGATGATGATGATAATGATGATGATGATGATGATGATGACATAATGTAAGGATTTCCATATCATTTTACATTTACCAAGCAGAAAAATCAAATAAAATAGAGATCAAGTGACTTGCCCAATGTTATAGAGATAGTAAGAGTTTGAGAATGGATGGATTCAGGTCTTCTTGACCTTTGTGTCTGGTCTTCTAACAATATGGATTTTATTATTTATTATAGTTCTTAGAAATATTTTTAGAAGTTTAATATTATCTTGATAAAAATAATTTATGTAAAATTACAATTTTTAAAAATGCTAACATCTTAAGCATGAGAAATTTACTATTTCAATTTCTTAGTTCTATATGTATGTAACTAGACAATTGTCATTGTATTTATAAAGTTCTTATGGGTATCTTGGTAAGTAGACACTCATATTTTATATATCCTCAATTTATTTTAAATGGAATTCTTTTCTATCTCTTCTTGCTGGGTTTTATTGGTTCTATATAGAAATCCTAGGGTTTTATGTGAACTTCTTTTACATTCTACAAGTTAGCTGAATTTATCATTTTGATTTTCATTTGACACTCTTGAATTTTTAATATACCATCATAACATCTATAAACTTATAATTTTGTTTTTTATTTCCATAAATAACATTTCTAGCATTATGTAATAAAAATTTGATAATAACAGTTATTTTTGTTTCATTCATAATTTTATGGGAAAAATGATTTTAGCTGATGTACATTAAATATTATGAAGTTTCTTGGTTTTAGATAAATTGTTTATCATTTCAAAATAAAAATATCCATTCCTGTGATTTCTAGCATGTTTTTTTTTACTGAACAAAAAGTGATATTCATGAAAGATACAGGTTCATACCCCTGCATTATCCTAAATTCTCCATATCAATAACTTGACAAGTCTTGCAATTCCTAAAATTTTAGTATAGCCTATATCTGAAGTTTTCTCCTTGTTTGTAATAACTACTGCATTATTTTAGTATTTGTTATCATTTTGCCTATATTAATGCAAATATCTTTTAATCACTTGCATTGTTTATCTGCAATGCATTTAATTTGAAACTTTGCTGCAAAAACAATTTTTCTTAAGGTAAAAAACTGTGATTAAGATCATGACTAGGTGCATACATATATATATTTACATCTATACATATATGCTATATATGTATATATTTATATATACATATATGCTGTATATATATACATCTATGCATATATATATCTATATATCTACAAATCTACCTCTACCTCTGTCTCTGTCTCTGTCTCTGTCTCTACCTCTATCTCTATCATCTCTATCTATCTCTATCTCTATCTCTATGTATATATCTCTACATATATCTATATATATCTATATCTATATGTATGTATCTATCTATATGCATATCTATATATCTTTATGTCTATGTCTATGTCTATATATCTATATCTATATATCTATTCCTATATCTATATCTGTATCTGTATCTGTATCTATATCTATATCTATCTAATCTATATCTATATCTATATATATCTATATGTCCAAGGTCCCCACAGCTAGTAAGGGACTGGATTCAAACTTTTGCGCTCCTGACTCCAAGGCCAGTGCTCTAGTCACTGTACTACCTAACTGTACTACAATATAGCTATATAATTATACATATAGATACATATAGTATACTCATATATATAGTATATATATATAGTATATATATATATATATACTCATATACTCATATATATATACATATAGTATATATATATATGTCAATTTTCTTCACCATATCACATATCTATTTATTTGTTGAGGGAAATCTTCACATACTTGAGCTAGATATCAGCATAACTGATTGTTGATATGTTTGATAATTTAGTTCTGTGAGTTATGAATTTTATATTGATTAATAAGATATCTGCAATGAATTTAATAATAATGATTTAGCATCTAGAAATCCTTATCACAGACAGGATCTGGGAATAGAAAAACAGTGGAAACAAAGTAGCATGACAGATACTGCCCTGAACTATGCTTACCTATGTTAAGTGAATCAGTATAAATTGTACTGCATAAAAATAATGCACCCCCAAAACAGCTTATCCATTTCCACAGCGCTTCTATTTGGATAGTCACAAGTGCCATAATCTTTGCATTGTCCTGCCTGATGGGCTTGTCCTGGGAAGATCACTCAAGGCCCAAATAAAAGAGTTCTATGATCTATCCTCTTACTTATGATCATATGTGAATTAAATGTTTCCACAACAACAAAGTGTAATTCTAAGGAAGAGAGTAATCCCATGATTTGTAAATCAATTCCTTGCAACGAAAGCAATTAATAAATTGCTAACTCATTATTAGCCCTCTGGTTTTGGTCTGTTCTGCTCAGTAAAACTGGGTTAACACTATCAATCTGCTTTGTCTTGGTTTAGTGTCCATTAAAAAGATTTGAGTGGGTTATACCTATAGTGCACTTCTATAGAATGAGTATAGCATACAGAGTATAGTGCCACAGGTGAGAATTGAGTGACAGGACACCAGAGGCAGATGACTACTCCTTAAAAGTTATCAGCAAGAATAACACCAGATTTGTTCCAGTGGCCATGAAGGTGAATGAAATGGGTACTCTAGACTACTATAGATTAGTCAGACCTGGAACACTACATCTCAAGTCATCACCAAACTCTTTGACTTTTTTTGGTCCTAGACCTCAAAAACTCAGGAAGAGGGAGTGAGGTTGACAATTTTGCATCAGTCTAACTTCTTAAATTCAAATTATGTATGGATAAAGATACTTTCATCTTTTCTTGTATATTACTTTGCATAATAGAATGGAATGTGAGTTCCTTGAGATCACAGATTCACCATATACACACATTTCATTTTTTTAATTTTTCATGATTAACATATTGCCTGATCCATAGTTGGCTTTTCATAGGTAGTTACTGACTTGATTCAAATATATATTTTTGCATCAACAATTATATTATACATGAAGCTTTCTCTGATTCTCTAAACTTCTAATTCCTAGTCAATATTCTTTTTTTCCATAACCACATCCACAATCCCATCCCCCATATTGTCTCCTCGGTTTTCTAATGTAAACTACCTATAAATAAAGATTATTTCATCTTTTACATTTGAATTACCAATACCTAATACAGAATCCGACAAATAAAAAGAATAGGAAAAATTAGCACAAATGATAAAAGCATCCAGGTTTGTATTCAGATTTGTATAATTTATAAAATTCATTGGAATTACAACTCCTAATTTTGCAAAGGAATTCCTTGACTAAGAAAATTATTTTATTTCTCACATTTCATGCTATGGCTGTTGTTTACATTTTGGTAATATACACTTTTATATGTATGTGTGCACCTATATTTTGTCTTTTCATTGTCATTATCATTTATATACTATGTTAATTCCATTTATCAATATTAGGACAGTAATAGAGAAT
The DNA here is from genome assembly GCF_037893015.1 of Macrotis lagotis. Classification (NCBI taxonomy): domain Eukaryota; kingdom Metazoa; phylum Chordata; class Mammalia; order Peramelemorphia; family Peramelidae; genus Macrotis; species Macrotis lagotis. Next base: position 70,198,038 of record NC_133658.1, read on the forward strand.
AACATAAATATATCACAATTATTTTAGTCATCTTCAATTACTGAGTATCTACTTTGTTTTTATTTCTTTACTATCACAAAAAGCATTACTACGGATAATTTGGCATATATGGAAATTTTGATTTTCTTGGAGGACAAACCAAGCAATGGAATCTACGCATTAGAGGTTATGAACTTATAGTTAGTTGAATTGCAAAATTCAAAGTTGCTTCCCAAAATGGTTTTACTGATTCCCATTTTTACCAATCAAGAACCACTTTGTCTATATACTTCTCTGCCACAATCCATCCAACCCATAACTACACCAATCTCTGAATATTTTTTGATGATTTTCAGTGAAATGAATCTTTAGACTTTAAAAAAAAGTAAGTTGTCTTATTATTAGGGATTTAGAACTGTGAGTTTTCATGTGGTTATTAATGCTTTGGACTACATATTTTAATAGTTATTTATTCAGGGGGCAGCTAGGTGGTGCAGTGGATAGAGTACCAGTCCTGGAGTCAGGAATACCTGAGTCCAAATCTGGCCTCAGACACTTAATAATTACCTAGTTGTGTGGCCTTGGGCAAGCCACTTAACCCCATTGCCTTACAAAAAAAATCAATTGGAAAATTTGGCAAAAAAAAAAACCCAAGAGAAGATTAATACCTTGCAACAAGAAATCAACTAAAAATACAATTGGACAAATTCAAAATGAAAATTATTCTCTCAGATCCTTAACTGGACAAATACAAAATGAGAATAATTCTTTCAGATCCTCATTTGGGCAAATGCAAAAAGAAAATAATTCTCTCAAACCCTCAATTGGTGAAATGGAAAGCACTTTCAAAAATAGAATTGACCACTTGGAAAAGGAATTGCAAAAGGTAAATGAAGAAAACTCACCTCTATAAAAAAAAAAGAATGGGGGTGGGGAGCAGAGCCAAGATGGTGACAGGAGAAGAGTTTCTCTTATGTGCTCTCTCTATAATATTTCAAAACTCATAAAATAATGACTCTAAATTTTCAAGAAATATAAACCACAGAAAGATTCAGTGAGGCAGTTCTCCAGACCAAGGGAAACTGGAAAAAATGCAAAGGCTCTACTCTATAGGGTTAGAGGGGGTGGCCTGCCAGAGTGAAGGAATTTCTGTCTCCCAAAGGCAGCCCCAGGGTGATTGGATGCTGTGGCTCACTGCAGCAGGGGCAGTTTCCTGACTTGCACCCTGGGAAGCACTGGGCACAACTTGGAAGATCAGCTGGGGTATCTCTGTTAGAGCAAGCACATGAAGCCCAGACCTCAGGGCACTCAGTGAGCAGTGGTGGCCATGACGGCCCAGATCCAAGAAAAAGAAGCAGGGGGGGGCCCATAAGCAGGAGCCCCCAAACAACTGAGCCTTGAGTGCTCAGCCTACCAAAGGTAGGGGAGTGGAGAGAGATTTTCGAGGTCTGTACTCTGTACCTGGAACAGGACTCTGGGGCTCTGACCACAATCATACCCTAATCACAGTCTAGGTCCTCCATAGAACATCAGCCCCTTTCACCTCAGCCCCATGGCATAGGGGTGCACTTGTGATCACTCACAGACCAGGAGGGAACACAGAGCTTCACACACTGAGATCCTTGTTGGATACTCAAAAGCTCAGGAACCACCCCAAAACCAGGCATAGGCTGCGGAAATGAATAAACAGAGAAAAAAGAGGAACATCATTGAGAAATACATTGTCTATGATCCCAAGAAGGATTGAAATACTCACTCTGAAAATGAGGAAGTGCAAACTTCTGCGTCTAAAGACTCCAAGAAAAATGGAAATTGGGCTCTGGCTATGACAAAGTTCAAAAAATATTTTGAATATCAAGTAAGGGAGATAGAAAAATTGGGAAAAGAAATGAGGGAGATGCAAGGAAAAACATGAAAAAGAAGTTAGCAGCTTAGTCAAGGAGATCTAACAAAGGTTGAAGAAAACATGTTAAAAACCAGCATAGTTCAAATGGATAAAAGTTAAAAAAAAATCATTGAGGAGAAGAATGCTTCAAAAACCAGAATTGGCCAGATTGAAAAAGAGATAAGAAAGCTCTCTGAGGAAAACAAATCCTTCAGATGTAGAATGGAGCTAAAAGAAATTATTGACTTTATGAGAGATCAGGACACAATACTTCAATACCAAAAGAATGAAAAATTAGAAGAAAATGTGAAACAACTCACTGAAAAAAAACAACTAATCTGGAAAACAGATTCAGCAAAGATAATTCAAAATTTATGGGGATACCTGAAGGTCATGATCAGGAAAATGGCCTTGATCTCATTTTTTAAAGAATTGCTACAGGAAAATTGCCCAGAGGGCAAAATAGAAATTGAGAGAATCCACTGATCTCCCCTAGAAAGAGATCCAAAAACAACCCAACCCCAGGAATATTATGGCCATGTTCCATAACTCCCAAGTCAAAGAGAAAATATTAAAAGCAGCCATAATGACACATCATGGAGCTACAGTCAGGATCACACAGGACTTAGCAGGAACTATGTTATGGGCTCATAGGGCTTGGAATATAATATTCCAGAAGGCAAAAGAGCTCAGAATGCAATTGAGAATCAATGACCCAGCAAAACTGAACATCCTCTTCCAGGGTAAAAGATGGACTTTCAGTGAACCAGGGGAATTTCAATTATTCCCGCTGAAACAGTTGGAGCTGAACAGAAAATTTAATCTTCAAATATAGGACTCAGGTCAAGCATAAAGAGTGGAGGAAAATGTTAATAAATGAAAGACATAATGATGAACTGCATGTATTCCTGCATAGAAAAATGGTACAGATAACACTCATATGAAACTTCTCATTTAATAGAGCACTTAGAAGGACTTTTTATAGATGAAGCACAGGAGAGAGCTGAATTTGAAGATATAATATATTGTGAAAATGGAGTCAATGTATAAAAGGGAAATGTAATGTGAGTAAGAGAAAGGAGAGGTAGACTAGGCTAAGATATTTCATATAATAAGTTTTTTTTAATGCAATGAGCTATTGCAATGATATGGAAGGGGGTAAGGCGAGGAGGAATGACAGAACCTTCACTCTCATCAGAGGTGGCTTGGAGAGGAATGAGCATATATATATACTTAAAGGGGTATAGACATCTATAGAAAGAAGGAGAGAAGGTAGAGAGGGAAGGGGGTGATGGGAGTGATGGAGGAGAGGTTGGACCATGGGGGAGAGTGTTCAGATATAACACATTTCTTTTTTTACTTCTTGCAAGGGACTAGGATTGAATGGCCTATCCAGGACCACAGGGCTGGTTGGTTGCTGGGCCTTGGGGCTGGTATGTTGGCTTGGGGTCTTTTGGCCCCAGGACCAGTAAACAGTCTGCTGTGCCACTCTGTTCCCCTACAGAACATTTAAGAAGAGGGATAGAGTGAAAGGAGAGAGAAAATGTACTATATGGTAGTGAGGATGAGTTGTGATCAGCAATGGCAATGGTGAAAAAATTATGGAAGTAGCTTTTGTGATGCACTTATCATAAAGAATGTGATCTACTCACAACAGAGCTGGTGGTATTGGAACACAGACTGAGTCATATTTTTTATTATTTTATTTTTATTTTCATTTTCTTATCTTTACTTTATTGCTCATGAGGGTCTTTATTTTGGGGGGATAGGGGGTATTATGTTTTCTCTTAAACAAGAATATTTTAGTAATGTATAAAAAATCACTTGTACAAAAATAAAAATAAATATAATAAAAAGATGGAGTCTGTGGAAACTAATAACTTCATGAGACAGTAAGAGCCTGTTAAACAAAACTTAAAAAATAGAAAAAACTGAAGAAAATGTAAAATACCTCTCATCAGCAAAACTACTGACCTCAAGAATAGATCAAGAAGGGACAAGCTGAGAATTATAGGTCTTCCTGAAAACATCGGAGAGAAAAAATAGCCTAGACTAAATATTACAAGATTTAGTGATAGAAAATTGCCCTAATATCATGAAAACAGAGGGAAAATAGTTATTGAAAGAATACATCTCTTCCCTCCAGAAAGAGTTCCTAAAATGAAAACACCAAGGAATATTATGGCCAAATTCCAGAACTATCAAATAAAATAAAAATCCTACAAGCAGCCAGAAAGAAACAACTTAGATACCAAGGAGCCACAGTAAGGATTACCCAGGATGTGGTTGCATCAACATTAATGGAATTGAAGTGCCTGGAACAAGATTTTCTGAAAAGCAAAGGATCTTGGAATGCAGCCAGGAATCCATTATCCAGTAAAGAGATGCCTTCTCTTTTAGGGGGAAAAGATGGACATTTAACTAAATAGAAGACTTCCAACAATTCCTGATGAAAAAACCAGAGCTAAATAGAAAATTAGGATATCAAAGAGGAAGTTCAAGAGAGACATGGAAAATTTAAAAGAAAAGGGGGGGGAGTAAAGAAAAAAATCTGCTATCCAATAAGATGAAGCTGACTATATCAGAGCATGGGATAAAAGAGTCTCATAATTTAAAAATTGTAACTCTATCAGAGAGAGTATATTTAGCCAGAAATCATTGACACTCATGACTAATCCATGAGGCTGTGACCCACTGGGATGAAACTGGCTATATCCCTACTTGGGAGAAAGACTCTAATAACTTTAAATAATTGTAAATCTATTAGAAAGAATATACACAGTCAGAAGTGATGATGGATACTCAAGGATTTTCTATGACTCAGAATGATTTAAAAACACTTCCCCCTTAAAGAGGGGGAGACAGGAAGGAGACAGGAGGAAGGAGAGGATTGAATAGGGTAAATCTCATTACATCAAGTGGTACAAAAGACCTATGGTAATAGAGGGAAAGAAGGGAGGAGATAAGAAACACCAGAATCTTCCTCTTATCAGACTTGACTTAAAGTTCACTTACATACACACTATTTTAACTTTAAAAGCATCTTACCTTTCAAGTATTAAAGGTGGAAAAGAGGAGAGGGGGACAGAGAGAGGGAGGGGGGAAAAGTGGAACTATAAGAAGGAATGGAAGGGAAAAGGGAAAAAGGGAAAGGGGAGGGCCTGGATATAGGAGAGCAAACACACTGAAGGGGTGGCATTCAGAAACAAAATACTGGGGAATACAGATAAAGGGAAAAAAGGGGGAAATAGAAACAGAGGGGAAAATAGCATGGAGTACAATAAAGAGTAATTATAACTTTGAATGTGAATGGGATGAGGTTTCCCTTAAGATGTAAGTAAATAGCAGAGTGGATTAAAAACCAGAATCCTACAATATGCTGCTTATAAGAAACTCATTTGAAGTAGATTTTATATACATATATAAATATTATATATATATATATATATATATATATATATATATATATATATATATAAAGAGAGAGAGAGAGAGTGAGTTTGGGGCAAAATATATTTTGCTTCAGCTGAATTAAAAAAAAGCATGGGTAGTAATCCTTAGAGCAGTTGCAAGAATAGCATTAAAAGAGATAAGGAAGGAAACTATATTCTGCTATAAGGCATTATAGAAAATAAAGAAAATTCAATAATGAATATGTATTCCCCCAAATGCAATAGCATTAAAGTACTTAGAGGAGAAGCATAAAGAACTACAGGAAGACACAGACAGCAAAACTCTGTTAGTGGGAGAACTCAACTTCCCACTCTAAGATTTAGATAATTGAATCATAAAATAATCAAGAAAGAAGTTAAGGAGGTAAATAGATTACTAGAAAACCTAAATATGATAGACTTATGGAGGAAAATGAATGGGGATAGAAAAGAATATGCATTTTCTCTGCAGTATATGAAACTGATACAAAAATTAAGCATGTACTAGGGCATAAAAACCTAATAAATAAATTGGAGAAAGGCAGAAATAGTGACTACATCTTTCTCAGATCACAATGCAATATGGGACCAGGAAGATACAGACCCAGAACTAATTGGAAACTGAATAACCTCATTTAAAAAAAAATGAGTGTATCAAAGAAAAAATTACAGAAAAAGTTAATTATTTTATCCTAGATAATGACAATAATGAAACAACATACCAAAGTCTATGGGATTCACTCAAAGTGGCTGTCAGGGGAAATATATCTTTAAATGCTTACATGAATAAATTAGAGAAAGAGGAAATCAATGAACTAATATACAACTAAAAAATTAGGGAAAGAACAAATTAAAACCCCCATTTAAATACCAAATTAGAAATTCTAAAAATTAAAGGAGAAATTAATAAAATCACAAGCAAAACAACTAAGGAATTAATTTAAAAAACCAAGAATTGGTTTTATGAAAAAACCCAATAAACTTGATAAACCTCTGGTCAATTTGATTAAAAAAAAGAAAGAAGAAAACCAAATTGCTATTATCATAAATGAAAAAAGGTGAACTCACCACCAATGAGGAGGAAATTAAAGTAATAATTCATAATTATTTTGCCCAACTCTATACCAATAAATTTGACCATCTAAGAGAATGTCTGAATATTTACAAAAATATATGTTGCACAGGTTAAATGAAGAGATTAAATACCTAAACAAAACTATCTCAGAATAAGAAATTCAACAAATCATGTATCAGAAATTATATGATTATATCAATAGATGCTGAAAAATCTTTGGACAAAATTCAGCAGGCATTCCTACTTAAAACACTAGGGAGTGTAGGAATAAATGTACTGTTCCTTAGAATACACAGTATCTATTTGGAACCATCAACAAGCATTATATTCAATGGGGAGAGGCTAGAGACATTCACAATAAGATTAGGGGTGAAACAAGGATTTCCATTATAACCACTAATATTCAATATCATATTAGAAATGTTAGCATCAGCAATTAGAGAAGAAAAAGAAATTGAAGGAATTAGAATTGGGAAGGAAGAGAAAAAAACTCACTTTTTGCAGAAGACATGATGATATACCTAAAGAATACTAAGAAATCATTCAAAAAAAACTACTGGAAACAATTAGCAGTTTTAGCAAAGTAGCAGAATATAAAATAAACCCCCATAAATCCTCAACTTTTCTCTGTATAATTAGCAAGATAAGCAGGAAGAGCTAGAAAAAGAAATCCCATTCAAAGTAACCTCAGACAATATAAAATACCTGGGACTCTATTTGCCAAGGCAGTCTGAAAATTTTTGAAAACTATTACAAGACACTTCTCACACAAATTAAATAAGATTTAAATAAGTGGGCAAACAAACTGATAATGGATAGGTTGAGGTAATATAACAAAAAAATAACAATTCTACCAAAACTAACCTACCTGTTTAGTGGCCCACCAATCAAAATTCCAAAAAAATTACATTAAGAAGTTAGAAAAAGTTGCAAGGAAATTCAAATGGAGAAATAAAAAGTCAAGAATTTCCAGGGATTCAATGAAAAAAAAATTGCAAAAGAAGGTCTCCTAGCCCTACCTGATCTAGAATTATATTATAAAGCATCAGTCATCAAAACTATCTGGTATTGGTTAATAAATAGCAATAGCAGGAAATGATTATAGTAATCTGTTGTTTGATAAACCCAAAGAGCCCAACTATTGGGATAAAAACTTCTGGGAAAATTGGAAGTTAATATGTAAGAAACTTATATTTAGACCTAACACCCTATACCAAGATAGGATCCAAATGGATACAGGATTTAGACATAGCAAACAATATTATAAGCAAGCTAGAAGATCAAGGAGTAGTTTACCTGTCAGATCTATGGAAAGGGAAGCAGTTTATGAATAAGGGAGAGATGGAGAACATCACTAAAAACAAACAAGATGGTTTTGATTACATTAAATTAAAAACCTTTTGCACTGACAAAACCACTGTAACCAAGATCAAAAGAAAATTAGTAAACTGGGAAACAATCTTTACAACTAATGCTTCTGACAAAAGACTCATTTATAAAATATATAGAGAAGTGAGTCAAATTTTATAAAAAAGCCATTCCCCAATTGACAAATGGTCAAAGGATATACAAAGTTAATTTACAGATGAAGAGACCAAAGTAATCCTTAGTCATATGAAAAATTATTCTAAATTATTACTTATCAGAGAAATGCAAATTAAAGCTTCTCTGAGGTACAACCTCACACTTCTCAGATGGCCAATATGACCAGAAAGGACAATGATCATTGTTGGAAGGGTTATGGGAAATCTGGGACACTATTAAATTTTTGGTGGAGCTGTGAACTCATCCAACCTTTCTGGAGAGCGATTTGGAACTACACCCAAAGGGAAACAAAAATGTGCATACCTTTGATTCATCAATACCACTACTGGGTCTATACCCTGAAGAGATTATGAAAAAAGGGTAAAAATATCATTTGTATAAAAATATTAATAGCTGCCATGTTTGTTTTGGCAAAGAAGTAGAAATCATGTAAATATCCTTCAATTTGGGAATGGCTTAGCAAACTGTGATATATGTATGTCATGGAACACTATTGTGCTCTTTGAAACCAGGAGGGATGGGAATTCAGGGAAGCCTTGGAGGGATTGGCATGAACTGATACTGAATGAGATGAGCAGAACCAGAAAAACACTGTCCACCCTAACAGCAACATGGGGGTGATGATCAACCTTGAAGGACTTCCTCATTCCATCAGTGCAACAGTGAGGGACAATTTGGGGCTGTCTGCAATGGAGCATACCATCTGTACCTAGAGAAGGAACTGTGGAGTTTGAATAAAGACCAAGGATTATTGCCTTTAATTTAGAAAAAAACTGATATCTTATTGTCTGATCTTGCTATCTCTTATACTTTGTTTCTTCCTTAAGGATTTGATTTCTTGTCATATTCAATTTGTATCACTGTATACCCTGGAAAAAATGTAAAGATTTGCAAATTGCCTTCTGTGTTGGGTGGGGGTAAGGAAGTAATATTGGGGGGAAAATTGTAAAACTCAAAATAAATAAAATCTTTATAATTAAAAATGTATGTGCACACATATATACATATAAGGGTTAATTATATATATATATATGTATATGTGTTTGTTTATATCCCCTCAACATTAAATATTTGGTTTATATATGCATATGTATATAAATATGTGTGTATATATATACATATATATGTATGTAAACACATATAAAATTAGCAGTTTGTTGTATTTGATATCCACTTTTTTCTACCTTTTATTCTGATGCCAAAGACCATTGTGGACTATGCCCTTCTATGTTTTGCTTTCTCCTGAAGTTTGTTCAGGATCATGTTTCTTTTTTTGACATTTTATTTTTCCAAATATTTGTTATGAAAGGTTTTTAACATTCATCCATATGTATGTCTATTTTTAAATTACTCAGTTTTTTTCCTCTCTCTCTTCCCATTTCCCTCCTCTTAGCAGCGAACTTTCAAGTTAATATTCTACAAAACATTTGTGCTAAGCATGTTTAAAGATTTGTCATTTTCACTTTGAGGAATCAGTATTAAGGAAAAGAAGTACAAAAGAGAATTTTTTTAAATGAAAGTAGTATTTATTTGATTTTGAATGTTATCTTTTGTCCTGTCTTGTTTTGTTTTTGTTTTATTTTTTTTCCTCTGGATGGGCATAACGCAGTCCATAGCCAATCTAATAGGGTTGTCCTAGCTCTCTGAACTTCTGAAAGGAGCTGCATTCATCAAGGTTCAAGATCATGTTTCATGACACTATCTACTCAACCTCTGTTGCCATTTTATCCTTTTGCCTGAAATATTTCCCAATGTCAGTATCTTTTCCAATGGGTCTTGTGTTCTCAAAGTACTTAAGTTTCAGGTTCAATATTTCTCCTTCCAACAAGTTGTCAGCATTGATTTCTTTAAATGATTGATTTGGTCTTGTCTAAAGCACTCTCAAAAGTCTTCCCTAATACCACAGTTCAAAAATGTCTATCCTGAGGCACTCAACTTTCATTGTACACTAACTTACGACCATATATTACTATTAGAAACCCCATACTTTTGACCTATGAACTTTTTCAGGAAGATGGCATCTTTGTTTTTTCAGTTTACTATCCATAGTTTCCATAAATTTCCTTCTAAGGAGCAAGTGTGTTCTAATTTCATGGCTGTTATCATTATCTGCTATGATCCATGAGCCCCCATTTTTTTTTTAATCTGATATTACTTCCCTATCTTCTCCTTCCATTTGTCAAAAAGTTACAGGAGAAGTTCCTATGGTTTTAGTTGTTTTGATGTTAAGTTTCAAGACAGGTTTTGCACTCTCTTCTTTTACCCTCATCAAAAAACGTCTTTCATTCATCCACACTTTCTGCCACTATAGTGGTATTATCTGTATGTCTGAGATTGTTGATATTTCTCCTGACAACTTTATTTCTGGCTTCTGATTTACCTGTCCTCTCATTTCACCTTATATACTCTTCATATTGATCAAATATGCTGACAATATACATCCTTATCACACTCCTTCTCCAATCAGTTGTTACATTCTTGGTTCATTTTTTTAAAAATTTTATTAGTATTTATGAAATAAAACAAGCATTTGAAAAACATGATATAATAAAAAATTACTGAAAAGGAGTTATCAAATCTATCATACATAAATTTCTATTATTTTTAAATATGTAATATCATTATCACCTAAATTTTTTTCCTTCTCTCTTTTCTCCCTGTATACTCTAGTGATGACTACTGTTACATACACATATTTTTTTAAATGTAAAATCATTCTATGCCTACTTTATTTATAAGTTTGGCTCTAACTTGCTTCTTGACCAGGGTACTAGTTCCTTAGGAGACAAGCAAGATGATGTTGTACTCCCATATCTTTGAGGACTTTCCACATTTTGTGGTGATCCATATATTCGAATGTTTTAGTGTAATCAATGAAACATAATGACATATTTGCTTGCCTGTTCCTTTTTCTGAAACTCCTTTAATTTGTCCATTTTACAGTAATATTGATAATTTGATATCTAGTTCCCTTACCTTGAAAAAAAAAACTTGCATTCCTGTAGTTCACATATTGTTGAAAGGTAATTTGCATAATCTTAGGTATAATGTTGCTTGTCAAAGAAATGAGGGCAATTGTTTTGTAATGTTGAGTGTTATAATAAGACTTTATAAAGGGGTGGCTAGGTGGTGCAGTGGATAAAGCACCGTCCCTGGAGTCAGGAGTACCTGGGTTCAAATCCGGTCTCAGACACTTAATAATTACCTAGCTGTGTGGCCTTGGGCAAGCCACTTAACCCCATTTGCCTAGCAAAAAAAAAATAAAAAACTAAAAAACAATAAGACTTTATATAGAGAGAGCTAATAATTGTATATATATATATATATCTTGAATACTAAATTCATATCAGAAAAATGCAAAACATTTGCATCCAAAGAATTTATTTCCTATTAATTTGATTCTCTTCTATTTTTTAAATAGAAGTTTATCAATTTTACATAATCAAAATTATGTATTTTGTCTTTTTTAATTGTCTTTAATTCTTGGTTGGTTAAAGAATACATCTCCTTGGGGGCGGCTAGATAGCAAAGTGGATAGAGCACCGGCCCTGGAGTCAGGAATACCTGAGTTCAATTCCGCCCTCAGACGCTTAATAATTACCTGGCTGTGTGACCTTGGGCAAGCCACTTAATGCCATTTGCCTTGCAAAAACCTTAAAAATAATACATCTCCTATCTCATTGATATGGGAAGTATATCATTTGATTCTCACTGTTTCAGCTGGGATTTCTTCCTATTATTATCTTTTGGACTTTGTTATTAAAGAAAAAGACAGTGGACAATTGAGAATTTATTTTGCAGGCTTCAAATTTATCAAAGTGATCAATTATATTAATTATTATCTTACCTGATTCCTTGAAAATTTTCAAGCTTTACATTATATTGTCATCAAACAGAAGTAGATTCATCTTCCCTTTAACTCTGTTTACATTACTTTCTTCTCTTGGCTTATCATTTTTCCTAACATTTTAATAATTTTCAAATAGGTGATCTAATGAGTTCATTTAGAGAATGAAAGACCACCCACTGTACATTTCCACAATAGACATGTTGTGAAAGTAATTAGTAATTTTCAAATGATAAGGAGAATGAACACCCTTTATTTACTTCCCTTGGAATTAGGGCAAAATAATTTTATGTATCTCCATTATATATGATGCTTGTTTTAAATTTTAGATAGATACTTTTAATGATTTTTTAAAAATACATTTTATTTCTACATTTTGTAGAGTTTTTCTATTAATGAATGTTGTTCTTTGTCAAATTTTTCTGTAGCTGTAGAAATAATCATGTGGTTGTGTGTGTTTTGAATTTTAATGAGATTATGCTCATTATTTTCCAAATATTACATCACATTTCCATTAATTATACAAACATAGTTTGGGCATATTGAGTTATAGATAGATAGATAGATAAATAAAGATAGAAAGGTGTATAGCTACAGTTATAGATGGATATGGTGTGTGTGTGTGTGTGTGTGTGTGTGTGTGTGTGTGTTTTCATGTATGAGACTTTTATTTTTATTTTTTGGTTGGTTCATTGTAGGTATCTAACATGTACCTAATTAGTGGTTGATTGATTCTGGAAGATTAGGAAAACAGTAGCTATATTAAAAAGAAATAGGTATATTAGGAGAAGGGATCACTTTCAGGAGCAAGGTGATACATTTATGTTGTAGAAATATTCAATTTGAGGCATGGAAAAATAAAAAAAGTCTGAGAAATCCCCCCACCCTGGATCATTGGGGAAATATTAGACACAGATCACAGGTTTAGAAGTAATATGTAAAAAAGTGGGAAATGAAGCATTGGGAATGAACAAGAATGTCAAATAAAAAGAGAAAAGAGAGTCAACGAAAGAGCTTTTGTTTTGCTTTGTTTTGTTTTTCATTTGCCCCAATTTTATTTTGATAATCAGTGTGTATTAGAGTCAGAGGTCATTTGAAGATAATGACACAATGATGACATAATCTTCCTCTCCTGTAGAAAAAAAAGAATGTTTGTAAATCTGGATCATTTATTTATTTTGAGATATTCAATGAATATGATAATTGGTAATATTTCAAAATTTGTCCATTGAAAACTCCAGAGGGGATAACTTGTCCAAATTAAAATGCAAGTCATCATGTGAAAACAAATCCTGCAAGTTTAGATTCAATACTCTTCCTTTGACACCAAGCCAGCATCCTCTCCTACTAGCTCTATTACTACTCTATATGATACTTTGAGTTTAGTAGCATCTTTTACTTGTAACACAAAACCACTGATATTTCTGATAGAAATCTATGTTATTGATATCTATACCTTTCTCTCTATATCTATAGATCTAAACCTATATCTACACCATCAATAAAATTTCTATCATATATCTTTCAATCTCTCTATTCATTCATCTCCATTGTGTTATGTTTCTTCTTTAATTAAACAATGCTAAAGGCAATTGTGATTATTGAAAGTGGTTAATTAAACTGATATACAATTAATTATAAGCTTGTAGAGGAAAGAAATTAAATCTTATTTATTCTACTATACCCATTAGTTTGAACAAGCATAGTTTAATAGATAGGCTCAGCTCTGAACTATGGTTATTATATCACTCTGAGTAAGTCACTAAGCATTATCACTTTTACCTTTTCCCAGTGTTTCGAGAAATTAGCAATATAAATTACAGAATGGACAATGACATGTATTAGTGTATATATAGTTTCCACAAAAGGAGATTTCTAACTCATGATATCACAGATCCTTATCCCTCAGTTTCCCTAAATAAACTGCAATCTTCACAATAGGAACCCTATCAGAATATAGAATATTTAAGGAATACTTATTAATTCATAGAATTTCATATCAGATAGCTTTAATAAATGTTAATTTAGTGAACAAACATTAGAAATGGGGGGAGTTATCTTCAATCATACTAGACTATGACAAAAAGATTTTTCAGGAACATTTTATTACATAGATCAATTGTGGTTTGAAGTTGCTTAAAATTATACTCTATGACTATTTCTACAATATTGACAAATGGTTAAATAGAAAAGATGGCAAAAAAAATCAATGGTATTTGACAAAATTTTTCTTATTAGGTCAACTGTGCCTTATTCTAGCTTGAATGCTCACATTCTCTGATCAGTGTAAGCCTTTAAAAGAGATTCAGATTAACCAACAAGATCAACAATGAAAAAAGACTAAAAAATTCTTACAAAATATGCCTCATATAAATGAAATGTTTTTAAATTCTGATAGGTGATCTAATGAGTTCATCTGGAGACATGAAAGACCTGAAATTGAAACCTAATTCATTTATTTGCTAGGTCTGTGATACTGATCCCTTAACCTCTGTCAGCCTTAATTTCTTTTTTAAAAAATTTAATTTAATTTTTAATTTTCCTGGGTTAAATGTTAACACAACTTATTTTTAAAATTTTGATTTCCAGCTTCTCACTCTTCTTCCCACCCACTGTCCATTTACACAATAGATATGTTGTGAAAGTACACATAGACTTGTCCCCCCCCCAAAAAAAAATAAGAAACCTCAAGGAAAGTAAAGTAAAGACACATCAGATTTGTCTTTGGGAAAGGATAGTACCTTTATCATATCATTCAGAGTAGTATTGTGATACATCATTGCTGAGAAAAGTTGAGTCATTCATAGCTAATAATCTTACAATATTGTGGTTGCTATGTAAGTAGTACAGTTCTCAGTGAATCTGTTGATGTAAGACTTGCCAGGATTTATTGGGAGCATCCCATTCATGATTTCTTATACCAATATAGCATTCCATCAAAATCACATGCAATTTTTTTGTTCAGTCATTCCACAACTGATGGAAATACTTGCAATTTCCAATTCCTTGCCACAAGAAAAGAGTCGCCATAAATATCCTTCAACAGAGTGGTCTGTTCCCTTCCCGTTTTTCCATCTCTTCTGATACAGACATAGCTGTGGCATTGCTAGGTCAAAAAGTTTACATAGCTTTATAGCCCTTAAGCACATAATTCCAAATTGCTCTCCAGAATTGCTAAATACTCCATAATTTCTCAAATAGTGCATTCATGTCTATATGATTTTCCCTACATCCCTTTCAATATTTGTCATTTTTTCTTCTATCCTATTACTCAATCCAAGAGGGATAAGTTAGTACCTCAAAACTGTTCTCATTTTCATTTCTCCAATCAAGAGTGAGTTAAGGACATTTTTTAATTTATTTTTTTTTATTTTCATCCATTTTTACATGCATATTTCCAAGTTACAAAATTTCCCTCCACCATTCCTTCCTACCCCCTTCCCCTCAGTAGGGAACAGTCAGGTGAGCATTTTACATACATATTTTGCTAAACATATTTACAAATCAGTAGTTTTTGGCATGAGGAATTAGGATTAAGGGAAAGAGATACATAAGATATTTTATAAAGCATTCTTCATATTATGTAGGGTTTTTTTTTTTAGTTTTTGCAAGGCAATGGGGTTAAGTGGTTGTTTTGTTTTTCTTCATCTGATTAGAGATAATATAGACCATTACCAGTCTAATACAGTTGTCTTAGCTCTTTGGATTGCCAAGAATAGTTGCTTCCATCAATGTTGTTAATCTCATAATGTTGTTGATGTGTACATTATTCTCTTAGCTTTACTTTATTTGATCAGCATTAGATCCCATAAGTCATTCCATTTTTCTCTAGAGTCCACCATTTATGGTTTCTTATAGAACAATAATATTCCATAGTATTCATGTACCATAACTTGTTTAGCCATTTCCCAGTTGATGGGCATCCCCTTAATTTCCAGTTCTTTGTCTTTACAAAAACAGATGCTATGAATATTTTGGAACATGCAGGATTTTTCCATTTTTATACTTTTTTTCTGGATATAGTCCCAGAATTGGAATTGCTGGGTCAAAGGGTATGAACAGTTTTATTGTTCTTTGGGCATAGTTCCATATTACTCTCCAGAAAGGTTGAATCCATTCACAACTCTACCAGCAATGCATCAATATCTCACTTTGCCCATACCCTATCCAACATTGATCAGCTTCCCTTTTTCTCATCTGGGCTAATCAAATAGGTATGAGATGATACCTCATTGTTGTTTTAATTTGCATTTCTCTGATCAATAGTAATTTGAAGCATTTTTACATATGATTATATATAGCTTTAATTTCTTCATTTGAAAACTGTCCATATCCTTTGACCATTTATCAATTGGGGATAGGGCATTTTAATGTCTATAAATAGCAATGATAACCTCATCTGAAAACTATACATATCTGTTGCTCATTTATCAATTGGGAAATGGCCCTTTTATTATAAATTTGACTAAATTATCTATATTTGAGAAATGAAGTCCTTAAAAGAGTAACTTGTTTCAATCATTTTCCCCAGTTACTATTGCTAATTGTGTTTTCCGTCATCCTATTTACCCACACCATTTATTTTATTTTCTCTCTTTCTTCCTAATCTTCCTCAAAAGTGTTTTATATTTAACTACCCCAAAACCTTCCCTCCTTATATCACCTTCCTCCAATTTTGCCTCACCCTCAGTCTCCAATTTCTGATCTAAATAATGGATATAACTATGGCACCCATCTCATAGAATTGTGGTAAGTTTTCCATAAGATAAAATATAAAGATATTTTCAAATCTTTAAGTATTATAGAAAATATTAGCTTTTATTACTACAATATGTGCTCTATTTGGGCAAAGGTAGAATTAATTCTAGGTTTATGAAAGGCTTTATACTAGACTCATAGCAGTAGAGGAAACAGATCTATCTTACGCAATGAAGTAATTACTTTAAAATAAAATGTATCAGATGTGACATTCTTGTCATAGGAAGATTATTTACATGGCATTATTCCATTCCCTCAATAAACATAAATATATCCTTTGCCTGAAGCAATGAAAACATCCTAAAATATCTTTTACACATTTATCATGTTGCCTCCCCAGGTTTTTGACAATAGTTTATTGGGTTGCTTCTTGTCTTTCATTATTGAATCAGAATAAAATGACATAACTATATTTGAGACAAATTACAGTGTGTCTGACTACGGTTGATCAGACCAATACATGCTTGGAGTGCTCTACTAGATGTCTGGCATAAATAGTCCATGTGACATACCTTTGGTATGTCCTGTATTTTTTGAGTTGCTTCAATTAAGCCCTTCTCATAAAGCACAGCATCTTCACTGATGAGAGCATGCCATGCTGGATGGCCCTACATCAGTGTTTTCCATGCTGTACAATCAATTCTAATCTTCTTAAGAGACAAGAGAAATAGAGTGTAGCTAGTTTGCTTTTTTCTGACCTCTTTGTGAGCATTTGCCTGTGTGAGTTCTCCATAAAATAGTCTTTTTGGCAAACATTCTTCTGACATTCTAACAACATGGTCACTCCATTGTAGTTATGCTCTCTGAAGTAATGTTGGAATGCTTGGCATATAGGAATGACCAAGTGATATGGTTGATGCCTTTTGATGCCAGTTAAAATTGGATTTCAGTGGGTAAGAGCTACACAAAGTCAATTACCTCACTATCTTTTCCAAAGTCATCATGCTCCAGTGGCAAGACAGAGTTAAGACAATTTATGATAGCTCTAGATGCAGTGGATAACCTTGGTATCTTCATTGTCTAACCAAGCTCTATGGCCTATGGAACAAAATGTTCTTATTCACAAATTCCACCATGTAAGTCTTCATATATTAGGGAGAGACATTCCCCCTAACTCGCATATGGGTTTCCCTCAACTTGGTTTAGCCTGCTGCTAAAATGGTTTAAGGGAGTGTGACTTCTTTACATGGTACAGTTTCTTAGAGTCATGGATAAGAATTAGGAGGCTGAGGTAAACAACAAAGGCTAAAAGCAACTATGAAAAGGGCTCAGGATTCATCATACCAGATGTATTAGTGTTTTAGTCTCACTTGAACATTCCCTATCTATATTATCTATCTATCTATCTATCTATCTATCTATCTATCTGTGTATGTATATACATATATATGTATATATATATACATATGTGTGTGTGTGTGTGTGTGTGTGTGTGTGTGTGTGTGTGTGTGTGGAGAGAGTGAGAGAGAGAGAGAAGAGAGAAAGAGTATATAAGTTTCAAGAGAACAAAAATACACTATTTCTTTGTATATGTCCCATAGACACCAGTAGAGTCCTTTACACATGGCAAATGCTTTGTGAAATTTTATTGACATGATTCATGTATAATTGTTCATTCCATATATGTGACTGGAAGGTAAAGAGGAAGGTAGTAAGAATCATGACTTGAGCACTTCCAAGGTAGAGCCAAGATGGTGGTATGTAGATAGCATGGTCCCATAGCTTTTCCCTATTAAAGATAAATGAAGTCTCTAGTCAATCTCCATATATAACCAAGGAAAAGAGAAGACTCAAAGAAGTTTTCAGCAGTAGACATAATGGAGGATCTTCAGTGAAGGTCTGTGTCTTTGGGGGGAAAAGGAGAAGTAAAAATGCAGGAGGGATAGCGGGAAAAACCAGCAGAAGCCTTTGAACCACAGTGCAATCCAGTTCTTGAAAGCTTCACAATAGCAAAGGTCTTGGCAGCTAGATAGCAAGCCAGCAGAAAGGATCCCAACCCAAAATAAAGTCTGAATCCTGGTAACACTGGAATACAATAGAGGACTGTATTAGGAATAAACCACTGCTAAGTCAGAACCTGGACATAAAGGAGGAAAGAAATCTCTGCAAAGGCAAGACCTGGACTGCATAGGCAACATGTTGGCCAATGACAAGCCAGGGATCAGACCCCAGCCCCAACCCCTTCCCCTCCAAAACAAAAAAAAAACCTTTGGATCTATACTCCCTATACTCTAGGAGAAGAGCAAAAACAGCAAAGAGAAGATAAGTTAAAAGTGTGCTAACTATAGAAAACTACCTTAAAGACAAAGATGACATTATTGCCATTTCAGAAGAATAAATCAGTGAAAAATCACTCACAGGGGAAGTATCAAAACAGTCTATAAATTGGTCTCAAATACAAAAGTCCATCTAAGAGCTTAAAAAAGAAGTTAAAAATGAAAGCAGAAAGGAAGAAGAAAAATTGGAAAAGCAATGAGAATTACGCAGGAAAATTATGAAAAATTGACCAGAGAATGCAATATGTTTGAAAAGGAAACACTAAAAAAAAAATTAAACAAATAAAAACCAATGAATCTATGAGACTAAAAGATTCCATCAAACAAAATAAAAACTGACAAAACTGACGAAAATGTGAAGTACTTTTCAGGGGAAAAGGAATGACTTGGAAAATAGATCCCGAGAGACAATCTACAAATCATTGGACTACTAGAAAGCTTAGATTTGAAAAAAAAAGAATCTGGAAAACATCAAGCAGGAAATTATAAGATAAAACTGTTCAAATTTGCTAGAAAAAGAAAACAATATAACCATTGGAAAAAAATTGACAGAACCACTCTAGAAAGAGATCCCAGGATAAAACCACCAAGGGCTGTAATAGCCAAATTCCAGAACTCTCAAATAATGGAGAGGATACTACAAGCAGCCAAAAGAAACAAAGTTCAAATACAAAAGAAATGCAATCAGACTCACACAAGACCTATTGGTCTCAACAAATAGGGATCTGAAACCCTTAAAAACATATATAGAATAGCAAAGGTTCTGGGATTATAATCCCAAATGTACTAACCTGCAAAATTCAGCATATATTGTCAGGAAAAAAGATGGATGTCCAATGAAATAGAGGACTTCCAAAATTTCCTGACACACAGCCCAGAAATGAACAGAGAATTCAATACCAAATACAGGACTCAAAATTTATATAAAAGGGTAAATGAAAATAAGAAATAAAAAAACAAAACAAAACAAATGTTACTCAAGACTATCAAATTGTATACAATCTTAAAAGGGAAGATTTAACAGTTCTAATTCTTGAGAACTTTATTTCTCTTAAGATAATTAAAGTGTTGAATACAATTAAAGGGTTCAATATAATTGAAGATATTGTACTTAAATGATATGTGTATAGCTGAGTCTTGACTCTCCATTGAAGACTTCCAAGGTGACTTCACTCTGTTTCAGATAAAAAGCCCTGTTGAAAAGCAGGTATATTAACTTTAAACTTAAGTGTCTTATTATCTTTTGAGCCACTTTAATTCTACTGTGCTTGGTACCTTGTCTAATGAGGGTATTATAAACTGGGCTATTCTGATTCAGTGTCTCTAATTTATAATCATTTGTAAGGTTCTCAAGTGAGACCTCCAGAGCACTCCCTGGACTTAGAGATCTTTAAGGTCCTTGCATTTAATTAGATCAGGGTTTGAATCAATCCACCTTTCACTTAACAAATAGTTAAGGGAGAATGTGAACACTGAGTAAATTCTGTTCAGTAGATTTGGTCCAGGGAAAGGCTAAGACATATTTCCACTTGGGTTTAAAAATTACCTTAATCTACAGGGAAGTGGTGGGGGGGGGGTGAGGAAAGAGAAAGATAAAGGAATAAGAGACTGATAAAAGGGAAGCTGAGGTTAAAAATGAAATTAAGCTAAAAGTTAAAAAAAAAGTCAAAGGGGAAATAGAGTAAAATTTTGGTGAGGAAGAATAAGAGGAAAGGAAAGAAAAAATAGAAACAAAGAAAGAAGCATGGAGGGAAATACAGAATTAGTTAACTGTAAAAATGAATGAAATGAACTGTCCCATAAAATGGAAACATATAGCAGAATGGATAAAAATATTTTGTTTAAAAGAAACATATCTAAAGCAGAGAGATGCACATAAGGTAAAGGTAAAAGGTTGGAGCAAAATATATTATGCTTCAACTGAAGTTAAAAAAATCAGGGGTAGTGATCCTGGGCTCAGATAAAGTAAAAGCAATAATTGATCTCATTAAAAGGGATAAGGAAGGAAACTATATCTCCTTAAAAATCACCATTAGTAATGAAGATATATCATTACTAAATATGTATGAAACTGGCATCCAAATTCCTAGAGGAAAAGCTGAGTGAATTCAAAGGACACATAGATATCAAACCTTTAACAATGGGGGACTTCCATCTCCCACTTTCAGATATAGATAAATCTAACCACAAATTAAATTAAAAGGAAGATCAGAAGATGAATGAAATCTTAGAAATCTTAGATATGATGGACATATGGAGAAAACTTAATTGAGATACAAAAGATTATACCTTTTTTTCTTGACAGTACATGGTACTTTTATACCAAAATTAATCATGTACTAGGGCACAAAAACCTTTTAATAAAATGCAGAAAGACAGAAATAATAAACACTTCTCAGACAATGATGCAATAAAATTACATTTATTAAATGTTCTCCACTAACTAGTTAGAAATTAAATAACTTCATCTTGTAACAAAGGGTTGATCAAATGGCAAATAATATAAATAATCAATATTATATCCAAGTAAATGATACTAACAAAACATCATACCAAAATTTGTGGGATGCAGCCAAGGAAGTTTTGAGAACAAATTTTATATCTCTAAATGCTTATATGAATAAAATAGAGAAAGAGGAGAACAATGAATTGGGTGTGTAACTGAAAAAAGCTTTAAAAAAGAACAAATTAAATATTCTCAATTAAATACCAAATTAGAAATTCTGAAAATCAAGGAAGAGATCAATAAAATTGAAATTAAGAAAACCATTGTTCTCATAACTAAGGATATGAGTTGCTTTTATTTAAAAGCCATTTAAATAGATAAACTTTTGGCTGATCTGATTAAAAACAGAAAGAAGATAACCAAATTACCAGTATCAAAAAAGAAAAGGGTGAACTAAACAGCAATGAGCAGAAAACTAAATAAATATTTCCGAAATAATTTGCCAAACTGTATGCCAATAAATTGGATAACTTGAGTGAAATGCATGAATATTTACAAAAGTACAAACTGCTCAGATTAACAGAAGAAATAAATTGATTAAATGATCCCATTTCATAAAAAGAGATTGAAGAAACCATTAATAAACTCCCTAAGAAAAAGTCTCCAGATCCATATGAATTTGCAAGTGAATTCTACCAAATATTTCAGGAACAATTAATTCTTAATCAACATAAACTATTTTAAAAATAGGAAAGGAAGGAGTTCTGCCAAACTCCTTTTATGATATCGACATGTTACTGATACAAAATCCAGGAAGAACCAAAACAAATGAAAAAATTTATAGACCCAACTCCCTAATAAATATTGATGCAAAATTCTTAATTAAAATGTTAGCAGTGCAGTGAGACTACAACAAGTTATTACACGGATAATTCACCATGATCAGGTTGGATTTATACCAGGTAGGCAGGCATGATTCAATATTAGGAAAACACACACATCATAATTGAGCATATCAATAGCAAAACCAACAAAAATCTTATAATTATCTCAATAGATGCTGAAAAATCATTTAGTAAAATACAACATCCATTTTTATTAAGAAAATTTAAGAACAAATTGAGTTTTCCTTAAAAATAATAAATAGCACCTATCTAAAATCAGGGGTGAAACAAGGATTCCCATTATCACCATTACTACTCAATAAAGTATTAGAAATATTACCTGCAGCAATAAGAGAATCAGAATTGGCAATGAAGAAGCAAAATTTTCAATATTTGCAAATGATACGATGATTTCCTTAGAGAATCCAAGAAAATAATCCAAAAAACTTCTTGAAGTAATTTACAGATTCAGCAAAGTAGCAGGATATAAAATAAACACACAAAATCATCAGCATTTCTGTATATGAACAAAAAAGCCCAAAAGCATGAGACAGAAGGAGAAATTCCATTTAAAATAACTATAGGCAACATTAAATACTTGGGAATTGCCTCCCACGAAAAACTCAGAAATTACGTGAATATAAAGTCAGATCTAAATAATTGGAAAACTGTCAAATGCTTACAGTTAGGTCGAGTTAATATAATAAAAATGACAATTCTACCCAAATTAAATTACTTATTCAGTGTCATACCAATCAAACTACCAAATAACTACTTTACTGAGGTAGACAAAATAGCAACAAAATTCATCTGGAGCAACAAAAGCCCAAGAATAGAAAGAGAACTGATGAAAAAAAAATATAAAGGAAGGTGACCTGGCTATACCAGATCTAAAACTATACACAAAGCAGCAGTCATCAAAACTGTCTGGTATTTGTTAAGAAATAGAGTAATGGATCAGTGAATTAGAATAGGTTCAAAAAGAAACTGCAGTAAATGACTACATCAATCTACTATTTGACAAATTCAAAGACATCAGCTTCTGGGATAAGAACTCAATATCTGACAAAAAATTGTTGGGAAACCTGAAAAATAGTATGGCAAAAACTTGGCATAGACCCTCATCTCACACCTATACCAAAATAATGGCAAATCATGTACAGAATTTAGACATAAAGGACTACACCATAGATAAATTAATAGACCAGGAAATACTCTATCTATCTGATCTGTGGAAAGGGGATAAATTTATGACCAAAAAAGAATAAGAGCACATTATAAACTGCAAAATAATGATTTTGACTATATTAAATCAAACAGTCTTTGCACTAATAAAATCAAGGCAGCCAAAATTAGAAGGAAACCAGAAAACTAGTAAACAATCTTCACAACTAAGAGTTCTGATAAATGTCTCATTTCTAAAATATATAGAGAATTGCATCAAATTCATAAGTTTACAAGTCATTCCTAAATTGATAAATGGTCAAACGATATGAGCAGACAGTTTTCAAAGGATGAAATTAAAGCTATGTATAATGAAATGAAAATATGCTGCATGTCATTATTGATTAAAGAAATGCAAATTAAAACAATAATGAAGTATCACCTTACACTTATCAGATTGACCAAGATGAGAAAAAGGGGAAATGACCAATACTGGAGTGATTGTAGGACAATTAGGACACTGATGCATTGATGATGGAGTTGTGAATGGATCCAACCATCCTGGAGAGCAATATGGAACTATGCCCAAAGAACAATAAAACTGTTATTACCCTTTGACTCAGCAATTCCAGTTCTAAGTCTATATAGAGAAGAAATTATAAAATTTGGGAAAAGTCCTACATGTTCCAAATATTTGTAGCAGCTTTTTATTTAGTGGCAAATAATTGGAAATTGAGGGGATGCCCATCAACTGGAGAAAGGCTAAACAAGTTGTGGTACATGAATATTATGGAATATTATTGTTCTATTAGTAACTGTAAATGGTCAAATATTAGAGAACCATGGGATGACTTGCAGGATGTGATGCTGAATGATGGGAGTAGAACCAAGAGAATGATGTACGCATTAACAAAATCAGTGTGAGATGATCAAACTTGAATTCCTCTCAACAGGTCAGAGACCTAAGACAACTGTATTAGACCAGCTATGGACAATGTTATCCCCATCCAGAGGAAGAAAAGCAAAAAAAGAAAAAAGAAAAGAAAAAGAAAAAGAAAAAGAAAGAAAAACCAACCCTTCAGAATCAGATGAACATTTTTAAAAATTACCTTTTATGTATCTCTTTCCCTTAATCCTAATTCCTCATACAGAAAATAACTAATATTTAAACATGGTTTTTTTCCAAAAATATGTATGTGCAATACTAACTTGACTGTTCATTGCTGAGGGGACAGGAGTAGGAAGGGAGGATAGAAAGAAATTTTGTAACTTAA
The DNA here is from genome assembly GCF_037893015.1 of Macrotis lagotis. Taxonomy (NCBI): domain Eukaryota; kingdom Metazoa; phylum Chordata; class Mammalia; order Peramelemorphia; family Peramelidae; genus Macrotis; species Macrotis lagotis. Next base: position 70,222,602 of record NC_133658.1, read on the forward strand.
ATTATGCAAGTGCAAATGGATGAAAATAAATAAATAAATAAATAGAAAAAAAGAAAAGAAAAAATCATTAAACTTTTAGATAATCCATAATGACTAATTTTTCTATGGATTCTCTAAAGAAAGACATCATTATGGAGGATGTTTTGAAGTGTGTCACAATGAAAGAAGAATGCTTTATCAAACATGTTCTTGTCATTAATCTTTATAGACAACACTGTATTATTCTAAGTCTTTTCATATTTCACAAATTGACATATCACTCAAAAGATCAACCAGAGGAGGATGAGAAGATGGCAGTGAGGTAGACCATATTAGATTAAGAAAACTAATTTTTCAGAATATACTATGCAGTTGGATAAATAGCCTATAGAACTGGTCCCTTGGTAGAGAAAAGCTGGACAAAGACAATAGTTGGACAGTCAATTCATCCTGGAATTGAACATTAGAAATACAATTTTCTCAATTGCTTTGAAAAAATTAATATAGTCTTTTAAAGACTCTAAGTATCTTCTTAAATCATATTATTGTTTTTGTTCTGTTGAAGCTATATGATATGGAACTGCAAAAATTCTCAGAAATTAAACATGGGACTCACTCAAAGGACAAGAAACAGTGACATGGAGACTGTAAATTGACTAAAATATCTTAAGAAGGAAAAATAGTGTACATTCAATTGGGCAAGATATAAACAAACTGTCCTTGTATATTATTTTGCTGTGGAAATAAATATGGGTGTAGCAATATGGCATGCTTATTAATAGATGCAAAGTCAACTAAGCAAAATTACAAAAATACATAGAATGACTCTAATGTAAATAAAATGAACAATAAAATTAAAGTGAATTTTGTGTAATTATACAAACCAATGTTGATTCCCAAAGAGGAAAAACATTACACTTAACTTTCTATGCAGATATTAGTGAAAATGGATATAACCAGTGCTTTCAGACACTATGAATTCATTGTATTTATTGAATTATTTTTATTTAACTTTCTTTTACATCTAAGTTTCAAGGAACCTCATGTAAGGGAGGGAAATAGGTTTTACTTAGAAGTAAATATCATAAAACAAAAATAAATAAATAAATAAAAATGCAGAAATCTTGCAAAAATAAAATCAAAGGGGACATCTAAGTTGTGCAGTGGATAGAGCACCGGCCCTGGAGTCAGGTGTACCTGAGTTCAAATCCGGCCTCAGACACTTAATAATTACCTAGCTGTGTGGCCTTGGAGAAGCCACTTAACCTCATTGCCTTTCAGAAACCTAAAAAAAACAAACAAACAAACAAAATAAATAAAATAAAAGGAAAGTTTTGCCTTAAAAAGATAGGAGAGATAATAGAAAGATAATAACGTGAAAGAGACAGAAAGTTCATCATAATTCTGAGGCAGATTCCATAAGAAGGTTTCACTTGAGAATATGATCAATCTTGTGTCACAGTATGATAATGTGAGGATTGATTGAAATGAGTATCATGGAAGAAATTATACAAATCAGTAAATTCACTTATCCAGTGAAATCCTGAAGTGAATATGTAAAGTCACATTTTTTTTTTGTTAAATATACCTCCTAGGAAAGAGATGATCCAGAAAGTAGTGGGCTATGTCAGTGAAGGGCAGGTTGTAGAAGGTCTTATCAAGGGTGAAGATTTTAAGAATAATAATTTGATGTTAAGTGTGTCTGTCATTTGAGAATTGACTTCAGTATGTTTTGAAAGACTTATCAAAAACTTGTCAAAGCACAATAAATATTTAGGATGCAAGAACACAAAAAGACTCACAAAATGTATGAAATATGGATCATTAGAGAAAAGATCACAGCCCTGAAATTTACATATTTTTAATCATTTTATTCTCTGATACGACTGATAAATATAGAAACGAACCTATATATCTGCAAATAGATAATTCTATGTATCCAAACATGCATGTATCTATCTATTTATAATGGATCTCTTATCTTTTATTTTTAATACAAAAAGGAATTTTTTGGTACCACAGCATATCAAGCAAATGGAATGGGGACAGTCTAGTTGTATAGACCACAGTTAATTCATTTACATATAAGAGTAAGCCAATCCATATTGGTAGACAATTTTAAAGAAAGTAGGCTAATTTTCTTCTCACTTCCACATTATTACAGCATCAGTAGGAGATGGAAAGATGGGAATAACCCACAGGCTTTCTAAATTATTTGATGCATTATATTAATTTATATGTAACTACAAATACTATAGACTTCATGATCCAGTATCTCTTTCTTTGAAAATTATTTAAAAATATGATAGGGTGGATCAAAGAAGTCAGCAAGCTGCGGAGTGGCTAAACAAGTTATGGTACACCAATACTATGGAATAATATTGTTCTGTAAGAAACCATAAATGATCAGACTCTAGGGAAGCATAGAATGACTTGTGGGATGTGATCCTGAGCAAAGGAAGTAGAACCACATCAACAACAATATTGTGAGATCAGCAGCTCCTCTCAGCAGTCCAAAGAGCAAGGACAACTGTATTAGACCTATATATTAGGCTATGGACTATGTTATTTTCCATTCAGAGGAAGAAAACCAAAACAAAGCAAAACAAAACACAAATACACAAAATAAACACTTTTGAATCTGATGTACACTTTATAAAATTATCTCTCATATATCTCTTCTCTTTAATCCTAATTCCTCATACCAAAAAAATAATCTGTAAGTGTGGTTAGCAAAATATGCATGGACAATGATAACCTGACTGTTTGCCATTAAGGGTAAGGGAGTGAGAAGGGAGGATGGAAGGAAATTTTGTAACTTAAAAAAATATGCACATGCCTATGACTGAAAATAAATAAATAAATAAATAAAAAAGAAAGGAAGAATAATAAAAAAGAAGTTAGCAAGTTAATTGAAGAGTTCTATTAGGACTATATTGACTAATTTCTTTGAGGCAAAGAAGGCTACATCTTCATAGGCTATAAGCATGCTCAGCACTTTAGCTGATCAAAAGGTAACTATTCTACTCTGTGGAATATTCCCACCTTGTTTTTCTATTTCTAATGCATTTCTTGCAATAGCTCACATAAATATAAATTTTCTGTATAGAATCAGTAAGCTACCTCAATTCTCTATTTATTATAGATATAAAATGGTTGCACTATCTAACTCATGCAGTTCTTGTGACAATAGAATTTGATAAGTCTTACAACTCTATATAAATGTGAGATACCCTTTCTTCTACTCCCTTAAATTCAGTTGGGCTACCCAATTTTTACTGTATCTTATAAAATGATATTTGTGATTAAATTTTTATCAATGGTGTTACACAATGGTTTGCAAAAAAGACATCTTTTACAATATAAATTTCTCCATTTCATCCTACTGCACAGTCCTCCACAAATACACATGCATATTCATACCTGCTAATTTTGGTCATTTTTGAATTCTATCTACCTCCAAGTTCAGATGCGGTCTTTAACTTGGGCAGAGGTGATGAGAACTGGACCCCATTTAGAGAGCCTACACTTATCAAGGATAAGTTCCAAAATACTGGTACTGCTTCTTGAGCTTCTGCATGAGTATCCAAGGTTTCACAATCCCACTAGTCAACTTCATAGATAGAAGAATCCTGCATCTGCCTCATTAGAGAATTGACTCTGCAACTTTACATACATATCAACTAAAAAAATTCTGCTTCAATTCGGTTAATAAAACTTCTATGGCTCAAAAAGTGTTGTCATGAAATACATTCTGAAATTGCCTAGGGATTAATTAACACATGAAACCTCCAAACCTCCCTGCTCTACCATTTACCATTCTTTCCTTTACCCTCTTTCTTCTCTTTGTCTTTACTTTCTCTCTTTTCCTCTCTCCCTTTCCTGACTCTTCTGCCGACTCTCTATCTCTGTTTTATTTCTCTCTGCCTCTGTCTCTCTGTCTCTCTGTCTCTCTGTCTCTCTCTCTCTCTCTCTGTCTCTCTCTCTCTCTCTCATTCTCCCCTCTCTCTCTCCCTCTTTCTTTCCTTCTCCCTCCCTCCCATTCCCCTTCCAGGAATTCTATTTTCTTAAAAATGTTGTGCCCTTTCAAAAGTTCCAAAGTCAATCAACCCAATTTTCAAAACTCAATCAAAATGTTATACTTAATTTCCATAAATTGAGAAGATATATAAAGAAAGGGGAACTTCCTTTTTTAAATAGATAATAGCAATGAAGATAATTAGAGAGATATCTCAAGTAGACTTTTGAATGCCAACATAACTTGAAAATGGAATTCCAGTATTAAGAATTGCCTCTTGGATAACATTAAGTTAAAAAGTACATGATCTCCATAGAATCATTTCTTGTGTTCCTGTTATCTTTAGAGGGAGTAGACATTAATTTATGTGATTCCTTCATGTTATCGCAAATGGAAAGTGAATCCCATGTTGCTATTTTGTGTCCTATAAAAAACAATATTTTAGAAGAAAATTACAAAATCTTTACTTTTGTGGGTGGTCTAAATCATACAATGGCACTAAGAATCTGAAATGGATGATATATGATCCTATGAAAGAGAGGGATTTCACCAGAACATCAATGTGTTACTTCAATTGCAAATTCAATTTTGTTTTTCAGTCATAGAAGCAGAGAGGTTGATGGGTTATTTGAATGCTCACTATGTATGTGAGTCTATTGAGTATCTGGAAGTATTAGGGTAAAAGAAAAATGCTCATTTGTTCTATTGTTCCCTTTATCCAATTGAGAGGAAACTGCAAATAAGCTACTTATACCAGCAGTATCTTAAGATAACCCCTTATTTTTTTTGTATGACATGAGACAACCAGAGACACTGATTGATTCATTAACACCAGTCATCAAGATTAGGTTTTACTTGTGAAAAGACAATATTGGGGGGGGGGAAGGGGAGGGAGAAGGTGATTAAAGAAAGTGCTGAACCATGAATTTATAATTATTTGTATATTAATATTTCCTATAAGATGTCATTTAGGGTTTAATTATCATTAATTCTATAATTATTGGGTAACTAATAATTAGTTTGTCATATTTTCAATGGAGTTGAATTTATTAGAATAATCTGAGAAATTCACATTTTCAGGATTGATAATTTATGACATTTTTATTATTTAAAAGACCATCATTTATAATACAATTTTTATTCTTAATTTCAATTCATGCTGAGATAATTGATTAAAACAAAGAATGTCAGAATTGTAAATGACCTTAGAGATGATCCAGTCTAATTTCTGCATTTAACAGGTAGAAAAAGAATAGGTTGCATCATGACAATATAATAATATTAAAGTGGAATATTTCTCAAAGGTCTATTAAATCTCAAACTGGTTAGGCTTATATATGCTGTACAGCATTTTGAAAATTACATTTCAATTCTTCCTGAGGACTCTAAGTTAAAAGGAACACAATTTGTCATAATTCACAGTATTCTGTTCTTACATGGCTCTAATTATTAACCTAAGAATCTCGAGGTAATGGTCCAGATATGCTGATGCAGCTATTAATCCCCTTAGTTAATACTTCTCTTCTTCAAACTGAACATTTCTATTTACTTCAACTAGGACTTAAATGATATTTCACAACTTCCTCATCGTGTGCATGCATAATTTTATTACCTGAAGAAAATTGCAGAATTTATCACAATTTAATTTCATTTTATAGAATTAGGGCTTTTGTTCCCACGTGTAAAAATCTTTGGGGTTATCTTTATTTTCAGACTTCCTGATTAAGCATGACTAATTTTAATAGGCAGCTAGTAGCAGTGGATAGAGCATGGGGCCTGGAGTTAGGACAACCTGGGTTCAAATTTAGCTACAAATAATCAGCAATTGTCTTAGTCAGTCATATGCACAGAAAATAGAATGGCAGACTTAAAGTCAGCAAGACTTATTTCTGAGTTCAAATCTAGCCTTGGATACTTACTAGCTATGTGATCCTAGGCAAGTCACTTAACTCTATTTAACTATATTTCCTCATCTGTAAAATTACTTGGAGAAGGAAAAGCAAAAGCCTACAATGCATTCTATCACAGTTCAAAAGAAAAAAGAAAAGGAAAAAGAGACATGACATTTATTGATCTGAGTTGTTATATTTGACAAAATATCTTTTGCATATATTACATGAAATAGACAAGAGTTTTTTTACCTTCTCTCTTTCTATCATGAACTCAATCATACTAATTTTTCAAATAGGTAAATTTCAAAGAGATAAAAAGGTACAAATTCCAAGAAAGCCCCAAAAGGGTCAAAAGAGTTGGATATAATTGATAGGACTGAATAGAAACAACTTCGTAAAGGTGTGGACCTGAACTTAGCCTGTTTGCTTCCTGTTCCTCAATTGTAAAATGGAGAGAATATAAAAACACCTTCCTCTGACAATTACTACTAGTCATGGGAACACGAGGAAATCCATTCACTCATCAGTATCTCACGTGATACTCTTAAGTCTATAAATTATGGACAAATTTTAATTGTACATTAGTGAATGGCATTTTGATACCCTAGAATCCCTGCAACAATGATATAACTAGAACTACTACCTTGTCCTTTAGATATAGTTGTAACAATAGTCAAAACAACTCACTTATTAAAGTAAAATAAAACACTTGTTTGTAATTTGGAATTTATATATATATATATATATATATATATATATATATATATATATATATATGAATTAACCTTACTCTACTATTAAATTGTAAATGTTAAATCTGTAACTCATTCTATTGCACTCCAGAGAGAGAGAAAGAGATGACATTTATCGATCTAGGCTGTCATATTTGACAAAATACTTTTTGCATTTATGAAAATAGACAAGAGGCTTATCTTCTCTTTCTATCATGAACTCAATTATTCATATTATTTTTTAAAATGGATAAAGCAAAGACCTTGAAAAGATATAATTCACAGATTTATAAGAATAACTGCATTCTATAATTTACATGACATATTTTAAGCCCACTTCTTACAAATAGCTACTCTGTCAGGGGTCTCATGGTTCATTAATGTGTTAAAACCAAACTCAGAATATAATAGCTCAGGAAATGTTATTGTTTGACAAGTTGAATTGATCCCAGTTATGTTGGTTTTGAATATATGACTAAAATAAAATAATGGCAGAAATAAACCCAGAATCTTTTAAGTTGACATTTGAAACATAAAACATATTTGCAAGTCAACACATGAGTAACAATAACTCACAATGTTTTATATTTTATTATTGTTAATAATAGCTAACCTTTATTTAGTGCTATAATGTTTCCAAAGTACATTGTTTGCAACAAAACTTAGAGTGATTTAGTGCTGATATGATTATTACTATTTATTGCTGATATGATTATTACTATTTTATAGATAAGGAAGATCCAAGTCAGAAAAAATAAAATTTAAATAATTTCTTAAGAGTTTATAGATGAGCAGAACTGGAATTGAAGGCCAAATTTTCGGTCTCAAAGTCTAGTACTTTTTTCTTTTTCTTTTCCTTTTCATTCTTTTTTTTATTAATTTATTTATTTTCATCCATATGCACATGAATAATTTTAGGTTACAAAATTTCTTTCAACCTTCCTTTCCTAACCCCTCCCCCTAGTAGTGAAAAGTCAGTTTAGCATTGTGCATACATATTTTGCTAAACATGTTTATAGATTAGTGATTTTCATTATGAGGAATTAGGATTAAAGGAAATAAATACATAAAAGATAATTTGTATAAAGTGTTCATCAGATTCTGAAGGTTTTTGGTGTGTTTGTGTCTGTGTGTGTGTGTGAGTTTTAGTTTGGTTTGGTTTTTCTTCCTCTGGATGGGTAGTAATTTTTCCACTCTATAATCTATCCTCTCCAAGAAAGTTAAATGTACTCTTAAGCCATATGTAAGCAGCATGACCAGTTAGCTAATGCAAAAACCTCTTGGCTTGTGAGCATCATTCTGTAAGCATGTATTCTTTGGTATACATAACAAATTCACCAACAGTAAGGCCTGTTAATCCACTCATCATTGTTCTAGGTTGTTACTAACTTAATTACAGTTTATTTAAAAAAGATGCAATTCTTTAAAAGATAAATATAAAGTCCTGTACTTAGACTAGCAAAGTTGACTCTACCAATACAGTGATCACAGTTGAAATGAATGAAAAGTCTGAGAGATGGAATTTCTGGGTAATTACCAATAAATTTTCTAATTAGACTAGCAATAATAAATTGATTAGTGGTTATTACTCTCAGGAACTAAAGGCAGCTAAAAGAGACATTGAATGTCTCAAATATTTTTTTGAAAGGGAATGCCCTGATAGGAGAAATCAAACCTGATTTTTGAACAAGTACAAGGGGGTAGGTTTATTAATGAAGATGTAGGCTAAAAGTCTTCAACTACTTCCCTTGAGAACATTACTTGATCATTAGTCGGCCACTTGTATCAATCAAGACAAAGGAATTCATTTTTACCCAGATAACTGTGGTTGTTTTTTTAATCATAAACTGATTTATGCTAAAAAACAGATAAAGGGGGGAAAATGGCTACACCTGGTATTTTGGGTTTAAAATTCATCTAGATTAGATTTTATTTAGTCTCTGAACAAAAGTAAGGTCTCTTAGTTGGCTGGGGTTCTGCCCAAGATCCCCCAAAATCTCAAAACTATGTAAATGAGAATTAGACCTAACCTATCCTTCAGTCTTGCCCTTCATGGATGGGCTAATCTGCTGAAACTGATCCCTGAATGAGGAAGCAAAAAAATCTTAATGCTAATTAATAATTGGCTATTAATAAAAATAGAAAAAATATTTTTCCCCACATCATTAAATAGTAGTACTTGAAAATAATACTTTGGAGTTTTAGTGGCTACACGACCACTAGGTTTATTAGACCCACCAAAATAATGCTGATGTGAACTAGGGAGAGACAATGATTGGTCTGACCATGAATTCATGGACACAAGGATCTCCTGGTGGGGAAATACCCTCTACCAATATCAATCTGCAATTGTGTCTGCACCTTGTAGTCTTTGAGATCCACTTGGAATATTGAAAGATTTGTAAATTGCCTAGGATACACGACCAGTCTGTTTGAGAGGTGGAAACTGAACTCTGGTCTTCCTCACCTTCTAGTTTTGTATCTGATACCCATAGATTCTTCTCATCATCATGATTTATCATTGTGGTATTAGGGGAGCTTTCAGTAACACATTTTAGGGGGACCATTGATAAATTGGACCATGTCCAAAAGTGGCTGATGAGGATGGTGAGAAGAGAGAAGACCATAGTATATGTGAAGTGGTTAAATGAACTGTACATGTGTAGCCTTGAAAAAATAAGTCAGGGGAACATTTAAACTGCCTTCAAATACTTGAATAGATAACATTTAGACTAGGCATGGATCTTGTTCTGCTTTTCCTAAGACAGCATATTCTATGCTTATTTTTCATAGTTGAAATAAGTTGAGGTATAAATGACTTATGCAATGAAGTACTGCTCTTCATGCTATAGGAGCTTCCTAAACAGTCCAAATAGCCACCTGCTGGAAATATTATAGAATATAATTATATCCTATATTATGTGAGAGTTGGTATTAAATAGCTTTTAAGGTCCCTTTTGACTTGTGAGACTATTTTTCAAAACAGTTTCCTGTAAGATTAATAAAGACCATCAGTTACTTTATTAGAATAAGAAGCAAGAAAGTATAGTCTTCAGATCAAATCAAGTTTGCTGTCTGATTTTGTATGCTAAGTAAAAAAAATCATTATTAGCTCACCTTACAAAAACCAGAAGCAGGATGCTTTTGCTCTGTGGGTCATGGTTTTCCAAGCACAAGAATGCCGTCAGAGTTGTAATCCTGAGCTAATAGAAGTCTTAAAGATAGCATTCAAATTGAAATAGAGCCAGATCAATTTTCAGTATCCAAAATTTCTAATGCTATTCAGTTTCACTGAATGTTTTATTTTCCAATACCATCTAGTTATAATTTAATAAAACCAACAAGATTTAAAAAAATAAAAAGTATCCTTGTCTCCTAAAACATATACTATTATACAGTGAGCATAATAGAGTACTAGAAAGATGATATATGGAGAGATGATAGATAAATATGAGAGAGAGAGAGAGAGAGAGAGAGAGAGAGAGAGAGAGAGAGAGAGAGAAGAAAAATAGAAGAACAAAGTACTTTATATGTAATAGAATTGGAGAAGGAAGTGACAAACTACTTCAGTAACTTTGTCAAGAAAACCCTAAATGAGGTCAAGAAGTGTCAGGTTTGAATATAAACAACTCAACAGTCATAGAAATTGTGAAAATTCCATGTATACAAGTATAAGTGAACAAGGATAATAAAAGAAAATAACAAAGAAGACTTAAAAAGTTGGATGTAGAATTCTATATGCTAAGTCCATGGAACCATAGGTTGTAACGGTCTGAGAATTGAGGTGAAGGCCTAAATTAGGACAAGAAGAGGGGAAAATCATTAGAAACTAGGCTGATTCTAGTGGTTTTGTTCAAGTTTTCATGGGGAAAATAAAGGAATGAAAGATGAGGGGCAGGAGGTAGGTTTTTGAGATGATCAGGAAACATATTGCATGTGAACAGCTTTGACCTTCCCACCCCCATTTAAAATACATTTTTAACATTTTTTTCATTTTCTTTGTAATTCTTACTTATGTACCGAATAAAGAAATGGTTACATCACTAAGCTGTTAAAGCAAAATAATGAATTCTCTGTTCTTTACCCTGATGACCTTTTAATTTTAGTTTAAAGAAGATAAGAGAATTTAAGAGCTGGGAGGGACCTTAGCATTAAAATATTTGAACACAGAATAGTCAATGTAAAAAAAAAAGGATGAAAGCATTTATTTTCAGAGATAAAATACACTGACCTTAAAACACTGAATATTATTTCGGAATGGTACCTCAGGGTTTATCGAGATCTATAATGATATTTTACAGATGAGGAAACTGAGCCCCAGAGAAGACAAGTGCTTTGGTGAAAATTAGTATTAAGTATAAATCAGAAATATCACAGGTTTTGTCCAAATCACCATAATAAAATGAATATAGTAATAAATTACATCTTTTTATTTTACTGTACATTTAAAAATTATAGTTACATGATACTTTAGTTCACTATATATAGAATAATATTTTCTTGAAAACTCAATTTATATATTCCTTACTAAAACTATTTTATTGCTGAAAAATGCTAACTATCACCTTGAGCCTTCAATGAGTAGTAATATTATATTTTCTGGTAGAGAGTTTTGCCTTTAATTTTGATGGTCAATGATAAGTGGCTACTAAAGGTTGGAATGGCAATTGCAGTTTTAAAACAAAGAAAGAGATGAAGCTTGATAGATAGATTTCACTTTAATACTTAGAGGCTGTTGTCCTAATTTCAATATTGTTATGTCTTAGAGAATAGAGAGACTAGAGAAGAGGGAGAAATATGTGATTGGGAATGTTGGTCAGTGAAATAGTCAGAATACACAGAACATCCATGGATTAAGTTCACTTTCTTTTTGAACAAGCTTGCTCCACAAAATTACAAAAATAGCAATATGGATTGTTGATCATAGATCACCAAAACAAATATATTATGGGGGCAGCTAGGTGGCATAGTGGATAGAGCAGTGGCCCTTGAGTTAGGAGGATCTCAGTTCAAATCTAGCCACAGAAACTGAATGCTTGCCTAGCTGTATGACCTTGGACAAGTCACTTAACCCATTGCCTTAAATAAATATAAAAATAAAAAAACCAAATCTAATATGAAACTTTGAAATATGGTGAGAATTAGTAAAATGCAAAATAGAGACATAATGTTAGCACATACTTTTGGGAAAATGACTCCAATAAACTTGTTTGATGTAGGGTTACCATAGACCTTCAATTTGTAAAAAAAACAAAAAACAAAAATACCTCAAAACAGAAACACAATATCTATGAAGTGCAATAAAACAAAGTATGTCATAGTTGCTTTAGAAATTAACTTGGAATGTAAGGAAGATTAAAAAACTATGAAGGAAATTTAAGATCACTATTTTTAATTTTTAATTGTATTCTCAACTATATTAGGGAATGGGAGACTTTACTATTGATCATTACCTAATTCTTTGAAATAAAGACCAAGGACTACCAATCACACATTCACCTAAGTCTTTCATTCACCACAAAAGGGTGAACTAAGAAAAATACAAACTTTCTGACACTCAGAGATCTTTAGTTCTACTTCATTTGTGAATGGTAATGCTCTTTTCTTTAACGCAGGGGCACAAATTTTCTGGGACTATATCTGATGGCTTATTGTGCTTCCAGTAATCAAGAAAACTTCATGTCTTTTCATTTGCTACTGCATTCCATTGAGTTAATATTTAGTGTGGCATAAATAAGCAAAGAAGCAAGCAATAATGAGTGTTTATTTATAGTCATAAAGGAAAAGGCATAAAATCAGAGACACAATGATCACATGGTCAAGTGTCTGTGTTGGTTCCTAGAACATACTGCCAAAACACTTTATTTTTTAAAGAATTTTGATTGTTAAGTCATCCAACTCATGATTAGATAGAACATACCTTGATTCTAATATTCACACCTTCCCATTGTTTACAGGAAAACAGCAATTAAACTCTAGAATTTAAAAAGAGACAGTTTAAATTCTCAGATTTAACCACCTTGTTTCCTGTAGCAAAACTTAAAAAAGTGTAAAGGTAAATAAATACAGTGTTAAGATTAAAATCAAGTTAACAGTCATTTCGAGATCTAAGTAGGAAGATAATTCTTGCCAACAAAGAACTTAAATTCTAATGGTAGAAGACAAAACATAAAAGGGAGGTGAAAAGAGGCAAAGACAGGCAAGTACATATTTGGACATTGTAGATAAAATACTTGAGAGTTAGGAGAGAAGCCTGGAAAGGAACAAAATCTTGACTAGTTTGAACTTCATTCTGAAAATGTGCATTCAAGGAGAAATTAGATAATCAAAGGAAGAGGCAACTATTATGTAAAGTCTAAGGGAAGAGAAGATGAACATGAACATGAACATGCAAAAGATTCTGGGACACTGTGGAGCACAGATCACCAATGCCAATTGGAGAATAAATGGTTCAAACTTCTTTCACATGCAACAACAAAACAACAACAACAAAACAAACAAAAATACACTGTCCATTCCTGGTATCTATGGGTAGGTGAGACACTACCTTCCTCATTCTTATTTTCATATTCACCCCTAGATCTTATCTATCCAGAATCACATCATGAGCATTCTCTCCTGTCTATCAATCATGATCTCATTTCTCCTAGTCAAATGATTAATCTTTTCCCCTAGTTCAATGCATATTTTTTGGAAGTTCATACAAGAAAAATAAAGGACTATTTGCTATTAATGTGGACCTTGTGGGAAGACCTTGAATACTAACACCTTCAATGGACCTATCTCCAAATTCCTAATAATCTTCCTGAAAACACTACTAAAAATTAAACATATGTTCATGTTTTTATCCTGTCCCTAGACTAGTGATTTGAAACTCTTATGGATACCAATGGATAGATCCCATTCCCTAGGCCCAGTGGTCTGTTCTTTCAATCCCTCCATATATTTTAACACTGACCTGCAATTCATAAACTTAAGAGAGCTAATTGTCAAATTTTGTATGAGTATTCAAACTTCTCAATCTAGTAAATACTAAAAGTTAAGTCTTGATCTGTAATTTTCTTCATTGTTTTAGAAACCAAATGCAAATAATAATGTACTTAATGTTAATAATGCACATTTAAAAGTAGTTTATCCATACTTTTTTTAGGAGAACAGATTAATAAATATTTACTAGGATATCTCTGATACATACCCATCCCACATTCATTTTCAAGCCTCATTCCAGATCTATCCACCTTTTCCTTTTTCCTCCACTAAAATGCTTGTTCCCCCAACTGATAAACTTAAACATTTAATTGCAGATCGCATCCTTTTGTCATTATTTCCTTTGACTAGAAGCTACTTAAAACTTGATTCACTCTGATAACATATCCTCCATTGTCCCCTATACCATTTCTTATTCCACTTTCTACTGTACCCTCTATTAATTGTTCTCTTGATTAAATCTTTGTTCTTCCCAATTCTCCCTCTAGCACTATCATCATCCTCCTTTTTCTTGTTATTTCTTCAGCAACTGAGTGTACTTTTTCCTTTTCCCTACATCCAATGGCTATTTCTTCTTCTGAGAAAAGTAGGGAGAAACTGCTACTATTTCTCCTTGAAAGGATCTGTTAACCCCTATGTTCTGCTCTTCATTCCAATCTCCAGAGGACAGCTAGGTGGAAGAGGGGAAAGAGCATTCACCTTGGACTCAGGAGAACTGGAGTTCAAATACAGCTTGTGACCTTGGGCAAGTCACTTAACCTTGATTGCCCTGCATCTAGGGCCATCTTCATTTGTCATGTTTCATATCTGACCACTAAACTCACATGACTCTGGAGAAGAAAGTGATTTTGTTGACTTAGCACAGTACCCCCCTCACTCAAGTCCAATTCACATGCTTCACCTCCTTGATGTCATGGTCTTCTTCAAAAATAAAAGAGCAGCCATACATCCATCCATCCAATTTCTAGACTAAAGCACTTTTCCTAGGACATTGATCCACTGTTCTTCCATGGTGTACACCATATGGAGGAAGAGGTCCTAATCAAATATTGTTAATCTGGAGATTAATCTATCACCCCATTTCTGTTTTTGAAAATTCATGCACTCGAAGTATGAGTATTTATATTGAATAATAATGCCTTCATCTTCTTGCTGAATTAATGGGATGAAGGAAAAGGGAGAAAATAAGGAGAGAGATTACCAGCTATCACTTCTTCCATATTTACTCTTTAACCTTGACTCCAACTGTGGATGGATAGAATATTCATTTTGCCAGTATCAGTTCCTTCAAGGAATTATTGACTCATTTATGTTCCAAGAATGCAGTACATAGTACAAACAGTATGGGTTCAATAACTTTTTTACTGATTCATTCATTTGTTTTTGAAAAGTTCATATTACTACTTAGTTTATGACCTGAATCTTATCTTCCCTGGGCACGATCATCCCCACCACCCTTCTTATTAGCTCCTAAAATTTCATGGATGGAGTCATTCATGTAATTATACTTATTATGTCTAGAAGGGGAAAATGGTTCGGCTTCTAGATCAGTGTTCTTTCCATTGCATTATACATAAAGTCCAGAGATTTCAACTTGAAATATGAAAAGTAAATAAACAATAATTATATTTTAAAATATTTATTTTAGAAGCAAATAATGCACATTTTTTCAGATGAAAAACATTCTTATTTAGAAAAGGGAAGTCTTCATTTCTGGGAGACAGGTATTATTCTTAAAAGTGATGCTGCAATTATATGAAAAAGGTAGCATAATGCTTAAAGACAAGCTGGCAGGTTTGTAGCATTAAAAGAAGCAGGTATATTTTTATTTCTTCTAAAAGAAATTGTACCACTAATACTCTTTCTCCTTCCTTCTCCTTTTGAAATCCTCTTATCCTCTCCTGATAGACAGACAGAAATTGAATTACCAAAGAATAGGTGTGTATATATATATATATGTTAAAAAAAAGTTGTCAGTCATCAAAATACTCCAAACCTGTCTCACTTCTGCCATCTTGTGGATTTCAGATGGTCATACCAATGAATTCATTGTTGAAATCTAAAAGAACCTTACCAAACTGAAGAGCCTGATGTTGAGTTAAAATTATTATGGTGAAGATTACGATGAACTCTACTCTGGCTTTTTTATAAGCTGACTCTATATTCTTTTTCAAATTTTCAATATTAGTCAAGCATATTTGGAGAACAAGAACAGCAAAAACTATCTACATATGTGTGTGTATGTGATAGAATCTAGAAAAACTTACAACTACTATAACTCCCTCATTTTAAAATTACCACAATTTTCCAAATATAAAAACTTGGGATACAGAGAAATTAAGTGATATCTTTATTAAAAAGGTAGTCCAAACATCACTTATTTATACTGTGGCTCAATTGCCTCATTGTAAAATGGTATTTGTAGTAGTATTTGAACTATCTTCCCCATGACCCACTATTGCTATTTTTCAGTGGGATCAGCATATAGATGTCCCCCTTCAATGGGGAGTCTACAATAACAAGGCTGACAGTTCATATAGAATAAGAAAGTCATTCCCTAAGCAAAAAATTCTCCATCAAAAGTAGGCAATGTGTTCCATGGTTCTTAACACCACTTAGGCAAGTGCTTCAAGTATTTTCTCTCCTCACTAAAAATTCATTTTAAAATGGACTGAACCAAGAAGATGAAATTTCAGTTCTTACCTTAACCTGAAGTAAAATCAGGTGTGATCGGTTTGGTGAGGAAAGCTGGAAACTGGAGGGAAGAGCATTCCTCAGGAGGAGTATTCCTCAGGAGGAGTAAGAAAGTCTTTACTGAAATAAGAGGAAAATTAAAAATAAAAGCTTTTCTGTGGATTCCACCCCCCCTTTTCTGTCTTTCCTTTAATTTTTGTCTGCTTTCACTTGGGATACTAAAATAAGAGTACAATGCATCTCTGTGTTACCTATAATTGTTAATATAGCAATTTTCTCAAAGGCAAGCCTTAATTAAATAGAATGTTTCAGGGAAAATTGTATAGGAATCTGGTTTATAATAATTAGTCTTTAGTCTAAGGGGAAAAATTAATTGCATTAGATTTCAGTAAATGACTATTGCTGCAAATATTTTCCTAAAGATTACTTATTATCACAACTTAGATAAGTGTTGTAAAGGATAATGATGAGTAGGTTAGACTTATGACTACTAGCCAATATAAATATATTAATTAATGATAAACATCAATGTTAATGATAATAGACTCAAAGACCAAAATATTATGAATGTCATAGTCTGTGGAAAGGTAAAGAAAGAAATGTCAGTCAGGATGATGTACAGTAGAGATTAGTGAATTTCAATGAATATATGAAATAGAAAAGGTAACCATTATTTAGGATAATTCTCAAAACTCTCTTGTAGATATGAAAATCAGTAAAGTAAATGATGTTTTGACATAATGGTATCATAAGGAAGATATGGCACATTAGAATGAATCAAAAGTACCAATATTCCATCTGCTAGGAAGACTTGGAACAAATAGCACTGACGTCTGTAGGTGGAAAATCTCAAATGCAAAGGAAATGAATGAAAGACATACCAAATTTCATGATATGTTAGTATTATATCATGACAAAATTGGAAATGTCTTATTAGTTAAAGAAAATGGTTTTATAATTCTTTTCTTCAATATTATTCACAATTCTGATTCAAGCAAAAATGCATTATTGATGCAGATAGACAACACAGTAAATAGTCATGGACTTGCAATCAGGAATACTTATCTTCTGGAGTTCAAATCTGACCTCAGATTCTTCCTAGTTTTGTGTGACTCTGTGCAAGTCACTTACCCCTGTTTACTTTAGTAAAATGAGCTAGAAAAGGAAAATATTAAACCACTCAGTATTTTTGCCAAGAAAACTCTTACTTGGGTCATGAAGAAGCAAACAACTGAAAAAGTGACTGAGCACCAATAGGGCAACAAAAATACCATGATTAATCTTATAAAACAAAAATAATAAACCTCAGGAAAATAAAAATGTAATAATAATAATTAAAATCTGAAGAGACAAAAGTAAAGATCAACATAAAAATCATCAAAGCAAATTGCAGGAATTTATCCAAAAATGACATCAGTGACAAAACAGTACTACTAACATAGATGAATAATAAAGGGAAATGGGCACGTTTAGACTGGAAATATGAAAAGGTTTATTTCATAATTCATTGTCCAAAATACAGCTAAGAGATGATTAATTTAAAAAATAGAAATCAAATATCTAGTATATGCTACCTAGAAGTTTTATTTCTTGACAAAATTATAAAAGTCTATATGCTGTAATAAAAACGACTTCTCATCGAAAAATCTTACTTTTGAGATCAAAATACCATTTGGGCTCAATAAATGCAGTTTTCCTTTACCAAGCAGAAACATACAGAAGGATCTGAGATAATATCTTCAGGTCATATTGAATCAATAGCTGAAGGTTACAAATATTCTTGTCACATATTCAAAGGAAAAGACTGTGGTTAATTATTTTAAAAGAGTTTCTGTTATCCTTGTCAAAATCAAATAAGAAAAACATATCTAAAATAAATGAAATGAGAAATATTGATCTTTGTTCTTACTTTTATAACTTGGAAATGGAAAAATAACAAATTTTGAAAACATCATAGAGCATCATAGACAAAACAATTAGGATTAAATAATCTTCAGATAGTTATAGAAATATGAGCACATGTATAATAAAAAATGAAAGGTAATGATAATTATCCTTAGAACATGTGGTAAACTGGACAAAATTTTATACAAACATCATTTTTTGTTTAATAATAGTAAAAGCTGATAATGGGTACAAATCCATTAGATTCATTGATTCAATTAGTTTCAAATGATGTACCTCCATAAGGAAACTTTGAAGGATCTAAAATCCTTAAAGTAACAAAATTTCCTCTGTCAGTAACTTCTACATAATCTGAATAAAATATTTATTGTCATGATTTAGCTAAGAACTTATTGTTATTATGTGCATTTGGTTAGGAAAAGAGACATTTGTTTAGGCAATTTAGAATGAAAATATTATCACTCACATTACAATAGAATATTACTTAAGAGACTTGAATTTAGTGAGAAATATAAATTAAGAGATAAATAAGGAAATTATGCAAATAATCACTATAAGCTCTAATAAATCTATTAAAATCTATTAAATACTTATTAGGTTATGATGTAGAAGTTAGTGTTTGACCTGTGACATTTATGATATCCAAGTCCTTTTCTTTGATGGGCTAAAAGATATCATACTATAATTGTAGTCCTCAAACTATCTGGAAGAATTCCATTAATAAATTCTACTGGAAATAGATCATTGTCATTAATGGAACTATTCCTCAAAATATTACATGCATAACACTGATTCATAAAAAAACAAATATATATATATATATATATATATATATATATATATACATACATATTTAGTGCTTTAACAGATATGGGCATTCAAAACACTTTTACAAAAAAATTTACAGTGAATTATTTAAAAAACACAGAGACCAGGTGGTTGGGTGTCACAGTGGATAGAGCACTGGCCCTGGAGTTAGGAGTACCTGAGTTCAAATCCAACCTCAGACACCTAATGATTACCTAGCTGTGTGGCCTTGGGCAAGCCCCTTAACCTCATCTGCCTAGCAAAAAAAACCAAAACAAATTATCGGGGTGGCTAGGGGTGCAATGGATAGAACACTGGCCCTGGAGTCAGGAGTACCTGAGTTCAAATCCAACCTCAGAGACTTAAAAATTACCCAACTGTGTGGCCTTGGGCAAGCCACTTAACCCCATTGCCTTGCAAAAACCTAAAAAAAATACAGCCACCTAACAAGTGAGATCAAAACAATCTGAAAACATGATACAGTACATATCATCTCTGTTGCCCTTTCTACTTTCAAATTTGTATATCAGATGCCTCCTAAATATCTACATAGGACAAGTTTTTGCCCAAATACTTTTATAAAATTACCCCCCAAAATAGTTATTTTTAATTCATCTATACTATCATCCATAGAGCATTGACTATAATTTTAGCAGAAAGAAATTTATTGGAATGCTTCTTTTTGAATCTCAACAAAGATAATAATAAACAGACCATCATCATCACCATTATTACCCTCATTACAATCAATATTGATAAAAAAAATGTGAATTTAACTTGTCCCAATAAACTACATTTTAGGCAAAGCAAATTATTTTTTATTTAATAGTTGAAGATACTGAGAAATAGATGGGAAATGATATGACCAATTAGAAGAGTTGGAAACTTTATTGAGCTTTAAAGATACACTCACTTCTCTAAATGGCAGAGCTAAAATTCTAAGTTATTTTCCATCATATTCTAATGTTCTTTTCACTTATGTAAAATTGATTTTATATTGATCATATACTTTTCAATTTAATTTAAATTTTTATTTTACTACTACTATATGTACCAAAATTGGTCCTAGGTAAATAATTAAGGTGCTATTTTAATTAAAATTTTCCATCTAGTTTTAATTAGATTTAATTTACACATCAGTCACATTCCAGATATATATATATATATATTAATATTTATGTATATATACATATATATATATATATATATATATATATATATATATATATATATAGTACACTTATTTATGTGTATGTATCTCTATCTATCTATCTGCCTAGTCAAGGTCATTTTACTTCTTGCCAAGATGATGGAGAGAAGCCAGGCGTTATGCTAAGGTCTCCTAGCTTTCCCTCAGAACTAATATTAATGAAGCCTCTTAACAGAATTCAAGCCCACAATATTCAGAAAGAGTAAAGGAGAACATCACCCAACAAGGTCTCTCTCAGGCAAATGTGGCTGAGTCATGGGCGGAGAGCAGAGAGCCAGAGCAAGGGTGGCTCAATGAGACCCAGGACCAGCCTCAGAGCTGATGTGAAAGATTTTTGACTTTGTAAGTGGGCAGGAGAGTTCCAACCAGGTTGGAGGGAGAGTTTCAGCACACATGTGAGCAGAAGCTTCAGTGCTGTGGCTAGACATCAACATGATGGTATGCCCCTTATTTTCAGCTGAGTACTCATGTTTCCAGTTGAGCACCCACCAATTCTTGTGAGAGAAAGGGACTCTTCCCAGAGCAAATACAGTAATAATCTCCCTCCTCTCCCCCCCAGGTTCAGTTGTGAGCAGCAGATCTCTCTCAGTACTGTATGAAAAAATAAGGAGATTAACTATATAGCCCAAGGGCACAGCATGCATTGTTCCAGGATAATTCAGACCCTGCTGCTCTCCTGACCCCCTGGGCTAGGGAGTGGGCAAGAAATCAAGGTCACAGGCAATCCAGAGAATGTATCTAGCATGCCCTCACTTGCTGGCCCACTTGGTGTTAAGAAGCCCAGAGAGCAAAGATTCTAAGGATCTCAAAACCAAACCTCTGTGAGTCAGCCCCACCCCCAATACAAGATCCTAGGAAAATGAAGAGAGGCCATCATAAAGGGGGGCCCATAGAAAACTACCTAGAAGTTAAAAATCCTGAGAGAGATCTAGAACTTCTGAGAAGAATATGAATTGGTCTCCAGCCCCGAAAGACTTCCTTGAATAAATCAGAAAGGAGTTTAAAAATCAATTGGAAGGGCATAGCCAAAATGGTGATGTTGGGGCAGGAATTCCTGGAAACTTGTTCTCCCCAAAATTCCAAAAGCCATCCAATTATGATTCTAGTCAAAATTTAGAGAGACAGAACCCACAGAAATACTGAGTGATGCAATTCCCCAGTCCAAGACAACTTAGAAGATCCCAAGGACAGGTCTGTTCCACCGAGACCATGGGTTGGGAGAAACTGCAGTGCAGCTGTAGCACATCATAAGTAGGCTAGGCACATGGGAACATAGCAGAGGGGAGATTGAATTATCAGGAACAACTGGAATGGGTGCTGAGAGAACTCTGCTACACCAGATGGGGTTTAAAGCAGAGTTCTAACCTCAAAGCATCCCTGTGGTGAGAATTTGCAGTGGGAGAAGGCAGAGCCACCCAGCATATCCAGAGCTCTCAGCCCATAGATGGTAAGGGGTAGGGGGAGAGTGTAGAGGTCTCACTATTCTCCCTGGGGCAGGACTCAGTTGTTTGCTCACACTCTGACCCAGATTTCAGTCTGGGACCCCCACAATACCACCAGAGCTGAGCAGAGACCCTCCTCACAGCTCCAGGGCAGAGGAGAGGCCTGAACACAGGCAAGAGAGCAGTCAGAACCACTCATTGGACCTTGGAGGTTTTAAGATCCCAGTGGGTTGTACCCAAGCCACCCCAGCCCTGAAGCCTTGGAAATGTGGTAAATTAGTCATAGGCTGAGGAAATGAGCAAACAACAGAAAAAGAATCAAACTATAGAAAATCACTTTGGTCCCATGGAGGATGATAATTCATATTCAGATGAGGACAAAATTGAAGCTTCTCTATTCGAAACCTCCAAGAGAAATAGAAAATGAGTTCAGGCTATGGATGAGCTCAAATCAGACTTTGTAAAGCAATCATGGGAGGTAGAGGAAAAATTGGGAGGAGAAATGAAAGCAATGCAGATAAATCATGAAAACAAAATCATCAACTTTGTGAAAGAAAAGCAAAAAACACTGAAGAAAATAGTATATTCAAAACCAGTTTAGGCCAAATGGGAAAAAAGTAACACAAAAAGCAAAGAAAGAGAACGCCTTAAGAAGCAGAATTGGTCATCTGGAAAAGGAGATAAAAAAACTTTCTGAAGAAAATAAAGTCTTCAAATGCAGAATAGAACTAAAAGAAGCTTGTGATTTTGTGAGAACCCCAGAAGAAAGAAAATTGTACCAAAAATATCAACAATTAGAAGAAAATGTGAAATATCTCAACTGAAAAACAACTGGCATTGAAAACAGATCCAGAAGAGACAATTTAAAAATCATTGCCCTACCTGAAAGTCATCACCAGGAAAAGAGCCTAGACTTCATTTTTTTCAAGAAACAATACAGGAGGAAAACTAGGTGGCATAGTAGATAGAGCACCGGCTCTAGAGTCAGGAGTACCTGAGTTCAAATCTGACTTCAGACACTTAATAATTACCTAGTTGTGTGGCCTTGGGCAAGTCAATTAATCCCAGTTGCCTTGCAAAAGCCTAAAAAAAAGAAGAAATAATAACAGAAAATTGCCCTGAGATCCTAGAAGCAGAGGGTAAAATAGAAAATGAGGGAATATGCTATTAGCCTCCTGAAAGAGATCCCAAAAGAAAAACTCCCAGCAATATTATAGCCAAACTGCAAATCTCCCAAGTCACGGAGAAATACTAAAAGCTTCCAGGAAACAAACAATTCAACTACTGTTGCACTATAGTCAGAATTACACAGCATCTGGAAGCATCTACAATGAGGACTCTTGAGGCTTGGAATATTATATTCCAAAAGGCAAAAGATCTTGATTTACAACCAAGAATAAACTACATAACAAAACTGAATAACCTCTTTAAGGGGAAAAGATGGACTTTCAATGAAACAGGGAATTTTTAAACTTGCCTATTGAAACAACCAGAGCTGAACAGAAAGTTTGATCTCCAAGTCTAAGACAGATGACCATAGAGGGGGTGGATGAGAAGGATTAATCATGAGGAATTTAATGATGTTGAATTATTTGTATTCCTGCATGGAAAGAAGATACTGACAATTCATATGAATATTTTCATTCATAAGATCAGTTAGAAGAAATATATATATATATATATATATATATATATATATATATATATATATATATATATATAGACATAGGAAGGAGCTGAATATGATGGAATAATATAGTAAAAATAGGGAGAAAGGGAAAGGAGAGGAATGGGGGAAGGTTAGAGGGAATGAGTGAGCCTTCATTCTCATCAGAAATGTCTCAGAGAGGAACTAACATACAAACATAATAGGTTATATAAATCAATTTTGCCATAGAGAAAAATGAGAATAATAGGATGGGATAAGAGGGAATGGGGTGGTGAGGGAAGAAGGGACTACATGATAGAAGAGAGGGAAGATTATGGGAGAGTGTATTCAGATACAACACACTTCTGAGCAGGGACAGAGTCAAAGGAGTGAGAGTACAGGAAAAAATGAGAGTGGGAATGAAGAGGGTGGAGGGAAATACAGCTAGTAATCACAACTAAGGGGAAAATGTTGAAACAACTTCTTTGGTGGGCTTATGATAAATAAGGCAACTCATCACAGAGACAGAACTGTTTTAATCTGAACACAGACTAAAATATTTTTTTTCTCTCCCTATTTTTGAGGTTTCCCCATCCTTTGGGGGGAAAAGGGGGTTTATGATTAATCTTACAACAAGATTTTTGAAATAATATAAAATTAAAAAATGTATAAAGGAGACTAGTTATGGAATTCTCATGAATAAGAAAGTAAGTTTTGAATTGCAATACATTTTACTCTGCTTCTTGCTATTGAAGAATCAATAATATTTAGGTCTTTTGAATGTATATTTAACTGATAATAGTGCCTGGTTTAAAAGAAGAGCCAATTTTGTACAACTGACATGTGCACCTGGAAAGTTTGCATTTAGTAATTTAAGAAGGAAAACCTGAAAATCCCTTCCTATTGGAAGTAATTGGGTCCATATTGACCCCCCACAAATTCAGAAGTGTTATGTGTGTGTGTATACGTAGACAAATTTATATTTATGCAAGCATCTTCAATATTTTTTTGTGAATTTGTGTAAATATATTGGTATCTATGTTAGTGTAAGTACATGAATGTGTATGCATTTGTATGTTTTTGCATATGAATTACTAGGTAAAATGTTAAATTACAGTTGTCTTTCTATTCATTGTGTTCTTAATTCAAAAAATAAAGTATCTAGTTTTGTCTAAAAAAAATTGAAAAAGTTGGGAAAAGAAACCAAGAGAAAATTTAAACCTTGAAAGAGAAAATTAACACTGCAACAAGAAAAAATTCCTTGGAAAATATAATTGGATAAGTGTAAAAAGAAAATAATTCTCTCAAAACTACAATTGGGCAAATGGAAAATTCCTTCAAAAATATAATTAACCAATTGGAAAAGGAATTGCAAAAAGGAAATGAAGAATATCTTCTCTAAAAAAAGAATGAAATCCATGGATACTAATGACCTCATGAGACAACAAGAATATGTTAAACAAAACCAAAACATCAAAAAAAAAAAATAGAAGAAAATGTATCTCTCTGCCTTCATTAAATAATTGTATCTTTGAAAATGTTCAATGTTCATTCCCAAAATATTCCAGAATCACCTCAGAATGAATAATTTCCTCAGATTTGGATAGTGAAAGACAATCATAGTGGAAGGAATACTGGACATGTACTTGTAGTTGGGCTCAGAAGGGTGATTAGTGCAATTTATTTAACTGAGATCGTGTCTCTTGCCTTTGCTTTAAAATGAGTATAATAATCCATTAAAACAAATCCAATAAATATTTATTAAGCACTCAGTATCTGACATGATAGGCATTATGCTAACACTGAGGGATGCAATTAATAAAAAAAAAGACATTTTTTACCCTAACTAATTTACAATGTAAAGAAGGACATAAAATACAAAAAGAAGCAAGAAAATATGGGTAGGGTGGGTACCAGACTTAGGGCTATCTTGTTCTATGAAGTTTAAAACAGGCAGGACAGTAGATGCAAAGTGGAGTGATCTGTTATCCAAGGTTCTATCTTCTATTAAGAAAGGTATTGGGAAAAGATTGGAACTCTAGTTGCTAGCTCTCGAAACAGAGGTGGAAAGTAGCTGAGGTAGGTGGAATCAATCAAGACTTGAATCAGCAACATGATGACACTTTTTGAAGTAATGAGTTTATTTTAGGAGGGGAATCTTGTTCCATGGAGTTGAAGTCAGGCAGGTTAGCAGATAAAAAAATCTGTAATAATATTTGTACTACTTTCCTCATAGAGTTATATCATGGAAGATAGTGTAATTCTATACTCTAACAATGTCATCTGTAACAAAAATAATACTAAATTAGAAGGAAGAATCATTGTGAAGAAACTCTAAAATCTTCTGTTTCATCTCACCCTCCACATTCCCAGCCCTCTGGAGATACAGCAGCTGGAGTTCCAAATTCATCCCAATACCTTGCTTTGTAGAGGGGGAGACTCTGGAATAACAGATCATTCCACTTTGTATCTATTTTCTTGCCTGTATTAAACTCCACAGAACAGGATACCTCCATATCAGGAAACCTCTGGTGTCCCAACTCCCAACACCCCACCCAAATTTTTTGCTTCTTTTTGTATGTAATGTCCTTCTTTACACTGGGAGCTGTTGTTTTTTAGTTAATACCTTTGTAATGATTAGATGATTCATCAACATTTAATAAGATTCTCTCCATTATAGTCTTCTTCTAAGCCATCTTATCTGACAGATGTGAATGGAACACTAAGGATTTTGTGGGCTAAGCATGTTTTAGAAATTCCTTTAACAATGGAAGGTTTTTTTTTAAACAAGAGATAGATTCCAGACTTGTTGCCTGAAGACCAGTCCAGTTAAAAAGAAAATGATTCATTTCTCAAACACTATGGATAATTTTTTTTTCTTTTTTACTAATTTGTAAACTTTCTTTGAAGACTTAAACATATTATAATTTGTAGTCTAGAAGATGAAGCTAAAGATTTTCCTGAGGCAGGAAATTATGAGGGAATGCTGCAATCTATGTTTCATATACATATGAGTAATTATGAATGTGTCGTCATCATTACAGTAGTTTCAACATTAGTATTATTAGTAGTACTTGTTCTCTTTTGACTTCTTAAAAATGTATTCATTTATTTATTTTGAATTTTACATTTTTCCCCCAATTTCACTTCCAGCCCCCCCCCCACAGAAGGCACTCTGTTAGTGTTTCCATGGTTTCCATGGTATATATTGATCTAAGCTGAATTTGATGAGACAGAAATCATATCCTAAAGGAAGAATCATAAAGTTTAAGAGATAGCAAAATTACATAATAGGATAAGTTTTTTTTTTAATTAAAGGTAACAGTCTTTGGTCTTTGTTTAAATTCTATAATTCTTTCTCTGGATACAGATGGTATTCTCCATTGCAGGTACCCCAAAATTGTGCCTGATTGTTGCACTGAGGAAATGAGCAAAGTCCATTAAGACTGATCATCACCCCCATGTTGCTGTTAGGATGTTGCAATGTTCTTCTGGTTCTGCTCATCTTGCTCAACATCAATTCATGCAAATCCTTCCAGGCTTCCCTAAATCCCCATCCCTCCTGGTTTCTAATAGAACAATAGTGTTCCATGACATACATATACCACAGTATATTAAACCATTCCCCAATTGATGGACATTCACTCAATTTCCAATTCTTTGCCACCACAAATAGGGCTGCTATGAATATTTTTGTACAAGTGATGTTTCTACGCTTTTTCACAATCTCTTCAGGGTATAGACCCAGGAGTGGCATTGTTGGATCAAAGGGCATGTACATTTTTATTGCCTTTTGGGGATAATTCCAAATTGCTGTCCAGAAAGTTTTGATGAGTTCACCGCTCCACCAACAATGTATTAATGTCCCAGATTTTCTACATCCCTTCCAACACTGAGCATTGTTCTTTCTGTTTATATTGGCCAGTCTGAGAGATGTGAGGTGGTACCTCAGAGATGCTTTAATTTGTATTTCTCTAATAAGTAGTGATTTAGAGCAATTTTTATATGACTATGGATCATTTTGATTTCCTCATCTGTAAATTGCCTTTGCATATTCTTTGACCATTTGTAAATTGAGGAATAACTATTTTTTTTAAATTTGACTCAGTTCTCTGTATATTTTAGAAATGAGTCATTTGTCAGAAACATCAGCTGTAAAGAATGTTTTCCAGTTCTTTTCATTTCTTTTGCTCATGGTTACAGTGGTTTTGTCTGTGCAAAAGCTTTTTAATTTAATGCAATCGAAATTATCTAGTTTGTTTTTAATGATGTTCTCCATGTCTTCCTTGGTCATAATCTGTTCCCCTTTTCATAGAACTGAGAGATAGTGGCTCTTATATTTGTGTAAGAGAGGTGTCTCTAACCACTCCATGTCATGTAATATAATTAACAAGATACTCTACATTGTAATATTTACATCAGGAAAGGAAATTCCTTTGACTGTATTATAGTAAATGGATAAATGTAAAACTTTTGTATTCATATATTTTGAATC
Source organism: Macrotis lagotis (assembly GCF_037893015.1). NCBI lineage: Eukaryota > Metazoa > Chordata > Mammalia > Peramelemorphia > Peramelidae > Macrotis > Macrotis lagotis. Next base: position 70,250,410 of record NC_133658.1, read on the forward strand.
AACTAAACAGAAAAGCTAGATATGTTTGAACAAATGCATATGATGTCACATAAGAAATGACCTGTAGATGATGGAGAATATTCAATCAGTCCCTTAGATAAAATAAAAAACTAGTTCAGATTCTGGCATTCCATTAATAGGCTGACTTATTCTTAACTACCTTTGTAGCAATTATAACTGAACTTCAGAGAGGGATTCCCTTAGTAGAGGGGAGTCTCTGTTTCTTTCTCTAACACATTTTTCTGTAGGACAATCTTATGACCTTCAAAAGGATGGTAGTTTTTTACTTCCCTTAGAGCATGATAATAGTGTTCCCCCAAAATCAGTGGTTGATAAATATGTATGTATATAAGTATGTATATATCTATGTCTATGTCTGTCTATGTTTATGTCTCTGTCTCCATCTCTGTCTATATCATTTATGTCTATGTCTATATCTATATCATCTATGTTATCCATATCTATGTCTACGTCTACGTCTACATCTACATCTACGTCTACGTCTATGTCTATGTCTATGTCTATGTCTATATCCATCACCATCACCATCTCCATCTCCATCTCCATCTAATCTCTATCTAAACTCTATCTCTATCTATACCTATACCTGTACCTATACCTATATCTATACCTATATCTATATCTACACTTACACCTACACATATACCTACACCTATACCTATATCTATGTACTATCTCTATCTCTATCTTTATCCAATTATATCTATATCAGAATGGAGGATAAACTGGCTATACTTAGGAATTTATGAGTTAATATACTCAGAAGAAAGTTTTACATATGGAAACAACATCATAAGGAGTCCTTTAATGAGATAAAAGACTTCTTGTGATCAGAAGTTTAAAGTCGGACTTTTCTGATGGGTTTTCTAAGAATGGGACCAATGAATTCTAAGTTTACTTAAGGGATAATTGACCTAAATCCTATTGTTTTAGTGAGGGGCATTATAGGGTCTATTTTTGTACTAATAATTATTGCTATAAATATTCTTTAATAAAAATTAATTTTGTCTGAATGGCTAATAATCCATATTAGATGGGGGATCATGATAAATAATAGTAGGATCTCACTGTTACCAGTGTTTTAAAGGTGAATTTAGAACCCTGATAAGAGGATTTGCAAATTTTCCTTGGGAAATACACAGATTGGAATGAAGTACATATCAGAATATATCTGGCAAGAGAATGCTCTTTTTCTTTATGTAATGAAGGTGACTGAATTTCAGAAGGTTCTGTCCCATAACATGAATTTTATAAGGCCCTATAAAGTTGGAAAAGTTTAGATTATCTGTCAATTATTTAAAATGTAACTGCCAATTGAGGATTCACTTTTGTCACTAATAGACTCAATAGCAAGCATTAAAAGTGCAAAACTCTTTGTATATTTTATCTGATTTGATATTGCACAAAAAAAATTGCATGGTAGGCATTAGTCTTAGTAGTTATAGAATTTCTTCCATAAAGGCTCAAAGTGTTTGGTGACTTCATCAGAAAAGGAGGGTACACAATGGAATTATTAAAATTCTTTGAAATAATTAAATATGCTTTAGTTAAAAAGCCAGGCAGGGCTGATAGTTGGCATAGTGGATAAAGCACCGGCCCTGGAGTCAAGAGTACCTGGGTTCAAATCGGGTCTCAGACATTTAAGAATTACCTAGCTTGTGTGGCCTTGGGAAAGCCACTTAACTCCGTTTGCCTTGCAAAAAAAAACTAAAAAAGAAAAAAAAATCCAGGCAAATGACTTAAACAATTTTGGAAATATATAGAATCATAAATACAGGGGAGGAAGAGACCTCATAGATGATATGCTCCAACCTCCGTATTTTGCCTAGGAAAAAATCAAAAGTCTAAGAGGATTTTCCTATGGTCTTGTTGAGCTTGTACTATATCAAATTTCCTCTGATTCCCATTTCAGTACTGTAAAAAAAAATAATCATAATTAAATATTGCTGACTTGAAAAAACAAAACAAAACAGGAATGTAAGAAATGTAAGCATTTACTAGTTCATTCCTTGATGATACATAAATGTGGTGCTTCTTTTTCTTTACCAAACTACTTGCTATTTATATTTAAGACTAGGGATGATATAAGACATATCCCTATACAGTTTTCTTTATCCTCTATTTCTCCAAAGCCTTCATTGTCTATCCTAGCCCTAATAGTTGTTTTTTAATAGTTTTCTAAAATGCTTAGTATTCATTGAAAATGACTTGGAGGAGCGGCTAGGTGGAACAGTGGATAGAGCATCAGCCTTGGAGTCGGAAGTACCTTTTTTCAAATCTGACCTCAGACACTCAATAATTAACTAGCTGTGTGGCCTTGGTCAAGACACTTAACCCTGCTACCTTGAAAAAACTAAAAAATATATAAATAGAGAGACTCCTCTGAGCAAAAAAAAAAAAAAAAGAGTAAAAAAATGACTTGGAAATTGCTATTGGTTTTTTGTTGATTTTTTTTACTATATTTTAATTACCCATCTAGACTATAATCTTCAGACCACTAACTGTCTAATGCTTTTGTGAATAGCTGCAAACTTCCAGTCTTTAGGATAATACTGTTTATGTTGAATTTTAGTGACGAAAGGGTCTTAATGAATTTTTCTACCCAACCGCCTTCTCATGTAGCAATAACAATAATTTGCATTTGTATAGTTCCTTTAGTTTTATAAAACAATTTTCATATAACAATTCTATGAAAATCATTGCATGAATATTGTTAATTTTTAAAACTTTAACAAAGTTAGAAACTGTCACACATCTAGTAAATGTTAAGTTCATGACTTTATTTTATTTTTAATATTTATTTTTTAAATTTTCTTTAATTTATTTAAACATTACTAAAATATTCTTTTTGCAAGAGTAAACATATACCCCTAAACCCCACAAAAATATAAAACCTCATGAGAAATAAAGTGAAAGAAAGAGGAAAAAATTTTTTCAGTCTGTGTTCTGATACCATCAGCTCTGTCTTGGGTAGATTACATTCTTTATCAAAAATCCATAATAGGGGCAGGTAGGTGGCATAGTGGATAGAATACCTGCCCTGGAGTCAGGAGTACCTGAGTTTAAATCTGAACTCAGACACTTAATAATTACCTAGCTGTGTGGCCTTGAGCAAGCCACTTAACCCCATTGCCTTGCAAAATTTTTTTTTTAAAAATCCATCATAGAAGTTACTTCCATATTTTGCCACAGTTATTGTTACTGATTGAAATTCTCTCTGTCCATTTCTCCCCACTACCATCTATTATATTTTCTCTCTCCTTTCACTCTGTCCCTCTTCAAAAATGTGCTGTGGGTCAGCACAGTGGCACAGTGAACAGAGCGCTTGGCCTGGGGGAGTAGCTGCTGGTGACTCCTGCTGGGCAGTTCCATAGGCCTGCTTCCATTCCCTGGAATCTGGGCTGAACTGAGTGCCGTGGCGGCCCTGAGGAGGGCTGTGCTAGCCCGGGCTTCACCCTCACTCTGGCAGAGGTCTCCCTGCTGATCTTCCAAGTTGTGCTTGGTGCTCCCTGGGATCTAGATTGGGAAACTGCTTCTGCTTCCAACTGGGGCTCCCCGGGAGCCAAGTGTCCTGGGACTGTTCCCCGAAGGCTGAGACTCCTTCATTCTGGAGTTGCTGCCCCTCTAACCCCATGAAACAGAGCCTTCCTACTATTTTCCAGGTTACCTTGGGCTGGAGAATTACCTCACTGGATCTTTCTCTGGGTTCTGTCTCTCAAAACTTCAGTTAGAGTCAAAATTTTAAGGTTTTTGAAATATTTTGGAGAGAGCTCCTAGGAAATACTGTCTCCTGCTGCCATTCTGGCTCTGCCCCCTAAGTTCATGATTTTAATCCAGTGGTTCTCATCGTAATTTTTGTCATTTTTTTTCTTACTGTATTATGCATTCTTTATCATTGTTCTTTGTGTGTTGTTTGCTGTTTTGTGTTGATTCTCTTTTCCATCTGGGGACAAATCTAGGTCTTTTTAATTATGTAAGACAAACTCTGTCTGGAACTTCCCATTCACTGGCAAATTTTAACCATTTCTTAATCAATATAAGATATTGCCAACACAATAATTATTCTCTTTCCCAAAACATTTGACTGGAAATTTTTCTTCATCATCATCACTTGATCCTGCTCCTATTGCTAAGTACCATTATAACCTCTGTTTTCTCTGCTGCACATTCCATGGTTCTTCAACTACCCATCTTAGTCCAATCAACATTTTTTTATCATTTTCTGAATTCACTACAGTTTATCATTGCCCTTCTTAAAATGTGGTGTAAAAACTTTAATAGGATAGCTACTTTAGATACTAACTATAGTAGAGCATTATTGAACTATCACCTCCCTCTTTCTAGATTCCTGTGCCTGTATTAATGAAACTTAAGTATTGGGGAATACACTTTAGCTCTCATATCTTATTTGTTGATCCTGCATACTTAATTTTTTGGACTAAATCTTCCATATCTTTTTTTTAATGCACTGACTATTCACATTATCTAACACATTCCTAGCACCTATCATATTTTTTCATACAGGTATTTTAAACCAATGTGTAGTCATATTCACTTGTCACTACTAAATCTCATATGGGTTACCCACTCATTAATTTTCGTCTGTTAAAATATTATTTGAATAGTAATAGATGTAGTGTAGTGGGGGAGGGAAACTACATCAGATTTAGAGTAAGGCGACTTCAGGTTCATTATCAGTTCCACAATTTGCCATATGATTTTTAAATGTAAGTCATTTTCCTCAATTATTTAAGAGAGTTGAACTAGATGGCATCCTAGATTTGTTCCAGTTCTAGTTACTATAAAACATTGCTGACAAAATAATTCCTTGAGAAGTTGAAAAATGTGTTAATTTGGCCTCCTATGTTTTTGCTTCCTCAAGGTACTCTTTATCTCGTCTATCTGCATGGTATCTCCAAATGTGGATATCCATTCTAATTTTGTCCTCCTTAACTCTAGTAGCCCATAATCCAAAGATTTCCTGTCCTATTTCTCTTCATGAAACTTAGACAATAAATATCTTGTTCCCATAGAACACTATTAAATTACCTAATCTGATAAAGCAACACCGACTAAGTTGCTAATTGTTGGTAAAAGCTCATCATGAAAATTTTTGCTTCATTTGTCATTTCATTCATGTCTGACTCTTCACAAAAACATTTGGGATTTTCTTGGAATAGGTATTTCCTTCTTCAACTCATTTTAATGAGGAAACTGAAGGAGAGTTAATTGACTTGCCTAGAGTCACTCAGCTAGTAAATATTTGAGGTTCAATGTTAAGCATTGGGCATGCAATAAGGGAGAAAATGTAGAGAAGAGAAAACAGTTTTTGTTTTTAAAGAATTCATTGTCCGCTGGAGGGCATAGCCCACTTGGAAATTTTAAAGTCCACGATGTTAATTTCATTTTTTTTTTTTACATTTTAGGATAAAGTGTTATTTTGTTGAGAGTTTTAATTTTTCTAAGACCCAGTCCTGTCCTGAACTTTAAACTGTATCTTTTATCTTCTGATTCTTTTTTAATAAAATGCTTTGGTGCAGTGGATAGAGCACGGGCCCTAGAGTCTGGAGTACCTGAGTTCAAATCCGGCCTCAGACAATTAATAATTACCTGGCTGTGTGGCATTGGGCAAGTCACTTAACTCCATTGCCTTGCAAAAATCTAAAATAAATGCTTTCAATTATTGTAAATAGCATAGTTTGTTGGCTAAAGGAAACTGGCAAGGTGAGTAGAATTTCAACTGAGATAGGGGAGAATATGAAAGGAAATCAAATTTAACATTAGGAATATGCTGACTTTTACTTATATTATAAAGTAGTAGTTCCTGTAAGATAGGTTTCCACAACCCTTGATATCAATGTCATAAGGGCTACGGAATGATATACTAGGAAATATTTGATGATGGAGAAATTGTTTTCATCTATAAAGTTCAATTTCATGGAAAAAGTGCAACCTAAAATGTACTATGTAAGAGATACCATCATCCATAATTACTTTATTCTGAAATTAACTGTATATTCATAAATTTCCATAGTTTTACTTGTCTCAGACACAGACATTGCAAAGCTATGTCAAAAGCAATGCCACATTGAATATTTCTACTTAATTTTCTAGTCCTTTTTTGTATTTTCAAACAGCTTTATCATTAGATTACTGTCCATTGCTTCATGCACAACAGAGAGAGATAGAGAGAAAGGGTATAATTAGCCTGCAATCTTCTTTGGCAAAAAGATTATCTCAGTTAAATAGCTGTTTTACTCTTAGACTTGCATAAATTTCTCTTATTGTGGGGAGAGAGAGAGAGAGAGAGAGAGAGAGAGAGAGAGAGAGTGAGCGTGTGTGTGTGTGTGTGTGTGTGTGTGTGTGTGTGTGTGTGAGAGAGAGAGAGAGAGAGAGAGAGAGAGAGAGAGAGAGAGAGGCAGACAGAAAGAGAAAATCAGAGAGAGACAGAGGAAGAGGCAAATAGAGACAGTGAGACAGAGACAGATGAACAGATAAACAGCTTTTTATATATATGCATACATAAATACATACATGTCATACAATTAAAGATTATGTGAATTATGTTATATAATGAAGGAATATGGTAAACTATTTGAGACACTAGAACAACTTATAAAAAAACATTTCCACCAAATGTCTCCCATACTTATTTCATTAATTTACAAATCAAATTAAATGGGACAGATGACAACCTATATTCACCAACCTATATTCTGACAGTCAGAGACAATGTCTTTCTAATGCTTATATCTCCTCTTGTAGCTGAAACAAAATTTTAGACTTAAACAGTTTTAATAATGATATTTACCTTATAAAAAAGAAAGACATCATTTCAGGAAAAGTTATTCTAAACTAAAAATTTATTAAAGGTTTATATACTGGCCCATTTAAACACACACAAGGATAGTTGAAAGTTTATAGAAATAAAGGTAGCACAACAGTGGGCAAGGTACTGGACGTAGAGTCAGGGAGACAAGAGTTCAAATGCTGGTTCTATCACTTATTAGCTATGTGAACCCTCAGGGAGTCTTAGTGTCTCATGATGCTCTGCAGTGTTTATCCACTAAGCTATTAAAATAGCTATATCCTCTGATTTGTGTATTTGCAATGAAACCTTTAAATTCAAATTTACATATTTTCATGCTCCACCAACCTCATTGCCTCCTGCCTTCCAATGTTAGTTCTGATTTTTGGGGGGTTATATACCATATTCAATAATTCCTGAACATCAACTATACATAGTTTTTTTAGGATAATTCTGATTGTGTCATAGCAACTATTTCAGAGAAATTATTTTCTCCTTATAAGAACAGAATACAATTTACAAATGTAAAAACTAAGATAAGCAGATCTTTAGTAACATCTAAATACACCAGTCATGAGTAATATAGATAATGATAAAAAGACAAAAAAAGATTGGAGGAATTCCTTTGCTGTTAAGAACTCATCAGCCATTTTGGGTATTCTTTTAATTTTGTCTCTCCATTTGCTTTTGATAGGGTTTCCTAGTCTAAAAAACATTATCATTCCACCCCCTGACTGATTCCATAAGGGTAATTCTTCACATCAAAGGAATTATATTTTTTGCATTTCCTTTTTAGTCCATGGATAAATGAAGTTCCCTTTTTCAAAATGGATAATTTGCAAATTTCTCCTACTTGCTTTATCCTCTTGATTTCTTAAAAGGATAAATAAACTATTTTAAACCAAAATGTTAGTGAAGGAAGAAATTTTAACTTGGTGTTTTTGTTGTGAATTAAGGTATACATGCATTTTGTTTTACCTTATTTATCAATGCAGAAAAAATATAAGGCCAGGAAAGGGAAAATGAAACCACAACAAAAAAAGAGCAAAACAACAATGTTATGTGCATGAATCAGAAGAAATTAATTAAAAACCTTTGCTCTTGATTTTCTTTTTTTTAAATTTATATTTATTTTATTTTTGTACAAATGATGGTTTTTATACATTTTTAAAATATTCTTGTTTAAGGACAAACATAATACCCCCAAAATATAGACCCTCATGCTCAATAAAGAGGAAAAAATTAAAATTAAAATAAAAAAACAATACTAATAATAGAACCAGGTAAGTGGCACATTGGACGGATCATGGACCCTGGATTTAGGAGCACCTAAGCCAGCCCCAGACAATCAACAATGACCCAGCTGTGCAACCCTGGGCAAGCCACCCCAACCTCACTGCCCTGCCAAAATCCCCCAAAAAAGCAAAATAAAATAAAATGATAATAATAATAATAGTAGGGGTGGCAAGGTGGCACAGTAGACAGAGCACTGACCCTGGAGTCAGGGGCACCCAGGTCCAAATTTGGCCTCGGACAAGCAACAATCATCCAGCTGTGCAATCCTGGGCAAGCCACCCAACCCCAATAGCCCTGCAACGCCCGCAAAATAACGACGACGACAACAACAACAACAACAACAACAGTAATAATAATAATAATAATAATAATAATAATAATAATAATAATAATAATGTGCTTCAGTCTGTGTTCCAACACCACCAGCTCTGTCATAGGTGGATCGCATTCTTTCAGATAAGTCCATCACAAAAGCTACTTCCATAATTTTCCATTGTTGCTATTGCTGATTTCAACTCCCTCCATTCATACTTCCCCACAACCATATACTATATTTTCTCTTTCCTTTCATTCTGTCCCTCTTCTTACATGTGCTGTAGGGTAGCTGAGTGGCACAGCAGACAAATCACTGGCCCTGGTGTCAAGAGGCCCCACGCCCACCTACCACCCCTAAGGTCCAGCAGCCACCTGACCCTGTGGTCCCAGATAGGCCATCCAATTCATGACCCTTAAAAGAAGTAAAAAAGAAAATGTGTTATATCTGACCACTCTCACCCGCAGTCCACCCTCTCCTCCATCACTCACATCCCCCCTGCCATCCTCCTGTCCCTCTTCTTTCCTTATTCTATATGTCTATACCCCATTGAGTATATATGCTGTTTCCTTTCTGAGCCACCTCTGATGAGAGCAAAGGTTCCCTCATTCCCCCTCACCTTCCTCCCTTCCATATCATTGCAATAACTCACTGTAATAAAAAAATCATATTATATGAAATATCCTAACTTATTCTACCTATCCTTTCTCTTACTCCTTTTACATTTCCCTTTCAGCCATTGACTTCATTTTTACAATATATTATATCTTCAAACTCAGCTGTTTCCTGTGTTTCATCCATAAAAGCTGCTTCTACCTATTCTATTAAACGAGAAGTTTCCTATGAGTCTTATTACTATCATTTTTTCTATGCTGGAGTACATGTAGTTCATCAACATTAAGTCCCTCATATTATACCCTTCTCCTCCACTCTCTATGCTTCATTTGAGTTCTGCATCTGAAGATAAAACTTTCTGTTCAGCTCTGGCCATTCCAACAGGAGCATTTGAAATTTTCCTTGTTCATTGAAAGTCCCTTTTTTCCCCCTGGAAGAGGACATTCAGTTATGCTGTATATTTGATTTGTGGTTGAATTCTGAGCTGTATTGTCTTCCAGAATATTATATTCCAAACCCTATGAGATTTTAATGTAGTTGCTGCTAAGTCCTGCGTGATCCTGACTGCAGCTAGACAGTATTTGAATTGTGTCCTTCTGGCTGCTTGGAATACTTTCTCTTTGACTTGGGAGTTCTGGAACTTGGCTATAATATTCCTAGGGGTTGGTTTTTGGGATCTCTATCCAGGGGAGATTGGTGAATTCTCCCAATTTATATTTTGCCTTCTGCTTCTAGGATATCTGGGCAATTTTCCTGTAGGAATTCTTTTAAAATGATGTCAAGGCTCTTTTCCTGATCATGACTTTCAGGTATCCCAATAATTTTTAAATTATCTTTCCTGACTCTATTCTCCAGATTGGTTGTTTTTTTTTCAATGAGATGTTTCACATTTTCTTCTAATTTTTCAATATTTTGGTTTTTGAAGTATTGTGTCCTGACTTCTTGTAAATTCATCAGCTTCCTTCAGCTCCATTCTACATCTGAAGGACTTGTTTTCCTCAGAGAGCTTTCTTATCTCTTTTTCCATCAGGCTAATTGGGCTCTTTAAAGCATTCTCCTCAATAACTTTTTGAACTGTTTTATCCATTTGGCCTAAGCTAGTTTTTAACATGCTATTTTCTTCAGTATTTTTTTGGATCTCCTTGACTGAGCTACTGACTTCTTTTTCATGTTTTTCCTGCATCTCTCTCATCTCTTTTCCCAATTTTCTTCTATCTCCCTCACTTATTTTCAAAATCTTTTTTAAGCTCTATCATATCCTGAGTCCAATTTCTGTTTTCTTGGGGTTTTAGATGCAGGACCTTGGACTTCCTCATCTTCTGACTGAGTATTTGATCCTTCATGGGATCAAATAAAAAAGTATTTCTCAATGGTGTTCCTCTTTTTTCTCTGTTGACTCATTTCCCAGCCTATTCCTGGTCTTAGGGTGCTTCCTGAGCTTTTGAGTATTATTGGGACACCCCCCCACACAGAAGGGTCTCAGTTTGTGAAGCTCTGTCCTCCCTCCTGGTCTGTGAATGAGCACAGGCACACCCCCCCTCTACCATGAGGCTGAGGTGGGGGGACCTGCTGTTCTATGGGGGGTCTAAACTGCAGTCAGGATCTGAATGTGGTCAGAGTCCTAGAATCCTGTTCCAGGGACAGAGGACAGACCTCAGAAGTCTCTCTCTACTCCCCTACCTAGACTGAGTACTCAAGGCTGAGTTGCCTGCTGTCTCCTGCTTACTAGCTCCACCTGCTTCCAGTTCCTGGATGTGTGCTGAGACAGCCACATTGTTCTCTGAGTGCCCTGAGGGATGGGCTTTATGTGCTCACTCTGGCAGAGGCCCCCCAGATCTTCCAAGTTATGCCTGATGCTCCCTAAGTGTAGGTCAGGAAACTGTTCCCACTGCTGTGAACCTTGGCTCCCAGGGCCCTGGGGCTGCATCCGGGAGGCTGAAATTCCTTCACTCTGGAGGCCACCCCTCTAAACCCATGGACCCGAGCCTTTCTGCTATTTTCCAGGTTACCTTGGTCTGGAGAACTCCCTCACTGGATCCCTCTGTGGGTTCTGTCTCTCAAAATTTTATTTAAAGTCCTTATGTTATAAGTTTTGAGAGAGCACCAAAGAGAGAGTCTTCTCCTGTTGCCATCTTGGCTCTGCCCCATGCTCTTCATTTTCTGACCTCATCCTAAGCAGAAATTTTTGAAGCCATATATCACTTAGCTTGTTTCCTAATTTTCAAAGTGACATTTTTATTATCTATAATACCTGCCTAAAAGATTTGTTGAGACATCTGAATGAGATACTGAGTAAAGTGCTTTTTAAACTACAAAACAATATATAAATGCAAGCAACTCACATATCACACAAATTTCTTTTTTTGTCATAAACAAATATATTTTTTAGAGTAAAATATGCTAAATTGAGATGGTTGAGACAACTTTGTAAGGAATAGGGACGATATTGAAAGCAGTCATAAAGATACAATTCAAATATGAGACCACAGTCAAAATAGTACAAGAATTAGAAACTTCTATGTTAAAATATCAGAAGGCCTGAAATATGATATTCTAGAGGGAAAAGAACTACCTCCTAGGCAAAATTGAATATACTAATTTGGAAGAAAATGTATGTTCAATGAAATTGAGGATTTTCAAACATTTCAGATGAAAATATTGACTTTTAAATATGACTCAAAAGAAGTTTAACAAAGGTATCCATGAAAGAGAAATCATAAGTGACATTATATGATTAAAATATTTATATTACTATATGGGAAGATAATATTTAGAAAACTTAAGAACTTTATCATTATTATGACAGAAGGAGAATACATGTACATGGTGCACAGGTGTGAGTTGATTATGATGCTATAAATCTAAAAAATGTAAAGGAGTATGATAGAGAAACCGCACAGAGAGAATGGAAAAGAGAGTTAGAATGGTAAAATTATTGCAAAAAAGTGGCTCAAAAACATTTTATCAATGGAACTGAAATTGGGAGATTTGGAGGGAAGCACTTGAACTTTTACTCTCTTTAGAACTGGCCCAAAGAGGGGATAATAACATAGAACCTTAACTATCTCATTCCACAGGAATGTAGAAGGAAAAGGGATTAAGAGAAGGGGGTAAGGAGAAGGAAAAGTAAATTGTGAGAGACAATAATCAGAACCAAAACACAATTGAAATGGGACAGGGTGCAAAGAGAGAATAGAATAAAAAGGGGACAAATAGAGTGGAGGGAAATACCCAATAATTTTACTTGATTATAAAATAAATTATAAAATAAAATGTTTCTCTGTAAAAGGCCTCATTTCATTCAAATATATATATATATATGTATATACATATATACATATACATATACATATACATACATATATATATATATATATATATATATATATATATATATATATATATATATATGCCTGAATGTAAGAATAAAAGAAATTCCTAAGGTGAGAAGTAAATAAAATGAAATGTACAAATAATTTTCAAATGAAGAAACAAAGATATTTCTAGTCACATAAAAATGTTAGGAATCACTTTAGTTTAAGGAAATGCAAATAAAAAAATCTGAGGTGCAATCTCATCTCTACTAGATTCAATAATATGACCGAAAAGGAAAATAACAAAAAGTGGGAGGGAATATAAGAAAATTGGAATATTAATAACAACTTGTAGTTGTAAACTGATCTAACTATTCTGCAAAACAATTTATAATTATGGCCAAAAGGTTATAAAATTGTGCATGCCCTTTAACCCATCAATGCTAACACTAGGTTCACATGCAAAAGAGACTGAAAAAAGAAGAAAATAATCTATATGTAAAAAATATTTATGTGGTAGTAAAAAATTTTGTGGTAATACTGAATTTATGTGGTAGTAAAGAATTGAAAATTGGAGAGATGCCTCTTCAATTGGAAAATTCAATGCAAGTTGTGATATATGAATGCTATTGTGTTATAATAATTATGAGTAGGATTCTTTCAGCAAAAAAAAAAAAAACCTAAAAATACTTCCATGAATAAAGTGAAATGAACAGAATTCAGAGAACATGGTACACAGTCAATATTGTATGATGATCAACTTTGAGCAACTTAGCAATAACTCAGCAATAAAAGAATACAAGACAATCCCAAAGAATTCATGATGAGAATCACTATTGTCTCTAGATGAAAAACATATGGAGTCTGAATGCAAATTGAAGCATGAAGTTTTTTTAACTTTCTTTTTCATTTTTTTCCTCTGTTTTTATTTTCTTTTACAACATTACTTATATGGATACAGGTTTTGTATAACTGCATGTAGGTACCATATATTATTTTTTGGTCTTTTCTAGGAGAGAAAAGGTGGAGGGGAAAAAATTAAAACTCATATTGTTAAAACATTAAAATTTAAAACATTAAAGTTTTTCACCATAATTAGACAATAAAACATTTAAAAAATTAAGAAATAATATGCTAAATTAAAAGAAAAGATCAAAGAAACTACTCTAAGGAAATGTACCTGAGTTGGGATAACTTTTGGGAAGAATCCAACTAGGCATTAGGAAGATGAAAAATTGAGTCACGTCTTGATAAATTTTAATGGTAAAGAATGAGGAAGACACACATTCCATGCATAGAGAACTTTGAAAAAATTGATAGATATCTAAAAGAGGAGAGTAAGGTAAGGGAATGGTTGTATTTAATTTGACTAGAATGTCAAGTATATAAAGGGAATTAGAGTGAAATGACTTAAAGGCCCGGAGGAGACAAAAAGTAAAAAAGCATTAAATGTTGCTTAAAAGAATTTATAGTTCATTACATATGTAAAAGAAATGTTTTATGAGCACAAACTTTAACCAAATCATGTGCATTAAAAAAATTGCAATAAACCACCCTATTTATCAAAGCAAAATATTCATGAAAATATCCTTCACTTTACAAATAAATAAATGAGTAAATAACATTATCTAAATGTTATAGAAATAAAAAAAAATTCTGTCAATAATTTTGGGAGTTTACTCTTAATGATTTCATGTGATATATTTCTCTCTCTAAAACCAAAAATAAGTTTCTATAGCTTTTGATGTTTTCCAATTATTCTTTTTTATTATTATATTTTTTCAACTTTAGCATTACATTAATTTGTTTATATTCTTGATTGGCTACTCTACTTAGCTAATGGATTTGGCTACTGTCTATGCAATTGCTATTTGCTATACATTCACTTTCTTTAATTGTTTTACTATTTTTTGTTTGTCTATTTTATTTTATTTTTTTTTAGGTTTTTGCAAGGCAAATGGGGTTAAGTGGATTGCCCAAGGCCACACAGCTAGGTAATTATTAAATGTGTGAAGCCAAATTTGAACTAGGTACTCCTGACTCCTGGACCAGCGTTCTAACCACTGCGCCACCTAGCCGCCCCTTAGTCTATTTTTCTAATAAATTCCCTCATGCTCTCCATTTAACTTTCTGAACTGAAGCTATCATTAAAAAGTTTTTTGCATACAAAATACTTACCTACTTTTTTCAGTCATATATATGTTGGTAATAGATGACTATATACACATTTATATGTGTCTATGTGTATGCATATGCATATGTATGTGTATATATGCACATATATACAGATACACACATATTTAAATACAGAAATTCAATTATATATAGAGTCATATGTATATAAAATCTTAGAGGTGAGAGTTAATATACTTGTTGTTTCTTATTTGAATTCTGTTGACATTTGAATCATCTGTAATTTTTTCAAATTTATGATTTTCTATGTTGCATAGCCAAATATGAATCAGTATCCTATAACTCCTATCTCATTTATTTTATATACATTTGAGTAATTACATTTCCTTATTTTTTAATTATCTATTTCATAGTGACCTCTCTGGTATCCTATTTGTTTTCTCAACTTTAAGATCCTTGAGGGCAGGAGAGTATTTATTTTTGTGTTTTTTTAACCCCATCCATTTACTCCCACAATTAAAAAAACCACTTAAAATTAAATACTTTTGAATTTGATGATGATCATAGGTTGAAATAAATAGGTTCCATTTGTGATTCTATTTGTTGATTTAAGAAGATTTTTTTCCTGTAATATTCAATATAGTTACCCTTTGGAAATTAAGTAACCTGTGAATGTTTGTTGATTGAATGAATGGAAGAATGGGTGGATGAACGAGTGGCAGCAGATGGGCTTTTATAATAGGAACATGTGTTTAATAATGGACTAGTTTGCTACCATTTAATCTATTTTGTCCAGCAAAAATGGTTAGAAATATTCTGTTTCAAAGGACATCTGGCCAAGATGGTGGAGAGAAGCCAGGCCCTGTGTTAAGGTCTCCTGATCTTCCCTCATAAACAATATGAAACTAAACCTGTTAATGGAAGTCCTATTGACAAAATCCAGAAAGAGACTCTAGGATAACAACACATACTTCAAGGTCTGTCTTCAGGGATGGGGTTGTGGTGAGTGAAGAGTTCTGACAACCAGTGTGGGAGTGGGGAGAGCTAGACTATCAAAGATAAGCTGTGGAGGCTTTTGCTGTCGGAACCATTTCACTCTTGCAAACAACCAGAGTGAAGGCATGGCCCTGGGACTGACAGTGTGAAACTTACAGGAAGGGCTAGAGGGTAGGTTCCAGCCTCTAGCACCAGCTGCTGATGGGAGGAGATATTGCATGCAGTGAGAAAAGCCTCCAGTACCCCCAATTGGCCAGCTGGAGATATTACACTAGGTGAGAAAAAGCTCTAAGGATCTCAATACCAAACCTCTGTGAACCAGCCCCTCCCCCAACAGAAGATCTTAAGTAAATGAAGAAAGGCCAGAGGTAAGGGGGGGGACCACAAAAAAATTCCTAGAAGAAAAAGACCCTAATTCAGAGAGATGTTGAACCTCTGAGGAGAATATGATTTGGTCTCCAGCACAGAAAGATTTCCTTGAAGAAATAAGGAAGGAGTATAAAAATCAATTGGAAAATTTGGGGAAAGAAAGCCAAGAGAAGAATAACACTTTTGAAACCAGAAAACAAATCCTTGAGAAATACAATTGGACAAATGCAAGAAGAAAATAATTCTGTCAAAACTTCAAATGTTCAAAGGGAAAACTCTTACAAAATTAGAACTGACCAATTGGAAAAGGAGTTGAAAATGTAAATGAAGAAAATTTTTCCATAAAAAAGAATGGAGTCTATGGAAACAAATTACTTCATGAGACAAAAAAAATTTCTAAAACAAAATAAAAATTTGAAAAAATAGAAGAAAATGTTAAATATTTGTTATCAAAACCACTGATCATGAGAACATATTGAGAAAAGATAACCTAAAAATTATTGGTCTTCCTGAAAAACATTGAAGACAAAAAGAAGCCTAGACTCAATATTACAGGATTTAGTGATGGAAAGTGACCCTGATATCAAAGAACCAGAGGGCAAAATAGTTACTGAAAAAAATACATCAATTCTCCTCTGGAAAGCGATCCCAAAATGAAAACACCAAAGAATATTGTAGCCAAATTCAAGAACTATCAGATAAAAGAGAAAATCCTGCAAGCAGCCAGAAAGAAACATTTTAAATACCAAAGAGCCACAGTAAAGATTACACAGGACCTGGCAGCATCAACATTAAGTGATTGAAGGTCCTGGAATACAATATTTTGAAAAGCAAGGGAGCTTGAAATGCATCTAAGAATTCATTATCTGTCAAAACTGAGCCTTCCCTTCCAAGGCAAAAGATGGACATTTAATGAAACAGGAGATTTTCAACTATTCCTGATGAAAAGACCAGAGTGAAATAGAAAATTTGGACTACAAACAGGAGATTTAAAAGACGCATGAAAAAGTAAAATTAAAAATGGGGGGAGAAGGGAAAAAAACTGTTATTAAATAAGATGAAGCTGGCAATATTCCTACCTGGAAGAAAGCCTTTAACAATTCTCGAGGATTGCAACTCTATTAGAGAGAATTTAATTAACCAGAAGAGATGGATACACATGACTTATTTGAGAAAATGTTATCCAATTAGATGAAATTAGATAGAATCTTACCTAGGAGAAAGACTAATAACTTTCAATAATTGTAATTCTAGCAGAGAATAGCCAGAAGTGATGGACACTCATGAACTTTCTGTGACACAGATAGAGTGATTTAAAAGCAATACCTCTTTAAAAAGGAGGACAATAGGAGGTGATTAGGTTGCACAGTGGATAGAGCACCAGCCCTGGAGTCAGGACTGCCTGAGTTCAAATCTGGCCTCAGACACTTAATAATTACCTAGCTGTGTGGCCTTGGGAAAGCCACTTAACCTCCTTTGTCTTGCAAAAGAATAAAAAAATAAAAAGGAGGACAAAAAGGAAATGGGAGAATGGAGGAGACTGAATGTAGTAAATCTCATTACATTAAGAGGTATAGATGACTTATTGCAATACAGGGGAATAAGAGAGGAGGTGAGTAGCACTTGAATCTTACTCTCATCAGATTGACTTAAAGTTAACATACACACAATCAATTAAGTTAAGAAACTTATCTTACCTTTAAAGTGTTTAAAGGGGAAAAGGGGCGGGGGAGGAAGGGAAGGACAAAGTGGCAAAGGGAAAGGGAAAAAAGGGGAGGAGTGTTGGATATTGGAGGGCAAACACACTGAAGGTGGTAGTATTCAGAAACAAATCACTGGGGCATATGGATAAAGGGAAGAAAGGCGAAAAATACAAACCAAGAAAAGATAAGATGGAAGAAAATAAAGTTAGTAATTATATCTTTGCATGTGAATCAGATGAACTCTCCCTTAAAACATAAGCAAATAGTAGAGTAGATTAAAAAACAGAATCCGGTAATATGCCGCTTACAAGAAACTCATTTGAAGCAGAGAGATACATAAAGAGTCAAGGTAAAAGGTTGGGGCAAAATATATTTTGCTTCATCTGAAGTGGAAAAAGGAGGGTAACAATTCTTATTTCAGACAAAACAATTGCAAAAATAGATATTATTAAAAGAGATAAGGAAGGAAACTATATGCTCCTAAAGGTTACCAAAGACAAAGTAATGTCAATACTAAATATGTATGGACCCAATGATACAGCATCCAGATTCTTAGAGGAGAAATTGAAGGAGTTACAGGAAAACACAGACAACAAAACTCTACTAGTGGGAGACCTCAATTTCCCACTCACAGATTTAGATAAATTTAATTATAATTGCTCATACCAACAGGCCAACAATCAGACGCAATTTTGGAATATCTGCGATGGAGGTTGCCATCTGTATCCTGAGAAAGAATTGTGGACTTTGAATAAAGACCAAAGATTATTACTTTTAATTTTAAAAAGTCTTATTATGTAATTCTGCTATATCTTGTACTATAAATTTTTTCCTTAAAGATAACATTTTTCTCCTGTCACATTCAACTTAGATCAATGCACACTATTGGAATGATGCAAAGACTAACAAATTGCCTTCTGTGGGGGGTGGAGGAAGGGAAGCAAATTTGGGGGGAAATTGTAAAACTGAAAAAAATAAAACCTTTCTAAAATTAAAAAAAAAAAACTGTTTTATACTCTATGGAAATCTCAAAGTTTGGAGTTACTCAGAACTCCATGTGATTACCGCAACGCCATCTATAAATGGTGAACTTTGTAGAATTAGTCATTGTGTAAATATTTATTAAGTGCCTAATGAGGCACTGTGATTACAAAAAGAAAAGCAAATATAATCCCTTCTTCAAGGACCTTAAAATCTAAAGGAGAAGAAAATGTGCACATAAACATGTATAAAGCAAAATAATTACAGGAATCAATATGAAATAATTAAAAGAGAAAAAGCAATAAATTCAAGAGGGATTTGGGAAAGCTTCCTTCTGAAGATGGGCTTTTTTTTGGAAGTAAAAGAAAGTCATGGAGTTCAGTATTCAGAACTAAGAAGGTAAAGTATTCTAAACATAAAAGTCAGCAAGAGAAAATACCCAGAGGCAAGAGATCAAGTGTATTTTCTGTGAAAGTGTCAAGTCAGTGTCATTAGATCAGAGAAACATAGACAGGAGTAAGTGTAAGAAGAGTGGAAAAGTGAAAGGGGGCTAGTTATGAAGGTCTTTGAATGACAAATAGAGCATTTTGTATTTGTTCCTGGAAACAACAGGAAGCTACTGGAATTTATTTAGTGATGGTGCATGTATTCATTTGATATGATCAGAACTAATGTATCCCACCATCAACTGGACGTCCTTAAAAATGATATATGAACAAAAAATATTGAGGAACATTAGCAAATATTGTGTTTTCACTTTAAAAAGCCCAGATCACTTATTGAGAGTCTCTGTGGAAAGTATTTTGTTGAATTATACCAGATGGAAAAATCAGATAATAAATTGTCATTTTCATTCTTTAAGTATTTTATTATTGACTAATTCTTTGAACTATAGACTAATCAATATTTGGACAACAACCTCAGGAAAGATTGTACACTCTTTTCTTGAATGCTTCCAGTAATCAAGAATCCACTTCACAAGAGCCTGTCCCATTGTAGGACATCTCTAATTACAAGAAAGTCCTTCACTATAGAGAATTAAAATCTGCATTCATGTAACTCCTAACTATTGGCAATAGTTATTGCCTTAGAAGTAATCCTTAGAAGTCACCCTGCTTCACTAGAATTGCAATAAAGAAAACAAACTCAAGAGATTCAGATTGGCTAAATAAGAAGGAATGCTAATTTATCCTATAATAGGTATAATCTCCCTTTCAGGAATATTGATTATACAATATTTAAGGTCCTTTCTATTCCTGGCATTCTATAGCTTATGTTCTTTGTTCTAAATCCCTTGTAATTCTTGAAATTTTGTTTAATAAATACTCCTTTTGGTTTAACCTAGTTTCTGGAGGCAAGTGTTAGAATTGTCATCAAGAAAACATGAATTCAGATTCTACTTTAAATACCCACTGTCAGAACCTATATAATAAGGTCAAAATTGGTATAGGATTTAGATATAAACGTTGATGCCATAAGACAATTATGAGACAAGAATAGTTAATGTCTCAGATCTAGGAAGAGGGGAGGAGTTTAAGACCTAAAAATGAGGTAGAGAACACTAAAAATACAATATAGACAATTTTGATTACATTAAAACAGAGGATTTTTGCATAAATTAAAACAATGCAACCAAGATTAGAAGGAAAACAGAAAGCTGGGAACCAATTGTTATAGCCAGTGTTTCTGATAAGGAATGTCATTCAAAAACAAATAGAGAATTGAGTCAAATTTATAGAATACAAACTATTCTTCAGGAGATTGAACACAAAGTTTTTATATGAAGAAATTAAAGCTATCTAAAGTCATATGAAAACTCCTTGATTTCTATTGACTACAGAATGCAAATTAAAACAACTCTGAGTTATCATATCTATCAGATAAGCTAAAATGATAGAAAAGCAAAATGATGAGTGTTGAGGATATGTGAGAAAACTGGGACACTAATGCATTGTGAACTGATCCAACCATTTTGGAAAGCAATTTGGAACTATGGGGCAATAACACTGTGCATATTCCTTGATCAATCATTTCCACCACTAGGCCTGTATTCCAAATAGATCACCAAAAAGGAAAAAGACATCCATATATAAAAGAATAATTAAAGCAACTCTTTTCTGTGGTGGAAAAGAATTGGAAATTTTAATTGGGGAATGGCTGAAGAAGATGTGGTATAAGAATGTGATGAAATTTTATTGTTTTGTAAGAAATCATAAGCAGGTATATTTCAGGGAATTCTAGAAATACTTTCATGAACTAATGCTGAGTAAAGTGAGTAGAACCAGAAGAAATTGAGCAATCAATTGCAAGACTGTGTGATAATCAAATATGATAGATTTGACTCTTGTTAGTAGTAGTAGTCTTCAAAGACAATTCCAAAAGACTTGTGATGGAAAATGTCATGCACTCAGAAAAAGAATTATGGAATATTAATACAGACCAAAGTATCCTATTTTCACATGTTAATTTTTTTCTTTCTCATTTTTCCATTTCATTCTGGTTCTTTATTCACAACATGACTAATAAGGACAAATTTTTAACATTGTACATGTAAAAAATGCTCACTGGGTGACATTTGGCATGTCTCTTCACATGTTTATTATTTCTCAGACTCAGTGAATGAGGATAAATAATGAAGATTATAAATGAAAATATATAAAAAAATGAAGATAATAATAGCACCAATTTGCAGGGTTATTTTAAAGAACAGATGAGATAATACAAACAATACTCATAACGCTTAAATTTCAATATGAATACATGATCAGCTTCTCATTGTTATTAACTTCCCTTCTAATTCTGACAGTTTATAAGATCCTTTGTAATACTGGCCCTATACTTTTTAATGTCTTATATTTTAAGATTATATTTAGATTTAACAGGTTGTATTTTGAATTCTAATATTTTGTATTCTAATGTTCTTTCAGTCTTTGCCATTCCATGATTCTTAATTAATCTATACAAATTCTGGGTAATAACTAGGTACAATATAGATAGATATAAAATTCCATTGCCTAAAATGGCAAACTTTCAAATGTTGTCCTTGTAAACTATTAACCTTTTCTCATATTCAGTTCCAGTAAACGATCAGTTTTACTGGATGAAAGAACATTTGTAACTTGCATCTTCTAAGCATGGTACAAAAAAAGAATATGTCCCACATATTGTGGGTGTTCTGTCAGGACAGACAAGTTAGATTAATTGTAATAAACAAAAATTGTCACTAAAGCTCTGAGCTTATGCCATCTAATATTGTGTGAATAAATTTTATTTCCTAACATTATGAAACAGCCAAGAGTATAATAAATTACCTACCTAAACCCTTTGAGAATTTTTGCATAATTTACCAAAACAAATTGATTTTAGCAGAAAACCTGCTAATTTACATGGGGAGGAAGTGTTTTTCTTGGTGTGATGAATTTAATTTCAATTTCCCTGTTTGCATGAATTCACTCTAGTCATTCATCACTGTTAGAATTAAACTCCAGCCATGTTTTGCTTGAGTAGGCATGTAACTTACAATATACATGAATGAAAATGATTAAAATATATATATATATATATATATATATATATATATACGTATACATTCTAAAAGGTAGTATATGTGAAAACATGTATATAGCTCTCTCTGTGTGTTCATACACTGTGTATCATGTATATAAACATACATAAATATACACAGATTTATATAATGCAAACTTATGTGTATGTGAATATATGCATCAAATGTAAATATGCACACATATATAGATATATGTAGATTATATGCATATATATGTATATATTTTTAACATTATATAAATATTGCAAATAATTTTTGTATTTTTATTAATACATCAGGTATATATATTTTTAGATTTATTTTGAAAGTTATTGGAATAGAACAATATAGCATAGTGAATAAATGAAAGTTGTGGCTTTGTATCAAGTCAATGCTACTTCAGTACTTTGGGAAATCTCTTTATTTCCCTTATCTTCAGTTTCCCCATTTGTAATATCACAATACATTTAGGCATCTTCTGAAGATCAAATGAAAGAATTACAAGAAATAAGCTTTATTAAAAACATTATATAATGTAAATACAATACATTTCAGAGCATAAAAGTACCTTAAAGGTAATATAGTCCAACTCCCTCATTATACAGAACATAAGATTCCAGACTCTCAAAGTTGAATCTTGGGAATAATCCATTCCCCTAGTTTGCCAAACAAGAATCTCTTCTATCTTGTCCCCAACAGCATTTTTTTAAAAAAAAATTCTTGATTTTGTTTTACATTACTATAAGAGTCTTGTTGTAAAAGTAAACATAACCCCTCCCCCACAAAGAAAGAGAAACTCAAGAAAAACAATAAGAGAAAAATGTGTGCTTCCATCTGTTTCAGATACCATCAGCTCTGTCTTTGGGATGGATAACATTCCTTATCATAAGTCCATAAGGGAAATTGCTTCAATATTTTTTTCCACAGTTATTGCTCCTCCATCCTCTTCCTCTCCACTCCACTCTATTCTCTCTCTACTTTCACCCTCACCTTAAAAGTGTGTTCTATCCCATGATCTTTCCTCTCTTCTGTCACCTACACCATTTCTCCCCTTTTCCTGTCCCCCTTTCCCTGTCATTTTCCTCCTGTTTTTCTTCTGAGGTAAGATGATTCCTATACCCTATTAAGTGTGTATATTGTTTCTTCTCTGAGCTACTTCCAATTAGAGTAAAGCTCACACTTTCCTTCTCATATTCTCCCCTTCCACTTCATTATAAACGTTGTTTCTTCCCTCTTTCATGAGAAATATTGTAGCCCATTCTACCTCTCCTTTCCCTTTTTACCAGTATATTCCTTTCTTACCCATTAAATACAACTTTATAATATTTTATACCTTCGTATTCACCTTATTCTTATACCTTGTCTTTATAGCTTTCTTGTAACTGCCCTAATAGATTAGAAGGTTCATATGACTTATCAGTATCATTTACCTATGCAGGAATACAAGTAGTTCAACATCATTAAATCTCTCATAATTTACCCTTTTTGCCCACTCTCTCTATGCTTCACCTGAGTCCTGTACTTGAAGATCAAACATTCTATTTGGTTCTGGTTGTTTCAACAGGAAAGTTTGTAAGCCCCATATTTCATTGGATATCCATTTTTCCCAGGAAAGAACTTGTTCAGTTTTGCTGAGCAGTTAATTGTCAGTTGTAATCCAGGCTCTTTTCCCTTTCAGAATATTATATTCCAAATCTAATGAGTCCTTAATGTAGAAGCTGATAAATTCTGTGTAATCCTGACTTTAGCTTCATGATATTTGAATTGTTTATTTCTGGTTGCTTGTAATATTTTCCCCTAACTTGGAAGCTTTGAAATTTGGTTACAATATTCCTTGGAACTTGTATTTTGGGAATTCTTTCCAGATGTGATCAGTTGATTCTCTCAGTTTCTATTTTACCTTATTCTTCTAGGATATCAAGGTAATTTTCCTAGAAAATCTGTTGAAAAATGAAGTCTAGGCTCTTTTCCTGGTCATGAATTTCAGGTAGCCCAACAATTTTTAAATCATCTTCCTAGGTCTGTTTTTCAAGTCAGTTGTTTTCCTGATGAGATAGTTCACATTTTCTTCTAGTTTTTCATTCTTTTGGTTTTGTTTTATTATTTCTTGATTTCTCACAGTCATAAGCTCCCTTAGCTGTATTCTACATTTGAAGCAATCATTTTCTTCAGAGAGTTTCTTATCTTCTTTTCCATTTGGCCAATTCTGCATTTTAAGATTTTCTTCTCCTCATTGATCTTTTTTGTCCCCAACAATTTTAAAGACCTAGACTAAGGGATAATTCTTCACTCATTAAAGGAAAATATTTTACTGATAGAAAAATTTGATGTTAAGGTGATTTTTTCCCCTCATATAAAGCATATAATCCTCCACCCTATTTGTAAAATGTTGCTCACTGTACCCAAATTAGGAAAATTGTATCTTTCTTCCATTGGGTCTCTCCTTAAATGCAGGAAGATAGCTATTATGATCTCTAAATACCTTTGATTATCAAATATAAATGCTTCTTGCTTTTTGACTAAAATTTCTTATGATAACCCTTACCTTTTTGAGGATTTTGCTTACTCTTGCCTAAATGAGATTCTGTTTAAGAACCATGCCATACTATTCCAAGTAGAATTAAAAGCAATACCACAAATGTTTTTACCCATTTAATATTTAGTGGTAATTCTTTCTCTCTCTCTCTCTCTCTCTCTCTCTCTCTCTCTCTCTCTCTCAACAATTTGAAAGTATAATTAACTATAGATTGTAGACCATTGGCTATTTTGAAACCTCAATATAATTGTCAGTTACTAATTTCAAAATCTGAAAAATAACATTCAAAAGTATACTAATATATAGATCTAATTTTTTATTCTTGCTTTATGATGACTAACAATATTTTCTATTTGCTTTGTGTCATATATTTATAAAGCACTTGACATATCTGTCCAAGCTATTCTCATAATGGTTTTCATATAGCAAAAAGGTCGGCACTATCATATTCATTTTAAAGATGAGTAGGTAGAAGCATTGCAATTTTTTCAAAGTCCCATAACAAGTTACAAAAGTGGATCTGAAGACTGAGTATATTTGTTCTAATTCTATGCCCAATTGCAATAACTTGCATTAATACACACTTTCATTTTAGAGAAAGAAAATCAATCAATAAATATTTACCCACTAGGAGCCAAGTAGTAAATGCTTAGAACAAAACACTTAATTTTTCTGAATCTCAATTTCCTAATGTTTTAAAATATATTGAATAATTGGATTATTTACCTCACAATATACTTGTAAATCTTAAAAATCTATATAAATATAACTTGCTGCTATCATTCAGTTTGGTTTTTTGGGGTTTTTTTTTTAAGGCAAATGGGGTTAAGTGGCTTGCCCAAGGCCACACAGCTAGGTAATTATTAAGTGTCTGAGACCGGATTTGAACCCAGGTACTCCTGACTCCAGGGCCAGTGCTTTATCCACTACGCCACCTAGCCACCCCTATCATTCAGTTTGTTAAATTTTTATTGTTGCTTCCACTCCCTTAAATTTAATTGGATCATCTGGTTTCTCCTGTGTCTTCTCTTGACTGGTATATATAAGGAAATCAGTTTATAGTATAACATGAACAAGATGCCTCTGGAAGAGGAAGCTGTTAATGTAGATCCCTCTAGTTTATTCTGGAACTCCCCCCTTCCCCAGCACAATAGAATATATGCAAATTCACACTCAGGATTGGGTCTTCTTTTTTTTCACTCTAATTCTTTTATAATTGGATGATCTTTTTACTTTGTGTAGAGGTTATTTTGGATTAAGAATCAGACCCCATTTAGAAAATCTATACCTACCAAGACTAGCATAGCATCAAAAGACTTATATTGTTCCTTAAGTGATCTGTACAAGGAATAAAAACTCTATGATGCCTCTGGAAAGCTTTACAGGTAGGGGGTACATGCCTCTTCCTCCCTCTAGGATTTATTTTATACATACACACCCATAATTCAAAACTTTTTTGCTGCAATTTAAATACTAGTTTCTCCTGTGTCTTACAGATTAAATGAATGCTAACCCCCCCACTATTCCTTTTCTGTCTCCTATCACTTTCTCCTTTCCTCTTTTTTCTGTCTCTCACCATTCCTCATGTCTGTCTGTCTGTTTCTCTCTCTCTCTCTCTATATATATATATATATATTTATATATATATATACACATAAATATATATGTATATATGTATATATATATGTATTTACATATATATATATATGTTATGTCTTAGTCTCTGTTTCTATCTTTTTGTCTCTTCTTCTTGCCCTTGTTGTCTCCCTATCTTTTTCTCTCTGTCTCTGCCTCTCTGTCTCTTTCTGTCTGTCTGTTCCTCCCCCTTTCTCTGTCTCTCTTTCTCTGTCTCTGTCTCTCTATTCTCTTTCTCCCTCTCATTCTGTCTTTCTCTCTCTGTGTCTGTTTCTATATCTTTATCTCTGTGTATCTCTGTCTCTATCTTTCTCTTTCCCTCTCTCTCTGACTCTTCCCTAACCATTCAATACAATACCAACACTTTACTTCCACACTCCTACATCATTAATTATTCACCCCCTCTATTCTTCCATCCATGGCAAATATTAACTCTCTGTCCTCTGAACATTTAAAATCTGCTGTACATTTCCTTGCAAATGCCCAGGGGCTAGCTTCATAATATAAACACTTCAACTGATTGCCAATGTCAGGAGAACAAAATGACACACTTTTATATCTTAGGGAATGGAAAGCAGTAAATAGCAACCAGAGAGTTCTGGAAACATTCTTCACATTAGAACTTTCTTGCCAAGACCAGAATCTGATCTTTAGCCAGAATCCCCAAATGGCTATAAGTGTGCAGTGCTCACAATTGTCTATATATTGCACACTAAACAATTTAAAATTAAATGCTTTTAGTCTCATAAGACCAGTTCTCCTCTTCCATCTCATTACTAGTCTAAACTCTCACTGACTGAATATTCATTATGACCATTCAAATGGGTATCCTTGTGTTAGTGAAATGACCACAATTTCTATTGTCTATTAGGAGATTTTTGTTCCTATACAGCATTTATCTAATAGTTTCTCATTTTGATTTATTAATTACAAGGAAGTATGATATTTTGTCAATTTGAACCTCGTTATTACATACTGAAATAATTAACATCATCTACTGTTCTTACCTTCAATAAAAAACATTGCTTATTTTCTAGAATTATTTAGGGATTTGTTCAACTTCAACTTCCCTACACAGGTGTCCAGGTTTTTAATGTCTTCCCTTCTGGGCTTCATGCAGTCTGTGAATAGGAGCCAAAGCCATTATAGATGGTCTTGGTATGTCAGATTCTCTGTGTGCCCCTATGCTCTGACTTTATCATTGGTACAAACTATTGTATTTGTATTTGTATTGTATTTGTATTGGTACAAATGGTATTTCTAAATCCTACTGTAATCATAGACTTACCTTAAGGATGATTGATTCTATCCTGGGAGAAAATGTTATGCAAAAAAATAGTGCATCGAATGAATTGGGAGTGGAGGGGGAAGACTTTGACTCACTAATCCTACTGATTCCTAGATTCTTTCCCTCAGGTTAGCACTATAGACCTGAAATAAAAAAAACTATTTACATAAAAGCATAATCCCCAGGAGATATGGATCATAAAGTCATGTCCTTCCTTAGGTCTGACTTAATTGGGAACAATCTTTTCCATTTACTTTTATAAAATGACTTATATAGAGAATGAATGGTACTATGGTATCCTGAAAAGAAAGGTAGACTTGGGGCAGCTAGGTGGTACAATGGATAGAGCACCAGCCCTAGAATCAGGAGAACCTGAATTCAAATCTGGCCTGAGACACTTAATAGTTACCTAGCTGTGTGGCCTTGGGCAAGCCACTTAACCCCATTGCTTGCAAAAACTTTAAAAAAAAGGGGTAAACTGGAAACTTAAAAAAAAGAAAAAGTTAGGTTTAAAAAATATCTTTCTTTTCCCATAGATGTTAATTTCATCACTTTTGAAATACATATAATAATAGTATTATTTCCAGGCTATTGTAATATGTGGTACATATAAAACTTTGCAAATCTTAATGAACTAAATAAATGTTAGCTATTTAGATATTGTTATTGTTTAACAATTTTATTTAATAATTAATCATTGCCACTCCTTCCTATTTTTACTAAAAATTGTTTGAGGAAAAAGGTCATCTTTTTGTGGCTATATTGACCTTCCTTAATCATAAATATATCAGGTGTCATAAAATATGGATCCTAAAAACTACTATCAGAATGTCTACTTACACATGGAGGAATAGACTTTTTTTTGAGGTGTCAAATTTGAATAAAATAAAGGAATAGTCACATCCTAGTCTCTAGGTTTTTTGTTTTTTTGTTTTAGTGTCTGAATATATACAGTCTCTGCAGAAATTTGGAATGCTTTCTCAGTTCATTTTTAATGGAATCCTGTTTTTTCAGTGTTCAACTTTGGTGGTACCTTCTCCTTGTAATGTTGTTTTCTTAATTTTTAGAGCATATTGTCTCAAATCTTCTTTTTCTTCCCCCTTATATTACAGTATCTTGAGCATATTATACAGCCTCCTTATCAAACTATAAGGATATTTATATCAGTCATAATTTTAAAAAATGTCTTCAATTCCCTATTGTCCAGTGAAGTTCCTCACAAATACGTGATTCTTAATAAATATGAATTGATTAATTTATTAATTAATATTGTAAGAGGGCTGGCTTCAAAAAAAATTTTCAGCACATTACCACAATAACAACTTTAAACAAAACAAAAAAAGAATGAACATTTTCTGTTTAATTAATCCTAGTTGACATTTATAAGTATTCCAAGGTTATAAAACATTTGGTTTCCATTCTCTCATCTGAACTACCTAACAATCTTGTGAGGGAGGCATCTTCATTTAAGGAAAAGGGGAAACAAACTTAAAATTTTCTAAAGTGCAAGGCTAATAAATGATAGACTCAAATAAGAATCAAGATTATCTGACTTGAAATCATTGTTCTTTCTACTTTACTTTGCCTTTCTCCCCTTGCCTGGGATGATTAAGACTCAGTCATGCTTGGCTGAAGAAGGATTAACTAAGTAATCTCTCAAGGTCCCTTTCAGTCCCCAAACTCTTCCAAAATCCCATATGTCTGTTTGTACTTTACATCTAGAGAGACAAGGGACATTCCTTTTCTTGCTTTATAACCTCTGTACTTCCCTCAGCTCTCAAGGTGATACTTGAAAACTACATTGATTTGTTCTTAATAGTTTCATGCCACTTTAGGCTGGGGAAGAGAATATGAAACCTATGTTTCACACAATTCTAGAAGGGCTTTTAGATTAGACCATAGATTGTTAGAATACAGGTTATGTGAGTAGGAAGGAAAATTAGGACATCTTACATTAACACAGAGAACAAAAATATTAAAACTGTAATAGACATTGGATGATATATGTTGAAAAATGCAACATAAAATACCTGTGACAGAAGGGACAGAGAAGCATAAGTTGATAAGGGTGCATGCTAAAAACAATGGACATTAAAGTTCAAAATTAGTAGTGACTACCACCACCATCAGGGTTGAACTTAAAACTTGAGTCATCCTATATATCTTTCAATATAGTAAACTGTCTAACTAAAATGCTAGCATATCCAGTCATTTTTAGTCTACTCATACACACTACAAACTTGTAATTAGTATACACATCTTCCTGGAATTTTTAATATAGATCCCCAAATGTGATAGCTCTGTTTATGTTGGGAATAACTTTCCAAGTAAAAAAAGAATACCTATAATGGCTTAATCCATTAGACCTCTGCACCAGAATATAATTAAGATGGTACTGAGAGAATGCCATGTTTATTTAGTACCAGACTTATAAAGAAAGCATCATTTGCATATTTCTCTCAATTAAGCATTAGACTGACATACTTAATTAAAGCTATAAAGGGCACTGACAATATTTCATTCTTTTAATGAAAGAGGAAACATATTATATGGTGCAGACTGTCTCTGTATTTAATTTTCCTGACTTTTATATTCTTCAAATTGTGCTTCTTCTATGAATGTTGTCAATTAGGATGAGAAGAAGGGAAATTAAAGTCTCTCTTGAAAATGTACTCGTGTTTGTTTGTGGAATCTGTGTACATCCACCAAATTCTGATTTACATTTCTGATGGGTAATTATGTGTAGGGAAGTCAGCATTATAAAAGCAAAAGGCAACTTCTTATCCTTCCTTTCTAGGCTCTGTCATCTTTTTGGAATTCATAGCTGCAAACCCAGACTTCTCTTGAATGTGAAGTTGGATGATTTTTAGTCTTAGTATTGGGGATCTATTTTGCTATTTCTTATTGCATATGCTCATTTCTACAAATACCATAGAATATATTACATAAACTTTTAGAGATGAAAAACACCTAAGAGAGCATTGCAATAATATGCAGCCTAAACTATCTAAACTATTCTTTCCAAGTTGTTATCTAGTATTCCCTTAAATGTTTCATATAATATGAAAACTCACTAACTTTAGGGGTAACATTTCATTTCTTTTTAGATAAATTTAATTGTTAGTCTTTATTCATACCTTCATTGAATTGACTTGAACAAAACAATCACTAATTTTTTCACAATTCTACTTTCTTTCTCCTTTAGAACATTTTACACAACACCATCTCAGTGATCCTTCACTCTGATTACATCACTTTTTGATTTCCTTGACTCTATAATGCATGTTTAGTAATGCAAAAAAAAAAAGAAAATACCAATTAGGGATAAGAATGGGGTTGGTAATCATTGGTAATGAACTCACCCAAAATAGAAATCTTCCTATAAAACTATTCAATATCATGTTTGAAATTATAGTCTTAGAGGTTTTCTCAGAGCATGATAGGTTGACTTACTTATAACCATATAATTAGTATTTGTCAGAAATTCTGAATCCAATTCTTCCTGCTTCCAAAGCAACTTACTATTCCATACCGCTTCTCCTAATAGAGGCACATCAGAGCAAGAACAACAATCTGACTTTAGCCTTTTAAAAACTTTGTTTGATACTAGTCTGATACTATTCATTTATTTTTATTAAGAAAAAAGACAATACAATCTTTCCCGTCCCTGTCCCTAAGATACACACACACACACACACACACACACACACACACACATACAAACTCATCTATAATTGTGATGGAATACTATTGTGCAATATAAAATGATGAACATGATGATTTTAGAAAAAGCCTGAAAAGAATTGTCCAAACTGAGGCAAGGAGAAGTGGAAGAATATTGTACACAGTACTGCTTTAATGATGGGTCTCTCTAAAGAACTTAGTTATTCTCAGTAATCCTAAACAATTCTGAAGGACTTACATTGAAAAATTCTATCCATCTACAGAGAAAGAAATGATGGTACATGAATGCTGTTTCAACCATGTATTTTTTTCTTTTTTTTTCTTTTTTTTTTGCAAGGCAATGGGGTTAAGTGCCACAGCTAGGAAATTAAGTGTCTGAGGCTGGATTTAAACTAAGATCCTCCTGACTCCAGGGCTGGTGCTCTATTCACTGCACCACCTAGCTGTCCTCAAAGAAACATTTAAAAAAAATTTTTTTTGGCATTTTTTCCAGCATGGTAAATATGGAAATGTTTTGCATAATTACACATGTTCAATCTATCAAATTCCTTGCCTTTGTAGGGAGGGAGAGAAAGTGGAAGAAATATTGGAATTCAAAATCATAAAAAAGTCATAAACTTATGTTTTTATGTTAGAAAATATTTTTAAAAAGCTAAAAATAGACAGGAAATTTAACAAGAAGTGTCCCTAGAACCCAGAATCATTAGCCACATTGTCTTAGAAAGCCAGTATTTATAATGTTTTCCTATGAGAAAATTCTGTCTCCCACTTAATGGTGAAAGTGACTAGCCACAGTGAAAGACATTTTGGAAAGACAAAAGAGACAAGTTATCCTTATATCAGCCAGAGTTAATATGTATTGTGAGAGTGCTTTTAGCTTAGGCCTCTATAAATTCTTCCTTCTCTGATCTCTAATAGTTGTATGACATAATTTTAATTTGTTTTTTTTTAACTTTCTATTTAGGTAGAAATTAAAGGCTCTGTATTTCAGACATTGACAAAATGAAGGTGCAATGAAGACATTCCATAATTGAACACTTAGCAGCCACCATTATCCTCTAACATTTGTCAAAGAAAGTTATTTACTTGAACAATAATAAGTAGCATTTAAATTGTGATTTAAATTATCCCAAGTACTTGATATTTATTATCTCATTTGTTCCTCTAAAGAACCCTATTAAATAGGTTCTCTTATTATCTTCATTATATGCATTCAGAAATTTAGCGGGACAGAAGTTAAATGACTTGTCCAGGTCATAGAGTTATCATGTATTAGAGATAGTTCGAATATAGTCCTTCATTTCCTGGGATTTAATAACTGTGGTACATAACTGCCTCTGAAATAGTGCAGGCGATACCTTTAAATCTTTTAAAATATGGCCAACTAAAAACAAAACCACAGGAAGCTTGA
The DNA here is from genome assembly GCF_037893015.1 of Macrotis lagotis. Taxonomy (NCBI): domain Eukaryota; kingdom Metazoa; phylum Chordata; class Mammalia; order Peramelemorphia; family Peramelidae; genus Macrotis; species Macrotis lagotis. The sequence continues at coordinate 70,283,057 of NC_133658.1, forward strand.
AATCATAAGAATGGAAAACTAGGCCTGGACTTAGAAAGGCTTGGATTGCAGCAATTAGGTGGTTCAGTGAATACAGCATCAGACTCGGAGTGAGGAAGATCAGGGTTCAAATTTGATCTCAGACAATTATCTGACTTGTCCTGAGGCAAGTCCTAATCTTGTTTATCTAAATTTCTTCATTTATAAAATTGAAGATGGAAATGATGAACTATTCCAGTATCTTTGCAAAATGGCTACAAATGGCATGATGAAAGGTCAGATATGATTGAAAATGAATAATCAGTAACAAGGTTTCTGACAATAACTCTATTATTTTGGCCCAGTTACTTCATTTTAGTCTCAGTTTCCTTAGCATCAGAAAGAGAATTTGGAATAAAATTCTCTGAAAGTCCTGTACAGCTTTAAATCTATGATCCCCAAATCCTAGGTTTCTGTGGGGTTCAATAGTATCTGAGCTCATTCGTATTTCCAAATTAATTCAATTAAATTTAAAAAATATTTTGGTGTATATCTTATGTTAAACACAGGGGATAAAAATATAAGAAAGAGAACATCTATGCCTTGGAGTAGTTTACATTTTATTGGAAGGACTTACTACCTGGCTAAATATAATATAAACAATGGAGTAAAGGTTATAAATGAGAAATTTGGTAATACCTAAGTAGACAAAAGGACATTTTCAATTTATGATGGGAAGCACTCATAGAGAAGATATATCTCAGTTCTTCTCTTGAAAAGGAGATAATGAATGTGACCAGTAGAAATGAAAAAGGACATGTGGGAGTAGTGGTGCAGAAGACACGATCCATTCAAATCCATAGAAGTAAGACATTTTATATAAAGTTCTTGAAAGACTTGATAATCTAGATTGAAAGGCTTGTATGAAAATAGAACATCAATGTTGAACCAGAAACAACTTTAGTAGAACTTTTAATGTTAAGATTTAGAGGTTGTAGTTTAAGAAATAAGAGCTACTTAATGTTTGCTATTAAGGAAGTGAAGGAAGAGTCAACCGGATGCTTTTGGAAGTCTTTTTAGGCAGTTGTTTGAACTATTGGAGAAGTGGTCAGAAATACTAACTTTCCCTTTTTTCTGTTTTACATTTGAAAGTTCCCCAAGTTTCTGAGGGAATTCTTGTTCAGATAATATAAACTCTATAGTTTCTTGAAAAAAATATATACACACACTTATCCATATAAACATAAACAGGTAGAAACACATATTTTATATCTATATAACAATAAAATTTATCTATTAGTCTTGATTACTGAATTGATCTGTACCTCCCCCATTGATTCTAATCATGATTCTTTTTGAAAAAGTTGAGTAGTTGATAATAAATCTCTTCTGTTCATTCTAGCTGTTACTTACTCAGTGTTTATTCTCAATATCTGATAAGATGGGAATCCTCCAGTAAGGTGAACTGATAAAGCAAATTGGCATCTCTTGTCTACAACTCTCATTATGCTTACTTCCTCAACTAAATTAGAGCAGCAGAAGTTACTACCTCCCTTAACTTTTCCCCAAAATATAAACACCCATGAATACCTCAAGAAAATATGATGGGGGTGGAGCAACTAGGTGGTACTGTGGATAGAGCACAGCCCTGGTATCAGGCGGACCCAAGTTCAAATCCGACCACAGACACTTAATAATTACCTAGCTGTATGACCTTGGGTAAATCACTTAACCACATTGCCTTAAATAAATCATTTTTGTTTAAATTTAATTTTTTTAAAAAAATATGATGGGAAGGCCTAGGATGTAATAACATTGTCAATCACATCTATGATGCCCATGTAACCTCTGGTTCTCCACTGTAAATAATTCATTTGCTTTTACCATGGTCTGTACTAATCATCTCATAATCATCTAGTCCCTTCCTTTCTATAATGGTCTACCTTTTATAACCAACTCCCCACAATTGCCTACTGGAAGAGATGATACAATCAGTCACTATTAATTTCACCTGTTCAAGAAAAGCTCATCCATATGGCAGGAGAGTTCCAGGAAGGTCCCCCATGCAAAGCACACCTGTGCTGTCTTCTGCCTATACTTTCCCAGCTTCTCTTTCTCCATGTGATTTGACATTGACAAGTGTTTGGAATGCTGTGTTGGGCAAAGTAATAAGTAGAGTTTGGTGACATGAACACTGTTCCAAATTATCTAACATACACAGATTTTTAAACACTTAATAATCCAGTGGCAAGCTGCTTACTTCATGACTTTCCAGTAATGACCCCTGAATGATAAATTACATCTTACATTAGAATAGCACTTTATCAGCCACATTTGGGAAGATGCCTCTCCTCATTTTCAACTCCCATTGAGTTGCTCACAGAGCATTTCCTCTGGATTTTGAAGCACTGAATACTAACAGTATTAAAAGGTCAGTCCCTGATCACACTTTACCCCTACCTGTACTCATCTGAACTCTCTGTGAAGCCCTTAATACAACATGAGCTTTGAGTTCAGTTCAGATTTACCAGGACTATGGACTGAGATGAAAATCTAAACCCTGGTCAATTCTTCTTTCAATTTCTTTCCCTGGATATCATATCTCCTTAAAAGTTTGAAATCAATATGTTTGTGCTTAAACTCTTCATAGCTATTTTCCCCCCACCAAAATAAACAGCTTTCTAAACTGATGTGCATTTATCCCCAATTCTTTTAGTAATCCATTAGGTTAATGATACTGATTTCAAAATCATTACTGTTAACAACCACCAATATTTTACTTTGTGCATTTCAGCAACCACAAGTGCTTATAAATGAAACACTTCGATCTCCTCAGTGAGAGTGAAAAGTTCTCATTAAAATAACTAACCAGATTTCTAAGCTATTGGATGCTGATATATGATGTTTTCCTTTACCTGATTCTTTAACACATTGTTTACAAGGAAAGTCTGTTTTGTTCAGATGAATTGTCTAAAGTTGAATTCTTAAGGAGAAAATAAAACTAAGCTAATTTCCTTCCATACTCTCAATAGTCAAAACAGCTATAGAAAACTATCCCGAGTAAAGGCATTAAATTCATTCCTCTACTCTTTTGTAAATTAAATCCTTCACATTTAGAAGCATAGACAATTGGTCTGCAAAGAGTCTTAGCAATTGTCTAGTCAAACACTTTTATTTTTTAGATGATGATATGGAGGTACAGTGAAGGGAGATGATTTGCTAAATGTCACCCAAAGGAGAATAGAATGGTTATGATCAGGGTCCAGGTTTCATTACTAACTCATGATTTCCACTATATCACACTGAATAATGGTGGTTGAAGAGATCCTAGAACAGATAGTTCCAAAACTATAGTAGCCTAAGTATAGAGCAAATAGAATAATATCAGAAATAACTAAAAATAATAGAATGCTAAAACATATTATATTTGGAAGACTGCTTCAAAGATGGAATATTAACACATTAAATATTAGAGCTAATAGAAATCTTAGAACAAATAATGCTTAATTAGGAGGAATTATATGGATAGCCTCCTTGAAATACTCTTTCATCTCATCCAAATAATCCCCATTACCTATGGTGAAAGCAAATAGACTAAATGCAGGAGAGAAACTGAGATTAGTTGGGCAGTATGCATGTTTTGGCTATTATATTGGAGCTTAAGTTTTCCTTTCATGTTGTTGCATAGTACAAAGAAGGTATTTATAGGAGTTCTCTGCTGAAAAATTGAGGAATGTAATACATTTTGCTGAGCTAATCTATGTATGGAGACCAACATGATGAGTTGTCAACAATTTGGGTGATATCATTGTACTTACACTTTAGATATAAGCAATCATTTTGTCTGTTTTATTGACTCATTGTTTGCAAATTCCAAGGAAATATTTTTGCAATAACTGAACATGACTAGAGGGAAATCTTTTCCAAATCTAAAATAGCAGAGCAAAGTCACAGAAGTATGAAATTACATAACAGAATCTGTTTTGTTTTTTGTTTATGTTTTTGCTTTTGCTTAAGTATAATTCCCCCCGCCCCACTCCAGTGAAAGAGAAACTTCAAGAAAAATGGAGAAAAGGTGTGCTTTATTCTGTATTCAGACACCATTAGATATTTGGGGGGGGATAGATAGCACAGAAACTGCTTTTTAAAAATATTAACTTTCATGATTTCAATTTTTCAATTTTTATTATTTTTAACATTTAAGAAAATGTTAAGTATCCTTAAGAGGTAAATGAGAAAACATATATGTAATTTGTTTTCTCTTTGAAGTTGATGGATAGGGACTTCCAGCCAAGATGGTGGAGAAAAGACAGGTACAGTTCTAAAATCTCCTGATCATTCCCCACCTATCATATGAAACAAATCCAGCCCACAAAACCCAGAAAGAAAAGCCAGGAGAAAGAACATCTACCTCAGGATTTGTCTCCCACAGCAGCCTTGGGCGACTCCGGGTAGGTGAATCTGGCCACAGAGGGCGGATCAGCCCTGCATCAGCCAGATTGGCAGCTGAATTGGAGCCTGGAGTCTGAGGGCCTGAGAGAGGGACCTGCTGGATCAGCAGTGGGGTTAGATGGGTTGGCGGGGGCTTGAGTCAACTAGGGAGCAGAGGCACTGGTGTTGGTGCTGACCCTCTGGAGCTTGCCAACAGGGCTAAAGGGAGAGTTCCCATGCAGGAGAGCTGTGGACACACCATCCCTGGGCTCCTTTGTTCTGAGGAACTCTGAGTCCAGGCTTCCATTGCCTCTGAGGCCCCTTCCCAGAGCAAACAATTATAGACTACTTCTGCCTCAGGCACAGGTGGGTGAGCAGAAGAACCAGCCCAGCTGACAATAAGGAAAGGGATGATCCCACCCCAGGGTAAAGCCCACCATTGATTAAAGGCAAAAGGATTCAATAGCTCCAACCCCTCCCTTCAAGCTAAGGGAGAAACCCTCAATCAAGGTCACAGATGCTCCAGAGAGAGAGCAACCAGAACTTCCTACTGGCCATCCAGAGAAATTGAACTCAGTGAGTAAAGCCTCTATGGATCCCAACACCAAACTCCTGTGAACCAGCCCCTCCCCAACTCAAGGTCTTAGCAAAATGAAGAAGGGTCAGCAGAAAGGTGGATCCAAAGAAAAATTCGTGGAAGGAAAACACCCTAACTCAGAGAGACGTAGAACCTCTCAGGAGTATATGATCTGGTCTCCAAGCACTGAAGTTGATGGATACATTGAAATCTTTCCTTGTCTTGAGTCTCAAAGAAGCCCAAGATAAGAATCTTTGTCTAGAGGCAATTGGATATATGTCAAATAATCAAAAATGTAATTTTGTGATAGAAAATATAATTTAATGTAAAGAAATATTATTTGAAGACATTGGGAGGAATTAGAGAATTAAAATATGGCTGAATTGGAAGACCTTTTCCAAACCATCACTGAAAAGAAACCACTTGAATTTTAACCCCATTAAGTGACCATTCAGTTTTATCTAGCTGAAAACATACTTTGAGGGGAAATCAACTCCTTTTCAAGGTGACCTGTTATTCCTTTAACTTTGATTGTTGTTAAAGTTTTTTTCATTCTTTGAGCTAAAATTTGGCTCACTTTCCACTAATTAACAAAATACTTATTTATATTCTCTCAAGACAACCAGACCCTCTTCCTTATGACAATATTGTTAATGACACTTATATTGACCTTCCCCTGCTCTTATTAAGGTTGAAATGTCTGCAATATTTTCACATTTTTATATGCAATAGTCCCTTCATTATCCTGGATTATCCTCCTATTCATACTTATACTTCATCAAATCTGGTTCCAGAACTGAAAATTAACTGCATGAGCATTAAGTCAAGGGGGAAAGCAAGGCTTATCAATTTCCTTATTCTTAAAACTTTATCCTTCATAATGCAATTAAAAAAAACATCTTTTTTTTTTTTTACTATCCTATTATATAGTTAACTCACCTTGCTAATATCTTCATTTCCAGCTTCACTCCTTTCTTCCAACTGTATCATTTCTCTGCCACTTTTACCTTGAAGTTCGCCATGCTGGCTCTCTAGTTCCCTTTTATATTTCATCTTCCACTATTCAATGGAAGTATTTTGAGAGTAGGGACTAAATTATTTTCTTGCATTTTTATCCCCTATGCTTAGCCTAGAGCCTAATTAAGAACTTCATGATTTTTTTTATCTATTTATTGTGATTGCAAGTTACTAAAATGCTCAAATCATTTTCATATGAGCTATTTTGTATCCATGTCATTCCCAGTCTGTACCTACATATTTGATTTTCTATTCAAGTGAAGTTATTATACTCATTCACATTATTAATTAATTTTTTTCTAATCTTATCTTTAAAAATTTTTTGGATCCTACTCTTATCTCCAATATGGAGACCAATCTTCCAGTTTCATATCAATGACAGATTAAAGATGCCATTAATATCCTCTGTCAATTCACTTATAGCAATTTAATCATTGCAGAACCAAGTGCAGATGCCTGAGACAATCTGCTTTCATTAACCCATTATTCATTACATTTACTTAACTGCATCAACTTACAAACAAATGTTAGCTCTTTCTCATTGGAGCCGGTGGTGTGGAGTCTCACATCTGTGATCATGGCAAAAATCAAGGCCAGGGATCTTCGTGGGAAGAAGAAGGAAGAGCTACTTAAGCAATTAGATGATTTAAAGATGGAACTTCCCCAGTTGAGAGTGGCCAAGGTCACAGGAGGAGCTGCATCCAAACTACCTAGGATCCGAGTCGTCTGAAAATCTATTGCCCGGGTCCTGACTGTCATCAACCAGACACAGAAAGAGAACCTCAGGAAATTCTATAAGGGCAAGAAATACAAGCCCCTGGAACTTCAGCCCAAGAAGACCCATGCCATGCACCACAGGCTTAATAAACATGAGGAAAACAAGAAGACTAAAAAAACAGCAGAGGAAAGAACACCTGTACCCTCTTCGAAAATTTGCTGTTAAGGCATAATTTGTTCAGGTGCTAATAAATAAAAAACATAAAATTGTAAAAAAAATCAAAACAAATGTTAGCCTAATAGTCTGATTTCCACAGGGAAAACATTAAATATCTTATCAATTGTTTTCCCATCCATGGCTGTCCTCTTCTATATTACTATTTTAAGACTGTGCAAAAAGTAAATTATGTTTTCAAACATGAATTCAGGAAAGAAGTAGAAAAATAGAAAAGGAACAAAGACACAAATTTGGGGAGCATAGTCCAGAAGAAATTCTAATGAATGGGGAAAAAGGACTTATAATTCAGAAGAAAAGAGAAGAACCAGAAGAGAATAATCTGTTTTTAACTAAAAGAGAATGCTTTTGTTTTTCTTATGTGTTATATTCTTATATGTTTATATTTTATTATATAAAATATTGGAGAAAGAGAGGCAGAGTCATTAAAATGTGAAAGATTTTGACTCCCCAAACTGAATCATAGGGGATAGCCTAGTTCCATATTTTTAGTCTTGTTATGTACTCTTTATAAGAGAAGGCTGGATGTCAGCTTTTGTCTATAAAAGAATGAGTCAATTAGCAAATCAATACATTTAATGTGTGTTTTCACTTCTATTCTTGCCTTAATTTATCTGAAAATCAAAGATATAGAGTTGAATTATAAAAGTTGACATTTCTGAGTGGCAGTCTCCCTGATTTCCTAGATTGAAATGCATGATTTATAAAATCCAAACACATTTGTGGAAAGGCAAACACATTTAATTACTGCACACTTCAAATGGTAATAATTTCCAGTCTTCAAGGCTGATAATTTAGTGCTAACCCTGTCACAATTTTTTTTCCTCTACAAGTTTTAACATTTGTTCTAGCTCCCTACTTGATTTTAACATTTGTTTGGGCATCATTTTCAACATTCCATATTAAAAGGGCTCTTCTAACTCTAAAATTCTATAAAGAAATAAATAATAAAAATGATTTCTCTGATTCCTATATAAGTGATGGAGACCTTGTATATGCATGAGGACATTATGGTATTCAGGGAGGAGGAGATTAGTCACTGTTTCTTCTCAGAGGACTCATTACCCCCATCCATTCTCTTCACCTCTCTTCATTTCAAAAATGGGGAACCACTGAAGCATAGCAATGAAACCTCAAAGAACAAAGCAGTACACAGATAATCCTTCTCATATGTTTAAAGATCCTGAAAAATTGCATCAAATTATTTTTTTTCTTTGCCAAGTTCTATCACAATGATTCACTATTTCTAGAGGTGATTCCCAACTGAGAACCAACAATGTGCATATTGATAAAAGCAAGATCTGAGTTAGAATTCTGAAATGATATTGCTAGCTTTGTGAACTCATGTAAATCATTTAATATGTGTCAATTTTCCATTCTTTTTTTTTCAATTTTCAATTCTAAAGGGTCGAGAGATAGGAAGAAAATTGTATGTCATCAACTGTAACCCCTTAATCTTCCAGATAAAGAATCAAAGGAAGAAAGTGTTTAAAAATCTTGGCCTGGATTTTTCTCTCAGGATTTGTGAATCTAAATGAAGATTAAACTGCCCGTCTTACTGAGTTCAAGTATTTCACTCTCATAACAATCACATTTACTCTATAATCCCAGGACCTACAAACTCAGATATTTTTCACATTGCATCCAGGAAGTATTGTAAGTTTATTATACAAAGACAAGCCTGATATTAGTATGTTTTATAATTAAAGATTCAGACCTAAAATGTAACTATGAATTTATGTCTGGCAAGCCCTCTTTTTCATTTTATATATATGTAAAATTCTAAATCATAGAGGATATCATAATGCAAGATCACTGAAGACAGTAGGCTTTTTTTCTTTGTAATCTCAGAATTTAGCACACATTACTGTCAAATATATGTGATTAATAAATGCTTATTGATTAATTATTAATTATTATTAATTAATTTTTATTCAAAAGGTAAACAGTATAGTGCAAATGGGCCCTAAACTGAGGGAAGTAAATTTTTATGTCAGCTAAGAAGTGACAAATGTTTGAACCATAGTAATTCAAACCATGTACAAAGCACTAAGCTATGGAGATATGTTTTATTAGTAGAGATATTAACCACATGGATGAAATCATGTTCGCTATTACTTTTAAGCCTCATATGATAGTTGCTCTCTGGGTAGCCATGAGTAGATTATATAACCAAAATGACAAGGATAATCTTTCCTGTACTTATACCTCAGATGATTGTGAGAATGAGTAGCAAGCACCTAAACATGCTATTTCAGTGTGAATGATATTTTTAGTAAGAATATTAAAATAATTCTCCACAGATAATCTAGGCACTACTGAATTCCATTATTTGTTTCTACTGCTTGATGATTCTGATGATTATTATTGTTTTAACAAAATTCTGAAAAAAAAGAGAGAACCAAATCTCATTTAGAGTTAATTACAAGGGGAATTTATATTTTAGAAGAAAGATTAAAATGGCCTCAAGAAAATACTAAGTCCTCTTCCCAATAAAGATGTTTTCTCTATCTTATTTCCATAGTTCTTCTAGCCATAGAATAATAGATAGATTTTTCTGTCAATTGTTTTTGTTGCTTTCTTCTTCTTTAGTGTTAAGGAAATAAATTTTAAAATAAGATTAAAATAAGCAAACAGGTTTTAATCCTCTGTATGATATAACTTTTGATTTTATTTTACTTACTAAATAATGTAATAATATATTTCCTCTTAAAAATATGAGAAATTATGGTGGTGTAATACATTGTACTTGGACTTGGACTTTTTAGAAACGGTCTCTTTCCCTTAATGGAGTAAATAATATGAGAGATGGGCTCTTCTGTTCCTATTTACTTCATTGACATAAGGTATTTTCATTAACATCCCTAAAGTTTTCATTCAGAGATTTATATATATATATATATACATATATATATGTATATATATATGTATATACATATATATATAATATACATATGACATTTTCTAATAGTACTTTAATATTTTTTCTGAGAACAGGGTAGTTATCAGGATTGGTGTTGAGTAGGAAACATCATTTACCCTGACATGAATGAAATTAGGGATCCAAAAAGATTAAAAAAAATAGATATGATTCAATAAAAAGTAAGGCAGTCAATCTTTAGTAAAATGGAATTGGGAGATAGAATATCATGTCAATGGAACAGGTAGACTATTTGATTTGAACTATAGATTGTAGAAATTGTACTAATGCAAAATCAGGTTGTAAATTTAGGTTGGAGTCTACCTGCAGTCGTGGGAGCCAGTTGATATAATGGAACAGATATAGTATGAAAATATAATCAACAAAATTGGACACAGGATTGCTTATGGAGGATGAGGGAGTGACTTGATAAGATGATTTCACACATGTAACTAGTATATAATAAATATGCAACAAAAGCTTGTTGATTTTTCTTGGTTAAAATGGCACTAGGGAAATTAGGCCCTTATCAGTAGACTTGAGTAGGCATGTAGGAGTGGGACAAAATTATCAGATTGAAAAAAAAAAAACTTATTTTGGAAGGGGTAAGGTCCAAACTCATTCTGAGACATTTAGATTGCTAAGTAATTCTATAGATTAAAGAGGAAAGAGACTAAAATAGCAACTTGCATTATACCCACCAAAGAGAATAGGGCTGAGACAACTGACAATCATTTAATCAATATCAGTCTATTTAGTGGTTTATTATATTCTAGGCTTATGTGTGTGTGTGTGTGTGTGTGTGTGTCTGTGTGTGTGTGTGTATGTGAGTGTGAGTGTGTGTGTATGTCTTTGTGTGTGTCTGTGTGTCTGTGTCTTGACCATGCTGTGGGATTCCTCGCCTGTCATAGTAACTGGACCAAGGTTGGGTAAGCAGACAATTTTTCAGGCAGGTTTTCTTAATCTTCTATTTATCTTTTTTCATCCATTTGTACATGTATATTTCCAAGTTACTAAGTTTCCCTTCACCCTCTCTTCCCACACCCCTCCCCTCAGCATAATTGTTAAAAATATTTACATTGGTAAATATATTGGCATTTTGTTAAACATATTTACAAATTAGGATTCTGTGGCATGAAGAATTAGGATTAAGTAAAAGAGATACGTAAGAGATAATTTTAGTAGAGTGTTCCATAGATTCGGTAGGGGTGTTTGTTTTTTTCTGTGTTTTGTTTTGTTTTGTTTTGTTTTTCTTCCTCTGGTTGGGGATAATATAGTCCATATTCTGTTAAATACTCTTTGTCTTAGCTCTCTAGACTGCCAAAAGGGGTTGCTTCCATCAAGGATGTTCATCTCATATTTTGTAAATTGTTTTCTTGGCTCAACTTCCTTCACTCAGCATCAGATCCATGCTTCTCTAGAGCCCAACCATTTGTGTTTTCTTATAGAACAATAATATTCCATAGTATTCGTGCACCATAACTCATTTAGGCATTCTCCAAATAATGTATATCCCCTCAAATTCTAATTCTTTGCTACTACAAAAAGAGCTGCTATGAATATTGTGGAACATGTAGGACTTTTTTCCATTTTGTACAATTTCTTCTGGATATAGTCCTAGAACTGGAATTGCTTGATCAAAGGGTATGAACAGTTTTATTGCTCTTTGGGCATATTTCCACATTGCTCTTCAGAAATGTTGGACCCATTCATAGTTCCACCAGCAATGCATGAATATCCTAATTCTCCCACAAACTCTCCAACATTGATCATCTTCCCTTTTTGTCAACTGGACTAATCTAATAGGTGTGAGATGACCTTATAAATTTGATGCACTTCCCTATAATTTAATATAGTCAAAATAAATCATTTTTCAGTTTATAATGTGCTCTGATTCTTGTTTGGTCATACATTTAATCCCTTTTCCATAATTCAGATGGAATATTTAGAATATTTTTATTCTATTAATATGGTATCACTCTTTATGTCTAAATCTTGTACCCATTTTGACCTTATTTTGGTGTCGGGTGTGAGATGTGGATCTATGCCTACTTTTTGCTGTACTATTTTCCAGTTTCCCCAACAATTTTTGTCAAAAAGTGAATTCTTATCCCAGAAGCTGATATCTTTGTGTTTCTCAAATAGTAGATTGCTATAGCTGTTTACTGAATTTTCTTTTGAACCTATCCTAATCGACTGTTCCATTACTCTATTTTTAACCAGTACTAGGAAGTTTTAATGACTGCTTTTTATAGTATAATTTTAGATTTGGTAGAGCCAGGCCGTCTGCCTTTACATCTTTTTTTCATCAGTTTCCTTGCAATTCTTGCTCTCATGTTACTGCAGACGAATTTTGTTACTATTTTTCTAGCTCAGTAAAGTAGTATTTAGTAGTTTCATTGGCATGGCACTGAATAAGTAATTTAATTTGGGTAGAATTGTCATTTTTATTATATTAGCTCAACCTAACAAATGGCATTTGACATTTTTCCAACTATTTAGAACTGATTTTATTTGGGTGAGGTTAGCTTTATTAATTGTATTCGTATTATTTCTGGATTTGTGTTGGGAGGCAGATTCCCAAGTATTTAATGTTACCTAAAGTTATTTTAAATGGAATTTCTCTTTCTATCTCTTGTTCTTGTGCTTTGCTGAATTTGGTAATTGTTTCAAGGAGTTTTTAAGATGATTTTCTTGGATTTTCTTTCAGGCAACTTTTCTAGCCCCTTCCTGGCATCAGGGCATTCCTTAAAAAGGCTGATCAGTCACCCAGGGGGCTGCAGAATCCCACTATTGCTTTCAGTAGAGAAACTATCATAGGGCCTGGGCTGCCTGTGTACAGTGTATCTACACCCGTGGCTCTTGTCACAGAACTTTGAGGAATGGTTTTGAGTGATATCATTTATTGTAAGCAAAAATTGGATTTAAGTGAGGAAGGGCTACACAAAATCAACTTCCTGACTCTCTCAAAATCATCACAATCCATCATAGCAAGACAGTGTCAAGAAAACTCATAATGGCTTTGGATGTAGTGGATGACCTTGGTGTCTTCAATGTCTCACCAAGCTCTAAGAGCTCCACAGCACCTGCTTTAGCTAACCTCATGGCCATTGGAACAAATTGTTCTCCTCTGTCCATTCCACCAGTGGAAGATTTCACATGCTTGGGGTAGACACCTCCCACTACTCACCAATGCGTATGAGCTACCTCAGTTACCCTCGACCTGATTAACCTGCCTGCTGAAAGGGTTTACCAGGGCATGGCCTCTGTGCGAGCTACAGTTTCTTGGAGTCACAGGTGAGAGGTGATTCTGGGGACTTTAAGGGTGCCAGCAGCCCTGAAGAGGGCTCAAAAATCTACAAAAACTTCTTCAAAGATTTCACTTACACCAGGGAGTGGATTGTGTGCTCACTCATAGATAACCACAAGATCTAATAGACTTGAAAGATAAACAGCTCTTATTGCAAGAGAGCACAGTAGGTATGGTATCCAAATGATAGCCTTGAATTAAACAAAATTGGCAAATTAAAGCCAGCTTACTCAAATAGGAGCTGGATACACGTTTTTCTGAAGTGGATGCAGTGAAAGGGAACACCATGAAGCTGGAATAGTTTTGCTATCAAAATTAATCTAGTAAACATTCTGGAATGCATACCAAAAGGAGCATATGGCAATCTCATGGGCATATTGTGGCATATTGCCACTTCCAGGAAAACACAAAACCACCATCAGTCTATGCTCTCACCTTGACGAACACTGGTGAAGTTAAAGAAAAATTGTATGAAGACATGGAGGCCAAGCTTATAATTCTGGGTGACTTTAATACTACAGTGGGCTCAGATTACCAGACATGACAAGGAATAATTTGCAGGAATGTAATTGGAAAACAGAAACAACAGTAGTTACCTTATATTGAAGACTAGTGCATCTCATGACCTTCTTATCTCCCACTACCTTGTGTCTTCCTAAAGACAATAAAATATCATCTATGCAACCTTATAGCAAACATTGGCATCTACTAGAGTGTGTGATTGTAAGGAGAAAAGACAGACTTGATGTGAGAGTGACAAGAGCAATGTGTGGTTCAGAGTGCTGAACTGATCACAGACTCACCCTCTCTAAGCCAAATAATCCTATTCATCCAAAACTGTGGCCCCAGTGCAAAATGAATACTAAAAGAAATAGTGTCAAGAGGTTAGAGTGACCCTTTGACCCAGCAATTCCAATGCTAAGTCTATATCCAGAAGACATTATTAAAAAAAGGGAAAAGTCCTACGTATTCCAAAATATTCATAAGCAGCTCTTTTTATAGTGGCAAAGAATTATAATTTGAGGGGATGCCTATCAATTGGGGAATGACTAAATAAGTTATGGTACATGAATACTATGGAATATTATTGCTCTTTAAGAATACATAAATGGTTGGGCCATAGGGAAGCATGGAATGAGTTATGAGATTTGATGCCGAGCAAAGGGAGCAGAACCAAGAGCAAAATGTGCACATTAACAACAACATTAAAAGATAATTATCCTTGATGGAAGCAGTTCCTCTCAGCAGTTCAGGGAGCTAGGAAAACTGTTTTAGACTCACTATGGACTATATTATCCTCATTCAGAGGAAGAAAAACAGTACAACAAAAAAAACAATCCTCCAGAATCTGATGAAAACTTTTTTTAGACTTTTGCAAGGCAATGGGGTTAAGTGATTTGCCCAAGGTCTGAGGCTGGATTTGAACTCAGGTCCTCCTGACTCCAGGATCAGTGCTCTATTCACTGCATCACCTAGCTGCCCTGATGAAGACTTTATTAAAATTATCTCTTACTATCTTTCCCTTAATCCTAATTCTTCAAACCAAAAATGAGTAATTTGCAAATATCTTTATGAAAAATATGTTTGTATGATGCTAACTAACTTGACTGTTTGCCTCAGGGGAAGGGGTTGAGAAGGGAGGGTGGAAGGAAAATTTGAAATTTAAAAATATACATATGCATGGGGTGGCTAGGTGGCACAGTGGATAAAGCATCGGCCCTGGAGTCAGGAGTACCTGGGTTCAAATCCAGTCTCAGACACTTAATCACCTGTGGCCTGGGGCAAGCCACTTAACCCCATTTGCCTTGCAAAAACCTAAAAAATAATATATATATATATATATATATGTATATATATACATATATATGCATGCATATGGAAGAAAATAAATAAAATTTATAAAGCAAGCTTTTCTTTCTGAGCTGGAAAAGTTTGTTGCTAACTTGGAGGGAAAACTGAGCCAACACACAGCTGAAAAAGAAGGAGTGGGCAGGTTTCAGAGATCTGGTGTACAGCACTGCATTTGCTCATCTGGGCCAGAACACTTGAAACTCCAAGACTGGTTTGATGTTTGATGAAAATGATGGGGAAATACAGAAGTTGCTAAATGAAAAATGAGGATTCCAAAGGGTTTACCAGCAGCATAGTACATCCATTTCTAAGAGACCAGCACTTAATTCCATTAAAAGTAAAGTTCAAGTGAAGTTTACAGAGAAGCAGGACTCCTGGCTAAGTATGAAGGCAGAAGAAATTCAATTTTATGCAGACAATAACAAACCAAAATGCTTTTATGATTCCCTGAAAGCTATTTATGGGCCAAAGACATATGGTGCATCTCAACTACTCACTGCTGATAGATGCACATTGATTAAGGATAGGGACTAAATCATAGAGAGAGATAGGCTGAACACTTTCATAGTGTTCTTAAAAGACTAGCATCAATCAGTGCAGAAGACATTGACTGCTTACCTCAAGTTGAAGTCCATCAGTCTCTAGCTGAATTTCCAACTGAAGAAGAGGTTTTGAATGCTATTAGGCTGAGATCTACAAGGTAGGAGTCTATTGTTCATCCAAACTCTGATTGAAATTTTCCAAGGTACTATGGTATGAAGACGTTACCCTTAAGAATACAAGGATGCCTGTATTGTCCATCACTATAAAAGTAGAGGGAATAGATTGTCCTGTGACAATCACAGGAGTATTTCTCTTGTAGTTACTGGTGTTAATGTTCTTGCCAAATTCCTTTTCAATAGGCTGATAACCTACCTGAAAGCCAATGTGGCTTCAGAAAGGGTCAAGGAACAATCAAAATGTTATTTGTTGTCTGACAAATCCAGGAAAAATGCCAGGAACAGAACAGAAATCTGTATAGAACATCTGTAGATCTGACCAAGGCCTTTGATACTGTCAGTTATGAGGATTTATGGAAAATAATGTAAAAATTTGGTTACCCAGAAAAGTTCATCAGTATTGCTCATCAATTTCATAACAGCATGCATGCCCAGTTTCTGAATAGTGGATGATGCTCTTGACCTTGCTCCTGTTCTTTTTAGTATGATATTTTCAGTCATGTTATCAAATGTCTTCAATGAGGAAGATCAAGGCCCTCAAGGTTAACTATTACACTGCTGACAAATTCTTTAACTTGAAAAGGCTACAAGCCAAGACCAAAGTTCAGGGAATGTTGGTGCAAGATCTTCTGTTTGCTGATAATTGTACACTCAGTGCAGCCTCTGAAGCTGAGATGCAATGAAGTATGCATCAATTCTCTTCTGCTTTTGCTAATGTTTGTCTAACTATTAACACCAAGAAAACACAGCCTGTGTACACTATTCATATGTGGAACCATTGATTAGAGCATATGGAGAAGTTCTGAGTACTGTGAACAAGTTCACTCACCTTGGCATTGTCCTTTCCAAGGAGGTACACATTGAAAATGAGGTTGATACTTGCATTGCCAGATCTAGGTCAGTATTTGGGAGGTTTTGAAAGACAGTAAGGAAGAGATAAGGTATTAGACTACCAACCTGAAGGTTAAGAGAATTGTGTTCACCTCAATGCTATAATGCTTGCAAAAGCTGGATAGTGAAACCAGTGCCATGTCAGGAAACTGAATGGCTACCACTTAAATTGTCTTTGTAAGATTCTGAAGATCACTTGGCATAGGAAGAGACCAGGCACTGAAGTCCTTTCTCAAGGAAAAAAAGGAATAAAAAATAGGGCATAGTTACATTATCTTAAACTTGATTGAATGTGACTTTTATACTGGTTCTGAAGGAAGACATAAATTTTAGTATTTGGCAATCTCCTTAATTTACACAAAAGGCTTCTGAAGTCTGAAGTGAAAATTTGTTTCTGTCAAGGTCGCAGAGTAAATTAGGATCAGAATTAGAATTAGGACATACATTTCTTGTCATCCAGACCAGTACTTCTATCAATATAATGTGTAAATGGATAAGAAAAGTTCATCTGAAAAATTTTTCATATATTTCTACTTCAACATTACAAAATATACAAATATCTCTCAATTTCAATTCATCTTTCCCTTTGGTATAAAAATTCCAGATCATTCCCACTAAGGGAGTATTTTGAGATTCAAGCTAAATGACATTTAATATATTGTACTCAAATTCTTCCCTTTTCTATAGATTCAGGAGACATGAATCTATAGTTAATGTTAAGATAGAATTTAAACAAATAGTAAACAGTATAGACAAAAATTTAAGATTTGCTTATTAATGACAAGGGTGAGCTCAGACCCTTTATATAGATAATTAAAGTCATATTAGTTGATAAAAATAGATTTTCATGCTAAACTTTGGAAAAGGGATATTAATTAAGTTGGGCACAAGCATGAACAGTGAACATATTTTTAACCATCTCAGGAACTTGTCTGTTTTCCCCAACCCATTTATTTATCTAAATATTTTTTCTTTTGTTTATTCCACCTGTAAAAACAATTTTTAACATTAAAAAATTTGTTTTGAACCCTAACACATATCTTTATCAAGAGCTTTCTGATTAAGTTCTACTTATAATACAGGAGAAAGAACACAAATGCATGAATGGATAATTTGTTTTTGCAAGGCAATGGGGTTAAGGTTTTCCCTGGTATTTGTAGCTTTAAAATCTGTGTAGACAGATAATAAATTAAAGTTAACATTCCTAATTCAATAATTGAATGAGAGTGGTGATAATGGCATCCTTGTTTCACCCCTGATCTTATTAGGAATGCTTTTAGCTTAAGTTCGAAACCTATAATGTTTGCTGACATTTTTAGATAGATATTATTTATCACATTAAGGAAAACTCCATTTATTCCTATGCTCTCTAGTGATTTTAATAAGAATGTGTGATATACTTTGTCAAAAGCTTTTTAGTATTTATTGAAATAATCATATGATTTCAATAAATTCTGTTATTGATATTGTCAATTATGCTGATTGTTTTCCTAATATTCAACCATTCCTATGTTTCTTGTTTGAATTCTATGTAATAATAATGTATTATTCTAGTGATAATTTGCTGTAATTTCTTTACTAATACTTTATTTCATTTACAGTATCAAAATTTATTTGGAAAATTGATCTTTAATTTTCTCTGTCTATTTTGGTTCTTTCTCATTAGATATCAGCACCTTATTGGTGTCATTAAATAAATTTAGCAAAACTCTTCCTTTGAAGATTTAAAAAAATTTATATAAAATTGTTATTAATTGCTCCTTAAATATTTAGTAGAATTAATTTCTAAATTCATCTGAACTTGAAGATACTCTCTTAGTGAGTCTAATGATGGATTGTTTAATTTCTTTTTCTGAAATTGATTTATTACATTGTATTTCCTCTTCTCATATTTATTAGCATAATTATTTTAATTTCCTCCTTATTAGAGATGTATTTATCCTTTTCCTTTTTCATATAGGAAATTTGGTTTTCTTCCTTCATTTTTAACTAAATTAATCAAAAATATATATCTTTTTGTTTTTCATAAAAAACTTTTATTTTTATTTATAAATTCAATATTTTTTCCATTTTTAGTAATCATTGCTTTGATTTTTGAAACTTCTAATTTGATATTTAATTGTGGATTTTAATTTTTTTCAAGCTTTTAGTAGTTCAATGGCTAATTCATTGATCTCTTTCTTCTCTATTTTATACATGTAAGTGATTAGAGAAATAAAATTTATCTTAACTGCTTTGGCTGCATTCCAAACATTTTGTATGATGTCTCATTATTTTGATTTCTTTTTGGTGAAATTTTTTTATTATTTTGATTATTTGATGTTTTATTCCTTAAAATTGTGTTAGTTTCCAATAGATTTTAGTCTATATTTCCATGATCCCTTTTTACATATGACTTTTAATGCATCATATCTGAAATGATGTATTTAATATATATATATACATATACATATACATATACATATACATACATATATATATATATACATATATATATATCTATATATACTTTTCTGTCTTTGATTGTGAAGTTTTAATGCCCTAACACATGGTCAATTTTTGTCTAGGTAACATGTACCATTGGATAAAATGTTATATTTTTTTCTATCACCATTAATTTTCTCCAGAGGCCTATAATATTTAACTTTCTTAAAATTCTATTCTTCCCTTTATCTTCTTTTTTGTTTATTTTTTAGTTAGATTTCTCTAAATCTGAAAGAGGGAGATGAGGTCCTCTATTAGTATAGTTTTGTTGTCCATGTCTTTCTGTAACTCATTTAGTTTCTCCTCTAAGAATCTAGGTGAATTATGTCATTTGGTGCATATATGTTTAAAGTTGATGCTATTTCATAGCCTATTGGACCTTTTTAGGAAGCTGTAGTTTTTTTTAATGAGATCTATTTTTTTTTTGTTCTGTCTTTTACCTTTACTCTGTATTTATCACTCTGTTTCAACAATATATTGTTGAATTCTGTAAACAACATATTGGAGGAATATGGTTTTTAATCTATTCTACTATTTGCTTCCATTTTTATGGGAAAGTTCATCCCACTCACATTCACAGTTATGATCACTAATTCTGTGTTAGCCTTTTCTTCCCATTTGTACTTTTCTCTCTATTTCAGCATGTTCCTCCTAAATAATGTCTTGCTTCTAACAACTGCCTTCCTCAATCTGCCCTACTTTCTATCAATCTCCATATCTTTTCTTCAGCTTTTCCCTACTTTTCCCCTTCTTTCTGTTCTCTCTTCTATCTTGCCCTACCTCTCCTTTCTTTCCCCTTTCCCCTTCTACTTATCTATAGATTAGGATAAATTTTTAACCCAATTCGGTATGTATGTTTTTCCCTCTTTGAGCCAAATATGTTAAGAGTAAGATTCACTCAATCATTTCATTTTACCTTCTGTCACTCTACTATAGTAGGTCCTTTGTGTCTTTTCATGGTGTGTTATTTACCCTTTTCCATCTCCTTCTTTTTCTCCCTACATAATTCCTTTTTATGCCATCATTTTATTCCTGTCTTAAACCCGCAACCTCTAAATATTCCCCTTTAAACTTTCTAATAGGAAATGTAATTATTGAGTTATAAGTATCATCACAAAATATTCAACTTTATCATCACATCAAATTCAATTAGTACCCACATCCTTTGTCTAATTATACTACTTTCAACTATCCCAACAGAAATGCAATTCTCAAGCATTACAATTATTATATTCTGGTGTAGAGATGTAAACAGTCTAGTCTTCTTGACTAACATTTTTTCATTTCTTTTTACCTTTTTACACATCTTTTGAGTCATGTATTTTAAAATCAAATTTCCTGTTCAGTTTTGGTCTTTTATCAGGTAAGTTTGAAAGTACCCAATTTTATTGAAAGTCCAAATGTGCCCCTGAATGAATGTGCTGAATTTTGCATATTAGTTGATTCTTAGGTATAAAGTAGGCTCCTTTGCCCTCTGGAATATCACATTCCAGACCTCCCCATCTTTTAATGTTGAACCTTCTAAGTCCTCCATAATTCTGACTGTAGCTCCTTATTATTTGAATTGTTTCTTTTTTGGTTGAATGAAAATTTTTTTCTGTTAACTAATAATTCTGAAAATATTTTGGCTTTTATGTTTTAGTATCTCTTTGTGAAGGTGATCAGTGTGTTCTTTCAAGGACAATTTTACCCCCTTATTCCAATATATTTGAGCAGTTTTTCTTGAATTCATGGAATCATGAATTTCAAGTAGATCAGTAATTCATACATTAAATCTTTTGGAACTATTTTCCAAATCAGTCATTTTTCTACATTTTGTACATTTTCTTCTATTGTTCTAGTCTTTTCTTTTGTTTGAAGGATTCTTAGTTTCCACTTGCCAAACTCTAATTTTAAAGGATTTATTTTTCTTTGGTTAGCTTTTTTTAAAATTTCCTTTTCCAGGTGTCCAATTCTACTTTTATTTTTTTATATATATTTTTAGGTTTTTCTAAAGGCAAAGGGAGATAAGTGGCTTGACCAAGGCCACACAGCTAGGTAATTATTAAGTGTCTGAGGCCGGATTTGAATTCAGGTATTCCTGCCTCCAGGGCTGGTGCTCTATCCACTGCACCACCTAGCCACCCCCAATTCTACTTTTAAAGGATTGTTTTCTTTTTTTAGGCCAAATCTAATTTAAAAGATATTTTCATCAGTCAGTTTTTGTGTTTTCTTAACCAATTTTTCATAATTCTCTGGCATGATTCTCATTTCTTTTCTAAGTTTTTTCTTTTTCCTTTCTTATTTTTTTTACATCTTTTTTGAGCTCTTTCAAGAGGACTTTTTTGATAAGAGAACAATTTATAGTTCCATTTGAACGTTTACACATAGGTACTATGTCACTGCTTTCCTCTTCTGAGATGGTGTTTTGATTTTCTCTGATATCAGAGTAACTTTCTAGGATCAGGGCTCTTTTTGTTTTGTTGCTCATTCTGAAAGCTGAGCTTTGATCCTGAGTCACAAGGGATACAGTCTCAAGCTTTCTCTGCTAAGGTCAGGTATCTAATGCCTGACTATTCACACTGTGAGTTCAGATGCTCTAGGTTTGCTCCCTGCATTAAGGTAACCCAGCTTAGTTCCACCGGTTGCATTAGCATTCCAGAGTTCACAACATGCAATAGAGCTGGGGCCTTCATGACTAACCTGCTGTACAACTGGCCTGCTGAGCCAGGATCCAGGTGCCTTAGGTGCTGAACTTCTCTGTGGCTAAAAATCTTTCTCTGGTTTCTCAGTTCTCTGTGTAAACTGGGTTGCTCTCTCCTTTTACTCATATGAGGCAGACTTTTCCTGAATTTCCTACAAGATATCTGGGGCTGAATAATTGTCTTTGCACATGTGCTGTTCTTTAGAGGCTTCATTTAGAGTTATTGCAGGGAAACTGGAAAGGTTCCAGGAGCTACTAGCTTCTCTTCGCCATCTTGTCTCCACTAAGGAAGTGTGATCCAATTGGCATTCCTTAGGCTATATGATTATTACCTCTTAGCCATGCTTATGACTTGCTCAAGAGATCCAGTCCATTGAATCTGGTTGAGATGCAAATGAACCAACCTTAAATATCTCACATAAGACCACTAGTTTTCCTTACCTTTAACTCTAAAATAATTATTACTTCAATGTTCATGTAAACAAAGCTGTGTAATTTTGAAACACAGGTATGAGATTTTGTTCCTCATCTGAATGACTTTAAGCAACTGAGATTCCTATCTCCTTCCCTCTGTCTTTTTTTCCTGCACTTGAATTAATACTAATGAAGGCCTCATGTGGTAATAAACTGAGTTACCCCCAAAGTTCTGAATATACATTCTTCCAGAATCATTAAACCTATAATGAATTTCCTTTTTAGTTTGAGCCACAAAGCTTTGGTCTCATGTCCTAATTTTAGTTATCATTTGACTCATTCTAATATACCAGTTTGCTTTGAAATAATTTCTCTCTTCATTTCTTAGAGCCAAATAGTATTTAATTTCTTGTAATATTTTTAAAACCACTTGGTGGTTTAATTGTTGACAACTTCTTGCATTCCATTTATTTTTCACTATAAAAGAGTTCATAGAAATATAGATATGGATTATATCAGAGATTTTCTTCTTTCTCTGGAGTATATATATATATATATATATATATATATATATATATATCGTCATTTTAGTGATTGTTCCAGTTTTAATAGTCTGAGACTTATTTTTTGGCATTTTACATTCTAAGACGAGGCTTTTCTTGCAATAATCTGTTTTTAAAGCACCTTGTTCTAACATTCTTGTTTTATCGTACCAATTCTAATATTATACAGTTCTGAGTCCATGACACTTAGATACTTTATATGTGAGATCATTGCAATTTAAGATCCACAAACAAAACAGAGCTGTGAAAATAACATTGACATGCAGGTTAATGGACAATTAATACTACTATTGTGAAGTCCAGGGCATATTTTCAAGTATATTTTTTGCTTTAATTAAATAAGAAAATATATTATGGTTTCTGGGAAAAGGAAGGTTAAAAAAAATCTTTAGGGAAATACCTAATTAGCTTTAATAGATAAAAGGAGGGAAAAAAAATCCCCCCCCCAAGAAAAGGGACATTAACCTGTCCCAAGAGTACTCTGTTAGAAGAATTTACAGGTCTTTTTGATAACGTTCTGTTCTACCATCATAGGGAAGAGCTTTATACCATCCCCTTTTGACTACCTGTTGCAGAGAGAAATGGAGTTATTATGCTAAGCAGAAACCTGTAAGGAAGAGGAAAAGAAAGGCCATTTAAATGCAAATCCTCTAATCCCAGGGATTTTCACTCTAAATAGAAAGTGGGATTTCAGGGTGACTCATGAAGTTAGCAATATAAGGTCATTCTTTAGGGATTACTTATTTCAGGAAATCTAATAACCGTCTTTATTGTGTGAGGATACACTGTCCCTCCTCAATGCTTTCTGCAGGCTTCTAATGGCAGCCATTTTCTAGAAAACATTCTTGCCTATTGTGAAGATGAGGGGGAGTTTCAGTGGATCTAAATCAGTCTTCCCAAAACTTGTTATATGTATATATATATATATACATACATATATATATATATATGTATATATATATGTTAGCACAATTATGGGGATAGTGTTGAAGAAAAGTAGGGGAAAACAGTGCCATATATAAACAAATATGAATGTATTTACATATTTAGGGATAATCCATCATGAGAAACAGTCTCATCATTAGGTAAAGGAAACTTTAGCTTGCACATGAAGAAACCCAGAGTTAGAAGGGCAAATATTTTTGTTCATGATTACACAAATATCTAATCCCTTGCAAACCTGAGATTAGCATGCAATCTACTGTCTTTTTGGTCAGGCCCCTTTAATTTAAACAGTCTGCCTCCAAAGATTAGAGTACCTAGTTGACTTATGTGTAGCATCACTCCTCAACTTGCCAATTCAATTAAAAATGTTAATGATACTAAAAATTGTGATCATTTATATAATGAGCTAAGGTTTCTCAAATGCTTTATGAACATCGTCTTATTTTATTCACATAACAATCCTGAGAGGGTGTCTATATTACTATTCCCACTTTATAGAGGGGTAAAATGGTAGATAAAGGTTAAGGAACTTGCCCAGTATGACACAATTATTACCAGGGGCTGGATTTGAATGGAAGCCATTAAACAGAGACAATGCTTTCTCCACTGTACCTTTTAGGTAATCAACCCAGAAACCAGAAACTTATCATAAGTTTGATTGAGGAGAAAGTTTATCAGATTTCAGTTGGAGACTTCATTTCCAGTCCTCTTTTTCTACAAGCTTGGTACAACACCTTCTGTATTACTTTGATCAAGTTACTTGGTTCTGAGTTTAGTTTACTGCTGCTTCAAATATGGTTAACAGTATTAAGAATTGATGTCTTGAAAGGCCAGTTAGAATGGTCAAATGAAATACCCTATTTAGAGAACTTTATAACCCAACACCTCATATTTACAAAGCACTTTCCTCACAGTCTTTCACTGAATATTCAATAACTATTTTTTGAAGACCACCCAAACAGTAGTAAACCTGGTAGAAGCTTTGTTAGGCTCTAGAATTCAAATAGGGCAGGATTGTATCATTTTTCTAAGTAGAACCTGAAGATCATGAAGTCTGAAGTAGTTTGAGGTTACAGGAAGGAAATGATAGGACTTAAAGAGGAGGCATGAAGTATAACAGATCAGGGATATCATGTGATTTAAGGATATGATTATTTTCTACTCCCTCAGGACACTCCCATACTTCATTTATCTAGGTTGTCTTTTAAAATGATAGGAACCACTAATAAATATACGCACATCGAGACATCAGACATTGGCATGGTTTGTAATAATTTTATATTAATATAGCATTTGGTTATAGATTTTATTATAATTCATTAAAATAAGATAATTTGATGCACTATAATGTAATCTGATTTGACATGATATGGCATACTGTGTCTTTACATGGTGAAGGATATGATATTTAATTTGAAATTTGAAATTTGAAAAGTTATGGATAGTTCTTAATAAAATTCCTTGTTAAACCTGGGACACTGATATACTGTTGAAGAAGAATGAATTGTCCAACCATTCTGGAGAGTAATTTGGAGCTAAACCCAAAGGGCAATAAAACTGTGAATATCCTTTGATCCATCAATACCACTACTAGGTCTATAAATCAAAGAGATCAAAAATGGGAAAAGGACTCAGATGTATAAATATATGTATATATTATATATATATATATATATATATAATATATGTCTTTGTGTATGTATTAAATAATATATATATATATATATATATATATATATATATATACTGTTTTTTTTAATGGTGATGAATTTGAAATTGAGAGGATGACCACCCACTTGGGCAATGGCTGAACAAGTTGTAGTATATGAATGTGGTATATAATGTGGTTTTGTAAGAAATCATGAGCAGGTGGATGTCAGAAAAACCTGGAAAAACTTACAGAAACTGATGCTGATTGAAGGGAGCAGAAATAGAAGAACAATATACAAATTAGCAGCAACATTGTGAGTTGATCAAGATGTACTTGGTCGTATTCAGCAATTCTGTGATCAAAGACAATTCCAAAAGACTTGTGATGGAAAATACTGTTCACATCCAAAGAAAGAATAATGAAGCTTGAATGTCGTTCTAAGCATATTATTTTCATTTTTCATTTTTTGCTTTTTCTTTCTTTACAGCTTTCCCTTTTTTCTAATTCTTATTTCACAATATGACTAATATAGAAATATGTTTTGCATGGTTGTACATACACAATCTAGATCAGATGGATTGGAAAGGGGGAAGAGGATATAGGAAGAGAAAAATTTGGAAATCAAAATCTTACAAAATTGAATGTCAATAACATTTTGAATATAAAAATTAAAATAAGTTTAACAAATAAAAGGAAATTAACTTCCTTGGTGATGGAGTAAGTCTAATCTTTTCTTATATCTTTCATGAACAAGTAACTGTTTACCTTGCCATAGAACTTTAAAGATTAGTTAATCCTAACTGTTCACTATTCCATTAATCCTTCTAGCATCTGACTTAGTTGAGAGGTACCTAGGATACTGGAGTCTTGGTAGCTCTTAGGAGACGTACTTAACTGATTATGAAATTTCTAAATTCATAGAGGAGTGGTTATGGCAAAACTTTATTCATGTATTCTATAAAGTGTTGATTTCCCTAATAGTCCTATTCTTTCTCCTATTGTCTGAGAAGTCAACTTGGTGCCAACTAAATATGACAGCACGTAAGGCCAAAAAAGAAAGATCTTTTTGCAAGTATCGAGTACATAGGAACCACTTAATGAAATACCATTTAGCGAGCTAAATATTTTGCCATATTGAAAATTTGAACTTCAGGCATCTTTGACTTGGTGAGAAACTGTGTAAAGGTAATCCTCAGAAAATTAGGGTCTCAAAGTGCTGATCCTTATTTCTGTATTTTTTCTTTTAAATCTCAAGAAAGATTTGTTAGCAATCAAGCATGTGTCAAGAACTTTGTATAACTTAAGATATAAAGAAAGGTTAAACAAAGCCCAAAGCAAAACCAAAGAAACAATAATGCAAAAGAGTCTAGTCTCAAGGAGTTCATAATTTAATGAGGATACCAGATAAACAAATCCTGTTCCCTCAGATTTTTCCTTCATTTTTACTTCCCATGAAATTCACACTAATTGTTCCCTCTCTGAAAATTATGTCCAACTTTATATGTCTTTTCTATTACTTTCTCTATCTCTTCAAATTAACTTGAGTTGTGTTTGTTCCATTTTCTCCATATCTGTTGTATCAATCATTTATGAAATACTGTTGTAGCAAAGAGAATGCAACACAAAAAATTCTAAAAAAATCAAAAAAGTAAGCAAACAAGCAAACAAAATCTTTGGATGCCAATTTGCTACTTGTTACCTATTTTAGGATTACTTTAATTTCAAAATATATCTGAATCACTTAATATTAAAAGCAGTATATAAAGCTAATTCACTCTATTTTCACTACACATACTACTATAATATCACAGCAACCAAATTTGACTACCAAAATAACTTCATAAAAAAGGTTTTCCATGACTCATTCTCATCCTCTCCAATTCAGCCTTCATGTTTTTACAAGCCACAACATGGGTTTTGACAGATTTTTGTATATATTTTTATCCCCTAGTGAATAAAATTCAAAATTATTTTCCTGGCATTCAAGAAACTTATTAATCTGATACCAAAGTAACTTCTTCCCATTTCACACTACTTTCTTTTATATTTTCATATAGACAAACCATTACTTAGGCAATCTGAAGTAGATTCTACTCCCCCCAGAAAAGCCCCTAAATTTTCCTATATCAATTCTTCTATTGATGCTACTTCCTATAGTCCAATGCTATCATTTTTTCTATTGGCTTTCCACCTATCATTTAAAGCCAAAAATAAATGTCATTTTTCCCTAAATCATTTCCTGATATAAAATATCTTCTTGGATATCACTTCTCTCATAGAATAATATTGTGTTGGAATTGTTGATGATTATGTTTTATCCCTATAAAACCTCTAAGAGTCATGAAGTCAAAGACCACACTAGATCTCTAACCCACCCCCTGTTGTAGCACCTCACAGCCCTAATTGCTTAATAGGTAACTTTTGAATGAATGAGTAGTCCCTGTCAACAGTGAAATCACAAAAGGAAGTTGCAAGGGCAACCATATAGATAACCCAGGGCTCTGAGCAGGCATAGTTCTGACTATGACATATACGTTCATTTTATGTTCAGAAATCTTCCTGCTGCTATCACTCATAGTTGATGTTACTGATTCCTTTGTCCTCTAGAGGCAGGTGCTTATTGTGAGAAAAAAAAAATTAAAACTCTATCTCTTATAGACCTAAATAATAACTTCAAAATAAGCTTTGCTGCTTTTAAAATTGGAGACTCCTACTGATCATTTCCAAAAGCCTCATTTCCTCAAAATCTTGAGAATCAGGGTCACTCCAGGGGTGAGTCAAGTTTAAATTTGCATCTCCTAATTCTTTCAGGCAAAGCATCCTTGTCTAAGAAAAGAGCTGTGCATATTTATATGACTCAAAATCACAACAGTGGTAAATAGCCCTGTACCCTAGGTTCCAGGGTCTAGGACAACCAGAATCCAAAAGAAATTTTAAAAGTTTAAAACCAATTCTGAGGATACTCTACCTTTACTTCTCCCAACTCATGGAAGTGGAAATGAGGATACATTAACACACCCCAGAACATGAAAGAGGTTTACAGTAAAACTTATCCTTTGTATCTTTCCATTGCATAACAAACTTCACTCCAGGACCCTGACATTTAGTTGGTCATAGTACTTCAGAAGGAGCTTAAATATATCTATATCTATATCTATATCTATATCTATATCTATATCTATATCTATATCTATATCTATATCTATATCTATATCTATCTATATCTATATCTATATCTATATCTATATCTATATCTATATCTATATCTATATATCTATATCTATATCTATATCTATATCTATATCTATATCTATATCTATATCTATATCATCTACATCTACATCTATATCTATATCTATATCTATATCTATATCTATATCTATCATCTATATCTATATCTATATCTGTATCTATATCTATCTATATATATATACATATATATGTATATATGAATGAGTATATATGTATGTATATCAGCAACACATATATATCTAAATATATATATATTCATACATATACCTAAATATTCAAAACAAAGGAATGAATTATCTGAGAAATTAACAATAGAATATGCCACTTTTTCTGGTCTTTCTATTTCAATGCTTTCAAAATGAATAAAGGAATTTTAAAATGTGTTAAAAAACAAATCTTAAGAAAAAATTTTTAGAATGGTAGAACTTTGAATGTTATAGCTTAAAAGAAATTAGAATAGCAAATATGAAGGTGTAGAAGACAGGATGTTAGAACCATAAAATACATATTATTGACACAGGAAATTATTTGAGAATATTGAAAGTGAGACTTAACCCTATAGCCAGATTGTTAAAATTTAGAAATTTACCCTTTTCACTGAATTTAGATACTGTTGAGTCCTCAATATACAATTAAGGAAATCAAAATTACTAAAGGTGAAGTGAATTACTCATAATTGCAACTAGATGGTGACTAGAATTCAGATACGCAGATTTCAAACTTAATTCTGCTACTATGGGATATACAATGATAATAAAAATAATAATAATAGATTGAGAGCCAAGAAAACAGATTTATGTTCCCCAAGTTGCTATCCACAGTTGCTATGACTCTTTATAATATGTTCCCACTAAGTGACTATTTTCTCACTGGCATAAAGGAGAAATGGCACTACAATGATCATGAACAAGAGAATCCTTGACAGTCCCTTTCAGCTTTCAATCCTATACTCTGAAATACTTAGTAGGAAAAATGTGAGGTGAGATCCATACTATTTCAAACAGAATTCAAATTTCATTCTTACATAATCAAATGCACTATGTCCCCATAAAAGAGATAAGGTTTAGACTTTCAGGTCAAGTGAGTAATAAGATGGGAGACTAAATATTTATTTCCCCTAATCTGTTTCCTCTTAAACCTCTCACAAACAGAAATTGGAGATAACAAAGAAAAAAGCAGATTCAGTTGTTTCCATGTTCTAGGGCAACCAGACTCCAAAAGAAAGTGTGAAAAAGTTTAAAACAAATGCAAACTATGGTTCATTAACTCTGACCATACTCAGGACCTTTATGGAAGTGAGGATGCATTAACACACCCAAGAATATGAAACAGGTTTACAGTAAAATTCATCCTTTGTGTCTTTCCATTGCATAACAATACTCACCTCAGGGTCTCAACTTTTAGCTTAGTCTTAGAACTTCAGGAGCAAAAGTAAAATACATTTTAGAGGGAACCTGGACATACAAAAACCACAAAGTTCTGAACTTCTGGTGCTGGTTCTGAGAACTAAAGAATAGAGGGATTGGGATAGAACATGAGGACAAGGCAGCATCAGTTTGGAAGGGAGAATGTATCACAAACCAACAAGTCTGAGAGAAAGAACCTAGAATCTAATGTAAAAGTCAATTGCACCAAAACTCTATGCTGATATGTACACCCTATGTGGAAGGAGATGCTTTAAATCCAACAATTAAGAAAACTAAGATTAGAAGAAGAAACCAGGAAGTGAGTGAAAATGAAAAGTTAGGGGAACCTAATGAAATATCAAAATACCTACTTGTAAAGGAGGCAGTCTATGAGAAACTGGAGTTTACAGAAAGAATGAATTTCAATCTTGAGGCAACACAGGGAAATAAATGCATGGCATCTAAATAAAATTTCATATAAGTTCTCTGTGAAAACCTCAAAAAAAGAGTGAATGAATCAAAGATTTCAGAAAGAAGAAACTAAGAATACTTCAACATAAATAAATCAATGATGAAAATAGTAAGAACAGAAGGAAATACAATCTCTAGAATTAGTTATCAAGATTTTGTTTCTATGATTAAAACTGTAATGTAAGCAAAAATGATCAAACACTTTATGATATAAAGTACTCTTTGAAATTTGAGAAGAGCAGGGAACTATGACATATTATTTCTGAGTGATTTAAAGAGAAATTAGAACTACAAAAGTATAAATGAGCAAAATAGAGAAACTGGATTCTGTTATAATAGCAAGTCTCATTTAAGAAACAAATGTAAAAATAAGTTGGGAACCCAAGTGCACAGAAGTAAAGAATAATATATAAGAAAAGAAGCAAACAACAGCAACATCAATAGCAATGATCATAAAATAATATACTATCATTGTGAAAACAAAACATGCTAAACTTGAAGGGAGAATGTTCAGAAACAACCCAAAGGTTATAGGTCTTTTAGAAGAACATAGAAGACCGAAATTGCTTAACACTATAACGAAAGACATAAGAGAAGAGAACTTTTAAACATAGAGAATTCAATTCCAATAAAATAAAATTCACAGATCACTCACAGAAAAGAAACCAAAGTTTTAAAAATCCAATTCACATAATGGGCAAATTTAACAATTCAATTCAAAAATCACAAGTTCTACAAGCTATCAGGAGTAAGAGTTTCAAATACAATGGAAAGGGTACTCAAATCATTTAAACCTATCATATATATATATATATATATATATATATATATATATATATAATACACACACACACACACATATATATGTATATTATATATATATATATATATAATACACACACACACACACATATATATGTATATTATATATATATATATATATATATATATATATATGTGCTTGAAAAAGGAGGGGGAAATAATTCTTTTTTAGGGTGCTTTTTGCAAGGCAAATGAGGTTAATTGGCTTGCCCAAGGCCCCACAACTAGGTAATTATTAAATGTCTGAGGTCAGATTTGAACTCAGGTATTCCTGCCTCCAGGGCCAGTGCTCTATCCACTGTGCCAACTAGCTGCCCAAAATAGAATAATTCTTTCTGAAGAGCAGTGGAGCTCAGCATATAGCTCTGGGTGACCTATTCTGAAAATCTGAACTTAACCATTCAGTACAAAATATGAAAGCTCAATAATAAGAATTTTAAACATTTTATAGAGAATAGCAGAATTAAATAGATTACCTTTGAAAAACCCCAAACAGCAGATTGGCAAGAGAAGTGAATAAAAGTACAAAAACAACAACAGAGTGACAATAGAGACCTATAAAAAACTTTGTAAAGAAGAAACACAAGAGAAAGGTAAGATTTCATAGAGTAATAGTAAAAATGGTAGAAAGAGGGTTTAATGGACATTACCTTATGACAGTCTGCCTACAGGTAATTTAGTTTTTTGGCCCTGCACTGCAACACGGGATCATAAATAGAAAGGAGGGAGAAGAAAATGGGGATAAAAACAAGGGAAGAATGTCCTAGTCAAATCATCAGCTAGCAATGAGGGCAAGGTGACATCAGATGTTTCAGGAAGACTAGAGTCACAAGGAAGGAAAAAGATTGAGATAGGGGGAGAAGGAAGATTTTATTTTGGAGGAAGGTAGATTTTCCATTGATGAATGACTCTATGGGTGAAGAGATAAGATTATTAAAAGGATATGGGGAAATCACAAAGAATGAGTTCTTGAGAGGAGCTTGAAAGGTCTACTTGTGGGGGTAGAGCCAAGATGGCAGAATGAAGGCAGCATTCCCTGGGAATTTCTTCCTACCAAAACTCCAAAAGCCATCAAATTATGACTTTAGCCAAAATTTAGGGGGACAGAACCCAAAGAAAGACTGAGTGATACATTTCCCCAATCCAAGATAACTTAGAAGTTCCATGGGAAAGGTGTGTTTTACCAGGAATGGGAGTTGGAAAAAACCCAAGTTGCAGCTCAGGCTAGGAACAGATTAAAGGGGCAGGGAGAGAATTCTGCTACACCAGAATGAGTATGGAGTGAGGGAACACCGGCCACAGAACCTGCAGTGAAAATCTGGAGAAAGCAGCCTGCACCTCCAGAGCACAGCCCATAGATCATAAGAGGGTCAGGGAAGACTGCAGAAATTTCTCTGCTCTCCCTTGAGTGAGGACCCTGCTGTTTGCCCACACTCAGATCCAGGTTGCAGTTTGGATAGCCAAGCAGGACTTCTCCTTATACCTCCAGGGCAGAAGGAAGTGCTGTGGTCATCTACATACCAAAGCACAAGCAAAAGAGAGCATAAGACCTTGGAGGAATAAAGGTCTCACTGGGCTGTGCCCCCCCCCAAAAAAAAAGACCTAAAGCCTTGTAAGTGCTGCAAATTAGTCTTGGGCTGAGGAAATGAGTAAACAACAGAGAAAGAAGGATCTGACCATAGAGAATTACTTTATTCCCATGGAAGATCAAAACACATACTCAGATGATGACAAAATCAAAGCTTCCATATTCTAAACCTCCAAGATAAATAGAAAATGGGCTCAGACTATGGATGAGCTCAAAAATCATTTTGAAAAGCAATCAAGGGATATGGAGGAAAAATTGGGAAGAGAAATGAGAACAGTGCAGAAAAATCATGAAAATCAAATTAACAGCTTGGTGAAAGAAATACATGAAAGAAAATACTATGTTAAAAACCAGTTTAGGCTTAATGGAAAAAGGAAAACAAAAGGCAAATGAGGAGAAGAATGGCTTAAAAAGCAGTTTTGGCCAACTAGCAAAGGAGATAAAAAAGTTCTCTGAAGAAAATAACTCCTTAAAATGCAGAATGGAACTAAAGGAAGCTAATGACTTTGCAAGAAATCAGGAAGAAAAAAAAACCTGCCCAAAAAAAGCCAAAAATTAGAAGAAAATGTGAAATTTCTTTTTTTTTTTTTTGGAAAAACAACCAAACTTGAAAACAGATCTAGAAGAAATAATTTAAAAGTTAATGGGATATCTGAAAGCCATGACCAGGAGATGAGCCTAGACTTCATTTTTCAAGAAATAATACAGAAAAAATTGCCCTGAGATCCTAGAAGCTGAGGGTAAAATAGAAATGGAGAGAATTCACTAGTCACCCCCTGAAAGATATCCCAAAAGAAAACTTCCAGGAATATTATAGCCAAAATCCAAAACCCCAAAATCAAAATCAAAATTCTAAAAGCTGCCAGAAACAAACAACTCAACTGAGGCTCCATAGTCAGGATTACACAGGATCTGGCAGCATCTACATTAAGCGTTCATAAGGATTGGAAAATGATATTCCAGAAGGCAAAAGATCTTGGTTTACAACCCAAGAATCATCTATCCAGCACAACTAAACATCCTCTTTCAGGGAAAAATATGGACTTTCAATGAAACAGGGGACTTTCAAACTTTCCTATTGAAACAACCAGAGCTAAACAGAAAGTTTGATCTCCCAGTTCATGACTCTGGTGAGCCATAGTGGGGGTGAATGAGAAGGACTAACTATGAGGAACTTAATGATATTGAACTTTTTGTATTCCTGCATGGAAAGAAGATATTGAAAACTCATATGAACTTTATCATTTATTAGAAGGAGCATTTATAGACAGTAAATAGGAAGGAGTGGAATATAATGGTATAATATAGTAAAAAAGATGAAGTCAGTGGGTGATAAAGGAAAGTACTGGGAGGAAGGGAAAGGAAATGAAGAAGTTAAGAAATTTCACATAAGAGTCAAAGAAAATTATTTTTCAATTGGGTGGAAAGGGCGAAGGCAAGGGGGAATGAGTGAGTCTTCATTCTCATCAGAAATGGCTCAGAGAGCAAATACACACTTAGCAGGGTATATAAATCTATCTTATCCTAGAGAAAAAATGAGAATAAAGGCTTGGGATAAGGGGGAATGGGGGGAGGGAAGGGAGAAAGAGATGATAGAAGAGAGGGAAGAATGAGGGAGAGGCTACTCAGATACAACACACTTTTGGACAGGGCCAGGATGAAAGAATAGAATAAATGAGAGTGGAGAGGAATAGAGTGGAGGGAAAAACACCTAGCAAAAGCAACTGTGGGAAAAATATTGAAGCAACTTCTCTGGTGGACTATGATAAAGAAAGCAACTCACCCCAGAGACAGAGCCATTGGAATCTGAACACAGACTGAAGTACATTTTTTTTTTCTGTCTCTCACTCTTCTTGATATTTCTCATCTTCTTGGGGGGGTATGTTTAATCTTATAATAAAATTATTTTATTAATAGTAATAATAAATTAAAGTTCTCTTTAAAAAAAAGAAAGGTATACTTTTCCTTTGATGTGGAGATTTAAAACTCCTGGAACCGCTGAAGGATAGTAGAACATGGACACAAATAGTAGATTGTCAGTGAAATGAAAAAATAATGCCAACAAGAGTTGGGGACAGATCAGTGTTAGTCCCCATAATTAGGTATATTATGGAAGAGGAGCACTATCATGGCACACCATCCTCTCTTACACTTGTAATAACCGTTATTGTTTTATACATGAAGCAGAACAGGAAAGAAGAATCCCTGGGGAAAATACTCCAAGGATGTAACAAAAGCCTAGTCTAGGAAGTATACTTTATATTTTTTTGATTGCATGCCTAACACAGAGAAGAGAAAGATCAAATAATTATAGAGGAGAGAAAAAGAATCTAAATAAAAAAAACATAAAGAGAAAAGGGTTATAAAATGAGAGTAGAGTATTAGGTGTGAGGTAAAGAAAGTTAACAGAAAAAGGTCTTTTTTTTCAAAGAATTAAGATAAAATAATTAAAGGAATATAATACTATCTTTACAACAGAAGAGGGAACTTGAAATTATTCACAGGTAATAATGCATCTAAACTAAGTATATCTTTGCCCTTCATTTTCAAAGGTCATGACATCAAGGGAGCGATAATATAACAAGTACATGAATTGGATTTGAATGAGGAGATGCTTTGCTAAGCCTGATTTTCTCCTCTGATACCATCTGGTTCCAGTGTCCATATATGACAGTATGATTGGAGATGGTTCTGGATAGGAGGCAAAGCAGGGTTAAGTGACTCGTCCAAAGTAATGCAAATAATAAGTGTCTTATATTGGAATAGAACTTGGGTCCTCTTGACTCTAGGACCAGTGCTCTATCCACTGCACCAAGTACCTGCTCTAAGAAGGAAAGTAGTTGCTCTGGCAGTTAGGTGACATTGTGTATGGAGTATTGGACTTGGAGTAAGGGGGACAGGAGTTTGAATCCAAACTCATATATTTGCAACTTAGGAACTGTGTGCTCTTGGGCAAGTCTGAATGCCTCTCATGCAGGGTCATCTCCAGTAGACCTGATTCTTAACTGACCACTGGATGCAGATGGAAGAGAAAGAGAGGCTGGTCACTGAGCTCAACTCTTCCTCACTCAAATCCAATTTATGCAATGGTCATGCCATTAACTACCTGATGTTATGGTCTTCTTCGAGAATGAAGGAAAAACATCCTCAGTCACAGTGCTACCTGCTCTCTGTGAGTCAAGTCTATTTCCAATGACTCTTCAATCAGCTATCACAGAAGGAAAGTAGTGAAATAGGGAGTGGAAATCATAGCATCAAATTACTCTGACAAAGTTTTATATCCACAACAGATGCCTAGCTAGCTCTAGAATTATATGTTCATATGCATATGTATACACAAACATGTGTACATATAACTAATAGTCATTCCCTAATAGATAAATGATCAAAAGAAAGATAAAAAAAATATAGGCATTATGAATCAAAGAATAATGGGTTTACTGCAAACAGAAAGAGAATGAGCTACCTCCTCTTTGGAAAGGGACTCAAATATGAAATATAAAAAGTAAGAAATGAAACTAGCTGAAAAGAAGGAGAGGAAAAGGTAATGTAGTTGACTGAGAGGAGGAAAAAAGGAAGGAAAGAGACATATAACCAGGTTAAAAAAGAGGAGAGAAAAAGGATCTAAATAAAATTGACTCAGTTCTCTGTATATTTTAAAAATGAGTTCTTTGTCAGAAACATTAGTTGTAAAGATTGTTTCCCAGTTTATTGCATTTCTTTTGATCTTGGTTACAGTGGTTTTGTCTGTGCAAAAGCTTTTTAATTTAATGTAATCAAAATCAGGTAGTTAGTTTTTAGTGATGTTTTCCATCTCTTCCTTGGTCAGTGCCACCACCAATTCCTCTGCTCCTTAGTTGACCCAAGGCCCTGTGGTTTGACCAGGCTCTAGCCCAGCTGTTGATTAAGCTGGTCTGGTTCTTGGATCCTCAGTTTCCTGGGCTCCAGCCCCTCCACTAATCAGGCTAATCTGAGGCTGATCCTGGACTCACCCAAGATCTCGGAAGACAGATCTTGAGGTGGATATTCTTCTCCTGGGTTTTCTTTCTGGGTTTTGTTGCTCAGGTTTCTGTGCCTTTAATGTTAAGAGGTTTGTTTCATATTATTTATAAGGGAAGATGAGGAGACTTTAGAACTGTGCCCATCTTCACTCTGCCTTCATGGCTGGAAGTCATGAAACATGTTTCTTACTTTTTCAAAGAATTAATTAGATCCATCTTTTTTCTTCTCCAAAATTATCTTATTTGTTATCTGGGATTACTCTCTAAGAGGGGGAAAGAAAGCAGTAATATATAGGATAATCTAATGATATACAAATATAACAAATATCGATAAAAATTATTTAAATATATTCTGAATAGGAGGAAACAATTTGGCCTCTCAAAAGTCTTTTTTACATGTAGAATACTGAATTCAGAGTTGTGTTCTAATTCCCATCTTCTTTTTGGTAAAGTCTAAATAGGAAAAATCAAATGTCCTTAAAGTTATAAAGATATCCTTTTTCCATAGTGTCATGTAGACAAATAGAAATGGATGTGTCTAGGCTACATGTTGTCTTAGAAAAACATTTTCTATGTATTGCTTTATTTATTTTGCTAATTGTCTCTCAATTATATTTTAATTCTATTTTTCAGTTCTGTGGAATTATATAGCCCTATATTTGACACTTCTGTTCTAGTATAATCTTCCTTTTGAACAAATGCTAATGACAACAGCCTGCACGAATCATCAACTAACCTTCATCTGAAATGCATACATAATTTAAAATTCACCCACATCCCTTTATACTTTTTCATACCACTAATTGTTTAAGTATGTTATTCTGACTTTTACATCAAATTTTGTTCACTATAATTCACTTTTCTTCTTCAATCCACTGTGATCAAACAGAATAATTCTGATAACTCACAAATGACAGATCTTTCAGTCTTTTAAGATAGTTGTGATTTCTATCCTTTATATATTCTTCTATGGGTTATATGTTATTGTGCCTTTAATTGACTTTTGTAGGTAAGACTTTAAATTATACTTCTGTTGGCCTTTATTGCCTTATTGCTAGCTGGGTCCAAGTTTCTTCCCTTTCTTATGCTGCCTAAGATTGCTTTTATTTTTATTGTTGTTGCTATTGTGGTTTTCTTGTTTGTTTTAACTAGTATTCTGTAGTGCTGCAAACAGCCCTTAGATTTCTGCTATAAATGTATTTTGACTGTGAAAGCAATGCAGTTGTTGAAGTTTGCATATGAACTCTGAGCATTAAAATATCAATACCTATTCTTAAAAGTTCTATCTTAATAGTACTGTCCAACAAAATTAAGCTAAATGCCTTGCTTTCTCTAAGGAATGTAATGAAGGCCATCAGTCTCCCTAATTAGTCTTTTCCACTTCCATTTGATTAAGAACATCTTGATAACTCTTGTTTGCATTCTTACCTGATTTTAATTGGGCCCCATGGAACACAAATTTGGCAGATCTGACCATGTACCTCATTAGAAAAGTAGATAAATGATCTCAACTAAGTTGCTAATGAAAATAAAGCCCCTTTACAGGGAGGAAAAAACAAAAACAAAAACAATCCAACAACTGTCACTCTGGTTTTGCAAATTAGACATAATGTACATACTGAAAGCTTTCATTTATAGGGGATAAGTCAATAACATGAAATATTCAAATATTCCCCCAGAACAACAATTTGTCTTATGAGAGAAGTGACTTTCTTGATTTTCTTCATTAGTAATTTTAGGATATATATATATATATATATATATATATATATATATATATATATATATATGTATATATATGTGTGTGTGTGTGTGTGTGTGTGTGTGTGTGTGTGTGTTTGTATCTCTGTGTATTATGATTACCAGAGATTCCAAATTTTTTATCCACTGGAAGGCAAACTAACTGAGATTCACATTATGATGAAATTGGTATATATTTACAAATGTGTTTATGTGTGTATATTCTTATATATCCATTTTTATGTTTGTGTGTAATCACCATTATTCTGAAATCAAATGATACTTTCATAACTCAATTTTTCTATGTACTAAAGATCATCTTTTTTGGAAATAAAGATTAATAATCTTGCCTATTTGAAAATCTATTATGAATAGAGTGACTTCAAGTTAGAAATATTCTTAAATCATCTATTACTAAAACATGATATATATACAATTAGTAGAATTAGGAGAGGATTACAGCATAAAATGAAAAAATTTAGCTTTAGAAAAATCTTGAAATATTGGTCAACTTGTCCAATATTATAATTTTATAATTAAGGAAAATAATGTCCAAAGAGATGATAAGATCATGATGACTTAATAATTAATAATTAGCAATTGCTACTTAAATATACTTTTCCTATTTTATGACACTTTCAATGAAGTCAAAACCATTTTCTGTGCGAAAAAATGTGCAACCATTTTCAGTTTTGATACTAATGGAGAATCGTTAAGTGACAAGGGGCTTGAGGAAGCAGAATCATTTAAGTGGAGTGTTTCCCTTGACAACCCCCTGTCTCCTGAGTCTATGGGCTATGTTGCTTTAAATGTAGTCATACCAGGCTGATATCTTGTCATTTAGAACAATTAGCTAGAGGTCATTCCATATTTAGCATTTTAATGAAATGATTTATTATCCTTAGAAAGAAAAAACTGGTCTTTTTAATGCTGATGATCAAAACTGGTATCCCTCTAAATTCACATGGAACATTTCTCTGACTTCAACTTGTGAATATCCTCCTCTTCACAGTATGAATCTCAGCAAGGAAGCCTTTATTCTCAGGAAGACAAACAGGTTGGAATCTTCGGTGAACTTTTTCCTTCATCTTGTCAAGGGTTCTCTAAGCAGCTGTCATTATTACAACATCTGGAGGAGCAGATAAGCTGTTCCACTTAGGAACATTGCAGTCAGCAACTTTCTCTAGGAAACTCGATTTGTCACTTGAGGAAAGCATCCATCTTCTGCTAGCATTTGACTATCTATCCCCAGGCTACCCTTAGAAAACAGACCTCCCACTTAGTGTAGTTGCTGTGCAATGGACTACTTTGGTGATCAGAGGACACAAAAAGATCACAATGAACTCCAATTAATTTACTGAGCAGCAGGCAACCCATCTAAATGTGATATAAAAATTGAGTCTGAATCTGATTATGTTTCCACTGCTGAATATTATTTCTGTCATAAAATGTGGGATTATGGAAACAGAGGACTGGCCAAGGAAGCAGGAGAACTAGATTGTAATCTTGATGTCTAATTACTACCTAGTGACCTTGAACAAGTAATCTCTTCACAATGAGTCTCAATTTTTTTGTTAGACAAATTATGGGAGAGGAACAAGATTATATTTTAGATTTCTAGAAGCAAATTATTTTTCTACTTTATCTTTCATTTTCATTTCTCAGTGTTCAAAGGTTCCTTAAATCTTTAGTATTCTATATTCCAAAGTTTTTCTTTATATTATTTGTCCTGTGATTTATGATGATGATGTTGATGATGTCCCATATTTTTACGTTTATCTCTATCATTCTGAGATTTTTGCAAGAATAAATATTGCTATGTTATATTTTATTTCTTGTTATGGTATCTTTGTGTTGTTTAAAATTTTTGTTAAAGTGGGCAGTTGGATAGGGATTACTCTTAAAATTTAAAACAAGAATATTGTCTCTGAAATCACATAATTAAATGGAAAACCACCATTTTGTTTCTCAGAGATATTTTTGGCCTATTTCTTAAAATAATGGTAAATTTTTAAAAATCCTTTAATATGTTATGCCTACATACTTAATTTGGCTTTTTATGGTTTTAAAATATGCTTTTGAAAATGAAATAAATAGATAGGCACAGAAGTGTAAATCTGTCTTAAACACTATTTGGGAAAGCTGAGACATTTATAACTTGATCTTGAGAATTGTGAGTTATATGAGGGCAAGAATTCAATGGTGTCTATACTGAATGACTCAATTACAGTGAGCCCCTTCAAACAGGTAGAGGGTTGAAACAGTCTCCCTAGAAAGGGTGACATGGGTTGGAATAAACATAAAACAATTGAAGTTGATAAGGTGTGATGAGAACCAGGAGAGAGAGCAGAGAGGCTAGAGGAGAGGAGAGGAGAGGAGAGGAGGGGAGGGGAGGGGAGGGGAGAGGAGAGGGAGAGGAGAGGAGAGGAGATATAACAGCATTGAGGGAAAAAAAAAAAACTATCCAAAAATTCAATGTGTATGATACTAAAGTACAGGAAAAGAGGAAACCCTGATGTTGCTAGTGAAAATAATTAAATTTAAGTAGCAGATTCTCTTTAATCTTCAACAATTACTTGGACTTCAACTATTATTCTAATTTATTTTCTTTACCTAAGCCTCTGCTTTCTCCAATCCTTTATCCACAAAGCCCTCAGGCTTTCAGGCTACAGAGGTCAAAGTTTCAATATTTATCAGTCCCTGTTTATTAAAGGGTGTGCATCTATGTAAGCCCTATTCCTCTCTGTCTCTAACTCTACTCTTTCATTACATTTTGTGGAATTAGTGGAAGCCAATGATATGTGAAAGAACTCACATCTGTTAGATGTATTGTTTATTCAGTATCTCTACCATGGAGTAATATTATTAAACCAATACAGAACAGTAGTTACCCTACGTCCAAATTTCTTAGACAGTTACCTGGACTATTGAGAGCTTTAGTAGATTATTCGTAGTCATCCATTCTCAATGCCTCAAAGTTGCCACTTAAATCCAGCCCCTAGTTGAATCAGAGACATGAATGAACTATTCAGGTTCCCCTTTCTTTGTGCATATGACTATTTCTAATATATAATGCAAAAAATGAGATTATGTCCAATTAATACCAGAGAGGGACATTTCAAATTTTGAGATATAGTGGAAGTACATTTGAACACATAAACAATTTGAATGGACTTTATCATTTACAAAAATGACTTTCCTCCTTAATAGTGCTGTGAATAGTGAACAAAATATCAATATGAAATAGCCATTTTTTTTTTCAGATGAGACTAAGGCTCAGAAACAAGGTTCATAATCATTCATCTCAGGTTGAAATATTGACTCTCCTTTCTCCAAGTCTAGCATTCTAATATCAATTATGTTAGTATTAACCTAGATATCTTTATATTTCTAAGAAATTCTAAACAGCTATTAGGTAATATATGCAGAGGAGTCCTGGAGTACTTGTGTAAAAGAGCAAACATTAAGTGAGGAGTGAGTAAAGAGATCTGTATGAATTGTAGACCTGGCTTTGCCATTTACTAGCTTGAGTTAGTTAGGCAAGTCATTTTATTTTTTTCTGAATCACAGTTTCTCCTTTTATAAAGAGAAAAAATAATAATATTCACATATTCACAATGCCTAAGTCACATAATGATTATAAGAAGAAAAAAAAAAACATTTTGTAAAACTTAAAACTCTAAAGAACTTCCAAGTTTTCATTGAGAATCTGAATGATTACCCAAGATTAAATGTGAAGCAACAAAAACAATGACAGAAACATTTATTTCTTCTCAACTAACCAGTTCCATGTAGGGAGTCAAGGAAAGAGATCTTTCCAAAAAAGAGAGGCACATATTAAGATAAATGGGTCAATTAAAATGAACTCACATTAAGACCGAACAAAACTGTGTAAGGAACTGGTGTATAATGTTATTCAGAAACTTTTAATTTATTCTTCAAATAAATTGATGTCCTTATCAATTTAAACACATTTTCCATGACAACCATTGACATTCTCATGTCCTGATAGATCCACAGGATTTTAAAAGTTTTTCTACGATTATTTAAATTTAATTAAAATGCCACTTGCATA
Organism: Macrotis lagotis; assembly: GCF_037893015.1. NCBI lineage: Eukaryota > Metazoa > Chordata > Mammalia > Peramelemorphia > Peramelidae > Macrotis > Macrotis lagotis. The sequence goes on from NC_133658.1 coordinate 70,325,778, forward strand.
ATCCATTGACAAACACAGAATAGAAATTATGCTTCAGGTAATTCAGTATCTGGGAACAAAGGAAATATATAAGTACAAGTATATAATGGAGATTTCACTGGGCACTGGAGAAAAAGAAGATTTTGGTCAGGAGAAAGGTTATATGCAAATTTTTTAATGGTCTATTCATTATCAAATATAGTTTGGAAAATTAGCATTTTTACATTTAGAGAAATATTGCTTTGACTTTTTAGGGTTATTTTTATAGATATAATTTTAAATTTCAAAAAAATTGAATAAAAGCTTTGCAAATATATATATATATATACATATATTTAATAATATATTCTCAAAAAAGGAAACAATTTCAACATTTCATTGAATCAATTTATGAATCCTAAATTCAACTAATGTTGCATTGGGTAATTGATTCTTTTATATTTAACTGTAACATATCTCTTGAAAATTGAGGCAGTGATTATTAGTTCTAACTGCTAACAAAAAAGTAATAATCTAAAAGCTAGTTTTTTATCTATTAAAAATGTGAATAGTAGAATTAGTTCTGATTACTTCATTGCTCTGAGAAAAGCACTTCACAAACAACAAAATAATGTAGAAATGTGAACTGAAATATTAGAAGTATTGAAGAAGTGGAGCAGTGTAAAGAGAGCCCAGCAATGACTCAAGAAATGCTAGATTCAATTCCTATCTCTGAAACATACAAGTTGAGCAACTACTGTCATTTAATCTCTCAATTTCATAGTGAATTTTCTAAGATTAAAATTGCATAATATTTGCAAGTCTGCATTAGTTTGCTCACTGAAAATTCACTTGATCAAGGAAATAGTAGTTATGGTCAATAGGAAAGAATTACAGGAACCAATGCTGAATGAAGGGAGCAAAAGAAAGAGAACATTGTACTCATTAATGACAGTATGAGTTGGTCAACTATGAGGGATGCAGGTGCTCTCAGCAGTTCAGACAAGTCTGGATGACTTGTTATGGACAATGCCATCCACATTGAAAGAGAGGAAAAAAAGCTAGAATATGGCTGAATATTATGTTCACTTTTTAAAAAACTTCTTTTATGTTTTCCTTCAAATTCCATAGTTTTCTTCCTTTTCCTTTGGTCCTAATTCCTCATTCCCAAAATGGTTAATATGCAAATTTGTTAAAGACAAATGAGAATGTACAACTTTTAGCAGACTGTTTGCTACTGAGGTGAAACATAAATATATAAGTGAATGAATGTTAAAAAAATTCCATATCATGCAATTGGAAAAATAAAATAAAATATCAATTTAAAAAAGGGATGGGCATAGCAATCTCTTAATCATCATCATCTCTAAGACCATCATCATCATCAGTCTGTTTTTCTTCTTTGGTCACTGTCATAACTGTAATTAGTTGTCATTGTCATTTCCATTGCCATCATTGTTATGGCATGTTATAATGGGCAAAAAAAATGGAGTGACAATCAGGAAGTTTTTTGTTTCCAAGAAGAATTTAACTCTTTTCTAAGATTAGGGACTGTTTGATTATTGCCTTTATCTTTCAGATGACTAGGAATGGTATCTCATTCTATTGCTTATTGAATTGAATTTGATTCTGAGTATTGAGTTTACAAATTACTATTGTGACCTTAGACAGGTCACTTTAATGGTATAAGCCTTAGTTTTCACATTTTTAAAGGGAAAGTATGAACAGTTAGATTATCTAATTTATAGAATTGTTGTAAGAAAAACTTTGTAAAGAAAACCTAAAGCACTATCAAAATGTCATCTGGAGTTTTCATAGGCCTTCAAGTTCTAATGTCCTTTGTTCTAATATGATAAAAACTCATTCAGACAAACTAGCCCATGTTATAAAATACCTTCCATCTCTAATATTCTATTTTCTAAATTTCTTTCTACTGTTAACATCTTATGATCTTTTTCAGACCTAAAGTCCTATCCTGTTCAGACCCTTTTGCTTCTCACATTCCTAGTTCTAAAGATCTAAAGATCTTTTGATTTTAACATAACAATTTGTAAGAAGCCTTCTCTTCTTGTCATTCACCTCTCACAATCTATCTAAGGCTTTTTCCATTTCTAAAATTTTAGGGTCTATATTTGAAAGTAGTCAAAGATAATATGAGCCATGCTAGGTGGGTTTAGGTTCTGGGGCTTAAATTTTTCCTGCACTGGAGCTGCAAGCTTCACAATTGATCTTTTGCATGCTGAATTAGGAACATGGGTCCTCATTTGCTGATCTGGGCTGTGGTTAAAAATGTCCAAGTGGCTTGCTTTGACATCACCCACACTGCTCTCTGTTTCCTTTTTACGGAAGTTAAATGGACCTTTCCCAAAGTCGTTTCAAATTTTCCAGGCTGTAATTTTTTTTTTCATTCCCTCGCCTTGTAGATTCTATAGTTTGAGAATTCATTTAGAAGTTTGATTTAAAGTTGCTTTTAAGGGAAATTTGGGAGTTTTCAGACAACTGTCTTCTTTCTGATATCCCTTGCTTTTATGATATTCAATGAAATCCTGCAGCTTTCATAAAAATTTAATGTAGCCTAAGAATGACTCATTTATACTTACTTTTTTTAGCAATGTTGATGCTTTGTACACTTACATAATATAATCCATAAATTAATACAATTTTATATTTACATTTTTTGCTACTTTATAGGAATTTTTTTTATCAAGGACTGTGCCAAGTATTTTACAAATATCTTATTTGAGTCTCACAGTGGCCCAGGAAAGAGATGATGCTATTAGAGTCATATTATAGTTGTGGAAACTATGACAAATAAAAGTTAAAGTGACAACTATATTAATGGAGTTAATAAGTATCTAAGACTATGCTTTAATTAAATTAAGAAGTTCTAGACAGGCTCATCTTATTGCATGTGTGTTTCCATGTGTGTGGTATATGTGTTTGTTTGAGTGTATATGCCTTTAAATGATGAAGTTTGGTAAAATATGCCCAGGATCTCTGAACCTCAGTTTCTTTTTTTTCTATTAAAAGGGTGATATTGCTTAAATTCCTGTCCTGATTTCCTTACAGAATTATTGTACAACTTTTATGAGATAATGCATATAAAATATTTTTGTAAAATATACAAGTTCTTTTTCTAACTGTACAGTGCAAGAAATATTTCTATTTTTTGTCCATTGCAAGGATCAACAAGTTATAATAACCCAGTTTTATAAACAATGACATTTAGAGCTAAGTTGAAAAATGACTTTCACATGGTCATGCAATAAATATATAGCAGAGTCGGGATTGGAATCCAAATCATCTAACTCCAAGTCCAGTGCCATGTTCTCCTCACTACAGGTCCAAGATCATGTTTCTATGACATATGCAATTAGTAGAATAAAAAATGAGTCAGAAATAGGATAGGAGACAGAATTGACACAGAGAAAGGATCAAAGAAAAAATTCTGTTGTTGTTGAAAGAAATTGACATAGAAACATCTAGGTGACCCATTGAATACATCTCTAACCCTGAAGTCAGGAGGACCTGAGTCCAAATTGACCTCAGATACCTACTAGCTGTATGATCCTTGTTAAGTCAGCCCTAATTGTTGATACAGACAGACAGACAGACAGAGAGAGAGACAGAGAGAGAGAGAGAGAGAGAGAGAGAGAGAGAGAGAGAGAGAGAGAAACAGACAGACAGACAGACAGACAGAAAAAGATAGACAGAGACAAGGAGACAGAGACAGAGATAAATTCAGAGAGAAAAATGGAGAGAGATAGAGAGACATAGCAACAGAGACAGAGAGACAGAGTGAGTGAGAGAGAGACAGAGACAGACAGAGTGACAGAGAGACAGAGACAAAGACAGAGACAGAGAAGTATAAATTGAAGAAAAGGTCACTCATGCTTAGTGAAGTGAAGAGGAAATAAAAGAATACATCTATAAAGACATTCTCAGTGGTGCTGACATCTTCTTATGGTAAGGAAATTGTGTCCACTGATAAAATTATTATGTCTCTATCAAAACTAAATCCAACAAGAATGCTCAGTGAAAAATTTCTGGAATTTAGGATAAGTTGAGTTATAGATCTCCTGATACTCCTGAGTGATCAATCCATACAGCAGAATACCATCCATAAAAATAAAAGTTAAGGCAACCATCACGATTCAAGTAGCATTCAGCTATTATTATCCAGGGTATTTACAATAAATGTTAATTGGAGACATAACTTTAAAGTAGTGAGATTCATTTTCTTTTCTTTTTTTTTTTTTTAGATTTTCAAGACAATGAGGCTAAGTCGCTTCCCCAAGGCCACACGGCTAGGTAATTATTGGGTTTCTGACGCTGGATTTGAACTCAGGTACTCCTGACTCCAAGGCCAGTGCTCTACCCACTGTGCAACCCAGCCACCCAGAGATTCACTTTCTAAGGTTTGCAGGACCTTTCTGGCAAACAGCAGATTTCTTGCATCTATTTTCTATTCCTCTCACAAATGTCTATGGCAAGCTGGTATTCTCTCTCTTACTATTATTTTAAATATCATATTAGAGTTAAAAGTTAAGCTTTACCCTGATGTCTCAGTAATTTTAATCTACTGATTTGATTAAGAAGTTATTATACTCAAAACTATGTTTAGTGACCAGCACATACTTTAGGTGGAAAGGAGACTTGAGATCACATTTCAGATCAACCATTAGCTTATTTTATGATGAATGCCAAGCAATAAAAGCCTTTGAGCCTCAATGTCCTTATTTGTACAATGGTTGTGACTAGATGATTTGGGTTTCTTCAACCTCTTATGTACCAAAATACAATGTTATAATTGATTTTAGGGCTCTCTTATTTAATAGTTATAATCCTATGCAACTGTGAAATGGAGTCCTTCTAAAGTATAAAGAATCAGAAATACATGGTTTAAATTCCACTTCTGACACCTATGTGACTATCCAATTCTGATTGTCCCAGGTAATTGGTAAAAGTTGCGGAGAAGATGCTGATTTGCATTAGAGAAGGGAGTATCCACACTGGGAGTTCCATACATAGATATAATCCTGTCTGTTACTCTCTCTTTTTATACTCTGGTACTCTATTATAAAATTCATTTCAGTTCCACTATATTCTAAAGTGAATTCCAGCTCTGATATTCTATGTCAAGTAATTTCCAACTATAAGTCAAGCTCTCAATCAACTCTTTGATTTTTTTTTTTTTTTTAGTTTTTGCAAGGCAATGGGGTTAAGTGGCTTGCCCAAGGCCACACAGCTAGGTAATTTTTAAGTCTCTGAGGCCAGATTCGAACTCAGGTACTCCTGACTCCAGGGCCAGTGCTGTTATCCACTGCACCACCTAGCTGCCCCAACTCTTTGATTTCTGAGTGAGAATTTCAAGAAAACTCTTGAAGGCAAGATAAGATTTGGTTATGTTAAACTAATACTTTTATAAATGATGTCAAGTCCTATGTTTCTCCACGATAGTTCTTTCATTCTCCCTCTCACATTGGAAGAGAACTTTGTGAACCTGAGGGTCTTAATTGGTAGCATTCTTTGTGTTTTACCTGTCATCCTGGAATATCCGTTGATCCATCTTCTGAGGAGACTGAAGTTCTGGAGACCAATGGAACATTTCTGTTCTATGCATTATTTCACAGTTAATTAGTAGGTTTCTGTTCAAGCATTTGCTTCTGATGATTGAGAAATGCATTATCAGAATCATAAAATTCTTTAGTTTTCTCATTGAGAAACCTCACTCATTTCATTTGCATCAAATAGCCATTTCAGGGCCTTTAAAAATAAACACATTTCCATTTCTTCTATCCAGGGCCTCATCAAAAAGAACTTGAATATTTAAGTTAGTATAATTTATCTTTGCTGTCAAATTCGATTGGGATGTAATTTATCTGCCTTTACAAAAGTATCTACACACTATCATGATTAAATAAACATGAAAGTGTCAAATTAATTGAACATTTTAATCTCCCACCATTGGATGGAGTAGTGGAAATAGAGCAGCACTTGCAATCCAAAAACTTGAATAATTTGCCTACTGGCAGATAGTCAAGATTGTGCACTTGGGAAAGTCACTGAAGTTTTCTTAGTCTTAGTTTTCCATTTGTAAAATGAGAATTATTCAACTTAAACTAAAAGGTCCAAAAATTATTGTGAAGGTTAAATGTTAATAGTATCTTACCTGAACATACTATATACATTTAATTTGTAAAATTTTCTTATTAAGTACAAAAAAAAATTTTTTTAAGTTTTTTAGTCCTTCATTATTGAGATCATGGTCATGCTGTTTTCCTCTATTATTCTTTCTCCATTGAAAAAAGACTACTCCCTGATAATTTTTTACCTCTCTCTCTCTCTCTCTCTTTACTCACCACAATCCCATGAACAACAATCTTTATCTCATATCTTCATTCATTTTGGTTTTTTACTTATAAATAAAAACTTAGCACAAATTCCAACTTTATCATTACCTACTTTTATGTTATATTGGAAAGGGAAAAGATGCTGATTCTAGTCTTTTAGTCTACTATTGTGTGACTTTAAACAATGATCCAATGCTACCTGAGTGCCTCATTGGTGAAATGAGGGGATTGTACTTAATAATTTAAAATTCCTTTGTAGTTTTTGCGACTGCTGTTCTAAAAGCCTACATTCTCACACTCTACAGACATTTCAAGATTTCTTCCATTCCTAATGATCTATTATTCTAAGTAATGCCTGATTATTCTATCCATCAGATATCCCTAATAGTTTCCTTTAGCAGCAAAGGTAGAGCAGAATAAGCCTAAACATAATATAAGCTGTTATCAGGAAAGATATTCAGTTTAAGAACCAGAAAAAAATATCTCTGTAAATTGGATTAAAAGACATACACATTTTTTGACTAATGTTCTATGAAATGCATCTTAATTTGAGAATATATTTGCCATTTTTAAACAACTCAGGTGTAAAAGACTAATATACCATAGAACAAAATTGGAAAATAAAAGTCATTTTATGTTTCCATCAACTCTCAGCTTCAATTTAGTGGTACTCTTAAAAATTCAATTGTGATCAGATAATAAAACTAATGGTAGATACTGCAAGCTAAGTACAGTTAAGCAAATTAAAGCATAATATATCAGAAAATGATGTTCCCAGACAGAGTACAATTCTCCATAATCAAACAGGTGCAGTGAGAATATATTAGAGAGATGTCACTATCTCAATCTATATTTGCCCTCAAACCTTCTTCAGGCTCTGTCTACACTGTCAAATAAAGAGTTGAAAAATCACCTCCTGAATTTAATCTATATAGACATTTCAGGTCAAATAAGTCTCTTTTCTCCTGAATTAGTTCTATAATAGCCCCCTGTAAGCTATTTCCTTTGCCTGCATAAACAAAGCCTTAGGGGCTCATAGCATCCAACTGGAAGAGTGACATTTATAGTTACTCCAAATGTATCTCAAAAAATTTATCTTCTAGAATCATAGCATTTCAACATAGAAGGGACTTGAGAATAACTGAAACTTAGAGATCACCATGTAAAATTCCCTTCCAAGGCCATTAAAACATTGTATAATCCCTCTGACAAGTAATCATACATTCCTGGAAATGTGAGAACTTCATTATTACCTGTGTTGATTCATTTGATTTTTGAAAGTTCTAAGAGATCGGAGATTCATTACATTACCAAAATATACTTTCCAATAATTTTATTCCATACTTACTGAATCAAGATGAACAAGTCAAATCCTTTGTCAATATGATGGACCTTCAAATTTTTTTAAAGAATTGTGATAAAGTTTGTGTGAATGCGTGGAGAAACACATAGACACATAAACTTATAAACACAGATAGTCCTCACTTTATGTAAAGCTTTACTTACGCAAATTTCATTTTAGTAAAGGATTTTCAAAGAAATCGACATTCCAAAAAATCATCCAATTTAATTGTACTGTACAGAATAATTGTTGTTACTGATGCTGTTGTTTGTCCTTCAATCTAATCAAGGAGGTGACGCCATATAAGCAAGTGAATTGGATTTGAATGAGGGGCTAAGTCACCCACCATCTGGGTCCAGTGACCAGGTGTGAATCAGGACAACTAGAGAGCCCTAAATGCAGGGCAATCTGGGTTAAATAATTTGCTCAAGGCCACACAACTAATACATGGCAAGTATATGAGGCTGGAATTGAACTCCTATCCTCCTGACTCCAAGGCTCATGTTTATTCATTGTACCACCTAGCTGTTATCAAAAAAATTTCCCTGCATAAAGATGAAGCTCTTGACCTTCAAAGGGTCTTCAAATGGTCAGTTTGATTGAGGCAAAGTCTAATCAGTGAATTAGAAAGAAATGAGGTGAATAATTGGTTCTTTAACTTAGTCCTCAAAACATTCTATCCAGGATGGGAAGACCCTCGATGTTTCTTGACCAAAAGAGAAACAATTTTTATTTAGGTATACTCTGAGCCAATTAAACAATCATCAACTGGGCCTTGTGCAAGAATCTATTATTGGCCAATCAATGAGAGCCAGTTGTTCTTTCTAATGTGAAAGGAAGGCCTCTGAAAAGTAAGTATGGGTAAAAGCTACAGAAAGGTAGATTTAGACTCAGTGGAATGAAACTTCAATCCCTTAGAACTGTCAAAATAGAATGAGTTAACATAGGTGATAATGATGTCTCCATCTTTAAGGAGAGAATGGATGACCACTTGTTAGGGAGATTATACAATATTCTAATGCACATGGAAGGAAATTGGATATGTGAGCTCTAAGATTTCATTATTTTCAAGTCCCTCCTACTTTTAATTTGATTTAATTTAATTTTAATTTGATTCTTGGAGCTAATAAAGAAAGAAAGAAAAAGAGAAAAGAGAAGAGGGGGAATAAAGGACAGGTGAGGAATGAGAGAGGAGAGGAGATGTCTTGCTCAATGAGTCAGCAGTAGGGTTGCTGTAGGTAGTTAAATGATAATTCTAGACTGAAGATAAAGACTTATCAGTCCCAAGGGAGTTGGTTGTCCTTGATACCATCCCTTAGAATAAGTTTTTGGTACAAAATGTTTATAATTTGACCTCATGTGTGTTTACCTCATATGTATCTCTTGACCTGTTGTATTCTCGGGAAGCAGATGTTCTCATTTCCTGTCCTCTATTCAAAACTTTGGAGTCTCTGAGTCAGACATCTGGGATTCAATGAGCAAGACATATTTTGATGTTTTTTTTTTCCTTAAAAATATTCTACCCTGTTATCTGAGGTTTTCCTGGTAATGTATTAACTCTGATTCTTTCAAGTCCCTGTTTAACCGCAATGTTATTCGCACCTTAGTTAGAATTTCCATGTCAATTATGAGCTTTGTTTTGATAGAAGAGAAAACAAAATAAGATAATTGAAGTGTTCCTCCTTAGAATATCCCTCTTAAATTTTTAAATTAAAGTTCCTAGAATTGATGACCAAAAGAGAAAGAAATTTTTTTAAATATTATTTTGTACTTTTATAGCCACTGGTAGGTTTAGAATATTACTTGTATAATAAAGAGGTTATAGGTTTTGTCTTTGGTCACAGCCTATAGATTTCACAGGGAGAACTTAAACTGGGGTTGTTCTAATTTTGAGGCTGATTCTCTATCCATTTCTTCATAGTCTCTCTGAGATTATGGGTAACTCATAGATCACAAAATGGTTAGGCATTGAATGAATTTTATAATACTGAATTTTAGCAGAGTCATAAACAGTGGGGAGTGAACTGTGTTTGCTCCAAGTAGCCATGTTTCTTTTTCTTTGACCTGAGAACAAAGTTCTTCTTTGTTGCATTTGATAATGACACACATCTTTAGGAATCTACCCCTCTTTTAGAGTCCGTTAGTCAATGAATGCCTCTGACCTATGTTTCTTCCCTGTCCCTAACATTCCCTGAATCCGTCTGGAAGTTAATATCCAAGATTATATCTGACCAAAGTTATCTGACTTTTATGCTTCACTCAAACTTCATCCTGGGGATTTCCTGAAGTCCCTGCAAGGGTGGAAAGGTCTCTCATAGGATATATGTAATTGAGGTATAAGGGGATTGGTCATGCATCAGAATGAGAAATAATGGATAGCCTTCCAGAATCATACGTAGATATCACTGAGAAATTAAAAGCATGACTCTCTTTCCAATTCAGCCATTTAGAATCCTCTAAATCTGATATTATCTACTACTGAAGACCTAGCAAATACCTTTTGTCTCCAGGGAGGGTCAGGGACAAATTGGATTCTCTAGCTTCACAGGAGGAACTCTTTTTCTGAAACTGAAATTCAAAGGAAATATTGATGACTTCCTTATTAAGCACCCTCTGGTCCCAGATTTCTTCCTGTTCCTTCTTCAAACTGCCTTTCTCACAAAGGGCTGAATACTAATGAATAACAAAACAAGCTTTAATTTGGTCTTTTCTTCTTTTCAAGTTCTTTGTATGGCATCATTTTTGATCTAAAAAAAAAATCCCTTATCACAGTATAAGAGGCCAGAGGAATGTTGTTGCTACAACACATTACATTGTCCATTTTAGTAAATTCTATTATCCTTTTACCTATGTATGTATCTCTGCATCTATCTGTCTGTCTGTCTATCTGTCATTTACCTTTCTTTCTAACTGTATGTATCATCTATCTATCATCAGCTGTGACACATATCTGTAATTCCTGTGATGAAGAAGACTGGGACAGCTCTTAATCTCTTGAATTCAGAGTAGTGCTGAAGTTCAATTAGATGTCCACATAAACTGAGCTTGCATATCAAGGGGTAATGGGAGTGGTAACCCCAGACTGAAGTATTTAAGTTAGAAACAGATTAGGTAAATAAAAGTTCCTGTACTAATCAAGAGGAGGTCCCTGTACTTTCAGTCTAAGAGAGACAGTCTCAAAAACAAAAACAAATAAATAAAAATCCATCATGGTTTTATATGTTATGAAATTACTGATAAAATCTCTGGGTAGAATTGATATCTAAAATTTTAACCTTCCTAAACCTTTACGTCATTCTAAAAAACAGTTTATTATTTGATGTATTAGCAGCTAAGTGGCATGATGGATAGAATGTTGGTCCAGGAGCAAAAAAGGCCTGAGTTTAAATAATGACTAGGACACTTATTAGCTATGTGACCCTGGGCAAGTCACCTAACCTCTGATTGCTTTAGTTTCCTTATATGTAAAATGGAAATAATAATAAAACCTAGTTCTCAGGGTTGTTATAAGAATAACTGATAATGTATTTGGAAAATGCTTATCACAATGGCTAACACAAAGTATTATAGGAATATTATCTCTATTATTTTCCTTATTCGCTCATGTTTTTTTCCCTGTGCTTATTTCACCTTTAATTCAAGGGGAAAAATATTCTTTTGTGCATGTTTTTAGATTATGCAATTTTTAAAAATTCATCAATTTTTTTCTTTGACTTTTTTGTGAATATAATGCTCGCAGTAATAGCCTCCTGCTAGGCAGCAGGTAATAATTTTCTCCTTTGCATGCCTTTTATCTTTATTAACTAAAAACATGTAAAAAACAAAAATGGGAATGCATGGTTGTATAGCCAGAGGGGAAACATCTTAATGCACAGCTGTTGAGGTTGGGATAGGTCTCAGGTCCAGTGGGAATTCTGCAATGTTTATGCAGTTTTTTTTTCTGTCTTTCTCTTTCTTTGTTTCTGTCCCTGAGTCTGTCTAACTGTTTAGCTCTTCTAGAGTTTAAACTTGAAGCATTCATACCAACTAGTCAGGTTTTAGTTTTGACTGACAGGGATGCCTGGAAAAAACTTATGATAGCATTGTCACCTGAGCATCCTGGGAATAATCTCTGAAAGTATCAAATATTTGATTTCTCATTTGTGATTCCAAGAACCTGTAGCAAGTGAAGCAGTCGCACCCTATAAAACTGTGTCAGCTAAATCAGGTTGAGGTTGGCAAAGAGACCTCAAACCCATCAGTGAGTAGAGCAATGTAAACACCAAGTGTATGAAGACTTGCCCCAGTGGAATGGGTAAATTAGAACAATTTTTTTCTAACAGCAATGAAAGTGAATGAGGCAGGTTTTGTGGAGGACTTAGAGCTTAGTAAAACCACAAAGATGTCAAAGTCATTCTCTGCATCCTGGGCCATCACCAGTCATCTCGACTTTTGCCTTGCCAGAGAACCTAAATGATTCTGGAGGAGAAAGTGATACTTTGTGTGGCTCTTGAATTCGATTCATGCTCAAATCAATACACCACTCCATGATGTCATTGGTCCTCTTTGAAAATGAAAGATGAAAAAGATCTCAGGGTGTTTCATGAGAGTTATTATAGAAAGACTCAGAGATCAGGGATAGTGATGGTGAGTTGATCTTTCATTCTTTGATTATGAAACCAGACAATGATTAGGAAAAGAAGAAGGAACACGAGTCTGGGTAAATAGGGCAGATAAAAAGCAGAACAGGGAATGATCACATATGTATATTGCACCACAATAAATAACTAGAGGCAGCTCTCAAAGACTATACAAAGCTAGTGTTTTAGAGAGAGCCTCCACTTTGGGAGTTAGAAATATCAATGAAATCCCATACCCAATCCCTCTGAAGGATAAATATAAACTAACAAGAATGGAAAGTCTCAAATGATCTGACATAGTTTCAGTAAATCCAGGAAAACAAGATGACAATTATAGTTGAATTAAGGAAAAATACAATAATATGTATCAGAATGCTTCCGATATAAGACTAACAATGTATCTCATGGAAGAAGAAATTTATGCATTTTTTTTATTTGACAAATGGAATACAATTAGTATGAAATGTTACGATTAATGTCAGAGGGAATCTGTGGTACACTTTTTAAAACCTTTTTTTCTACTTTTGTGATTTGGATAGACTAATGGAGGTAGGGAAAGAAGGAGAAAAGAAGCATAACACTATACATAAATATACTATATATACTGTGTTACTCTTTTTACAAATATCATCTCATTTGATCCTCACAAAAACCAAATGATGTGGGTGCTTTATTATGTCAATTTTACAAATGAAAAAATTGAAGCAAGCTGAAGTTAAATATCCCGTGTATAATAACATGGTTTATGTTTCTGAGTCCAGATTTGAATTCAAGTCTTCTTGACTCCAGGCCTAATGCTCCAGTCACACTGTTCCACTTAACTGCCCATGGGAAGGGGTATATTGGAAGTGAATGAAATATTGAAAATTATTTATTAAACTTTTTGCTAGATAATGTGCTAAGTATTGAGGAATCAAATTTTGAAAAAAATCTCTTCAAGGAGCTTACAACTTAATAACTAAAGGAGCTTACAATTTAATAACTAAAGACAAAATACAAAAGGAAGATAAAATGATTAATGGGAAGTAAAGAGAATCTAGAAATGTGTTCCTAGTGATGATATTTGTATAGCCAATACCAAGCAGTGTAGCTGGTGGAAATTTAAAAAGATCAATGAAAAATGATGAACCTTCAATAAAGGAATACTTGGGGAGAAAATTTTTTCCCCAATTTCCAGCTCTCCAATCAAGTGGAGAGGCAACTTGAGAAGTTATTGATTGAAAAGTAAAGAATCTGCTGTCAAAGAACCTATATTATAGTGAGTTTGGAAGGAAGACTATAAAATTCCTTCTAAAAAACAAATTATGCATATAACCTTTTTTTTAAAAAAAGCATAATGTATAAAGTGAATGGAATTAGTTGAAATATAGACACTAAGAAATTATTTCATAAGAAAAATATAAATTTTAACTCCATATTCATATAGATTTATATATGAAAGGTTCAGGTCTCACTTCAGTGAAACACTACAGTGGAAAAATTGGAACATGAATGAAGCATTGGTAGAGGTGAGAACTGGTCCAATCATTTTTTAACCATTCTAAGATGTTAATTGATCTATTTCTTTTTTTATTAATATTAATTAATTGATTTAATTTTTAAAATTTACAAATCTCATTTTCCTCCCTCCACCCCCCCCCCACAAAAGGCAGCCTGTTAGTTTTTACATTGTTTCCATGCTAAATATTGATTTAAGTTGAATGTGTTAAGAAAGATACACCCTTAAGGAAAAATAAAATAAAATATTAGATAGCAAAATTACATAAGATATTTTTTTATAATTAAAGGTAATTAATCTTTTTTCAAACTCCACCATTATTTCTCTGAATCCAGATGGTATTCTCCTTCCCAGATACCCCCAAATTAACCCAGATTGTTGCACAGATTGAATGAGAAAGTCCATTGAGATTGAACATCAACCCCATGCTGCTGTTATGGTGTACAATGTTCTTCTGCTTCTGCTCATTTCACTCAGCATTAGTTTATGCAAATCCTTCCAGGTTTCTCTGAATGCCCATCCCTCCTGGTTTCTAATAGAACAATAGTATTCCATCACATACATATACCACAGTAAATTAAGGCATTACCACAATTGATGGACATTCACTCAATTTCAAATTCTTTGCCACCACAAACAGAACTTCTGTGAATATTTTTGTACAAATGACATTTTTACCCCTTTTCAAGCTCTTGTTAGGGTAAAGACCCAGTAGTGGTATTGGCAAAAGGTGTGCCCTTTGGGCATAATTGCAAATTGCTCTCCAGAAAAGATGGATGAGTTCACAGCTTGACCAACAATGTATTAGTCTTCCAGATTTCCCACATCCCTCCCAACAAAGATCATTGTCCTTTCTGGTCATATTGGCCAGTCTGAGAGGTGTGAGAATTGCTACGTCAGCTTTTTTTCATTTCAGCTGAAGCAAAATACATTTTGCTCCAACCTTTAATTTATATTTATCTCTCTGCTTCAAATGAGTTTCTTGTAAGTAGCATATTGTAGGATTCTGTTTTTTAATCTACTCTGCTATTTGCTTCCTTTTTGGGGGAGAGTTCATCCCATTCACATTCACACTTATAATTGATTTCTCTTTATTGCCCTCCATGATATTTTCCCTCTATTTTTATTTTCCTCCTTTTTTTACTTTATCCATATTCCCCAGTATTTTACTTCTGAAAAGCACCTATTTCAGTGTGTTTTACCCCTTATATCCAAACCCCCTTCCCTTTACTCCCCCTTATCCTTTACCCCTTCTTCCTTCCCTTCATTCTGTTAGTTCCTCTTTTCCTTCCTCCCCCTCCTTCCCCCCCTTTTAATACTTTAAAGGTAAGATAAATTTCCCAACAAAGTATGTGTATGTTAACTTTAAGCCAAATCTGATGAGAGTAAGATTCAGGCACTTCTCCCCTCCTCCCTTCTTCCCCTCTATTGCAATAGGTCCTTTGTTCCTCTTTATGTAATGTGACTTACCCCCATTCAATATTTTCCATCCTTTTATCTCTTTACTGTTCCCCCTTTTAAGGAGATAATATTTTTAAATCATTCTACCATAGTCACAGTTAAGTTATGAGTGTCCAACATTTCTGTCTAGGTATATTCTCTGTAATTCTCTACATTTCTTGAGTCATGAGAGTCTTTCTCCCAGGTGGCAATATAGTCAGTTTCAAGTTGTTGGATAGTATTTTTTTCTTTACCTTTTTTTTAACCTTTCATGTGTCTCTTGGGTCTCCTTTTAGAAGTACAAATATTCTATTTAGTTCTAGTCTGTTCATCAGGAAAAAGTTGGAAGTCTCCTATTTCATTAAATGTCAGTTTTGCCAGATAATGTATTCTTGGCTGCATTCCAAGCTTCCTTGTTCTTCTGGAAAATTGCATTTGATCCCTTAATGTTGATGCAGCCACTTCCTGTGTAATACTTACTGTGGTTACATGGTATCTAAATTGTTTCTTTCTGACTGCTTTCAGGATTTTCTATTTTATCTGATAGTCTTGAAATTTGTCCACAATTTTCCTTCATGTTTTCATTTTGGGATGCCTTTCCAGAGGGAATCAATGTATTCTTTCAATAAATATTTTGCCCTTTGGTTCCATGATGTCAGGGAAATTTTCCATCACGAATTCTGAAATATTAAGTACAGGCTTTTTTTTTTCCTCTTCAATATTTTCAAGGAGCCCAATGATTCCTAAGTAGTCTCTCTTGTTTCTATTCTCAAGGCCAGTGATTTTGCCAATGAGGTATTTTATATTTCCTTCTATTTTTTTTATATTTTTTTGGTTTTGTTCAACAGATTCTTGTTGTCTCATGAAGTCAGTTTCCACAGACTCCATTCTTTTTATAGGCAAGATTTTCTTCATTTACCTTTTGCAACTCCTTTTCCAATTGGTCAATTCAATTTTTGAATGAGTTTTCTATTTGATTAATTTGAGAGAATAATATTCTTTTGGCATTTGGGGGGTTGGGTGTAGGTTTAGGTGGGGTGGGGTGAGGGTGGGATTGTTGCTATTTTTGTTCTCATGAAGAGGACTCAGCTGAAATTAAAGACTGAATTCCAGGTCCTCCAGACCAATTGAACCCATTGGATTGATGTCCAGCCACACTCTTCAACTCTCTGTGCTAGAAATCACCCTGTAGCCCTGCTGGGGCTCCCCTAACCTCTGCTTCCATGACCAAAGACACTGCAACTCATCTTAGGTTACTCCAGCTCTCATCCTGCCCTTGCTGGCTCTCTGTCTCTACTTTCAGCTCATCCACGATCCCCAGAGACAGACCCTGAGGGAAATGTTCTCCTCCTAGCTTCTTTTTCTGGGTTTTGTCGATCAAAATTCTGTTAAGAGGTTTTTTTCATATTATATCTGAGTGCACACCAGAAGAATTTAACACAGTGTTTGTCTTCTCTCCACCATCTTGGTGGGAAGTCCTGGTCCAACTATTTTGAAGAAAAATTTGGAGCCGTGCTCAAAAGACTATAAATCTGTGCTCATCTGATTACCCAGAAATATAACTCTTACACCTGTCTATAATAACAAAGTTTGAAGAAAAAAGAATGGTGCCTATATTACAAAAATATTTATAATAGCTATTTTACTTGTGGTAAAAAATTGAAAATTGAAATAATGTCCATTACTTGGGAAATGGCTGACTTTGATTAAATGCCATTCTGGTATAAGAAATGAAGGACAGGATAGTTAGGGGGGAAAAAAAACTTTGGAAGATATATAACTTGGTGCAAAATAAAGTGAGCAAGAACCAAAAAAACAGTGTACCTGATAAGGGGAATATTGTAATAGAGATCAACTGTGAAAGAATTAGCTACCCTGCTCAACAAAATAATCCATGCCGATTCCAAAAAATTATGTACTCTGACTAAAGATTGAAGCACACTTTTTTCCACTTTATATTTCTTGTTTTATTTTTTTTTCAACATGGACATGGAATATATTTTATATGACTTCACATGTTTAGTTGAAAAATCTCTTATCTCAGTGTTTTGGGGAGAACTCAAAATGTTGTTAAAAATAAGTAAAGTAAAAGAAAAAATCATATGAAATTAAATAAATAGACAAGCAGGAAATCATTGTTCTTTACTCATTTGTATAATAATTGGGAAATCAGTACCAGAGTGGTTAAGCATATAATTTATGGTCTCAAAATATGTATGTAGTCCTAGAAAAATCTGAATCCATACTTTTGTTTCTGGAATAGTGCTTTTATTCCTAACCTCCACTTCCATATGCAGTACAGCAATGTATATACATGATAGATAGATAAATAGATAGAGATGCAGAGAACTTCGAATTTCTTGAAATATTTCATATTCTTCTTTGCTCAAGAGAAAACAATCTTAATTTTATAGATGTAGATGAGAATAGGCCTTTAAAGGTAATAATATTTATCTCTTTCAATTAACAAACAAAATTCCCTGCATTCTGACTCTGGATGCGGATACTATGCTTCAACTGTCATCTAAATCTCGAACTTTTCTTGGTGTCTCAGCTGTCCTTTCTGTACAAAATCCATAAATCCTCTGACCACATTCAGGAATATTCTTTTACTATTTTGATTACTTTATCTCACTCTTGTGACACTTTTTTTATGGTTTACTCTGGTCAATCTTCATTCTCTTTCTGGCTTCTAACAGTTTGACTTTGCAAAATTTTCAGTATGTCCCCTACCTGGAAGTCCTCACTTTACTCTCAAATATGTATTCACTTTTCATCTTTTTGGGTGTGTATTATCTTTTCTCCCCCATTAGATTTTAATTTAATTGACAACAGAGATTCTCTTTTTTTTCATTTGTACCACTCATGCTTAGCACAGTGACTAACAAAATGGCATTTTCAGTTGTGTCTGATTCTATGAGCCAATTAGAAATTTTCATGGTAAAGATCCTGAACTAAGTTGCCATTACATTCTCTGGGTCATTTTACTGGTGAAGAAACTGAGACAACAAGATTAAGTGACTAGCCTAGGGATCACATGTCTTATAAATGACTGAAGTCAAACTTAGGGCTGTATTACCTAACATGGATTACAGACTAAAGAAGTTTTATTGGTCATTATGATATTAGAATTTAGACTTCTTTAAGGAATCAATTGACTCAATATTTTTGTTGTTTGTATCTATATCCTTAGTCCTTATACAGTGCCTAGAATATAGTAAATAACTAATGAAATATTTACTGCCTTGCCAAATTGCCTTTATATGAAGTAACTGAGGTTCATGGATATGAAAAAACTTATGCAAGTTGTATACATAGACTAAATAAATAGAATCATAATTAAAACCCTGTTCTTTTTACCATAAACCTTAATACATTTCTTTTCACTGATTACAAAGTAGATTGCACCCTTTAAATGATTTTGTTTCCATGTGTATAAATATATATAAAAGTGTTGCACTTTATGACTTTTTAGACTTCGAAATCTATATTCTAGTTTCTTATCAAAGATCATACACTTCAGGAAGACAAAGGAAAGTTTCACTATGAGACAGATTCCTGCCTCTTGACATACTTTTATCATATCTCTTTTATACTTAATGTCTGCCATCCAGGAGGAAACCTAAGAACATGAAATTCTTAAACAGGATCTAAGTAGTAATATGCATATGTTCTCACCTTCCAGTTAACAATATCTATTGTTAGGCCTGGGGTGGGGGGATAAATCTGGGAATTATAACTCTCAAAGGGGGGATACCAGTTGAATTATTTCATTTTACAATTTAGCTTTAGCTGTTTTCATTCTAATTACGCAGCACCCTTATGTTACTTGCCCACGAATTTGCTTCTATTCTTGAAATAATCCAGTAAAGTATAGCATTCTGCTATCCTGTGAACTTCAATAGCAGTTAAAAAATGGAATTGAGGGGGTGGAATAAGGGAGAAAAAGGAACAAGCATGACTTTAGGGAAATCCCCTGGTGAGATGTTCATAGGTGGATGGCAGGCAGAGGTTAGAAGGTGCCTTGCGTGTAACCCATAAGGAGTCAGAATGATTGACAAGGTCAGGGTATGTGGAGCAATAACATTTGAACATTAGTTTGATTGAAACTTGAAGAGTTTGAATAAGTCAAAAGATTGTGGAAGGAGAAAATCAAAAATTCCCCAAAGTAACTTTTTTTCCCTGACAGGAGTCATGTGACCAAAAAATAGACTTTCGCTTGGCTAAGTATAGGAAGACTCACATGAATGAAAGGAGGATAAAAAGACAGACTGGCTCATAATCCAATAGACCCCCAACAGTCTCTTCGATTTTTTTTCTTTTGTAGGATTTGGTAAAATACTAAATTGTTTTCATGCTTATCTTTTTCTGCATGAAACTAACTATACAGTTATCAGAAACCATTTATAAATATAATTAAATAATCAAATCTTCACACCAAAAGCAATGGCATCAACCTAGTTGATGTTTCTCAATTATATAATTATTTATTATAAAATCTTCCAGTGATGCTCTGAAAGTACCTTACACTATGGATGTGACCCTATCCTAGCAAGAATTATGACAATGGGATGCAAAATCTGGTATATCCTATAAAGATGAAAAATTACAGAGATAACAGTAGATCTATTGTCCAAGAATCTATCTAGAAAAGGCTTATCTCTGGGAGATTGGCTTGGGAGAGGGGGGTTGAATGAGAGGCGATCACAATTTTTATCAATATACTAAAGAAATCATGGATCCATGAATTCAGTTAGTTTTTTTTTTTTGTTTTGTTTTGTTTTGTTTTGTTTTTAGTTTTTGCAAGACAATGGGGTTAAGTGGCTTTCCCAATGCCACACAGCTAGGTAATTATTAGGTGTCTGAGACCA
This sequence comes from Macrotis lagotis, assembly GCF_037893015.1. Classification (NCBI taxonomy): domain Eukaryota; kingdom Metazoa; phylum Chordata; class Mammalia; order Peramelemorphia; family Peramelidae; genus Macrotis; species Macrotis lagotis. Next base: position 70,345,859 of record NC_133658.1, read on the forward strand.
GATTTGAACTCAGGTACTCCTGACTCAGGGCCAGTACTCTATCCTCTGCGCTCTGCGCCACCTAGCTGCCTCTCAATTAGTATTTTAAAAGTTGTATGTATGATGCATACAACTTTTAAAATACTAATTGATCATTTTATTGTATATATGGGGAATTATGATGTGTATATATATATATATATATATATATATATATATATATATATATATATATGATATTATGTTGTATGTATGGGGAACACAGTGGGGAGTTTGGAAAACAAAAACAAAAATGGAAACAGTTTCTGCCCTCAATGTATGTGAATTTTACTAGAGAGAAACAAAAAATATATATAGATGAGTAGCGATAACATACAAGTCTTTCGATGTATTTATAATTAAGCTCCCTAGATCTGCTCTTTGAGCATTGAGTGACTTATGGAAATGTTCATTTCTTGACTTTTCACAGAGATGTTCACTTCATTCTCAGCTCAATCTATTACCTGGATTACCATACTTCCTCACCCCTATTTGTATGCTCCTCTCTCTCTTTCTCTCCTCTTTCTATTTTTATATGTCTCATACTTTTTCTTCTTTTAGCATTGAAGGTCCTTGGGATAGGCCATCTCTCTTTCTCTCTCTTGTATACTCAAGGCTCAGCATAGTGTACATAGTAGTAGTACATAGCAAAAGTTTAATAAAAAATTTTGCCTTTCTTGTCTATCTTATTTTTCTTCTACCTATCAGATATTTATTTATTTATCTATCTATCTGTTTATCTATCTATCTATTTATTTATTTATTTGTTTGTTTGTTTATTTATTTAGTATTCTGGAATGAGAGAAGTTCAGACTAAATCTCATATGAAGAACACTGAGATAGTAGGAGGTGAGAAGAAACTGAGGGCGTGTAGTCATGAGAGCAACTCTTAGAAAAATGTGTAGAAAAGGGAAAACTAATATCATGTGTGGCAAACAGCAAATAAAAGTTTGATTGCCACATGAAGAGTGGATGAGAACAATTTGTAATATGAATGGAAAAATGTTCATTTAAATTATGAAGTGTTTATGGAAAGGGATTTGTGCCTCATCCTAAAGACAATAGACAACAATTGATATTTTTTGAACAGGGAAAGTCAAATGGTCATAACTATCCTCTGTTAAATTTATTAAAATGGCAATAAATGAAGTTTTATGTCAAGAATGAAATGGAAAGAAGAGACAGTTGAGGCAAGTGGATAACTACTACAAAAGGAAAGACAAAAATGATCAAGGTTGAACTCAGGTGATGGTTGTATGAGTGGAAAAATATATGCAACCTTGAAATAAAAGATATGATAATTAGAAAATTCAAGAATGTTGAAAAAAATCTAGTTCTACTCCTTTTTGGGTTTAATGAATCTCTGTCACTCCTGAAGCATAAACAAGTGATCAATATGATTTTGTTTCAAAAAGTTCTTGTGAAAAAATTGATTCTTCCATGTTTCAACTATAAAGTTTAAGATGCATATTTTGCTATAAAACCTCAGATGTGGAATTGGGAAATTTTAAAATAATTTCTGATTATTCCTTTAAATCATGAATTTCATGAGCAAGTACAAAAAGTTTAATCCTTCCAAATAATAGTCCTCCAAAAACTTGTGCAGAGCAACCATGTTCCCCTCAAGTAATATTGTTGTCTTTTTAAACTGCTCCTCCTGAGATGAAAGTGAATTTGCTCACTATTCTTATCTTTCTTTGAACAAGATGCTGCTGGTCAATTCCTCATAAAAAATCATGAATACTACTCATAATTCAGAGTAACCATGATCTAATTTCTAACCAAAGATCTAATCTCTTATAGCTAATTTGGAGGAGGAACAACTAGGTGTAGATATATTCAGGATATGAAATTCTCTCTCTGTCTCTTCTCTCTCTTCTCTCTCTCTCTCTCTCTCTCTCTCTCTCTCTCTCTCTCTCTCTCTCTCTCTCTCTCTCTCTTTCTGTTTCTCTCTACACATACGTGTGTATATGTATATATACATATATATATATATGATGTTTCATTTACAACTAGAACCCTGACTTGTTTTAGATTCCTTTAACCTGTATTATTCTATAATCTTTGAGTATTTTCTGAAAACAAAAAAGCATCAAAAAGTATTCTATTTATTTAAACTAGCTACACATATAATAACAATTGATAATAAAATAGTGATTTATGCAGTTTTGCATAATTGGGAGAGATTTCATATGCTATTTTTTATTATTTTTGCTTATTCAGTTAAATATTACTCAATTACTTATAAAATTGGCAATCTTGCTTTAAACGTTTGAGTTACAAATTTTTTCTCTCTATCTCCTTGTAATGACAAGTATTTTGATTTCAATTAAACATGTGAAGTCATGTAGAATATATTTTCATATTATCTATGTGGCAAAAAATCACAAACAAAATAAAATTAAAAAAATTAAGGATATACATCAATTGAAAATCACAGTTTATCACTTCTCTCCCAGGCTTTGGATGGCATTTTTTCATCTGGGGTCTTTTGGAATTGTATTGGATCATTGTCTTGATCAGACTTAGTAAGTCTGTTAGACTTTTCTCTGGGTTTTGCTTATTTTATTTTGATATGAGATCATATAAGCCTTTACAGGTCGTTCTCAAGACATCTTATTTTTTCCTTATCATGCAATAGTATTTCATCAAACTGTATACCACAACTTCATCACTCATTCCTTAATAAGATGAATATATGGATTTTTGATTCTTTGTAATCCAAAAAAAGAGTGGGTAAAAATATTTTGGTACTATTAAGATCATTTTACTTTTTATTTAATCTGAGATAGAGACCTAGTGAAAGGGAATGCAAAATTTTAAAATTCCTTGGAGGAAGTTCCAAATAGTTTTCAAGAATGGTAGAATTAGTTCAGAACTATACCAATAGTGGTTTAGTATCCCAGTTTATTTCCACATCCCTGGTTAAATTTGTCATTTTTTTCATGTTAGTCAATTGATATTTAAGGCAGTTTTTAAAATTTTCATTTCTATAATGAGTAGTGATTAAGTTAATTTTTTTAAATGTGACTATTGATAGCATTGTTTGTTTCTGTAAACTGCCTACTCATATTGTGTGGCAATTTATCAATTTGGGAAGGCCTAATATTTTTATAAATAATTTTTAGAATTTTAAAAATATATGTTGAGAGAAGAGGCCTTTATCAGAGAAGCTTATGGAAAAATTTCTAGTTATCTTTTTTGTACTAATTTTGACTGCATTGTTTTGTTTGTGCATAAGCTTTGTAATTTCATATAATCAAAATTATTCAAACACTCTTTTCCTTACTTGGTGATAAATTCTTACTTCATACATAAATCTTGCAGGTACAGTTTTATGATTCCCCCAATTTACTTATGTTATCACTTTATGTCAAAATCATTTATCAGTTTTGACTTTTTCTTGGTATAAGATGTGAAATATTAGTCTATGACTAGGTTTTTGTCAAAGTGATATCCATTTTCTTTGTCAATAGGTGAGTTCTTAACACATGCAGTTTGATCTTTGAGTTGATCATATATAATATATATATATATATATATATATATATATATATATATAATCTTCTATTACTAGTCATTGTGTACCTACCTATTCCACTGATGTACAACTTTATTTCTCAGTCACTATCATATTGTTTTTATAATTTAACACTACACTATATAGTTGGAAATTTGAAATTACTAATCTGCCTTCAACATATTTTTTCCATTGATTCTCTTTATATCCTTGATCTTTTATTCTTCCCAGATTACTTTTGTGATTTTTCTAACTCTATTTAAAATTCTTTTGTAGTTTGATTTGCATGAACCTGAATGAATCAATTAATTTAGTTAGAATTGTCATTTTTATATTATTGGCTCAACTTACTCATGAGCATATGGTATTTCCTTAATTGTTTCTATTTGTTATTATTTTGCATGTTGTGTGTTTGTATGAAAAATTATTGTAATTCTGGTCAAAGATTCTCTCAGTTTGTTTGATAAATTCCAAGTATTTTCCATTGTCTGTACTTACATTAAAAGGAATTTCTCTTTCTAACTCTTCCTGTATTTGTTTCTGAAATTTTTCTGCTTTAATGCACTGCCAGTTTTTGTGAAGGTGTCATACATAGCTGAAAAGGTAGACTCAATTTTAGTTAATGCCCCCCCTACACCCCGAGAGGTTTACAATTTTTCAATTTTTGTAAAATTATATTCATCACCTTGACTTCATTCTTTTTTTTAATTTTATGTTAGCATTTTTCTGGTTTTGAGAGGGGAAAGTTGAGGTTTCTCACTAGTATAATTTTGCTCTCTCTTTCTTCCTGTAACCCACTTGATCATTCCTTAAAAAAATGTATTTATTATGCCAGTTGCTGCATATGCATTTAATACTAAATTTACATCATTTTCTATGGTTCCTTTTAACAAGATGTGGTTTCCCTACTTATTCCTATTCATTAAATTTTTTGTTGTTTTTACTTTTAGTGACAATTAGGGTGATCAGTGGGAAAACTTTGAGTCAGTAAGACTCATCTCTCTGAGTTCAAATCTGGCTTCAAAGTCTTACTTGCTGTGACATCCTGGACAAGTCATTTAATCCCTTTGTCTCATTTCCCTTTTTTCTAAAATGATCTAGAGAAAGCAATGGTACATCACTACAGTATCTTTGTAAAGAAAACATCGAATGGTTTCACAGAGCTCCAGACATGACTGAAATGACTGAACAACAAAACTTTTTTGCTTTTGTTTTTGCTGAGATCATGATAATTACCCTTGAATTTTTTTTATTTTAGTTGAAGCATAATAGATTTTGCTCCAGCTCCTAATATTAATTCTTTGCATCTCTCTGTTTTAAATATATATTTAATTGTATTACAGTTTTTAATTTATTCTGCTATATAGCCTAATTTTATGGGTGATTTCATCCTATTTATGTTAACAATTATTATTGCTAAAATTACATTTCCTTGCATCCTATTACTTCTGTTTATTCTTCTTTGTCATTTTATCCTGACTTATCTCTATAGTCTGTTCTGCTTTTGACCACTGGCTTCTTTTATTTTTCCCTTTGTTTTCTTCTTTCTCTTCTCTTATTCTCTACTCCTCTTGCTTCTTTATTGGACAAGATACATTTCTTTTAACATATATATATGTATGTATATGTGTGTGTACATATGTATGCATGCATGTAAATATATCCATACACACATATATACAAACACATAAACACGCACATATATGTATGTATGTGTATTCCCTATTTGAACAAATTTAAATGTGAGTGATGTTCAAGTATTGTCTACTCTTTGAAATTTTCCCCTTAGCTAAAAAATAAAAAAGAGAACTTTTTTCCTACTTCCTTTTTGTGACATAATTTTCTCTCTTCTTCCGTTCCCTTTTCCCTTGTCCAAGCATAACACTCTTTCTCACCAATCATTTGTGTATATCATCTTAACATAATCAACTAACTCCCAAACTTCTTTTTATGTGCAAATCTTCTAATACTGTAATAATTATAAAGTTCTTAAAGATTGATGTATCACTTTTTCATATAGAAAGGTAGAGTTTAACCTTGAGTCTCATATGATTTCTCTTTTGTATTTACCTTTTTATGTTTCTCTTGAGTCTTGTATTTGAAAGTCAGATTTTTCTTTTTCTTCTTCTGCTTTAATATTTCATATATATATTTTTTCAACTGCAATGCAAAAAAAACCCTCCCTTCCCTTTCTCTTCTCCATCGAAGTGAATCTGATATAAGATACATATTTAAAGCAATGTTTAGCATATTAACTTATTAGGAATGTTGTGAAATAAGAATTCAAAATAATGGTGGGGGATCATGAGATAGAAAGAAACAACATAAAAGAGTTTTTTGAATACAAGCTAAATAAATTTTGTTAGTGTTGTTGGGGTTGTTGTATGTGTATGGTATTTGCATAACAAGTCTCAGGATTGTCATTGATCACTGAACTACTGAGAGGCGCTATGTCCAACATAGTTGATTATCTTACAATACTGCTGTTAATGCCTACAGTCTGATGTTTCTATTCTTTTCACTCAGCACGAGTTCAGACAAGTCTTTCCAGGATTTTCTAAAGTCTAATCACTCAGGATTTCTTACAGAAAAACAGTATTCAATAACATTGATACATCATAACTTGTTGAGTTATTTGATGGGCATCCCCTCAATTTCTAATTTGTTAACTAGACAAAATTAGTGCTGTAACTATTTTTGTACATGTGAGCTTTCCCCCACTTCTTTTTTGATCTCTCTGGCATTTAGACTTAGTATTGGTATTGCAAGATCAAAGAGATTCATAGTTTTCTTACCCTTTGAGTATAGTTCCAAATTGCTCTACAGGATGATTAGATTAGTTAATATCTGTACTACCAATGCATTAGTGTATCAATTTTCCCACATTTTCTCCAACATTGATCATTTTCCTTTGTTGGCAATTTTTGTCAATTTGTCAAGATTTTAGCCAAGCTATTAAGTAATACCTCAGAGATTCACATTTCTCCAACATTAATGAATTGGAGAATTTTTTTCATATGATCATAAGATAGCATTAGTTTTTTCATCTGTAAAATGACTTTTCATATCCTTTGACCCTTTATCAAAAGGAGAATGACTTACATTTTAGAAATGAGTCATTTTCACAATAGTTGTGCAACCATTTCCCCTGCTTTCTACATTCCTTCTAATCTTGGTTGTATTGGTTTTATTTGTGCAACAACATTTTATTTCCCTCTATCCTATCTTTACCCTATTTGTACTTTTGAAAGTCAGATTTTCTATTCATCTCTTATCTTTTTATTAACTTGAAAACCTACTATTTCATTAGAAAAACAAAATTTCCCTTAAAAGATAATCCTCAGTTTTGTTTGGGAAATTATTTTTGGTTATACTCCTAACATTTTTGCTATCTGGAGAATCATAATCCAAACTCACTGCTCCTTTTTATTGTGAAATCTCCTTCATGTGATCATCAGTGGAATATTTTAATTTCTTTTTTATCATCTGGTTTTCAGTTTTTTTCTTAATGTCTCGGTAAAAGATGCCTGTATTCTGTTTGTTTTTTTGTTTTGTTTTGTTTTATTTCATTTTATTAGGTCATAGGTATAAGTTACTTGCCCCAAGCCATACAGCTGGTAAGTATCATGTATGAAACTGGATTTGAACTCAGGTCCTCCTGATTCCAGGACCAGTGCTCTATCTGCTGTATCCTAACTATTCCTGATGATACATTGCAGGTAATAGAATGCTCCTTAAATTCTCTTTTTAATCTATTTTCTGTGAAAGTTGCCTTTATTTTGTGATATCTCCTGTAGTCTTTAGTTTTCTTTTTTTTGATCTTCTTTGTTTCATTGATTCTTAATGTCTCATGAAGTCATTAGTATTTACTAGTTTACTCTAATTTTAAGGAATTATTTCATTCAGCTAATTCACATGCTTTCTTTTCAATTTTGTCAATTCTTATTTCTAAGTTCTTTTCATCAGTGAATTTTTATATCTCTTTCTTTAAACCCATATTTAAATGCCTTTTCATAATTTTTCTTCTTTTCTGCCTCTACCAGTCTTATTTGATTTTGGCTCTTCCAAGAATTCTTATTGGGTTCCTGTCCAATTAACATTTGTTTTTTCCTCTTTGATCCTTTTCTTGTAACTGTTTTGATTTCCTTGTCTTCTTCTTAGTTTGCAAATTGGTTTATCCTACAAACATTGTAGATTTTTATTGTCTGGTTCTCTTTTTTCATTATTTTTTCCCTTTTTATGACCCATTTCTTAATTTGGAACTGTATGTTATTTTTGGACTGTCTTCAACTACATTGAACCCTTTAACTATTCTAGGAAAAATATAATTCTCAAGAGTTACAAGTGTTATATCTTCCCTTGTAGAGTTGTATATAATTTAATGTTCTTGACTAGCATTTATTTTGTTTTGTTTCCTCTTTTTAGTTACTTTTGTATGCATCTCTTGGGTCTTGTAATTAGAAATTGAATTCTCTGTTCAATTCTGATCTTTCATCAGGAAATTTTGGAAGCCCTCTATTTAATTGAACATCCAAATTTCCCCCTGATAGAATATGCTAAATTTTTCATGGTAGTATAAATTTTTCTTTTTTAAGAGTCTAAAATCCTTTGCCATCTGAAACAAGGTATTTCATGCCCTCTGGTTCTTCAAGGTTCAAGCTGATAAGTCTTGTGTAAACGTAATTGTGTTTCTTTTGTATTTAAAGTGGTTCTTTTTTGCTATTTGCAGTATTTTCTCCTTTATTTGAGAGTTCCAGAACTTGATTTTGATAGCCCTTGGAGTTTTTAATCTTGATGTCTCTTTCTGGAGGAATTCTATGTATTCTTTCAATAACTATTTTATCTTCTTCCTCTAATAGATTTGGACAGTATTCCTCTACTCTCTGGTGTGAAAGATACTCTGTCTTAATCTTATGCCTTTATTGTACTTTCCTTTTCCATACCAGGACTGGAGATTTGTAAGTTTTTAATGCTTCCAAGGTAGTGTGTTCTGCTTCAGAGGAATGGTCATTGATCTTTTCATTTTTGGTCTTACTCAGGAAGGACTTTGATTCCTTGGTCATGCTATGAATCTTACATTTCATGGTCCCTTTTTCCTTGGGATTGTTTCAAATGATCTCTCCTTTTCTTGGTTCTAGAAATGATTTTTCCTCTTAGGGCTTCCACTCTTTCAATCTAACATGTTCCTCTCATTCTTGAACTGTGACTCAAATGAGTATAGGTATTGTTTTGCCAAAACATTTCCCCTCAAGTTTTTACTCTCTCTCAATTGAAACTACTTCTTTCTGTCATTGAACTATCATTCAGAAATGAGTTTAGGCAAAAGAGCTGCCAGACAATATATCTGGTCCTCTGTCCAGGACTAGTAGAGGAATATTTTTTAATTTTTGCTGACTAGTTTCCAGGCCCCACTCCCAAAGGGGCTACTGCTTCTGTCTCCAATACTCAGTTCCATTGCTAGAATTTCTTTTTTGTTGGCACCAGGTCAACTTCCTCCCCATGTAACTCATCCATTTTTATGAGGGCTCTATCAATACAAAATTTGATTTGAAGTGTAATTTTAAATTGTTTGGAGGGAATATTGGGAAAGCTCATCTGAATGCTTCTCTACTATTACACCTGGCCTCCATCTCCTCTAAAGATTCTAACATTATTTACTGTTAAGAGATCTGGAAAGACTTAAGTTGAAGACTAGCCTCTAATACCTCATATTTTTCTGGGTAAGTTACATAATATCATAATACTGTAGACACTTATCTAAGAAGGGATGGCAAATATATTTGTAGTTTATAGAAGATGAAGTGAGAAAATTAAACTGGTAGGGGGAGGAAGTAATAATTATGTTGTGCTTTATTAAAAAAATCTAGTTTGAAATGCTATGTGAATAAGGAAAAAGCAATAATTGATTAAAGATGGTGGATATCACAGCAATTCAGGCAAATGGTGATGAGACTATTGAATTATTTATTGATAGAGAATGAGACAATGTTTTTAAGTGTTTATACAATTTAAGGTGTTTATACAATTTAAGGTGTTTATACAATTCTTCTATTCTCAGACAAAAGATCTGTCTCCTTTCCTGATTGATGAAGATACCCCATCTCAGCAGCATTAACTAGAGCTAGTCAATCTGCCTTGGTTAGAATACATTTTTTTTTGTGAACCTCTAGATTCTCCAGAAGAAAGCAAAGAAAGAATTGGTTTATATTAGTAGACAATTTCTGTATTTAATACATTCATACACATGTCAAAATTCTGAGTCAGTATTACTATCTAATTTTATCCTTACAACTACCTAGGTAGGCACTACAAATACTATTTAAAAGATAACTAAGGCACAGAGAGTTTCAGTTGTATCCTCATCATCACATAACTATTAAGCATCAAAGTTCAGATTCAATTCCAAATCTCTCCTGATTCCTCATCAATCTTTATTTTAAATCTAAAGTGTAATTTTGTATTATTAATAATAATCTGTGTTATGTTATGACCTTATAAAAAGTAAAAAGCATTCTTTAATACCTATTATTAGCATGACAAAGTGGGTGAGCAAGAAGGAATATGATTTTTTCCATGTATACTTAAAGAAATTATTTATTTAACTTTATCCTCTAATAGGAAATGTATGACACATAATTTAATTATGAGGTCCAGAGAATATTATGACTATTAATCCAAGGAAAATATAAGGAAATTAACTATGACTTATTCAAAATATGAACAGAATGAGAGTTAATGCATTGCTTTCATTTTCTTCCTTGCTTTAGGTAATAGTTTAATCTTGTGCAATATTTTCTCTACCTAAACATATTGGTAGCTCTAGTTGCTGTTTGTTAATCATTCTTTATTGAAAGCAGGGAACTCTATCCATTGCTGTATTACAAGGTACGGCTAATGCTGTTATGCATGGTCCTGATTTTAGCATACTCTTCCAAATATTCAAAGTGAAATCCAAAGAAACTTCCTCCTTAATAGAGTCTTCAAATTTGCTCTACTCCAGAAAAATACTCATAGAATGTTAGATCCTGATATGCTAAGGAATACCTGCTATCTGTGAGAGGTTGAATTTTCTAGATTTCTTAATATAAAGAAACATTTATTTTGTTTCTAAATATATATTTTTATTACACCTAATTCAATTAAAATCTATAATCTCTGTGGGGGATACAAATAAACAAGACAGAACTAAATGATATCTTAATGCTACAATTCTCAACAATTAGTGGATAAAAGAACAAATCATGTAAATAATTATAATAAAAACAAAAATGACCAAACAACATAGCAAAATTTTGAGTATGAAGTTAGTCAAAGGGAAAAAACTTTGAAATACAGTTCATCATTCATTAACAAAATAATAAAGTAGTCTTGATGAACTGACTATGCAATTTTAAAAATTAGCCAAAATATTCAATATAAAAAGAAGAAATTGAAATGTAAAATGTAAAATGCAATATAAAAATAAAAGAATAAATTATGAGCCAGAAAAGCTATAAAACTTAAAAAAATTAAAGTTAGTTTAACTTTTGTTCAATTTTGGGAACAAAATGAAATGAGCACAACAGATAAAATAAAGTAAAATCAAAGCTAGAAGAAAAACTTCTAGAATCTATTATATAGCTATACATACATATATATATGTATAGCTATAGTTCAGCACAAATGGAAATTCAAAAAGTATTTAATATCTGTAAAAACATAAATAAGACAGTCAATTTAGCAATATTACAATATAAATAAATTAGTTTCAGGAAAGAACATTCAACTAACTGCAAAGGAACTACAGGAGGGAGGAGAAAATACCCTTATTCTAAATGAGTTTTTCAGAGAATTGCATCAAATTTAAAGTACTGTTACTAACTATACAATGCAAACAGTTCTTTAAAAAACTGAAATGGAAACTATATATTTCAAAAAGCAAATACAGTAATAATTTAAGAAAGCATGAAGTAAAGAAAGATCAGCATCCTCCACTCTTGATTCTTTTATTCTTTTGTTATATCACTACTCAACTTTTGACAAATCTCAGCCCTTCATTACTCCCATTTACCACTTTTGTTCTTATATATGGACTGCTAAACAGAGCTTGACAAAAGTCACCTGGGCTCATTTGAGTACTTTATAAATTCATGTTATCCAGCTACAACTGGTCCCTTACTGTAGCAAAGTCATCCTTTGCTTAATTAATCTCTTCTCTATTTCCCTACAAATACTATTTCAAAGCTCCTCTCTGAGAAAATGTAGACCATTTAATTGTGAGCCTCCTTTCTTGTCTCCATCTCAAAATCCACTGATATCAGCCCTCTCTTTTTTCCAATTGTCTAAAAATGTAGCATTCCTTCTTCCTATTACATGATTATTTCCTACTGCTTTTAAACAAATCTAAATCTCCCATCAATTTTATTAAACAACAGTAAATTTTAGTACGTTTGGCCAACTAAATTATATCTCTCCTCTGTTTCTCAGGAGAAAAAAAACAAACAAAAAAATTACATTCTTCAGAATAAAACTCCCTTTCTCAGCATAACTCCTACCAAACAAATAACTAAATTCTCTGGAATAAAATCTAGCATTTAGATTTTTAAGCCCCAGTTATCATTCCATGTACCATCCTATTATTCAGACTCCATTTGTATATTATGTGCCCTCATTCACTCTACAATCTACCATGACTCCTCATCTACTGTCTTTGTCTTTTTGGTAGTTGTGTTCTATACCTGAAATGTTCTCCCTTTTCATCTCAAGCTCATACAATCCTTCTTTTCCTTTGAGAGACAGTCCAAGTATCATCTTTTGCAACATGACATCTTTCTTTATTCTTTGAACTATTAATGTCCCCTTTTATTTATTTGTGCTTATTCTCTGTATACTTATTACATGTGTGATTGTGCTAGAAAGCAATTCCCTGAAAGTGGGTATAATTTCATTTATTCTAGAGGTATTCACCACATCACAGTATCTGGCACATAATAGATGCTTAATAAATGCTTGGAAATTATTAGAATGATCATTAATGAATTGGTACTGCACTTGTGTAGGTGAAACCTAAATAATTTTCACTGGCATAGAGAATACATGGGAACAATTTAGTATTTTTTCTGTTACTTGTAAATTTTTTCTCATCACTACCTCTCTAATTTGCCTTTCCTTCTATCACCTTCCTCACTTCTATTTTACCCCATGCCTTCAACTTCCCTGGAGGGTACAATAGATTTCTCTACCTAAATGAGTATGAATATTATTCCCAATAGATTTATCTACCTAAATGAGTGTGGATATTATTCCCATTTTAAGTAGTTCTTAAGAGAAAAAGAATGCTGGTCATCCACCCCCATGATTTCCCTTTTTTGTTAAAACTCTTTCTATCCCTTTTATGTAAGATAATTTGCCTTATTCTACCTCTCTCTTCCTTCTTCTCCTAGTATATTCCTCTTTTACCATAATTTTAATATTTTGGAAAATCATTCCATGTGTATGAATAGAGCTTCCATGCTTTGAAAAATATATAATTTAATTTATTTGGGCATACTTAAATCAAATACAGATCAGAGCCTCTCTATACCTTAGCATTTATGTTTTTTTATGATCTTCAGCAAACATGTAAATTCACATACTGATATCTAGATTTTAGATGATTATCTTTTTATCCTTTATAAAGGATAATTTTCAGGAAAAGGACATAGCAAATTTGTGGGTCCATATATTTTCCCAGTTTCACAGATGCTGTCAGAATGCCCAGCTTTCAAAAGTCCAGATTATAATACATAATGCTTTAGAATGGTTTTATATCAGGTGCAAATTCTTTACAATTATGTTGAACAAAAATGTATTGAGAATTTGAAACATTTCTATTCTGTAGACCTTACAGGACTAAACTTTTATGACCTTCAAATGAAAGGATAATTGAGGTCAACAATCTGTGATTATAATGATGACAGTGATGATGCTAATGCGGATGCTAATGCTGATTTTGGAATGGGAAATCTTCAACTCTACACATAGGAACTAATCTGTAAATTAATGAATTGTTCTTTATTTTAATATTTAATGTTTTACCAACTAAATGGTAGTTTTCTAAAATCATTTTTGCAAGGTTTTGAGTTTTACATTTTTTCTCCCCACTTCAATCTCTTCCCTTCCCCTTTCCTCTGACAGAAATCAATTTAACAAAAGCTATACCTGTATAACCATGCTAAGTACAAATTCATATGAATCATAATTGAAAGAAGAATCAAATCCAAATGAAAGGAAAAAATACATAATATAAAAAACAACTTTTAAAAATTGAAGATAGTAAACTTAGGTCAACATTTAAACTCCACAGTTACTTCTCTAGATGAGTGGTGTTTTCAAACACAAATCTTAGAATTGTCTTTTGATTAATGCTAAAATGTGCAAGTCCATCACAGTTAATCATGACCCCATGTTGCTGTTAGTGTATATAATGCTCTGCTGGTTCTATTTACTTTACTAAGTATTAAATAACACAATTCTTTCCATGTTATCCTGAAACACCATCTATCATGATCTCTTATAGAAAAACAGTGTCCCATCACATAAATATGCCACAATTTCTTCAATCATTCCCCAATTGATGAACATCCCCTTAATTTCTAATTCTTTGCCACTACAAAATGTTGTTGTAAATATTTTTGTACATGAGACTTTTTTACACTTTTTCATGGTCTCTTAGGGCTATAGACCTAGATTGCTGGATCAAAGGGGAAGCATAATTTTAATCTGCTTTTGGCATAATTCCAAATTGTTTCTTTAGATAGTTTGGATCAGTTTACAAGCCCATCAATATTCATTAGTTTTTATGTATCTCCTCCAATAATGATCATTTTCCTTTCCTGGTGATATTGGACAATGTGATAAGTGTGATATGGTATGTCAAAGATGTTTTTACTTTGCATTGCTCTAATCAATAAAGATGTAGAATTTATTTCATTTGACTATAGATAGATTTAATTTCTTCATCTGAAAAAATCATTTTCATACCCATTGACCATTTATCAATTGGGAAATAACTTCCATTCTTATACATTTTATGCAGGTCATTGTATTTCTTAGAAATGAGTCCTTTGTCAGAAATACTAATTGCAAAAATTGTTTCCCAAATTACTGGCTTCCTTAAGTCTTGGTTTCAAGAACTTTTCAATTTAACGAAATCAAAATTATCCATTTTGCATTTTATAATGTTCTCTATCTCTTCTTTGGTTATTAACTGCTTCCCTTTTCATCTAATCACTATTTCTTATTCTTCTAATTGGTTTATGATATCACCTTAAATGTCCAAATTCTGTACCCATTTCAAACTTATCTTGATATAGGAAGTGACATGTTGGTCTAAACCTAGATTCTGCCGTATTTTCTTTCTTCTAGTTTTCCCAGTAATTTTTATCAAAGAGTAAGTTATTATCCCAGAATCTAGAATGTTTTTATTTATCAAATAATCAGATTGCTAGAGTCATTTACTGCTGTTTCTTTTTCACCTTATCTTTTCCACTTATCCACCACTCTTATTCTTAGCTGGTAACAAGTAGTTTTGATCACTGATACTTTATAATATTATTTCATATCTGATGTGGCTAGGCCAGCTTCCTGTGAATTTTTTTCAATTATTCCATATATATTTTGACCTTTTGTTCACCCATATAAATTTAATTGCTACTTTTTCCTAGGTCCAAAAAGTATTTTTTTTTAAATTTAGTGTCTCACTGTATAAGTATTTTTATTAGTAGATTTGTAATTTTTATTATATTAACTTGGCCTACCCATCAGCAATTGTCATTGGCCCAGTTATTTAGATTTGATTTTATTTGTTCTAAAAGTGTGTTTTCATATTGTTTTATATAGTTTTTGAGAACACTAGAGGATGAGATGGCAGGTAGACTACCAAGTGTTTTATGCTACCTACATTTATTCTAAATAAAATTATCTTTTCATATTTTGCAGCTGTGTCTTGTTAGTAATATAAATAAATGCTGATGATTTGGGGAGGGTTTATTTTATATCCTGCAATTTTG
The DNA here is from genome assembly GCF_037893015.1 of Macrotis lagotis. Taxonomy (NCBI): domain Eukaryota; kingdom Metazoa; phylum Chordata; class Mammalia; order Peramelemorphia; family Peramelidae; genus Macrotis; species Macrotis lagotis. The sequence continues at coordinate 70,361,426 of NC_133658.1, forward strand.
CTAAAGTTGTTAATTATTTCCAGTAGTTTTTGGATGATTTTATAGGATTCTTTCAGTAAACCATCATATCATCTGCAAAGAATGAGAGTTTTATTTCTAATTTACCTGTTCTAATTCTATCAATTTCTTTTTCTTCTCTGATTGCCAAAGCTAACATTTCTAATACAATTTTGAACAATAGTGGAGAAAATGGGCATTCTTGTTTCACCCCTGTTATTGGGAATGTTTCTAACTTATCCCCATTACATATAATGCCTCTTAATGGTTTTTCACTTTAAGGAAAACTCCATTTAATTTTATGCTCTCTAGTGGATAGGAATGATTGCTTGTATTTTGTCAAAAGCATTTTCAGCATCTATTGAGAAAAATCATACTTTTCTATTATGTTTATTATTAATATAGTCAATGATGTTGATAGTTTTCCTAATATTGAACTAACTCTGCATTCCTGATATAAGTCCCATTTAATCATAATGATAACTTGCAGTAATTAATTTGTTAATGTTTTATTTAAAGTTTTTACATCCATATTCATTAGGGAAATTTGTCTATCATTTCCTTTCTCTGTTTTCACTCTCCTTGCTTTAGATATCAGCACCACACTGTTGTTATAGAAAACATTTTGCACAACTGCTCCTTCACGTATTTTTTCAAATAGTTTGTATAGAATTGGAACCAATTGTTTATTTAATATTTGGTAAAATTCACTTGTGAATCCATTTGACTCTGGAGATTTTTTTTCTTAGTGAGTTCATTAATGTCTAGTTTGCTTTCTTTTCTGAATTGGTATTATATATTTAATCTCCTTTTCTTTTAATGTAAGTAAGTTACATATTATTTTGTAAATATTCATTCATTTCACTTAGATTTTCAACTGTATTGGCACACAGTTTGGCAAAGTAACTCTGAGTTATTACTTCTATTTCCTTCTCATTGGTTTTGAATTCACCTTTTTCATTTTTGATATTGGCAATTTGGTTGTCTTCTTTCTTTTTTTCATCAAATTAATCAAAGGTTTATTTATTTTATTAGCTTTTTCGTAATACCAACAGTAAGATTAATTTATTTGTCTTCCTTTTCTGAGCTAGTGTTTTGTCAATCTTTCTCTCCAAGGTAACTTTCAATAGACCCTGCTTTTATCTTAATGTTTTTATTCATTTTGGGATTTGTTTTGGGGTCCTATTACAAGATTCTTTTGTTGGGGGAGGAGTTGGCTTGCAAACCATAAGTGTTGAGAACACTAGGGGATTGTTTACTGACCTGGGAACCTAGATGTTAGGAACTTCAAGGGGAAAGGATCTCCAGAGGCTAACTCTCTGGATGGTCAGGGATGTAATCAGTTCACTCTCTGGGTGGGAATGGTGGGAATGTCTGAGGATGTCTCTGGTGTGTACTTCCAGCAACCCAGTCATTGGGCTAGGTCCTCTGGTCTGGGAAATCCAGAGACTTTCTCTTAGATCTTCATTGTTGGGGATGTCAGGGGAGCCTACTGAAGCAGGGTACTGGTTGCTTGCACTGGAGTTTTTCCATCTCAGACACAGATGGATTCAAACTGTGAAAGTCTCTATTGGATATGTCCACCACAGCTGAGCATCTCACATTAATCCCTGACTTGTTCCACCACTCATGGGATGGTTTTTCTGTTCTTTCCCCTGGATTCACTCACACTCCCCTATGACAGACCTTGCTGGAAGATATTCAACTCTGTTCTTTTGTGGATTCTGTTGTTCCAAAATCTGTTGAGACTTGATTAATGTTGCTTCTGAGGAAAACCCAGTATAGCTTAATAAAGTTCTTGATCTCTCTTTGTGTCTTTACTGGAAGTCTCTCATAAATTGTTCTTTGATGGTAATTGTAGTTTCAGGATTTGAGTAACTTAACCATGGTCTCAAAGCAGGTAAGTGGTAGAAACTGAGATTGATGCCAAGTTTTTCTGCCTCTAGGAAAAGCACATTAATGACTATACCACCTTTACTATATTCAGTTTGGAAATATTACTTTCATGGTTTTGAGGACATTCATTATGGAATTGAAAGGTATAGTAATTATGCTCAATCATCTTAGCTGTGATCAGAGTACTATCAAACCACACAAATCTCTAGCTTTTACTGAGTTCTGTGATTAATTTGTAATTAATTTACATATCCTTGAAAATATAGGACAATCTGAGTTAATATTGAAATATCATCATTAATTTCATATGATTTTATTTGTTTCAAAGCACCATCTAAGTGGGAACAGTGAATAATTCTCAGTACCATATTGAGATGCAATCATTAAACATTTAAATCAATCTGAGTAACCTTAGGCCCATCTTTGAGTTTCCAGTAAATTAATTGGTTGAATTTGATGATCTCTAAGGGTCTATGTAGTAATAACATTCAAATTCCTAAGACTATCAAATATTCTATAAGACAAGAATTCTTCAGTATATAATATTTTATGTTCGTTCTCTGTGCTTAGATTTTGTGCTCTAAGTTTCCTTCAAGTCTTCAGATGATGATTTTACTTGGATACTGAATGGGGGTTCGCATGTGATAAGTACTCAAAATGCACAGTTTTCCATGGAAAATTATATTCTCCACAGCATAGTAAAACTTAAAAGATAATGCTGGAAGGGAGTGGAGTATGAGAAAGAATAAAAATGGTTCTATAGTTTCCTTCATAGGAGGGAAGAAGGAAAAGAGAAATTATAGGAGAGAGGTTTTCAAAGAAGGAAAGGCCTTTCAGTATGCAAAGCTAAAACTCATTGATTTCAAGACATGACTTTGGATACTTGCTATTTCATTATCCAACAGAAAGTCAAACTATATAGAGAAATGTTTTCTAAGATAGCCTGAGGCTTATGGCTGTGTAATAGGAAGAATTTTTAATTTATCTTTAACACAATGTTAACAAAAAGAATTTCAGTGCATAGCTTTTATAATCAGATAAAAATTTGAAGCTCAGAGTTTATGTTCTACCTTGACATCTATTTTTTATTGTTGTTACTGTTTCCTCGAAGTCTGATATTCTCACTTGCCTCTAGATGGTGCTGCTAGTCAAGAGAATGACAAATTTTAAAACAAACCTCAAAAGAAATGCAATGGGTATGTTACACTTGAATAATTGACTACTAACCATTTTGAAAATGATTTGTTTGAATATTGATTCCTTTGGACAATTGTGAGCCCATTCTTTCTTTCCTTTTAATTCTGTGTTTATGTAATCATTACAGAACCACAAAATCTTGAAAACTGTTATTATCACAGAAGTCACTCAATTCAATGCTATTTTATAAATGAGGAGATGGAGGCAGAGAGAGGTTTTGATTTTTGTCAATTATGATAAAACTAGAATTAGAACCCAAACATCTGTTCTGAAGTCTAGGTGATTACAATAGAGAATAGTATAGTATGCAACTGAAAAGATTTAAGATTGTTGATTTATACCAAAAACAAAGAAAATAATAATATTATAAATACTGATCAGTAGTAATAGTAAAATTAATTATAAACACTGCATTATGTGCTTCTTTCAATTTTTCAAAATTCTTTATAGACATTATTCCATCCATGCCTCATGGCAGGAATATGATAAAAGGACAATAGCTATCCATCTGCTCATTTTTTTTTCAGAAGAGAAAAGTGATACTGAGGGTGGTTCAGTGACTTACCCATGATCATACAGTCAAGTATTAGAAAAGATGAATTTAGGTCTTTACTACAAATCCACCATGCTATCTATTACCATATACTGACTTTCTTTATTACTTGCTATGATTTGTTGGACTGTTCTGCAGATGTGATGGGTATGATTGACCAGATCTAATAATAGAGAATTATGCAGTTCCAAAGTCTTGTTTATAATAATTTACGCCCTGAGGTTGGTGACCAGATATGTGGTCAGCATGGTCCACACAATAAGGGAACAAAAAGCTCAAGCTCTAAGGGCTGAGTTGGTGCTTTCATAATCCACTAAGTAAGATTGGAATAAGTTAATGCAACCTATAGAAGCAGTAGTCATGAATGATTCATGGCTATAAGTGCTCCAAAAACCAAAGGGGCTGTTCCTTTAGATATCTTCAGTCTTGCTTTGCTTAGTTTTACTCTTTCTGACCATTCTTTCTAGATGTAAATGAATTATCTTGTTTCTGATCAATCAGCCTGTTTCATTTTCCAGCATAATGCCAACTTCTTATTAGGTCCTTAGCAAATGTTTCTTCTACTGAATTCTCCAGATATTCCACTAGCAGAAATGCTTACCAGTCTAAGCTAACTTTAATTCTCTGATTCATTTTGATTTATACATAGTCTGAATTCAGAGATTAATTCAGTCACAAATATATTTAGGCACTTGGCATTTATAAAGGCATTGAGCTATGCATCTGGCACTTTTATTTAACAAATACTTCAGTTCATTTTAATAATTCCCACCAATAATTCTCATTGCAGAGGTAAGGAATTATAAAGAATCCCTGAAGGAAAATATTTTAATTGATGAATATTATCCACTACACCAAATGAGTCATTTGGAGAAGCAACTCGATGTTTTAATTGGAAAACTAGCTAACCTCACAGGTTGGATTAGATAGATAAAAATAGAACTTAAATCTTGTACTTTTTGTGTTTTCTGATTGATATTATGAAGCTTCCTTCAGTTCAAGCAGTCTTTATTCTATGTTGTAAGATCCTTTAAAATTCTAAAGCACTATAATACTACAATTTCTAGCCCCATCAATTCTTTGATTAAGGAAAGGACTATGCCAAACCTCATTCTCTCTGGTAACTGAAAAGAGGGACTGTTAGCATTCTTTCAGACATCTGAAAAACTCAGTGTTTCAGTTATCTCGGAAAATGATTTCGTTTTCCACTACACTTGCCAGCAAAGGAATTGCCTCAGCTCAAAGGTGGGAGTGAAATGAAGGGAGAGTCATAGCTGTGCAGGGCTGAAGATGTCAGCATTGACAGTATACTTGGACTAACTACCTCTGCAGTGTTAATGCTGTTTGTGACCATTGCATTTAACACTGTCATATTTTATTTTGTTTCATTTTGATTTTTTGGTTTGAGAAAAGAAAAAAAAAGCACCCTTTTAAATGAAAAGTAGAAATGAAAAGTCTGTTGGGGCAGCCTTGATCCTGCCCCCAATTTAAGAAACTAATGAATATGGAAAACTCTTACCACAGTTTCCTAAAGTGAAAAATGAAAGGGATAATCAAATGTAAGGGCCCCGATAGCTCGAACATTCTGATCCTGTGACTTTGTAAAATAAATAGAGAGGACAACTATTGTAATCTCTTGTTCCTCAATGTTTTCAGTCACATCCAACTTTGTGATCCCATCTGAGCTTTTCTTGGCAAAGATACTCAAGAGTTTTGCCAGTTCCTTCTCCAGCTCATATTATAGATAAAGTATCTGAAAAAAAAGTTAGGTTAAGAGTCTTACCCAAGGTGAGAAAAATAGGAATTGTCTGAGGATAGGTGCAAACTCAGGAACATAAGTCTTTCTGATTCCAATCCGAGTAACTCTATCCATCCATCTAGCTAGCTGCTCTTAGTAATCTACTCATTTCTATTAAGTTGAAGATATTAAAATTTTCATGAATTTCAGATTTTTGGTTAACAGCTTTATTCTTTCCAATTACATATAAAGAAAACATTCCTTTTTTATAAAATCTTGAGTTCTAAATTTTTCTATTTCCCTCTCTACACTCCCCCTCTTCAAGTTAGCATGCAATCCAATAGAGGTTATACCTCTACAATCATGTTAAACATATTTCACCCTTTGAGAAGTTAGGAAAGAAGAGGAAGAATAAAATAGAAAAACTACAAGAAAGAAATAACAAAGCAAAATTTTTGAAAAGTGAAACTACTAAGCTCTGATCTGCTTCAAGACTGTATAGTTCTTTCCCTTGTGTGGATGGAATTTTTAATCATGAGTCTTATGGAATTGTCTTGGATTATGGTATTACAGAGAAAAGTCACTTCTATCATAGTTTATTAATCAAATATTGTTGCTGTTCACACAATTGTGTTGATAACACAATGTTGATTTTATTGTATGCAATATTCTCCTGGTTCTGTTTTCACTCAGCAGTTCATTATGTGATACCTTCATTTAATATTTAAATTTTCTCAATTGCATATAAAAATAACAATTTTTATACATTAGCTTTTAAAATTTTGAGTTCTAAATTCTCTCTGTTAAATTTCCCAACCTGCTTCTCACTGGGATGAATAGCAATTTAGATTATACATGTATAGTAAAGTAAAATATTTACATAATAGTCCTGTTGTGAAAGAAAATATAGATTTTAAAAAATCATGAAAAATAAAGTAAAATTTTAAGTATGCTTCCATCTATATTCAGAAACCATCAGTTCTTTCTCTGGGCATGGATATCATTTTTCATGACAGTATTTCTTGAATCATTGTATTACTGGAAATTGTTGTCATTTATACTTGATCATGTTAAACTATTTCTGTTATGTTGTACAAAGTATATTTCACTTTCATTTTACTTTCCAGGTTTTTCTAAGGCATCCTGCCCAAAATTTCCCACAGCAAAACATATTACCATCACAATCACATATGACAGTTTGTTCAGTTATACACAAATTCTTAACTCCTTGACACCAGAGAAGAGCTGCTATAAATATTTGTGTATATATATATATAAGTCCTGCTCCTTTTCATTATAAAAAAACAATTCTTTGAGATGAAGATCTAGTACTGGCATTGCTAGGTCATAAAGTTTGCATGGTTTCATAGTCCTATGGGAAGAATTCCAAACTGCTCCATTGAGTGGTTGAACAAGTTTACAACTCCAAAAGCAACGCATTAATGTCTCATTTTCCCAGATCCTCTCCAATACATGTCATTTTACTTTTCTATCCTATTGGCCAATAAAATAGGAATAAGGTATTATATCAGAATTGTTTTAATTTCCATTTCTCCAATCAAAGAATATTAGAGCATTTTTTCCATATGCTTTAATTACTTCATATGAAAATACTTGAAATACTTTGATCAATTAACAAGTAATAAATTGCTCCTATTTTTATAAATTTGCCTCAATTCTTAGTTCTATATATTTGAGAAATGAGACCTTTATCAGAGAAATGTTTCCAGTTTTTTTCAGTTATTGACAACCACATTACTCTACAACCTATTTTCTCTCCTGTTTACTCTTTTCTCTCTTCCTCAACCCTTTCCTCATCCAAAGAATTTTGCTTCTGATTATTCTCTCCTTCAATCTGCACTTCTTTCCAACAACCTCCTCTTTTTTTCTTCTTTTCCTCTTTTACTTTCCTGTATAGTAAGATAGATTGAATGTGTATGTTATCTCCTTTTTGAGTCCATTCTTTTTTTTAATCCTTTAAAATTATCCTTGATCACTGGACTGCTGAGGAGAGCAAAATCGATCATAATTGATCATTTAACAACATTGTCGTGAATATGAGAGATATTCTTCTAGTTCTGCTCACTTGCCTCAGCATCAGTTCATGCTAGTCTTTCCTAGCTTTTCTGAAGTCCTCTCATTCATGATTTCATAGAGAATATATTACTCCATCACGTTTCTTCTTCCATAATTTGTTCAGGAATTTCCTAGAGAAAAAGCCCTTCAATTTTAATTTTTTTACCACTACAAAAGAGTCGCTATTAATATTTTTTTATACCTGGGGTTTTCTCCTTTTTCAATTATCTCTTTCAGGTATAGATCTGGTAGTGGCATTGCTGTATCAAAGGGTATGCAGAGTTTTATTGACCTTTGGGCATCATTTCAATTTGCTCTTAAGAAATTTTGGATCACTTCACAACTCCACAAACAATGAATTGGTGCCTCAGTTTTACCACATCCTCTCTAACATTTATCATTTTCCTTTTGTATCATTTTAGTCAGTCTGATACATGCAAGGAGGTATGTATTTCAGAGTTGTTTTAATATGCACTTCTCTAAGTAATAATGATTTAGAGCATTTTCCTATGACTTTATATAACTTTAATTTCTTCAATTGAAAACAGGATGTTCAAACTATATGATCATTTATGAACTGGATTTATATTATTATTAATTAGACTCAGTACTCTATATTTTAGAAATAAGTCCTTTATTAGAAACTCTAACTGGGAAAATTATTTCCCATCTTTCTGCATTCCTTCTGTTCTTGGTTGCATTGATTTTATTTGTGTAAAAACTTGTTAATTTAATAGAAATAAAATTATCCATTTTTCAATTTAAAATGTTTTCTATTACTTGTTGGGCCATAAAAATCCTCCATTCTCCATATATCTGACAGATAAACCATTACAAGCTTTCCCTAATTGGTTTGTGCTATTATCCTTTATGCTTAAATCCTGTACCCATTTGAACCATATCTTTGTAGAGGGTGTAAGATGTTGGTCAATGCCTAGTTTCTGCCATCGAATTTTCTAGTTGTTCCAACAGCTTATTGTTTTTAGGTTTGTTTTTTTTTTTTTGCTCGGCAATAGGGTTAAGTGGCTTGCCCAAGGTCACACATCTAGGTAATTATTAAGTGTCTGAGGCCAAATTTGAATGTGGGTCCTACTGACTCCAGGACTGGTGCTCTATCCACTGCACCACCTAGCCACCGTTGTTCCAACATCTTTTAGAAAAAATTATACTTTCTGGTTTGTAGTGGGTGATAGATTCCCAAGTATTTTATATTGTTTATTATGCCTTTGTGTGGAATTTCTATTTTATTTCTTGCTACTGGAATTTGTTGGTAGTAAATAGAAATGCTGATCATTTATTTTTTGCCTTACTACTTTGCTAAAGTTATTATTGAAAATAGTTTTCTTGCTGATTTTCTAAGGTTCTCCAATTATACTATGTCATCTGTAACACAATGAGACTTTTGTTTCTTCAATGCTTATTCTAAATCCTTTAGTTTCTTTTTCTTCTCTTTTTTTCTAAAGCTAACATTCCTAATACAATATTGAATATGAGTACTGATACTGGATATTCTTGTTTCACCCTAGATTTTATTGAGAATGTTTCTAGATTATCCCTATTACATGTAATGTTTCCTGATGGTTTTAAATAGATACTGCTTATCATTTTAAGGACAACTGCATTTATTCCAAGGCTCTGTAGTGTTTTTAATGGAGAAAACTGTTGTATTTTGTCAAAAGCATAGACAGCATTTATGGAAATAATCATATTATTTCTGTTAGTTTTGCTATTGATATCCATTATGCTAATTCTTTCTTTATATCGCATCATCCTTTCATTTCTGGTATAAATTCCATAGCATATTATCCTGATCTCTTTGCTAATACTGTATTTCAAATGTTTGTATCAATATTCATTAAGAAAATTCATCTATAATAATTTTGTCTGCTTCAAATCTTAGGTATCAGAATAATGTTGGTGCCATAAAAGGAATTTGTCTGACTTATTTATTGAAATTTTTTATACAGAATTGCAATTAATTATTTTTTAAATATTTGAGAGAGTTCACATGTAAATCTATCTGACCCTGGAGATCTTTTACTTAGGGAGATATGTGAGGGCTTATTCAATTTCTTTTTTCTTCAATGAGATTATTTAAGGATTTTATCCATTCTTTTTTTATCTGGTCAATTTTATTTTTGTGAATTTTGATCCATTTCACTTAGATTGTCAGATTTATTGGAATATAGATGAGTCAAATAGCACCAAATGATTATTTTGACTTCCTCTGCATTGGTTATTTATTTACTTTTTTTCATTTCTGATACAAGTAATTTGGTTTTCTTCTTTGTTTTGCAATCAAATTAACCAAATATTATTCAATTTTATTTTGTTTTCATAATTTGCTTGCTTTCAATTTTATTAATTTCTTCTTTATTAATTTGTTTACAAATTAGTTGCTTTTGGTATGAGGAATTGGGATTAAGGGAAAAGAAAGAATATCATGAGATAGAAAAGAAATACATTAAGAGAAATTTTTTAAAAAGCGAATATAGTTTTCATTCAGATTCTGGGATTTTTGTTTTGTTTAGTTTTGTACTATTTTGCTTTTTTTTCTCTTGATGGGGATAATATTGTCCATAGCCAGTATACTGGGTTGTTCTATATCTCTGAAAGGCTGAAAGGAACTGCATCCATCAAGGTTAATCAACTCACAATGTTGTTAAAGTGTGCAATGTTCTCTTGGTTCTGCTCCCTTCACTCAGCATCAGTTCCTATAAGTCATTCCATGATTATCTAGGGTCTGACCATTCTTGCTTTCTTGCATAACAATTATATTCCAGAATATTCATATGCCATAACTTCTTTAGCCATTCTTCACTCGATGGGCATTCCCCTCAATTTCCAATGCTTTGCCATTGTATTGCAATCCATAGGAAAGCGCTACTATGAATTTTTTGGAACATGGGAGACTATTCCCATTTCTTATGATGTCTTCTGGATATAGACCTAATATTGAAATTATTAAATCAAAAGGTATGATCAGCTTTACTGTTTTTTGGGTTAGTTCCATATTTCTCAACAGAATGGTTGGATAGGGGACAGCTATGTAGTATACTGGATAGAGCCTTGGCCCTGGAGTCAGGAGGACCTGAGTTCAAATTTGACCTCAGACACTCAAGAATTGCCCAGCTGTGTGACCTTGGGCACATCACTTAACCCCATTGCATTGAAAAAAACAATCAAAATGATTGGATCAATTCACTATTACAACAATGCAGTAATTTCCTCCACAATCTTTTAAACATTGATCATTTCCCCTTTTTCTCATCTTAATCAATCTGATAGGTGTGAGGTGATACCTCATAGTTGTTTTAATTTGCATTTCTCTAATCAGTAAGAATTTAAAACACTTTTTCATATTATTATCTATAATATTACTCTTTTCATTTGAAAACTATCTGTTTATATCCTTTGATCATTTATGAATTGGGGAATGACTAGTAACCTCTAAATTTGGTGTAATTCTTTCTATATTTTAGAAAATTATCCTTTATCATAATGGCTAACTGTGAAAACTGTTTTCTAGCTTTCTGTTTTCCTTCTAATTTTTGCAGCATTGCTTTTATTAGTGTAAAAACTTGTTAATATAATTAAAATCATCCATTTATTCAAATTATAATGTATACTTTTTCTTCCTTGGTTATAAATGTCTCTCCTTTCCATTGATCTGACAGATAGAATATTCTATCTTGGTCTGTTCCAATTCTATTTATTCATTCATTTATTTATTTATTTGTTTGTTTGTTTGTTTGTTTGTTCATTTATTCATTCATTCATTTATTTATTTATTTTCAGCCATATGCACATTTTTAAGTTACAAAATTTCCTTCTACTCTCCCTTCTCACTCACTTCCCCTCAGTGGGGAACAGTCAGGTTATCATTGTTCATATGTATTTTGATAAACATCTACAGATTAGTATTAGTTATTTTAAGTATAAGGAATTAGGATTAAGGGAAAGGGAAACATAAGTGATAATTTATATATTCACCAAATTCTGAAGGGTTGTGTGTGAGATAACATTGTCCATAGCCAGTATAATGCAATTGTCCTAGCTCTCTGAACTGCTGAGTGGAGCTGTTTCCATCTAGTTTGTTCATCTCACAATGTTGTTGCTGATGTTTACAATGTTCTCTTGGTTCTATTCCCTTTGTTCAGCATTAGATCTCATAAGTCATTCCATGTTTCTGAGGAGTCTTACCATTTGCAGTTTCCCATAACCAATAATAATATTCCATACCATTTATGTACCATAACTTGTTTGGTCATTCCCCAACTGATGGGCATCCCCTCAGTTTTCAATTGTTTTCCACTACAAAAAGAGCTGCTATGGATATTTTGGAACAGGTAGAACTTTACCCATTTTTTTTATAATTTTTTTAGGATATAGTCCTAGAATTGTAACTGCTGGGTCAAAGGGCATGAACAGTTTTATTGCTCTTTGGGAAGAGTTCGATATTGCTCATCTGTTCCCATTCATTTTTCTACATATATCTATCATCTGTAAGTTTTCTACAATTCTGATTTACTTTACAACTTCCTTCTTATTTATTTTGCAGTAAAATTTAACTAATTCTAAAAGAAGGAGATTGAGAAATCCCACAGGTGTTGTTGCACAATCTTTATCTTCCTTTACATGATCATCTTCTCCAAGAATTCAGTTGCTATGCTACATGGTGTATATATGTTTCATATTGATAGTATGAGACTTTTATGAAGTTGTAAGTTCCTCTTTATCCCATTCAACTAGATCTATTTTTGCTTTTCCTTTGTTTGGTATCAGCTTTAGCATTTTATATTTACACCGAGTGTGTCTCTCTGCTTCAAATGTTTTTCTTGTAAACAACACTCTAAAATTCTGATTTCTAATCCATTCTGCAATCCACTTATATTTTATGTAAGAATCCATTCCATTCACACTCACAGTTATGCTTATTAACACTGCATTAGACAACATCCTATCTTACCCCAGTTTGTTCTTTTCTCTCTTTTGACCACATCGTTCCTCACTACTGTTTTGCTTCTAATTGCTGCTTCCCTTAATCTGGCCTCCCTTCTATCAGTGTTGCTACTTTTCTTCTTCCTTTCCAATTTTTCTTTTTCCCTCCCTTCTTCTCTCCTTTCTATTAGAGCTCTATCTCTTTTTCCCCTTTCCCCTCTTATTTCTCTGCAGCAGAGTACATATTTCTAAGCTAATTTGGAAAGTATATTATTCCCTATTTGTGTCAAATTAATTAGGAGTAAGATTTACTCAATGTTTGCATCCTCTCTTCTCTTTAAATGATCTTATTTATACACTTCTGCCTCTATCTTTTTCATAATATAATCTTTTTACTTGTCTTAATTGTTTTATAGCTATTTTATACCCATACTCTCTCAGTAAACTTTCTACAACTCTTCTAATAGAGATGCATTTCTCAAAAGTTGTAAGTAACATCACATCATAATCACTTTATACCCACAATCTCTCTTTTAATATGTTCCTTTCATAAGTCCTGATTGAAATAATATTCTTAAGAGTTACTAATAATATCTTCCCATGTAGGATTATAAACAGTTCTAGCTTATTAACTAACTTGTTTTTTCCTTTTCATCAAATGTTTTAGGCTTCTCGAGTCTTGTGTTTTAAGGTCAAGTTTTCTGTTCAGCTCTGTTCAGTTTTTATCAGGTAAGTTTGAAAGATCTCTGTCTCATCTAAAAAAAATCTATCTTTTTTCTCTGAACAAATACGCTGAATTTTACAGGATAGTTGATTCTTGGTGAAATTCAAGCTCCTTTGCTTTCAGAATATCATTTTCCAGGCTTTTTTATACTTTTAATATTGAGAGTGATGATTCCTGCTGAGGTTCCCTATTATTTAAATAACTTCCCTATTATTTAAATAACTTCTTTTTGATTACTGTAATATTTCCTCCTTTAGATGATAATTTCTTTCTGGAAGTAATCAGTGGATTCTTTCAAGGACTATTTCATCTTCTTTTCTTGGATGTTATGGTAGTTTTCTTTGATAATTTCCTGAAAGGCATTATCCAGGAACTGTTTTGCATTGTGGTTTATAGCTAAAACAAATAATTTGTAAATTGTCTCTCCTGGATCAATTTTTCAGGTTGGTCTTTTTTTTATGAGATACATTGTATTTCCTTACTTTTGGTTTTATTGATAGAATCTTGATGTATTATACATTCCTTTTTTCCACTTGTCAAGTACACATTTAAGAGGGTTACTTTTTTAAGGAAGATTTCTTCTTTCATTTTCCAGTTGGTCAATTTTACTTTTAGAGGAGTTGTTTTCTTTTTTCACCAATTTTACTTTTAAAGGTATTGTTGTCTTCAAACAATTTTTGTTCTAATTTTTCATGGCTCTCTTTCATGAAATATATTTCTTTTTTCTTCTTCTTCTCTGGTTTTTAAAATCTTTTTTGAGCTCTTTCAACAAGATTTTTTGGATTTAAGACCAATTCATAATTTCTTTTCAGATTTTACCTGAAGTCATTTTGTCATTACTTTTCTTTTCTGAGATGTCATTTTGACTTTCCCTGCTAGTATAATAGCACTTTTTTTGCTTTTTAAGGGTTTTTTTTGCTGTTTTTTCAATGTTCTGTTCTTGGGCCACAGAGATACAGTCCCAAGTATTTTTTTTTTTTCTGGGAACTTGGATTTTGGTTCCTGATTTTCAGCACTGACATGTCTTATGCTCATGGTTAACTCCCAAAATTAACCCAACACAGTTGTTTCAGTATTCTGGGACTTGAAGTTTTTCTTCTGGTTGGGGCCTTTATTCCTTGTTTCTCTACCACTATCCTGTTGAGCCTAGATCCAAGTATTTTAATTAATCTGCTGCAATATGATTAAGAGCCCCCCCACCTCCTGGGGCTCTCAAGCTCCTCCACCTAAACTGTTCTGTACTCCCCTTTTACACACATGAGACAGACCTTTCCTGAAGTTTCTGAAATATATATTTTTTTATTTTATTTTATTTTATTTTTCCATATAAAAGTTTTTTCAACATTCAATCACTTGCTGATTTATATGTAGTATATTTTTCTACTCCTGCCCTTTCCATTACCACTACCTTCATCAGTAAAGAATCTGTTAAAAACTGTGCTTGTAAATTTGCATTTGACATGTCTAAATATTAGTCATTCTGTGTGTGTGTGGCACAGGTGAAAGTTGAATATGAAGGGATCATACATTAAATTAATATAATAAAAATATGGAGCTAAAGGAGAGAGAGAGAGCAAGAGAGAGAGAAAGAGAGAGAGAGAGAGAGAGAGAGAGAGAGAGAGAGAGAGAGAAATGTACTGGGAGAAAAGGAAAGAGGGAGGTTGAATGTGGTAGTTTATTTCATATAAAAGAGGCAAGAGAAAAAAAAATTTTGCCATGTTGTAGAAGATGGGGGGAGTTAAGGTGAACTAGCCTTAATGTCATCAGAATTGACTCAGAGAGGAAAAAGTATACACACACAATTGGGATTCAAAATCTATCTTACCCTGTAGGGAAGTAGGAGAAGAATGAAATGGACTGTAAAATGGGATTGTCAGAAGCAAAACACTTTTAAGGAGGGAATTCTCAAGGAGAGAGAGAGAGAGAACAGAATAAACAGGTCTGGGGAAACAGGATGGAGGGAAGAAGGAAAAAAACTAACTGTGAGAAAATAAATATTGTAACAAGTTTCCTCTGATAGAGGTTTCAGAGGGAACTGAGTCAAGTTTATAAAATCAATAAATGAATAAATAGTAAATAAATAAATTAAAGAATAAAGAGCCATTTCCCAATTCATAAATAATAAAATGAAATAATAATTTTCAGAAGAGATTATCAATTTTACCTCTGGTCATATTTTAAAAAATCTTCTAACTCAATACTGATTGGAGAACACAAATTAGAAACACCCTGAGTTTATGACTAAAAAAATTGTAGTTTTTGATTGTGATGGAATGCTATTCTGCTAAAAAAAATGATGAACAGGATGCTCTCAGTAAAATCTGGAAAGACATACATGAGCAGATACTTTGTTAAATGTATATAAGGTAATGACAATTTTTAGGATGATCACCTGTGAATGATTAAGTTTTTCTCAGCAGAGCTGTGACTCAAGACAACTCTGAAGGACTAATAATAAAGAATGCTATCTAATCCGAGAGAGAGCTGATCATGTCTGAATACAGATTGAAGCATATCATTTTTTTAACTTAAAAAAGAAATAAAAGCAATAGGTCATGATCAGCTGTAATTAACTTAGCTCCTTTCAGCAATTCAGTGACCAAAGACAATTATTTTTTAATTAAATATTTTTTTTGCCAACACTATGGAAGAATAGTTTTCACCAACAATTTTTTGCATGATTTTGAGTCCTATGTCTTAGTCCTTCCCTTCTTTCCCTCCCACTTCCACTGACAGAAAGCAATCCGACATACATCATGCACATATAATCCTGCTATCCCATGTTATTATAAAAGAAAAATCAAATCAGAATGGAGAAAAACAATAGAGAGGAAAAACAAAACCTATAAGACTTTTAAAACTTAAAGATAGCAAGTTTTAGTCTACATTTAAATTCTTCCGTTCTTTCTCTGGATATGAATGGTATTCTCCATCACAAGTCTTTTACTATTGTCTGTGAATATTATTACTGCTGAAATAATCAAGTCCATCATTGTTGATCATCAGTCAGTGCTAATGTTAGTTTGCATTAAGTTCTTCTGATTATGCTCATTCCACTCTTCATCAGCTTGTGCAAATCTTTCCACACTATTCCAAAGTTCTGTCCCTCATGATTTCTTATAGAACAATAGTGTTCCAACACTTCACATATAACAATTAGTTCAGTCATTCCCCAACTGATGGACATCCTCTCAATTTCCAATTCTTTTACATTATGAAAAGAACTGCTATAAATATATTTGTGTACACACACACACACACACACACACACACACACACACACACATATATATATATGGGGGGGTTGTGTGATCTCTTTGTAATATAGAAATACTTGTGGTATTAATGAATCAAAGGGTACATGTACTTTTATTGCCCTTTGGGCATAATTTAAAATTGCTCTCCAGAAAGGTTGGATCAGTTCCCAACTCCATTGACATCATATCAATGTTCTAGTTTTCCATATCCCTTTCAACATTGATCATTTTAATTTAGTCAATTTGATAGATGTGAGGAAGTACCTCAAAGCTCTTTCACTGTGCATTTCTCTAATCAAAAATACTTTAGATCATTTTTCATATGACTAGAGATAACTTTAGTTTGATTAAAGACAATTCTGAAAGACTTGTAATAGGAAATGCCATCTACATCCAGAGGGGCAAAAAAGCTATGGAGTCTGAATACAGAACAGAGTATACTATTTTCATTTTTTATAACTCATTTTATGCTATGTTTTGCTTTGTCTTATTTTTGCATTACTTCTGATTCTTCCTTCACAACTTGACTAATATGTTAAACATGAAATTACATATATAAACTATATCAGATTGATCACTATCATGAGAAAGGGGGAAGGAAACGGAGAGAAGTAGAAAAATTTGGAACTCAAAATCTTACCAAAAGACATTAAAAACAATCTTTACATGTAAATAAAATCAAAATAAAATGACAAGCTCCCCCGCCACACACACACACACACACACACACACACACACACACAAGAAACTACAGGGGACATTTATTTCAAATATCAACAGTTTTTTTTTTTAGATTTTTGCAAGGCAAATGGGGTTAAGTGGCTTGCCCAAGGCTACACATCTAGTTAATCATTAAGTGTCTGAGACCAGATTTGAACCCAGGTACTCCTGACTCCAAGGCCAGTGCTTTATCCACTACACCACCTAGCCGCCCAACAGTTTTCAATAATAAACTCTAAAGTATTCTTTCATTTTGGCTATGTAGAATCTGCTTCCACACTTCCAAAAGGAAGGATCTCAGTCTTTAATCTGTCAATATATTATTTAATGTACAAGAAATTTCTCATATTCAGTCTAAATATGATCCTTGTTCTTATCAATATTTATCATTTAAATTTGATGGATCTAATTATTTAAGCAACTTTTTAAATCAAATGAAGTCCTTACAACAAATCATAAAAAAAAACATAATTAAACTTTATGATGGAGATACTTCACTAAAATTAATAGATGTGAGTGTGTTTCTCCCAAGCTGGTACCATCTTCTAGTGTTAGTTTGATACATGTGGGTGGCACACTGAAAAGAATATCATACTGGAGTTGGGAAAACTCATCCTCTTGAGTTCAAATCTGACTTCAGACACTACTAACTACATAAGTTTGGGAAAGACTCTGAACCATATCTGTTTCCTCATCTGTGTAATGAGCTAGAGAAAAAATTCAAACATAATTGCAGTCTTTTTTTGACAAGAAATTCTAAAATGAATTCAAACAGAATTGGTTATGATTGAAAAACAACAATTCAAAAAATGTTAGTTTGGGCTCTTAAAATCTTGGAATCTATAAAGGAATAAAGAATGAATGAGTGAGTGAGTGAATAAATGAATAAATGAGAAAACACCTATGAAGCTTTCAATGTGCCACAAACTGTTCTAAGTGCTAGATATACAAATGCAAACGAACCAGACTCACATAAAAGGATATTTTTAAATAGAGAATGACATAAAGTGGGGGCAATAAAAGGTAGGAGAGGTGGCAAATCATGATTGGCAATGATCTATGGGTGGAGAATAGATAAGGTCTGGCATGATATCTCCTGTGTAAAATAAGATAAAATTATTAAATCTATAAATTTTATTCTTATAAAATAATTATATTATTTTTAAATATCACCAAATACCAGAGAAAGAATTAAATGTACAATTTCTTTTGGAGAGAATATTTGATCAGTAGACTAACACAACATATCTTTTTAAAAATGAGGAAATTGAGGGTCAGGAAATTTCCCATTATTTCCTTAGAAAAACCAGAATTGGGTGTCAATTCATTTAAGGATAAAACTGCCCTTTTTAATGTCTGACAAGATCCCAGACCTCTGGAGAGTTAGAATAATATGAGAGTCAGAGAATTTGGTTTCAAATTCTTTCTGTAATGTGTGTAAGCTTTGATGAAACATTTAAAATTTTTAAGCATGAGTTTATCTGTACAAAGAGCCATTTGGAATAATTTACCTCTCAGCTCTCTTCCAGGTTTAAGCAAGATTCATCTAAGTTTCAAAAATTCTAGAAATTTTGTTCCTTCAGAATTCAAGTGTTTTTTAATAACAATATCTCTGAATTTCATAAAATGTTACAATAGCCAATAAATATTTATTAAGTACCTAATATGTACCCAGCACTGTACTAAGTTATTAAACACTTAAAAAACAATTATAAAAATTAAAAGACACCCCTACTGTCATAAAGCTTAAAATTCAGTGGGGTAAGAAAGTGTACAAAAGTGTGCTAAAAAGTATGGGTTAGTGTTTGAAGGAGCGGTTGAGAAGATACCTGATACTAAGGAATGGTGGAATTCAGTTAGGAGCATTCAAAAAGAATGAAGTCAGATGAAAAATAAGGAGATATGGAGCTGAATGAAGTGTTTCCTTAAATAGAATTTTGTAGTTTATGGCTCTACCCTCCAAAAACAGAGGCAGAAGATAATAATAAAGGCAGAATATCAAGGTTGATGTGAAAAATATAAAGCAATGTTTATATGACAAACATGGTATATTACTTAAAAATGGAAGCCAGAGAGAAGTCACGAACTTTCTTGAACTCTCCCTAGTTTCCTTCAGAAAAAAGAAATAAGCCTCTAAAAAAAGATTTTGGAGTAATAAAATTCTCAAAAAGACAGAGTGGAAGCATTTTCAAGTTTAAGAAACCTTGGAATGACTTCAGAAAGCATCTGTGCAACTCTAGTGCAAGGGGAGTTTGATCCAGTACTGGTGGCAGTAGGAAACTCTCCACTGCAGTCCAATTTATGAACCAAGGCACCAAAGTCATTGACACAGGCCAATGACACATCTAACCAAGTGAGATGACTGTGGACCCAGGGAAAAAGACAAATTTTTGAATTCCAGAACCTCTGTGGAGCAGGCATAAATAGATAGGACAATGCCATGTCAATGGAGAAGTCACTATTGCCTAAGGCCCCAAAATGCAGACCACTGGTGAGGAGATCTTTGATAACAAGCCCCAAAACTTTGAACAGTACTCCATGTGGCCTAGGAACAGAGCTCTACATTTAAAAACAAATCATACAAAAAGAAACAAACAACAACAAAAAAAATTGAACTAGGATAAAAATGAATAAGACCCAGAGAAAAACCCTTAGAATAGAAAACTACTATGGTGATAAGGGAAATCAAAGAAGAAAAAAAAAATAAAACATCTCAAAAGAGAATGCTGGAAAAAACCACTATGTGAAGCCCCCAATGGAAATATGAATTAATATATAGTCCAAAACACCTTCTTGGAAAATATGAAAAAAATTTAAAAATCAAGTAGAAGAATTAAAAAAAAGTAATGATTTATGTAAGAGATATTCAACAGCTTCTAAAAGGAAACACAAAACTTGACTGAACAGAGCAACTCCTCTAAAATATAATTGGGCAAAAGGGAAAAGGAAATAATTCTTTAAAAACTAGAATTGGACAAATGGAAAAAGAAAACAACTCCTTCCAAATAGTATTAACCAAATTAAAAAGGAGATGTAAAAAATAATTGAAAAGAATAATTCTTTGGAAATTAGAATTGGGAAAGTGGAATCTAAAGAAATTATGAGACATTAAGAATCAGTTAAGAGGGACAGCTAGGTGGTACAATGCATAGAAAACTAGCCCTAGAGTCAGGAAGACCTGAGTTTAAACCCAGATGGGGAGGAAAATCACCTAGATGTATGACCTTAACCCCACAAAAGAAAAAAATACCAAAATCCCACAAACGTAAATGAAAAGTGTGAACTCACCACCATTGAGTAACAATTTAAAGTCAAAATTCCTAGATATTTTGCCCAAATGTATGCCAATAAATTTGTTAATATAAATGAAATGAATGAATATTTATAAAAATGCGAACTGCCCAAATTAAAAGAAGAGGAAATAAAAGATATTTTACGGGGCGGAGCCAAGATGGCGACAAGAAAGTATCACATCTTAGGCACTCTCTCATAAAACTCATAAGCTAAGGACTCTAACTAAATTTTCTAGAGACAGAACCCACAGAAGAACCCAGTGGGGCAGTTCTCCTACTCAAGGTAACCTGGAAAAGAGCAGAAAGGCTCTGCTCCCCAGTTTGGAGGGAAGCCCACCAGAGGGGTGGCCCCCCAGAGCAAAATAACTTCAGCCTCCTGGAGGCAACCCCAGAGTGCTGGGAGCCCCGACTCCCAGCAGCGGGGGAGTCTCCTGAGCTACACCCTGGGGAGCACTGGGCACATATTGGGGGAACAGCAGGGGACCTCTGCCAGAGCGAGCACCTGGAGCCCAGCCGTCAGGGCACACAGAGAGCCATGTGGCCACCTAAGCCCAGATCCAGGAAACAGAAGCAGGAGGAGCAGGTAAGCAGGAGCCCCCAGGGCATGAGCCCATTGAGTTGAGGGAGGGGAGTGAAGAGAGAGACTGCAGAGCTCTATCCTCTGCCCCGGGAACAGGACTCTGGGGCACTGACCACATTCAGATCCTGATAGCAGTCTAGCCCCCCCCCATAGAACAGCAGGGCCCCCCCCACCTCAGTCCCGTGGCAGAGGAGGGCGCTTATGGTCATTCACAGAGCAGGAGGGAGGCCAGAGCCTCACACACTGAGATCCTTGTGGGAATGTCCCAAAAGTTCAGGAAGCACCCCCAAAACAGGCTAAGCCTGTGAAAATGAGCAAGCAGAGAAACAAGAGGAAGACCATTGAGAAATATTTTGCAAATGAGCCCAAGAAGGATCAAGCTCCTCCATCTAAAGACTCCAGGAAAAACAGAAATTGGGATCAGGCTATGATAGAGCTCAAAAAAAGACTTTGAAAATCAAATGAGGGAGTTAGAAGAAAAACTGAGAAAAGAAAGGAGAGAGATGCAGGACAAACATGAAAATGAAGTCAGCAGCTTAGTCAAGGAAATCCAAAAAAAATGTTGAAGAAAATAGCATGCTAAAAACCAGCTTAGGTCAAATGCATAAAACAGTTCAAAAAGTTATTGAGGAGAAGAATGCTTTAAAAAGCAAAATTGGCCAGATGGAAAAAGAGATAAGAAAACTCTCTGAGGAGAACAAATCCTTCAGACAAAGAATAGAATTCAGGGAGCTTGATGAATTTACCAGAAATCCGGAATCAATACTTCAAAACCAAAAAATTGAAAAATTAGAAGAAAATGTGAAATATGTCATTGAAAAAACAACTGATATGGAAAACAGACTTAGGAAAGATAATTTAAAAATTATTGGAATACCTGAAAGTCATGATCAGGAAAAGAGCCTTGACATCATTTTCCAAGAATTACCACAGGAAAATTGCCCGTATATTCTATAAGCAGACAGCAAAATAGAAATGGAGAGAATCCACCGATACCCCCAAGAATGAGATCCCAAAAAAACCAACCCCTAGTAATATTATAGCCAAGTTCCAGAACTGCCAAGTCAAAGGGAAAATATTACAAGCATCCAGGAGGACACAGTTCAAATAATCTGGAGCTGAAGTCATGATCACCCAGGACTTATTAGCAACTACATTGGAAGCTCATAGGGCTTGGAATATAATATACCAGAAGGCAAAAGAGCTTAGAATGCAGCCAAGAATCAACTACCCAGCAAGGCTGAATGTCCTCTTCCAGGGAAAAAGATGGACTTTCAATGAACCAGGAGAATTTCAAATGTTCCTTTTGGGATGGCCAGAGCTGAACAGAAGGTTTGATCTTCAGATACAGGACTCTGGTGAAGCATAGAGATTGGAGAAGGGTAAAATGTGAGGGACTTAATGATGATGAACTGCATGTATTACTGCATAGAAAAAAGACACTGATAATACACTCATATAAACCTTCTCAGTTAATAGAACAGGTAGAGGGAGTTTTTATTGTTGAAGCACAGGAGAAAGTTGAATTCGAAGATAAAATATGGTGTAAAAATGGAGTCAATAGAAAAAAGGGAAATGTAATGGGTGAAAGATAAAGGAGAGGGCGAATAGGGCAAGATATTTCATATAATAAGATTTTTCTTTATTACAATGAGCTATTGCAATGATATGGAAGGGGGAAAGCAAGGGGAAATGAGGGAAACTTCGCTCTCATCAGAGGTAGCTAGGAGAGGAAACAGCATATATATATACTCAATGGGGTATAGACATCTGGAGTAAGAAGGAGGGGGGTAGGTGGAAGAGGGGATATGTGAGTGATGGAGGAGAGGATGTATCATGGGGGGAGAGTGGTCAGGTATAGCACGTTTTCTTTTTTACTTCTTGCAAGGGACTGGGATTGTATGGCCTGTCCCGAGACCATAGGGACAAGTGGATGCTGGGCCTAAGGGGTGGTATGGTGGCTCAGGGATTCTTGGCCCCAGAGCCAGGGATCTGTCTGCTGTGCTACTGAGCTACCCTACAGCAGAGTCACAGTGAAAGGAGACAGAAAAGATATGGTAGTGGAAAAACATGAAAGGAGGGAGTTGCAATCAGCAATGGCAATGGCGGAAAAATATAGAAGTAACTTTTGCCATGGACTTATCATAAAGAATATGATCCACCTATGACAGAGTTGGTGGTGTTGGAACAAATACTCAAGCACATTTTTTATTATTTTTATTTGGGGGTGTGTGCAGGGCAAATGGGGCTGGGTGGCCTACCTGGGGCTGCAGTGGGGTTTGGGTGGCTAGCATGTTACATGGCTGTGTGATTGTTGGGTGTATGGGGCCAGATGTGGGCTCTGGTGCTCGTGGCTCCAGGCTGGTGCTCCATCCATTGCACCACCTGGCCATACCTACAATTATTAGTATTATTTTTTTAATTTTAATTTTTTCTCTCCCCTTTACTTTATAGCTCAAGCAAGTCTATATTTATGGGGGGAGGGGGTATTTCATTACTCTTAACCAAGAATATTTTATTAATGTAAAAAAACATTATTTGTACAAAATGAGAATAAATATTAAATTAAAAAAAATAAAAGATATCTTAAATAACCCCATTTCAGAAAAAAAGAAATTGAAGAGACCATCAGTAAGCTCCCTAAGAAAAAGTCTAAATATTCAGATGGATTTATAAGCAAATTCTACCCAATATTTAAGGAACAATTAATTACAACTCTATATGAACTATTTTTAAAAACAGGAGAAGAAGGAGTTCTGCCAAATCCCTTTTATGACACCATTAGTTGCTGCTACCTAAAGCAGGAAGTAACAAAACAGAAAAAGAAAATTATACACCAATCTCCCTAATGAGCTTTGATGCAAAAACCTTAAATATAATTTTAACAAAGAGATTACAGGAAATTACTTAGACAATAATACACTATGATTAGGTAAGATTTACACCAGGTTTTCAGCGTTGATTCAGTGTTAGGAAATCACTCAATATTAGTGAATATATCAATTGCAAACCAACAGAAATGATATGATTATCTCAATAAATGGTGAAAAAAGTCTTTGACAAGTACATCAATTCCTATTAGAAACACCAGAGAATATAGAAAAATTTTAATTTCTTTAAAATAAGTCACAGGTATCTAAAATGATCAGTAAGCATTATATATAAAGGGGATAAGTTAGAAGCATTCCCAGTAAGAACTGGGACAAAACAAGGATGCCTATTATCATTACTATTATATAATATTATATTAGGAAATGTTAGTTTTAACAATAAGGGAAGAAAAAGCACTTGAAGGAATTAGAAATTCATTCTTTTCAGATGATATGATATTATACTTAGAGAATCCTAGAAACTCAACTAAAAGGATCCATTTCTGGATTGGAGCCAAGATGGAAATGTAAAGCTAATATGCTCCCAGCACCTTTCCCTACCAAAGATAAATAAAACCTCTACTCTGACATTCACAGTACAGATCCTACCAAGAAAAAGAGAAGATTCAAAGAAATTTTCAATTGTAGACATCATAGAGGATCTTCAGTGAAGTTCTGCCTCTTTGAAGGTAAAGGGGAAGTAAAGTCCAGGAGGTGGGAGAGTGGAGAAATCCCACAGGAGAATTTTAGCCACAAGTGTAATCCAGATCCAGACAGCTGGAAAACAGCAGAGTCCCTGGTAGCTAGATATCAATATAGCAGAGAGGGTCCCAATCGCAAACAAAGTCTGAAACTTGGGAATACCAGAGAAGACAGGACAGGTTTGGGAACAAACCACTGTGAAGTATAAACCTGAACATAAAGGCGGAAACAGACTTCTGCAAAGGAAATCCTGGAATGCATAGGCAACATCTTAGCTAAAAACAAGCCAGGATAAGACACCAGCCCAGGTAAAACATACAAACAAGGTTGGATTTATATTTGCTCTCCTTGCTTCTATCTATACTTCCTAGCATTGTTAAAACAAGAATGATAAGCAACAAAGCTAAAAGAGCACTCAATATACTATAGAAAACTACTTTTACAAACAAAGATGAGAACAATGCCATGTCTGAAGAAGAAATCAGTGAAAGATCACCTTCAGGGGAAGTCTTAAAATAGTCTTTGAATTGGACTCAAATACAAAAGATCATCAAAGAGCTTTGAAAAGAATTAAAAAAATGAAAAAGAGAGGAAGAAGAAAAATGGAAAAAAGAAATGAGATTCATACGGGAAAATTATGAAAAATTGACCAGAGAATTCAATACCTTTAAAAAAGAAACACAAAAAGTAGTTGAAGAAATAAAACCTTAAAAATTATAACTGAACAAATAAAAACCAACTAATCTATGACATTACAGATTCCATCCAACAAAATAAAAAGGCTGAAAGTACCAAAGAAAGTCTAAAGTACCTTTTAAGAAAAACAAATATACTGGAAAATAAATCCAGGATAGTTAAAGTACAAGTCATCAGACTAAAAGAAAGCATTAATAAAACAGTACCTCAAAAACATTATGCAGGAAATTATTAGGGAAAACTGTCCAAATCTTCTAGAACAAGAAAACAATATAATCATTGAAAGAACACATAAGTAGAAGCTAAGTGGTGCGGTGGATAGATCACTGTCCCTGGAGTCAGGAGACCCTAAAGCAAAAAACAGAAAACAAGACAAGCAAAAAGATTCACTACAAAGGAAACAGAATTAGACTCACAAAACACCTATCAGCCTCAACTTTGAAGGATCAGAAGACCAGGGATATCATATATTATAGGGCAAAAGAACTGAGATTACTCTCCAGAATTTACTACCTTGAAAAATTCAGCATGTATACTGTCAGGGGAAAAGATGTATCTTCAATGAAATAGAGAACTTCCAGAATTTCCTGACACAGTGACCATAACAGATCAGAAGATTCAATCACCAAGATTCAAGAGTTGCATAAAAGGGTAAATGAAAAGAGGAGAAGAAAAACAAAACAAAACAAAACAAATGGTCAAGACCATAAAACTGTATATAACTTTAAAAAGAAAGATATAAAACTTCTCATTCTTAAGAACTTTACTTCTCTTAAGATAATTAAAGGGTTGGGGCAGCTAGGTGGCGTAGTGGATAAAGCATTGGCCTTGGAGTCAGGAGTACTTGGATTCAAATCTGGTCTCAGACACTTAATAATTACCTAGCTGTGTGGCCTTGGGCAAGCCACTTAACCCCATTTGCCTTGCAAAAAAAAAAAAACCCAATAATTAAAGGGTCAAATATAATTGAAGAGATTGTACTTAAAGGATATGGATATAGTTGGGTCTTGTTTCTCCATGGAAGAGGTCCAAGATGGCATCACTATGTTTGCAACAAAAAGCCCTGATGAAAAGCATGGATTTTAACTCTAAATGTGTGTCTAATTGTCCTTTGACCCACTTTAAT
This sequence comes from Macrotis lagotis, assembly GCF_037893015.1. Classification (NCBI taxonomy): domain Eukaryota; kingdom Metazoa; phylum Chordata; class Mammalia; order Peramelemorphia; family Peramelidae; genus Macrotis; species Macrotis lagotis. The sequence goes on from NC_133658.1 coordinate 70,387,792, forward strand.
TCTGCAGAATTGACAAAGCTTTGTGCTTTTTCTAATGAGGGTAACCTGGGCTGTCCTGAGTCAGTGTTTCCCATGACTTACAATCACTTATAAAGTTCTCAAGTGAGATCTTCAGAGTCTCCCAGTACTTAGGGCCCTTTAAAATTCTAATAGTTGAGTAAAGAAGTGTTTGACTTAATCTGTGCTTCACTTATCAAGGGGTTAAGTACCCTGGGTGGGAAGGGGTGGTAAAGTGTGAGAGAAAAGTGCACATCCCACCCTAGAGACCTCTCAACCACCTGGCCCCGTGGTCCCAGACAGGCCACCTGATCCTACCATCTTGGAAAGAGGAAAAAAGAAAATCTGTTATATCTGACTATCCTCTCCTATGATCTATCATCTCCTCTATCACACACATCCCTGCTTCCCCTGTCTCCTTTCTCTCCTTTTTCTTCTAGATGTCTATATCCTATTGAGTGTGAATGTTGTTTCCTCTCTGAGCCATTTCTGATGAGAATGAAGGTTCCCTCATTCCCCTCACCTTCCTCCCTTGCATACTATTGCAAGAGCTATATTAAATAGCTTTTATAAGAAATATCTTAGCCTATTCTACCTCTCCTTTCTCTTACTTCCAGTATATTTCCCTTTCAACCACTGACTCCATTTTTACCAGAAGGTTTGAATGAGTATTATCAGTATTATCTTTCCATGCAGGAATACATGTAGTTCATCATCATTAAGTCTCTCATAATTTACCCTTCTCCTCTACTCTCTAATCTTCCCCTGAGTCCTATACTTGAAGGTCAAACTTTCTGTTCAGCTCTGGTCATGTCAACAGGAACATTTGAAATTCCCATTTCATTGAAGGTCCATCTTTTCACCAGGAAGAGAATGTTCAGTTTTTCTGGGTAGTTGATTCTAGGTTGCATTCTGAGCTCTTTGGCCTTTCAGAATATTATATTCTAAGACCTATGATCCCTTAGTGTAGTTGCTGCTAAGTCCCGTGTGATCATAACTGCAGCTCCATGATATTTGAATTGTGAACTTCTGGCTGCTTGTAATATTTTCTCTTTGAATTAGGAGCTCTAAAACTTGACTATAATATTCCTGGGTGTTTGGGGGTTTTTTTGAATCTCTATATCTGGGGGAGATAAGTAGATTCTCTCAATTTCTATTTTACCTTTTGCTTCTAGGATATCAGGGCAATTTTCCTGTAGAAATACTTTATAAAATGAAATCAAGGCTCTTCCCTGATCATGACTTTCAGGTATCCCAATAAGTTTAAAATTATCATTCCTGAATCTGTTTTCCAGATCAGTTGTTTTTTCAGTGAAATATTTCACATTTTCTTCTATTTTTTTCATTCTTTTTGTGTTAAACTATTGTATCCTGATTTCTTACAAACTCATTAGCTTCCCTTAACTCCATTCTACATCTGAAGGATTTGTATCCCTCAGAGAGCTTTCTTATCTCCTTTTCTATCTGGCCAATTCTGCTTTTTAAAGCATTCTTCTCCTCAATAACTTTTGAACTGTTTTATCCAATTGACCTAAGTTGATTTTTAACATGTTATTTTCTTCAGCATCTTTTTGGATCTCCTTGACTAAGCTGCTGACTTTGTTTTCATGTTTTTGTTGCATCTCTCCCATTTCATTTCGCAATTTTTCTTCTATCTCCTTTACTTGATTTTCAAAATCTTTTTTGAGCTCTGTCATAGCCTGAGCCCAACTTCAATATTTCTTGATGTCGTTAGAGGCAGAAGCTTGAAATCTCTCATCTTCAGATTCAGTATTTTGGTCCTCCATGGGACCAAAGTAATTGTCTATGGTCAGGTTCCTTTTTATTCTGTTTACTCATTTCCCAGCCTGTGCCTGGTTTGGGGGTGCTTCCTGAGCTTTTGAGTATTATTGGGACACCCCCCTGCAAAGACCTCAGTGTATGAGGCTCTGATTGCTCTCTTGGTCTGTGAATGACCACAAGCTCATCCCTCTGCCATGGGGCTGAGGGGAGGCATCCCTGCTCTATGGGAGGCCTAGACTGCGACCAGAGTCTGAATGTGTCCAAAGCCCCAGAGTCCTACTTCAGGAACAGAGGACAGACCTTGTCAGTGTCCCTCCAGTCCCTTACCTATCTTGGACTGAGTGCTCAGGGTGCAGCTGCCTGGAGGCTCCTGCTAGAGGGCTCTACAGGCCTACTCCTGTTTCCTGAATCTGGGGTACTATGACCTCACTTGGTGCCATGAGAAGGCCTGGGCTTCAGGGTTGCTCTGTCAAAGGTTTTCCTGCTGTTCTTCCAAGTTGTGCTTGGTGCTCTCTGAGATGCAGGTCAGGATACTGCTTCTGCTGCTCCAAGTGGCAGCTCCCAGACACCCTGGAGCTGTTTCCAAAAGGCTGAAGTTCCTTTGCTTCACATGGTTCTGTCTCTCCAACACTGGAGAACAGAATTTTTCCACTATTCCAGGCTATCTTGGGCTGGAGAATCACCTCACTTGATTTTTCCATGGGTTCTGTCTCTCAAAAATTTAGTTAGAGTCATTATTTTAAAGCTTTTTTAAATATTTCAGAGTCAGCATGTAAGAGAGTCTCTTCTCCTACTACCCTCTTGGCTCCACCCCACCCCCAATAGGCCTTTTTTCAATGGTAAAAATAATGGAAATTAAGGGGATGCTTAGAATTTGGTGAATGGTTAAACAAATTGTGTTATATCAATATGATAGAATACTATTGCTTTATAAGAAAACAAGATTGGATGGACTTCAGAAAATCCATGGAAAACTTAAATGAATTGATGCTAAATGAAGCAAGTAGAGCTGGGAGAATAGTGTGACCATTAATGGTAACATTGTGTGATGATCATATTGACTTATCTACTCTCATCAGTTCAATGATAAGGACAATCCTAAAAGACTGGTGAAGTAAAATGTCATCCACATCCAGAGAAAAACTATAGAATTTGAATGCTGACAAAAATATACTACTTTTGTTTTTTAAAACGTTTTAGGGGTGGCTAGGTGATGCAGTGGATACAGCACCAGCCCTGGAGTCAGCAGGACCTGAGTTCAAATCTGTCCTCAGACACTTAATAATTACCTAGCTGTGTGACCTTGGACAAGCCACTTAACCCAATTGCCTTGCAAAAACAAAATAAAAAATATTTTATTTTTTTCTTTTATTCATATTTTTTCCTGTATTTTTGATTTCACTTTCACAGCATAACCAATATGGAAATATGTTCATCATGATTGTACATGTATAGCATATTAAATTTCTTGTTGTCATGAGGTTGGCAGAGGGGAAGGAAAAGAGATAGAAATATATTGAAGCCAAAATCTTACCAAGATTTTATTGTAGAAAACAATTCATTTAATTGGGCAAATAAAATAAAATAATATTAAAAAAACAAGAACAAAAACAAAACTTTTGGAGTAAGAAAACAAATTGGAAATTCACTCCTTCTTTCTACTTCCCCTCTCTTCCTTCAAAACTTAATTTCAATCTCATCTTTTATAGGATTCTTCCATGAGGTCCTCTATCCTCCTATGAGCATTTAGTACCTTCTCATAAAAAAGTAATTTTCATTGATTCTGTATTTACCCTTAAGATACAGATAGATTGATAGATAGAAATATATATATATATATATATATATATATATATATGTAGGTCAAGAGTTACATTAGAGTTTTTGAAATATGATTTAAATATAGCAATAGATATACTGAAAAAGTGAGACAGAAAGAAATACAGAAAAGAGAGAGTACCAAGAATTGTACTAACGGTAAGGGATACAAAGAGATAAAAATATCACATTCTTCACTGTCCAGGTGCCTACCTTCTAAAGGGCAAGAGAGGAGGGTTACAATAAATAAAATGTTAAGAACAGAGCATATTCATTCATAGGGGTCAACCAGCTATTTTGGAGAGTAAATTGGGTTGTAAGTGAGAATAATCAGACACCATGGCATCATTATTAATTTACTATTCATTAAGAAAGTAATTTTGTTTGTAAATGCAATTAATCATTTACATATTATTTCACTATTAGAATTTGAGGTCTCTGAGAAGAATTGTTCTTGTCTTTCTTTGTATCATTGGTACTTAGTACAATGTCTGGCATATAATAAAATGAATATTGAATGAATAGGTGATAATGGGAAAATTACTTAATGTGTTTTCGATATGTGTTTATCTATAAAGTAGGAAGAAGGCTACTTAATAAATGTACTTCTCTAGATTGCTAGGATAAAAAAATTAATTACTATAATAAATGGGTTAATATTTAATTTTTTATATCCCATAAGTAGTATGATACTCTTCTTGTTCATTTGCTTTGTGATTTTTGACAAAGGCATGCCATTTATATTATAAATGGGGGGAATGATCCTAGTTGCAACATTAGTGTTTAAGAAGTTGACTGTATTTTGCTAAATATTTCTTTACAAATATTTTTCTTTTGGTACCTTATAACATGGAGGTTTTGAACTTCTCAAAGACTCTGCTTTTAGCCAGTAAATTCCATCAACTCAGATTTTAATAAATTGAGAAACCTTCAAACAATTGGTTGGTAAGCTATCATCTAACTAAATACCAGTCTAGTTATATTTAAGGGAGATCATAGAAGATGTCAGTGTTTTTGGAAGGAGGTTTTGCAAAAATTCATAAATGTCATCTACATAAACTGGAAAGTCATGCAAATTGTTTTAGTATAAGGATAGTCTTACCACTTACGCTATGAACTCTTTATATCTTGAAATATTATCTTTTCTAAAGTTGGATATGGTTCTCCTTTGAACAACCATAATCTGTTGTCCAAGTTGTAGTCATTAGGGAAATGAAAGTAGCATTAAAGTGAACCTATGCATGTACCTCATCATTACTATACAACATTTCTCCATGGTTGGGAACAAGAACATTTAATTATTAAATGTCTTGCTGTTTTCATCCTTCATTCATTCATTGGTATATCAATTCTCATCATATCAAAAAATAAAAAATTCAAACCAGTGAAATCACAATATCTTTCATGTCTCTGTAGACTTGATACTGTTAATATGACTTGCTTTTTTGCTAATGATAATGATAAATCTTTATTTTCTCTGAAGGTTCTGATAGATATAATCTGTGGGATTATAAAAATGAGACTGATAGATGATTTCAAAGAGTTTTGACTTGGTTTCCCTCTGGACTTGCCTTGATTTTGACAACTGTATTGCTCATTTGGCAACTTTCTGACTAAGCAATACACTGGACTTTTCTGAGAGTGATCATATTCATTTTTCTGTCCAAAATGCTTCAGATACTCCCTATTGTCTCCTTAATAAAACATAACCTCTTTGCCTTCTATTCAATAGCAAAGCTTCAGATTACCTTTGCAGTCTTTGCTCAAGGTATTATTCACTTTCTATTTGTCAGAGAAAAATTGAACTACATACCTTTACAGACTCTGAAGTCAAAGAATCTGATCTCCAGTGCTATCAATGATATTTACTATCTATATGAACTTGAGTGGATATTTGCTTTCATGCACCAAATGTTTTTACATCAATGATCTATGGATTAGTCTAGACAATTTTTCTATCTCATCATTTTCTGGGAAAGTGCAGATATGCAATGTTTTAGGAACTCAACCAAGTGAGAATTCTTCTCTATCATTTGAGAGGTATGTATAATGTCTGGACACGTTCCATTTAATCAATCAGCAAAAAATAGTGGACTTTACACTGTATAAAAATCTTGGGTCTATTTAGCTCATTGAAAAGAATTAACTGCAATTATGCTGATTAGGAAATATATTATTATTAGTTAAGGTATTTGATTATATTCTTCAGAATATGTCTTAAAGTGTCAAGTTATTATGTATTTGAATGCCTAATGGAAGAGAAAAGAAAGAAAAGCTTTTACAAAAGAATCCCTTTAATTTCCAGGGCAAAGCCAAGATGGCAATGTGAAGTTTACATGCTCTTGGTGCCTTACCCTACCAAAGATAAATGAAGTCTTTACTCTGACATTCATATTATAAATCCTACCAAGAAAAAAGAGAAAATTCAAAGAAGTTGTCAACTGTACACAACATGGAGGATCTTCTGTGAAGGTCTGTCTCTCTGGCATAAAAGGGGAGCTAAAGACCAGGAAGCAGGAGATCAGGGAAAGCCAACAAGAGGTTTTTAGCCACAGTGCATTCCAGGACCCAACAGCTCAATAATAACAGAAATCTTGACAGTTATATAGCAAGCCAGCATGGAGGAGCCCAGCCCTAAACAAAATCTGAACCCTGAAAACACTGGGGTAAAAGTCAGGACTGGGTTGGGAGTAATCCTCTGTTAAGTCAAAACCTGAACATAAAGGAGAAAAACAAAAAAAACTAAAACCTCTGCCAAAGCAAGGTCTGGACTACATAGACCATATCGTGGTCAATAACAAGAAAGGATCCCAGCCCCAGCAAAACAAAAACTTGGACCTATACACCATATAATGCAGGAGAACTAAAACAGCAATGATGAACAAAAAGGCTAAAAGAGCTCTCACTACTTTACAGGCAAAGATGACAACAATGCAATGTCTGAAGAAGAAAGCATGAAAAATCGCTCACAGTGGAAGTATTAAAAAAAAATCTATAAATTGAACTTAAATAGAAAATTTCACTGAAGAACTTTAAAAAAAGAATGTAAAAACAAAAGAAGTAAAGGAAGTAGGAAAATGGAAAAAAAAGAAAGTCCTGCAGGAAAATTGTTACAAGTTGAACAAAGAAATCAACTCCATTAAATGTAAAAATACTGAACTGGAAATGGAAAGATAATTGAAGACAATAAAGTCCTAAAAATTATAATTAAACAATAAGAAACTAATGCATCTTCAAGACTACAAGATTCCATCAAACAAAATAGAAAGGTTGAAAAAATTAAAGCAAGTGTAAAGTACCTTCTAGGGAAAACAAATGACATTGAAAATAGATCCAGAAGAGACAATCTATGAATCGTTGTACTACCAGAAAACCTGGAAAAGAATATGGAAAACATCTTTCAGGAAATTATAAGGGAAAACTGTGAAAATCTACTAGAACAAGATAATAATGTAGCCATTGAAAGAATCCCTAGAACTTCTCCAGAAAGAGACCAGGATAAATCTCCAAGGTCTTTAAGAGGTAAATTCTATAAACCTCAAATAAAGTAGAGAATATTGCAAGCAGCAAAAAGAAAACAATTCAAATACAAAAGGAACACAATCAGCCTAACACAGGACCTATTAACCTCAAAATTGAAGCATTGGAAGAACTGTAATAACCTATTTCAGAGAGCTAAGGACCTGAGATTACCACCCAGAATGTACTTACCTGCAAAATTCAGATATAGTGTCAGAAACAAAAAGATGGATGTTCAAGGAAATAGAGGACTTCCAGAATTTCCTGACCCAAATATCAGAACTAAACAGAGAATTAAATCACCAAATACACGACTTAAGATTTGCATGAAAAAGGTAAATGAAAAAACAAAATAGTTTTAAACAAATGTTAGTCTACTATCAAATTGTTTAAAATCCTAAAAGGGAAGATATAACACTTCTAATTCTTTAGATTCTTACTTCTCCTAGGCTATTTAAAGAGTACTAAAAAGGTACCAAAATTTTGGGCAGGAGGAATAAAAGAGAAAAAAACAATAAATATAATTGGAGAAAGATAACATGGAGGGAAATACAGAATTAATAATCTTAACTATAAATGTGAATGGGATGAACTATCCGAATAAAGCAGAAGTGGATGGCAAAATGGATTAAAAAGTAGAATCCTACACTACGTGGTTTGCAAGAAATATATTTGAAGCAGAGAGATACATACAAGGTAAAGATAAAAAGTGGGAGCAAAATATATTATGCCTCAGCAGAAATAAAAAGATCTGGGGTAGTGATCTTAATCTAAGACAAAGTAAAAGCAAAAAATAATCTCATTAAAAGGGATAAGGGTGGCAGCTAGGTGGCGCTCTTGATAAAGCACCTTCCCTGGAGTCAGGAGTACCTGGGTTCAAATCTGGTCTCAGACATTTAATAATTACCTAGTTGTATGGCCTTGGGCAAGCCACTTAACCCCATTTGCCTTGCAAAAAGCCTAAAATAAAAGGGATAAGGAAGAAAACTACATAGTAAAAGGCACCATTAGAAATGAAGCTATGTCATTACTAAATATGTATGTACCTAGTGGTATACCACCAAGATTGTTAGAGGAAAAGCTGAGTGAATTACAAGGAAAAATAATAAACCTTTCATAATGGGAGTCCTCAATCTCCCTCACTCAGAACAAGATGAATCTAACAATAAAACAAAGAAGAAGGAAGTTAAGGTGAATGAAATATAAGAAAATTTAGACATGATATACCTTTGGAGAAAGCATAATGGGGATAGAAAATAATATTGCATTTTTCTCGGCAGTATATGGCACCTTCTCCAAAATTGACCATGTACTAGGGCACAAAATCCTTAAATTCAGATGCAGAAAGGAAGAAATAATAAATTCATACTTCTCAGAACACTATGCAATAAAAATTACTTGTAATGAAGTGTCAAGGAAAGATAAACCAAGAACTAATTGGAAATTAAATAACTTTATCTTAAATAATGCATAGATCAAACAGCAAATAATAGAAATCAATAATTATATACAAGAAAATAATAACAATGAGACCTCATAACAAAATTTATGAGATGCAGCTAAGGCAGTTTGAAGGCAAGCTTTGTATTTCTAAATGCCTATATGAATAAAATAGAGGAAATAAAGTTCAATGAATTGGGTAGACAACTGAAAAAGCTAGAAAAGGAACAAATGAAGTAGCCCCAATTAAATACCAAATTAGAAATTCTGAAAATCAAGGGAGAGATTAATAAAATGCAAGGCAAGAAAACCATTGATCTCATAAATAAAACTGAATTGGTTTTATGGAAAAACCAATAAAATAGACAAACCTCTAGTTAATCTGAAAAAAAAACAAAGAAATTAACCAAATAAGCAGTATCAAAAATGAAAATGGGGGACTACTCACCAAAGAGGAAGAAACCATAGAGATAATTCAGAGTTACTTTGCTGAACTGTATGCCAATAAATTGGACAGCTTGAGTTAAATGGATTAATATTTACAAAAATTCAAACTTCCTTGATTAACAGAAGCAGAAATAAATTACTTAAATAATCCTATTTCAGAAAAAGAGATTGAAGAAACCATCAATTAACTCCCTAAGAAAAAGTCTCCAGATCCAGATGGATTTATAAATTAATTCTACCAACAATTAAGGAACAATTAATTCCTATTCTACAAAAACTATTTTAAAAAAATAGGAGAGGAAGGATTTCTGCCAAACTCCTTTTATAACACCAACATGGTGCTGATACCTAAACAAGGAAGAACCAAAACAAAGACAATTATAGACCTATCTCCCTAATGAATATTGATACAAATATCTTAAATAGAAATTTAGCAATGAGGTTACATTGCTATATATAATATACCAGGCAGGCAGGGATGGTTCAACATTAGGAAACAGCATAAACATATCAATAGTAAAACCAACAGAAATCATACGTTTATGCCAATAGATGCTGAAAAATCATTTTATAAAATACAGCATCCATTCCTATTAAAAACACTAGAAAGTTTAGGAATAAATGGAATTTTCCTTAAAATAACAAATGATATCTATCTAAAACCATCAACAAACATTATAGTTAAGGTGAATAAACTCAAAGCATTTCCAGTAAGTTCAGGGTTGATAAAAGGATGCCCGTTATCACCATTACTATTTAATATAGTATTAGAAATGCTAGCAGTAGCAATAAGAAAAGAAAAAGAAAATGAAGGAATCATAATTGTCAATGAGGAAGCAAAAAATTCTATCTTTGCAGATGATATGATGGTACACATAGGGAACCCAAGAAAATCATCTAAAATTCCTTGAAGTAATTAATATATTTGGTAAAGCAGCAAGACATAAAATAAACCCACATAAATTATCAACAACAAAACCCAAGAACAAGAGATGGAAAGTGAAATTTCATTTGAAATAACTGTAGACAATTTTAAAAGCCCAAGAGTCTACCTCCCAAGAAAAACCCAGAAATGTTAGGAACACAATTATAAAGCTCTCCTAAACCAAATAAAATCAGATCTTAGTAATAGGAAAAATGTTAAATATTCTTGGTTAGGTCAAGCTAATATAATGAAAATGACAATTCTACACAAATTAAATTACTTATTCAGTGCCATACCAGTGAAACTACCAAACAACTGCTTTACCAAGCTAGAGAAAATAGTAACAAAATTCATCTGTAGCAACAAAAGGGCAAGAATAGCAGGGGGACTGATAAAAAAAAATGTAAAGGAAGGTGGCCTAGCTCTATCAGATCTAGAACTATATGATGAAGTAGCAGTCATCAAAAGTGCCTGGTACTGGTAAAGAAATAGAGTAATGGATCAGTGGGTTCGGATAGGTTCCAAAGAAACTGCAGTAAACGACTACATCAATCTACTATCTGTTAAGCCCAAAGATATCAGCCTCTGGGATAAGAACTCACTATTTGACAAAAATTGTTTGGAAGACAGGAAAATAGTATGGCAAAATCTAGGCATAGATTCACATCTCATACCCTATACCAAAATAACATGAAAATGGGTACAGGAATTAGACATAAAGAGTGAAACATATATAAATTAATAGACCAAAAAATTATCTATCTAGTCTATGGAAAAGGGATAAATGTAAGATCAAACATGAATTCAAACACATTATAAACTGCAAAAGGAATGATTTTGACTATATAAAATTACAATGTTTTGTACTAATAAAATCAATGCTACCAAAATTAGAAGAAAAGCAGAAAGCTGGGAAATAATCTTCACAACCAGGTGTTCCTATAAAGGTCTCATTTCTAAAACATATAGAGAACTGCATCAAATTTATAAAGTCACAAGTTCTTCTCACATTGATAAATGGTCAACAGATATGAACAATTTCCAAATTAAGAAATTAAAGCTGCATATAATCATATGAAAAATGCTCCTAATCATTGATTAGAGAAATACAAATTAAGACAAAAATGAGGTATCATCTCATACCTATTAGATTAGCCCAGCTAAGAAACAGGAAAGATGATCAATGTTTGAGAGGTTTTGGGAGGATTGGGACATTGATGCATTACTGGTGGAATTGTTAATGGATCCAACGTTTCTGGGGAGAAAAAGAACTATGCCCAAAGAACAATAAAACTGTCCATACCCTTTGACCATGCAATTCCAATTCTAGGACTAAATCCCAAAGAAATCAAAAAAATGAGGAAAGTCCTACATGTTCCATAATATTCATAGTAGATCTTTTTGTAGAGGCAAACAATTGGAAATTGACGGGATGCCCATCAATTGAGTAATGACTAAACAAATTAGGGTACATGAATATTAGGGAATGTTATTGTTGTGTAAGAAACTATAAATGGTGGAACTCTAGAGAAGCATGGATTGACAAGAGAACAATGTACACATGAGCAACATTATGAGATCAACAACCTTGATTGAAGCATCTCCTCTTGACAGTCCAGTGAGGTAGGACAACTGTATTTGACTGTTATGGATTTTATTATCCCTAATCAGAAGAAGAAAAAACAAAATAAAACAAAACAAAACACAGAAAAATAAACAACCCTTCTGAATCTGAACACTTTATAAAAATTATCTCTAATGTATCTCTTTCCCTTAATCCCATTTCCTCATGTCATAAATTACTAATTTTTAAATATTTTTAATAAAATATGTATGTAAAATGCTAAACTTACTATACCCTGGGGAAGGGAGGGTGGAGGGAAATTTTGTAACTTGGAAATATCCATGTACAAGTGGATGAAAATAAATTAATTAATTTAAAAATAATCTCTTGATCATGAGGAGAATTTGCCACTAGATCTTCTTACTACTAGTCTAGTTGGTCAGAGAAGAACATTTTGAGGTCAAACTAGTTTTCCGATATATCATGAATATTGGATATTAGAAATGGAGACCAAATGGATTTCCTTGAACTTCAAACATAGCACATTTTCCCTTTGATATTTCAACTAATCCTGTTGTATCCTCAAATTTCATTTCAGTATCTGTGTCCTTTTGAAACTTTCTCAATCATTTCATCAAATGTGATATTTCATTTTGTTTGGATTTGCCCTTTTTCATGTATCATGTGTCTTTTGATGTAGTTATTGTTATATTTTTCTTAAGTTCTTTATAACAAACAATATGCTTGTGAGTAGTGGAAATTTTTTCTTTAGCCTAGTCCCCACTATTTCGACCTAATTCCATGCCTTGAGCATTACTAGGCAATTGATAAACAATGATAAATGTTTAATATTCATTAGTATGGTTTTGGCACTATGTTATGTTTTAGGGATAGAAAATGAGGAAAAGAAAGTTCTTGCTTTCAAGGACTGCATCTGATGAGGGAGACAACACATTTAAAGAAACTGACTATATAGACAATACACAGAAAATGATTTAAGAATTAAGGGAGGTAACGTGAAGAAAACTTTTTTCATATTAGAAAGTTCTTTGACTATAAAAGAGATCAGAAGATGGAAATGAGGAGGGAGAGAAGTCCAGGCCTAGCTGACAGAGAACATATCCAGAACTGAAAAATGGAGTGTCTTGCTAAAGGAACAGCAAGAAGGTCAGTGCCAAAATATGTAAGTTAAGGAACAAAATATCTAAAGACTGAATAAATAAGGAGTCATCTTATGAAGGACTTTTCCTGTCACAGGATTTTGTAATTGATATTGGAAGGAAAAGGAAGTCTTTGAAGTTTATTAAGTAGGACAGTGCCTTGATTAGGTCTCTGATTTAGGAAAATCACTTTAGAGACAGAATTGTGAATAAATTAGAATGGAGAGTAACTGGAAGAAGTCATATATACTAGCAAAACATTGTAATAGATTATGTGTGAGGTAATGAAGGTCTACCAGAGTATTGTATCAGATAGGAGAAAAGGTATTTGAGAGATGTTGCATAAGTGAAAGTAACAGCACATGGAAACAGATTGGATAAAAGGTAGGGTAATCGATTAAAAAGGAATTAAAAACGACATCGGTTTTGAGGATAAGAAACAGGGATGTTGGTGTTACTATCTATATTGATAGGAAAGTAGCAAAGAACGTTGAGGCAAAGATGAGTTCCATGCTTACTTTTAACTATACTGAATATTTAGGTTAAGATGTCTGAAAGTTAGAGATGCAAGACTGAAAGTCAAAAGGAAGACTATTAGAATACGTAGAATTAAGAATCCTTAACACAGAGAAAGAAATTAAATCTATCGGAAGTGATAGGAAGTACAATGGTACCTTGATACTCATTGACTTCATAACTGATCAAACACATTGCTCATCACATTTTGACAAGCAAAAGTTGCTTCAATACTTTGCTTTTGCTGGAGACTCATCACATTTGTTAGAACTTCTATAAGTCAAAACTCTACCCCACAAAATAAAATCCTTCAGATACTTTGCCATTTGTTACTTGTTCATCATTCTTCACCTCTTTTTTTCAATATACCTTCATACTGCAGAATCCCAGACTAAATACACTCATTCATTATTTGGCCCTTAATTTGTTAAGAGTGAATGTAAAAAGCAATCGTTTCTGAATTGGCCTGAAACCTTAAGGACTTCCATTCCAAGACTGATATTTTTTATGATGAAAAAGAGGTTTTTACTTTACTTGCTTGACTTAATCAACACAAAGACCAGAAGGTCTTGGTCTCCCAGATTATTTTATTTATTTCATTATTTTTGGATAACAAAAGAGGTTATTTTGGGTAACTTTACCTCATCTCTCTCTCTCTTACCTGGCTTTAATCACTAAATGAGCTTTGATTCAGGAAACTGTGGCCTGGGATAGACCTTACCTCTAAAAGAGCAAGACCATCCATTGCATCCAAGATAATTTCCAGTTTTTTTGTTCTATATCTGGTCACTGGACCCAGATGACCTCAGAGGATAAAATGAGTGCACTGAACATCATCACAAGTTCAATTCAATTGACAGTCATAACATAACTTTCCTGATATGGTTCTCTTCAAGAGTGAAGAACAGGGTTAGCTAGGTGGCACAGTGGATAGAGCACCCACCCTGGAGTCAGGAGAACCTGAGTTCAAAAATCAGTACTCAGATATTTAATAATTGCCTAGCTGTCTGACCTTGGGCAAATCACTTAATCTCATTGCCTTAAATAAATAAAACATTTAAAAAAAAAGAGTGACTCCTCCCAATACAAGTGAAGTTAAATAATACTTTATTTTATGCAATTAATTGCCTTTAATTCACTTCTATTTTTAAGGTTCTGTATTACAAAACAAAATCATTATTTATTATTAACCCATCAAAATGGGAAAGTTCTTGGAAAATTTCATAAATGATTTCTAATTAGATTGTTTTTCATGAGGAAAAAAAAATCATTCTCTACTGTTCGTTTTCATCACTCATGAAGTGTTCCTAGAAATTAATGATGAGTATAAAGGAAGCACAATTTTCTAGAGAGAGCAGAGAAGAAGATATAATACAGCAATCCTAAAAGACATTTGAAATTAGAGGTTATAATATGGTTGAAGATTCATAAAAGGATACAGAGAAGTCATCACATCAGTAGAAGAAACAGAAGATGAATTCAGAAAGCATAGAGAGCACCAATAAAGTGAAAGTAATCAGTGGTCAAAAGTTGCCCAAAGGTACAGGAGAATGAGGAATGAAAAAACTGGTTATTTGCTATGGCAACTAAGATATAATTGATATCTTTGAAGAGGTCCAGTAGTAGTGTAAATAGGAAGTCAAACTTTTAAGGTTTTAAAGAGTGTGAGGAAAGTGGAAGCATTTATTTCATTTTCTTTTTTTTATTTTAATTTTTCCTCAATGTTATGGGAAAAAAATAGCATTTGTTATGAAAATTTTGAATACCAAATACTTTTCCTTCCTCCTTTATGACCTCCTTTTTTGAGAAAGCAGGTGATTAGATATAGATTATACATGTGAAGTCATGCTATGCAGTTCCATATTAGGCATGTAAAAAATGAAAACACAGGTAAAAAAACAAGAAAATTTATGAAAGTAAAAAAATATGTTTCAACAAATTCAAACTCCATAAGTTCTTTCACTGGAGATGGATAGGATTTTTTTTAACATAAGTGCTTTGGAGTTGTCTTAGATCATTTTATTGCGAAGAATAGCTAAGTCATTCATAGTTGATCATTGAACAAAATTTCTCTTACTATGTAAAATTTTCTCTTCATCTAAGCCTTCCCAATTTTTTAATTTAATGTTTCTAAGTACTTACAAAGGTAGTTTTCACAATTCCTCCATTGGTAAGTTAATGAATTCCTCATTTTCATATTACCTACCCTCCACCCTCCTCAGGAAAGTGAACAATTTGTACAATCGTGTTTAACATATTTCTATATCAGTCTTGTTATGAAAGGGTGATTAGAATTAAGAGGTGAAAAACATGAGAAAGGAAGTAGAAACATAAAAGAAGTTTCAAAAAATGAACATAGAATGCTTAGTTTTGCATTGAGACTCCACAATTTTTTCCTCTGGATGTGGATGGCCTTTTCTATAACAGGTCTCTCAGGAATGTCTTTATCACTGAAGGGCTGAGAGGAGTTGTGTGTATCACAGTCGATCATCTCACAATGTTGTTAATGTGTACAAAGTTCCTTCTAGTCTTTCCATGCTTCTCCAAAGTCCTGTCACTTTTGGTTGGTTCTTGTCCTTTGTTACTGAAGAAGTCCAAAATGACATCATTATTTTTGAGACAAATTAGAGCGGATCAAACTGTGGCTGCTCAGGCTAATACTAGCTAGCAATGCTCTACCACAAGTCTGGCACAAATAGTTCATATGAACATCTGGGGTCCTTACTCTAAACTTCTGTATGTCATGTTTCCTTTGAGCTGTTCAGTTCTGCTTTCCACATAGAGTATAATACCCTTACTGATGAGACTTTCAGGATGACTCAGTATCACTTTTTTAACCCCATTGTAAGCATTTATCCTCTATGGGTTCTCTATAAAATAGTCTTTTTGGTTAGCATACTTCTGGCATTCTAACATTATATCCAGTCCACCATAGTTGCTCTATCTGCAGTAATGTTGGATAGTTAGGTAGTTTACCTCAAGAAAGGACCTAAGTGTCTGGTATCGTCTCCTACCAGATGATCTTCAGAATCTTCCTAAAAGAATTGAAATGAAAGTGATTCAGTTTCCTAGCATGGCACTGGGAAATTATCCAGTTTTCACAGGTATACAGAAATGATCTCAGCACAATGGTTCTGTAGACCTTCAGTTTTGTGGTTAGTTGGATACTTTTTCTCTCCCACATTTTTTTGGAGCCTCCCAAATGCTGAGCTATTTTTGACAATACATGTGTCAACCTTATTATCAAAGGATACTGTTAGAACTGGTTTGATGAACATGACTGGGAAATACAGAAGTTCTTAATTGTAAAAAAGAACTACACAGGGCTTACCTATGTAATAGTTTATCCATATCTAAGAAGGCAGCTTTTAATTCCATCAAAAGTAAAGCACAGAGGCAGCTAAGTGGTGCAGTGGATAGAGCACCGCCCCTGGAGTCAGGAGGATCTGAACTCAGACACTATATAATTGCTTAACTGTGTGACCTTGGGCAAGTCATTTAACCCCATTGCCTTAAATAAATGAAAAACAATTTAAAAAAATTACAGTACAAGTGAAACTTAGAGAGCTTCAGAACTCTTGGTTTACTAAGAATGCAGATAAAAATGCAGCTGTATTTAGACAGTAACATAGAAAAGTGCTTTTTTATGAACAGTATTTATGGATCAGAGACCTAGAGTGCATCTCAACAACTCAGTGCTGATATATCCATATAGATTAATGATAGGGCCATGATCCTAGAAACATGGACTGAATACTTCTATAGTGTTCTTTGCAGACCATCATCAATCAATGCAGAAGTCACTGACTGCTTACCTCAAGTTGAAGTCAATCAATCCCTAGCTGCATTTACAACTGAAGAAGAGATTTTGAATGCCATTAGGCTCCTTTCAAGTGGCAAAGTAACTTGTGATGATTCTATTCCAACTGAGATCTACAAGGCAGGGCATCCATTGCTCATTCAAAAGTTGGCTGAAAATTTCCAGGTTATATGGAATGAAGAGGTAATCCCCCAAGAATTCAATATCCTTCATTATGTCTTATGGAACAATAGAACCCCATAATATTCATATACCATAACTGGTTCAACCATTCTTCAATCGATGGGCATGCTTTAAATTTGCAATTCTTTGTCACTTCATAAAAGAGTTACTATGAATATGTGGACTTTTTATCCTTCTTTATAATCTCTTTGGGATACAGACCTAAGGTATTTCTGAATCAAAGGGAATGTACTTTTTGTTGTCCTTTGGATCTAACTCCAAAAGGCTCTAGAGAATGGTTGGATAAGTTTACAACTTCACCAACAGTACATTAAAGTTCAAATTTTCCCACATCCTCTTCAACATTGCTCATTTTCCTGTCTTTTCATGTAAGCCAAACTGATACATATGAAGTGTTACCTCTCAGACTTGTTTTAATTTCATTTTCCTATTTAATTATGATTTAGAGCAACTTTTTCATATGACTACAGAAATTTTAATTTCTTCATTTCAAAATTCCTTGTCCCTAACATTTGATTATGTATCAATTGGAGAATGATTTATTGTCTATGTAAATTAGAAATGAGTCTTTTATCAGAATTACTAACTACAAAAATTGTTTCCCAGCTTTCTTTTATCCTTCTAATATTGGAAGAATTGGTTTTATTTCTGAAAAAAACTATTTTAAAAATATTCAATATGGTCAAAATAATCCATTTTGTAAACTAAAATGCTCTCTATCTCTTGCTTGATCATGAACTTCTCTCCTCACCATACATATGACAGATAGAGTATTTCTGGTTCCCTTAATTGGTCTGTGGTAACAACCTTTATCCTCTAATCATTGCAACCATATATTTATATGGAGTGTGAGATGTGGGTCTATGTTTAGATTTTGTTATGCTATTTTCCAGTTTTCCCAGAATTTTTTTTTTTTTTGCCAAGCAGTGAGTTCTTATCCCAGAACCTATTGTCTGGATTTACCAAATAGTAGATTACTATGGTCACTTACCACTATTTCTCTTGAACTTGTTTTAATCCATTGTTCCATTACTTGATTTCCTTACCAGTACCAGGAACTTTTGCTGACTGTTGTCTTATAATTTTACATCTAGTACATCTAGGCCATCTACTTTTGCAATCTTTTTCATGAATTCCTTTGTTTTTCTCATATTTTATTATTAAAGATTAATTTTGTTACTATTTTTCCAGATATATGAAATAATTTTTGGTATTCTGATTGATATTAAACTGAAAAAATTAATTTAGGTAGAATTGCAATTTTTGTTACATTAGCTCAGTCTTACCTTGAGCACCTGACATTTTTCCAAATGTTTAGGTTTAGCATTTTTGAAATGTGTTCATATTGCTTCTGGTTTGTCTTTGAAGGCATATTCCCAAGAATTTTATCTTGTCCACAATTTCTTTAAATGGAATATCTTTTTCTGTCACTTGGTCTTGGGCTTTATTCATCATATTTAGAAATGCTGATGAATTTTGTGCATTTATTTTTTATATTGTTTCTTTCCTAAAGTTGTTAATAGTTTCAAGCAGCATTTTTAGTTGATTTCCTAGGATTCTGTAAGTATATCAACATATTGTAAGAGTGGAAGCTTTGTTTCTTCCTTGTCTATTCTAATTCCTTCAATTTCTTTTCTTCTATCATTATTAAAGTTAATGTTTATAATATGATATTGAATTGTAGTGCAAATAATAGGCATATCTGTTTCATCTTAGATCTTATTGAAAATGCTACTCATTTATGCCCATTACATATTGGTGGTTAATGGATACTGCTTATTATTTTAAGGAAAATTACATGTTTTCTGGGATTTATGATAGCAATGGTTATTGTATTTTTCAAAAGCTTTTTTTGACATTTAATGAGTTATATATGTGATTTATGTTAAATTTGTTTTTGATATGGTCAATTATCTTGATTGTTTTCCCAATATTGAACCAGTCCTAAATACCTGGCAGTACAAATCCTACCTGAATATGATATATTACCCATGTAATCACTTGTAATCTCTTTGCTAAAATTTAATTTAAAATTTTTGCATTAATATTCACTAGGGAGATTTACCTTTTAGGCTCTTCCTGGTTTTGGTATCAGTATTATATTGGTGTCATAAAAGGAATTTGACAATGCTTATTTATCTAATTTTTAAGTAATTTTTATGGAATTAGAATTAATTTTTCCTTAAAAGTTTGGTAGAATTCACTGGTAAATTCATCTGATCTGAGTTTATTGATAGTATGCTCAATCCCTTTTTTTCTGGGGTGACATTATTTAAATATTCACTTTCCTCATCTGTTAATAGTCATCCATTTTACTCATATTGTTGGCATATAGTTAACCAAAATAGCTCTGAATTATTACTTTGATTTTCTCTGTATTGGTTGTGAGTTCATCCTTTTCATTTTTAATAATGTAATTTAATTTTCTTTCTTTTTTGTTAGATTACCTAAATTTTTTATTTTTTTCTTAAAATCAACTCCTAGTTTTATTCATTAGTTCAATATCTTTTCTTCTTTTATTGATTTTCAGAATATCTAGTTTGGTATTTAATTATGGATTTTTTAATTTGTTCTTTTTTTAACTTTTATAGTTCCATGTTCAACTCATTTATTTCCTCTTTCTCTATTTTATTCATATATATTCATATAAACATTTAGACAATGAGGTCATACAATGATTAGAACACTGGCCCTGGAATCTCAAGAATATAAGTTCAGATCTGGCCTCAGACATTTACCAGATGGGCAAGTGACTTGGGAAAGTCACTAAATTCTGATTGCCTTGCATGCAGGGTGATTTCCAGTTGTCCTGATTCATATTTGAATATTTCATCCAGATGGCTTTATATGCTCATGTCATGGCATCACCTCCCTAATGTCTATTATTCAAGAATGGATAAACAACAACATACAAGCATTTTGAGATATAAAATTTACCATAATAACTGTTTTACCTATATCCCACAAGTTTTGACATGCCTGTCTTAAATGAAATTGTTGATTAATTCTATGGTTTGTTGCCTAAATCAATAGTTCTTTACAATTATTTATTTAGTGTCCAATTAATTTTAACTTACTTTTCATGACCCTTTATTACATGCAATTTTTGTAACTATGATGTTAAATACATGCATTTAATATTTCTTCCTTTCTGAATTGGATGTGAGATATTTATACCCTTAGACATGGTCAATTTTTGTATAGGTGTAATGTACTACAAAGAAAAAATTATATTTCTTTGTATCCTCTTTCAATTTTCTCCAGAAGATTGAGTCTATCATATCAACTGTTCTAAAATTCTATTCATCTTCTTAACTTCCTTCTTGTTTATTGTGTGTTTAGATTTACCGAATTCTAAAAGAAGGAGATTGATTTTCCCCACCAGTATAACTTTGTTGTCTATGTCTCCTTGTAATTTGTTTAGTTTCTCTTCTAAAAAACTGCATGTTATACTACTTGGTACATAGATGTTTAATGCTGATATAACTTCATTGTTTAATAACACTGTTTAAGAAGACATAGTTTGCTTCCTTATCCCTTTTAATGAAGTCTATTTTTTGCTTTTGCTTTGTGTGAGATCATCATGCCTACCCATGGCATTTTTTTCAGCCAAACCATAATATATTCTGCTCCATTCTTTTACTGTTACTCTGTATGTATATCTCTGATTTAAATGTGTTTCTTGTAAATAGTGTACTATATGATTTTGTTTTTTAAATCACTCTGTCATCCACTTTTATTTTATGGGAGAGTTCATTCCATTCACATTCACAGTTATGATTACTAATGCTGTTTTTTCTACCATATTATCTTCCCCCCCATTTGTACTTTTGTCTTTCCTTGCTCCTTATCCCTCATCATCACCAATATTTTGCTTCTGATTGCTGCCTCTTGATCAATCCTTCTATCAATAAGATCTTTTCCCTTTCCTTCGCTTTCCCTTTTTTCTTTTTCTTTTTAACTTTACCTTTAGTTTTATTTTAACTTTTATCTTCCCTTTTATCAGTCCCTTCTTATCCTTTAATTTCTCTATCCCACCTTACTTCCATGTCAGGTAGGATAAATTTTTAAACCCAAAAGGGAATGTTTGTTATTCCATCTTTGGGCCAAATCTGTTAACAATAAGATTTGCTCAGTGCTCACATTTTCATTCTGTCATCTATAATAAGTCTTTGAACTTCTTCATGTAGTATTATTTATCCTCTAATGACTAGCTTTCTCCTTGGATAATTCTTTTATATCTTAATTGGTCACTCCTTTAGGGTAGCCCTTGCTTTTTATTTGCTAAGGCATTGCTTTGTTTCCTCCTTTAGGGTAACCCTGCCTTTTGTTCCTAGTCCCATTTGTTATAGTTCCCAGGCTTTGAACTTGTCTTTCAAGCTGGATCCGACACTCTCAATGTGGGCATTTTAAAATTCTGGCTTGCTGAACTTCAACCTGAGCTGCACTATTACTAAACTTTTCCTGCTGACTTTTCAGCTCTCCTCCTTATGCTGGATTATAACCCCCATTTACCCAGATGAGATACATCTTTCGTGAAAGCATTCCTCGATATCTTGAGTTTATAACTTGTATAACTCTTTAGCCAGGTGGCTCAGTGGAGAAATTACTGATCTCGGGTTAAGGAGGACAGGAGTTTGAATCCAATCCCAGACACTTGACTCTCACTGGCTGTGTGACCTTGGGCAAGTTACTCTTCCCTGATTGCCTCACATCCAGGTCCATCTCCAATTGTCCTGATTCCTATCTGAGTTAGCATGGAAGCCCCTAACTCAAAACCAATTCATTTGCTTGTCATTGCATCACCACCCTGTTGTCATAGTCTTCTTTGAAAATGGAAGTCAAACATTATTGCTTCACTATTTTTGTTGAATCTGTAGCTTTAGGATCTGTGTAGAGGCTGCATTGAAAGTTCTTTTAAGAAAAGCTCTAGGGAGAGTTCCTAAAGCTTTTCTTAAAAGAACTTTAAATGTATCTAGCTTCACATCATGATCTTATGTTCCCAAATTTTTCGGAAAGCATTGTACTTGTTATCCCTCATGACATAATAGTATTCAATCATTTACATATATTATATATATATATATATATATATATATATATATACTATACACACTATATATGCTATTATATGCTATACATAAAAAGTCTTTTTACTTTTTCTTTACTCCAATGAGATACAGAAATATAGTAGTACTGCTGGGTAAAAGGGTTTTCCTTTGGGGCATAATTCTCAATTGCTCTCTGGAATACTTGCAGCAGTTCACAAACCCAGCAGTGCATTAGTGTCCCTATTTTTCCATAGTATCTCCAATATTTTCATCTTTTTTTTTCCATGTTAATCAATCTAATAGATATGAGTTGTGACCTCATAATTGTTTTAATTTCCATTTCTCTAATAAATAGTAATTTAGAATTTATTGTATCACTATAGATTTGATTTCTTCTTCTGAAAACTGGTCATATCCATTGATAATTTATCACTTAGGGAATAAGTTAAATTTTGACAAATTTGGCTTATCTCTCCATTTATTTGAGAAATGGCCTTTATCAGAGAACGTAGAAAATTTTCCCCATTTTCTTGCTTTCTTTCTAATTTTGTTTGCATAGAATTTGTTTGTTCAAAACATTGATTATTAATTACTATAATCAAAATTAATGGATTAAAAGGACAACAATCAACCAACAAGCATTGAAATCTATGAATGTTCGAAGTGTTCCGAAGGTTAGCAGGGCATAATCAGCAAACTGATATGAGGACTAGAGATGCACATAAAATGAAAGCAAAATATAAATATTATAATTCAAATGTTAAAAGACTTATTCTTTCCCAAATCATGGGGCACATGTGAGAAGGTAATAAAGAAATTACTACATATCAAAATACATTATTCAATGATTTGTTCTATATCAGTAAATATTCAGGGATGACAAGAATGCTAACATGGTTTTTCCAACAGTTTCCTGAGAAGAAATATGAGGGTTTTCATAGGGACAATAAAAAGTTTTATTTTCTACTGCTTAATAGAATATAAATAAAGAAAGTATAT
The DNA here is from genome assembly GCF_037893015.1 of Macrotis lagotis. Taxonomy (NCBI): domain Eukaryota; kingdom Metazoa; phylum Chordata; class Mammalia; order Peramelemorphia; family Peramelidae; genus Macrotis; species Macrotis lagotis. The sequence continues at coordinate 70,411,013 of NC_133658.1, forward strand.
TTCATTGAAGATGAGATTATAGAAAAGCTCCTTTTAGCATATTGTATTAAGGCAACTTTATTAAGAACCATATCCCTTCAAAACCTGTTGCACAAAAGATGTTTTTCTAAGTACTCAAAAATATATCTTCATGGGAAAAAATGAAGTGCATGGAAAATGGACATTGCCCAACTTAAGAAAGTACTATTTTCCCCTTATTAATACATAAATCTTCAATAGAATTTGAATGGGAGAAATGAGGTGGTACAGAACAGAATGGAAGGCAATATATATGAATTCCAATGCTTTCAATTATTCTACATCTCTGATGCAAAAATTCACCCCTTCAATATCAATATCTTGCAATCTTTCTTCATGGCTTATGATACTTAGTAGTGATTCATAGAACTCAAAGTCTCAAAGTCTCAAAATACAACTTAATCAAGGAACAGGAAGAATAGGCATATAATGAGATTCTAACACATAATTGCCCTGTGACTTGTATAAGAAGAGTAAAAGAACTAATTAATTAAATGAAAAGTGCGTGTTATCATGAAAACAATGATTTTCCAGAGTCTGCCTTTGGAATTTTATTTTGCTATGATTTTCTCACATAACACTTCTGTGGTACAGTATATAAAGCACTGACCTTAGAGTCTGGAGGATGGGAGTTTGAATCCTAGCACTTGACACTTACTAGTGTGTGACACTGGATAATTCACTTAATTCTGATTGCCTTGAATCCAGGACCATTTCCAGTCATCCTGATTCATATCTGATCTCTAGACCCAGATGACTTAGCATCGCATCCCTTAACTCAAATCTAATTGTTATAATTGTCATGGCATCATCTCCCCACATGTCATGACCTTATTAGAGAATGAAGGACAACAATCAAATATATCAAGCCAACTTAATTTCATTTGCCCTCCATTTACTCTGTAGAGATAATTCAATGAAAGGATGTCTGCATTTTCTTTCATCTCTAAATACTGTGTAGTTATATTTGAGATTAAAAGATGGAAGTAAATCATGTAGAGAGACAATATGTAGGTTAGCCCTATGTTTATTGGATATTACACAGGCATTGAAATAGTCAATTGAAGATCCAAAAATGATTGGAGTATCTTTTACAGAGAATTACATAGGAATTTTTGGGTAAGAGAGAAATTGGAGAGTTGTAAATTATGAAGAATAATGAAGTTCCAATATTTAATTTCAGAAGGTAAACCATCATCAATATGTTTATAACTACTCATGTATTATACTAGGAGAATTCTACAGTATTCCCCAAAATCATTTCTGAAGTAGAATTAAAAAGCCATACCCAAAGGCAAGAACAAAACCTAATATCTCTCCCCTCCTTCAAAAGTCTTAGGTCAGGAAATTAGTATATCTTCCAATAGGAATGAGCCAGGGTATGATGAAAAGGCATTGTCAAAAATTCAAGAATAATTTATTAATGTACTATTATGTTTCAGGCACTGTGCTAAGCACTGGTGCTACAAGAGAAAGAATAGCAGTCCATGTTTTCAAATAACTCAAGATATAAAAGAGGGAGGACATGTAACAAATTATGTATTAATCAGAAATATAGTAGAGGACAGATTCAGATTCAAATTGTGAAAGTACCAAGGACATTCTTTAAGCTCTCCTGGTCTTCCCTTAAAAACAAAGTTAATCAAGTCTCTAAACGGATTCTATAGTGGCATAACCCATAAAGAACAAAATAGTGTATTTTCCAGCAAGGTCTATCTCAGGCGGAAGGGAAGTATGATCAGGAGCAGGAAGTTAAGCCAGGATCGTGAGCTAAAAGCAGCATGGGCAGGATATGGAGGGGTGCAGGTGTAAGGTCTCAGTCACAACAGAGAACCCTGGAATCCAAGGTCATTAGGTGAAGGGCACAGCTAACTGAAAGGGAGGGCTCCCACACAGGTATCCCAGGACCCCAGTTCAGTCAGTGTGACTAGGCTATACATCTTATCCCAGTGAGAAAGCCATGGACATTCTCCACATGGAAGGTAAATAGTGAGCAAGCCACTGGCATTCTCAGTGGAACTCTCCACCAACACAAGAAGCTTGGGACAACATCCAGCAACAAAGCTCTGAATGAATAAGAAAAGTTAGAGAAAAGCCAGGACTATAGAAAATATCCTTGGAGCTAAAGATAAAACAAAATCATCTCAGAAAAGGATGACAGGAAAAATAATATATGTAAAACAGCAGGGGAGAATATGACTCCCAAAAGACTTCTTAGAAGAACTCAGAAAGGATTTTAAAAACCAAGTATAAAAATTGGCAAGTAAATGCAAGATAAACTAAATATTTTGGAAAGGAAGCACAAAAACTGACAGAAGAAAATAAATCCTTTAAAAACACGAAAGGTCCAATGCAAAAGAAAATAATTCCATTAAAAATGGACAAATGTAAAAGGAATTTAAAAGAAAACTGAATAAAATCATTACTTAAAAATTAGAATTGGGCAAGTGAAAGCTCCTATCTCTAGGATGACTCTATGAGACATCCAAATCAGTCAATTAAAACTCAAAAAATTAAAATTAAAATATAGAAGAAAATGAAAAATCTCCATTGTGGGGGGGAACTGATATGGGAAATACGAGATCATTTAAGAATTTTTAGAAGTCCTGAAAACCACAGTCATAAAAAAGATCTTGTCCTTTTTTCAAAAAAAAATAAATGCTCAAGGAAAACTGCCCTGATATCTTAAATCCAGATGATAAGATAATCATTGAAAAAGTAAATTCCCTGATCACCTCATGAAAGAGACTCTAAAAATGAAAATGCCAAAGAATATCATAGGCAAATTTCAGAATTATCAAGTCAAGGAAAAAAAAATACTAAGGGCCACCAGAAAGAAATGATCCTCATACCAAAGAACCACAGTCAGGATTGCACAGGTCTTGGAACCATCAACTTTAGAAGATCAAAGGACCTGGTATATAATACTCTGGAGAGCAAAGGAGCTTGTATCACAACAAAGAATCAGCTACTTCACAAAACTTATGTTGTTCTTTTGAGAAAAAAAGAAGAACATTTAACAAAATGATAATTTTCAAATTTTCCTAACTATAAAAACAGAGGTGAACAGAAAATTTTATCTTGAAACATGAGACTCAAGCAATACATTAAAAAGCTAATCAAGAGAAAAGAAAAAAAAACATTAAATTGGTTATATCTCTACATGTGAAGATGTTACTCATAACTCTTTGAGAACTATATCTCCACTGGAGGCAGTATACTTAGACAAAAAAGTATGGACATAAGTTGATTTAGATGGAGTGATTTAAAAAAAATAAGAAAAAAAAAGGATTGTAGTGGAACAGGAGAAAGGGAGAGGTAGAATTAAGTAAATTGTCACATGAAGAGATGTAAAGCAGAATTTGGATAGAGGGAAAGAGGGAGGAGGGGAGAATTACTTGAATGTTATTTTAATTAAATTTGACTCAAAGATGGAGTAATATAAAGACTCAGTTGGGTTTAGAAATTTATCCTACCACACAGTGAATTAATAGCAGAAAGAAAGTGAAGGGAAGGGAAGAAGGGAGAGAAGAAGAAAAGAGGGAAAAAGTAAAAGAGGAAAGAAAAGGTAGGCATACAAATGTAAGGTGGTTGATTGAGGGAAGCGGTATTCAGAACTGGTGAGACAGAATAGGATTAAAGGAAAAAGTAGCACAAATAGAGGAGAGATAAGATGGAGGACAATAAAAACTGAGTAATTACATACATGAATGTGAATGGAATGAACTATTGGAAGTGGATAGTGAAGTGGATTAATATTTTGAATCATACTATATATTACTGAAAAGAAACACATTTGAAGCAGAAAATACAGACATAGTAAAGTTAGAAGACTGAGGCAGAATGCAGTATGCTTCAGCTGAAGAAAAAAGTATCAATCCTTATTTCAGGAAAAAAAATAAATAAAAGTTGATTTCATTAAAAGGGGTAAGGAAGTGAACTGTGTCTTCCTTAAAGGTACCATAGATAATGAAATAATGTCAATATTAAATATAAATAAATGCAACAAGTATAGAATCAAGATTATTAAAAGAGATGCTAAATGATTAAAAGGAAGGTATAGACAACAAAACTATACTGGCAGGGGAACTCTATCTTCCTCTTTCAAAATTAGAAAAACATAAGCATAAAATAAACAAGAAGGAAGTTAAGGAGGTAAATAGAAGTTTGGAAAATTTGACCTCTAGAGAAAATTAAATGTGCAAAGAAAGGAACATACCTTTTTTCTCAGAAGTACATGGCACCTCACATCTCTCAGATTGACCAATATGACTAGAAAGGAAAATGATCAATGTTGGAAGGAATGCAGAAAACCTGGTACACTAATACATTCTTGGTGGAACTATGAACTGATCTATTCTTAATGGAGAGCAATTTGGAACTATGCAGAAAGGGCAATAAAAATGTTCATATCCTTTAATCCAGTAATGCCATTGCTGGTTCTCTATCCTGAAGAGATCATGAAAAAGGGTGAAAAATCTCACATGTATAAAATTATTTATAGTAGCTCTTTTCGCAGTGGCAAAGAATTGGAAACTGAGGGGATGTCCATCTATTGGGGAATGGCTAAACAAATTGTGGTATATGCATGTGATGAGACACTATTATCTATTGTTCTATTAGAAATCATGAGGGACAGGACTTCAGGAAAAACCTAGAAAGACTTTCATGAATTGATGTTGCATGAAATAAGCAGCACAAGAAGAATATTATACACATTAACAACAAAATGGGATCATGATCAGCCATGATGGACCTGTTCATTTCAGCTGCACAATAATCAAAAACAATTTTAAAATACCTCTGATGAAAAAATATCCTCCATATCCAGAGAAGGAACTTTGGAATTTAATGAAGATCAAAGCTTGAAAAAAAAAATCAAAGCTTATGTTCTTCAGTTTTTAAAATTTGTCTTATGTATTATCTCTTTTTTCTCTCTAAAATTTTCTTTCTTCCATTTGGATATGATTCTTCTCTCATAATGTGTTCAATAGCAAATTATATTTAGTATGGTTGCAAATATAGAGCTTATATTAGATTGCTTTCTGTCAGGGGGAGGAGGAAGGGAAGGGTGGGAGGTAGAAAAATTGTAAAATTCAAAACTTTGTAAAAATGGTTAGTTAAAAACTACTACTGCATGTAGTTGTAAAATAAATAACAAAAAAATAAAAACATTTAGAAAATTGATTAAAACCTACTTGAATCAATTAGGAACTTTAACAAAGTTGAAGGAGATAAAATACCCACATAAATCATCAGGATATTTAGACATTTTCAACAAATCATGGTATCAAAGATTTAGAAAAAGAAATTCCATTTAAAGTAACAGTAGGCAACATAAAATACTTTGGAGTCTCCCTGCCAAGATAAATTCAGAAACTATATGAAACAATTACAAAACAGTTTTCATACAAATAAAATCATATTTAAATAATTGGACAAATGTCAATTGCTTATAGGTAGACTGAGCTAAAATAATACAAATTACAATTACACCTAAATTGTTATCTATTCCATGTCATATTAATCAAACCACCAAAATATTAAATTTTGAGTTAGAAAATAATGGCAAGAGAACAATGTTCAAATTAGCAACAACATTGTGAGATGTTCAACCTCAATGGAAACAGCTCCTCTCAGCATGAGAGGACAGGAGAGTGAGGATAACTGTGTTAGACCGGCTATGGACAATGTTACCCCATCCAGACAAAGTAAAACAAAAAAGAAAAAGAAAAGAAAAAAAACCAACTTTTCAGAATCTGATAACCACTTTATAAAAGTTATTTCATATTTATCCTTATTTATTCGTATTCCCTTAATGCTAATTCCTTATACAAAATGACTAATATGTAAACATCATTATCAAAAATATGTATGTGCAATGCTAACCTGACTCTTTGCCACTGAGGGCAGGGAGGTGGAAAGGGAGGGTACAAGGCAATTTTGTAAATTAAAAATATACATATGCATATGGATGAAAAAACTAATTAATTAAAAAACAAAATAATGATACTAAAATTCATCTGGATCAACAAAAAGTCAGAAAGATTCAAGGGAGTTAATAGGGGGAAAATGTAAAAGAGTTGTCCTTACTGTAACAGGTAAAATTTTAAATTATAAAGTGAAAGTCATCAAAACTGGAATTTGCTGAGAAATAGATTGGTGGATCAGTGGGACAAATTAGATACAAAAGAAACCGTAGTAAATGCTTATAGAATTCTGTTGTTTGATGAATCCAGACTTCATCTTCTGGGATAAGAACTCACTCTTTAACAAAAACTGCTTGAGAAAACTAGAAAATTTCTATTACATAAATGAGAGATAAGGTGGATGCAAGATTAAGACAGAAAAGGTGATACTGCAAACCAGTTATTACAAAAAGAAATTTTAGCTATCAGATTTATGAAAAGAGAAAGATTTTGTGACAAAACAAGACACAGAGAATATTAAATCATGCAAATGGATTTTGATTACATTAAATGAAAAAAATTTTGCAACCAAGGCAACCAAGATTAAAAGGAATGTAGTAAGTTAGGAAACAGTTTTTTTAATAACTAGAATTTTTGAAAAAGGACTCATTTCTAAAATATATAGATAACTGAGTCAAATTTATCAGAAAGCAGCTCATTCCTCAATTAATATATGCTCAAACTATATAAGCAGGCATTTTTCAGATGAAGAAATTAAAGCTATCTATAGTCATATGAAAAAATACTCTAAATCATTATTGATTAGAGAAAAATAAATTAAAATAACTCTGAGGTACCACCACACTTCAATCAGAATGACCAATATGAGAAAAATGAAAAATGATCAATGCTGGAGGGGACTTTCGAAAACTCAGATGCTAATGCATTGCTGTTGAAGTTGTGAACTGCCTCAGCCTTTCTGGACAATAATTTGGAACTAAGCCCACAGTCCTTAAACTTGTCCATAACCTTTGATCCCGTAATACTACTACTAGGTCTGTATACCAAAGAGATTATAAGAAAGGTTAATATATCCACTGTACAAAAATATGTGTAACAGCAACTTTTATAGTAGAAAGAAGTGGAAATCGAGGGATGACCCATTAATTGGGGAATAACTGAATGAACAAGTTGTGTTATATGAATGTGATGGAGTACTATTGTTCTGTAAGAAATCATGAAAGGTCAATCTGAAAAGGCTTACCTGAGCTGATGCTTAGTGAAATGAACAGAACCAGAAGAACATTGCATATGAGTATATAAGCATACACACACATATATACACTCATATATGTATATTCATTGTTGCAAATATACATGCATATCTATATTTTTGTATAAACATATATATATATATATTTTTTAATTTAGATTTGCATGGATTTATCAAGCTGCAAACTTTATTCTTTTAAGTAATCTAACTCTAGCCCTATGTGATCTGACTTCTAATCATATTATTTCTCAGCATCTTTGCGTGCCTTTCAATTACACAACTTACATTGGTATTCTTTGGTCTTTAACAAGAAAGATTCGGGAATTGAGGAATAATCAGTAATGGTTATCTGCCTTTTTCTATTTAAGAGCAATGATGATGCTCGTTCATCCTGTACAATACCCTTAATTAATCATTGTAGTTATGCAGGGTGAAAACCCAATATTGTCATCATCAGAGCATAACCATAATATCAACTACTGCTTAAATGCTTTTGTTCAGTGAAATAAATCTTTGCACAACAACAATTTCCCATCATTTATTTCAAATATAATGTGTGACCATTATCACACATAATTGCATTACTTTCCAGAAGTTTATTTTCTTTACACATTTGTATGAGCTTGCAAGACAAGATATAATTTTTACTGCTCTCATTATGTTAGGATAAGAACTCAAAAAATAACTACCCTCTTATGAACATCCCCTTTCAAAAGGTTTCCATTTTGAAATATAGCTACAGATATATAATTAATATGTATTCATACAAAATCTCTCTCTCTCTCTCTCTCTCTCTCTCTCTCTCTCATCATATATCCTCTTTCCAAATTATCAACCAACTTTCACTGAAATCAAGGAATCTTTACCATGTCTCTTTGTGTGTGTGTGTGTATGTGTGTGTGCATCTGTGTGTCTGTATGTCTGTGTCTTTTAGTTTGTTATCCATCTTTATCAGTCTGTGAATATGTGAGCACCTCATTGAAACAACATTCTTAAATCCATAAAATATGTTAGATTAGTGCAGAAATAAACAATATTGGAATAAGAAATTTATCTGTTTCTATATTTAAATTAATGTATATTACTTTAAGAACTCTTACAAGTAAACAAGATCTAATGAGTGAGAACCACATATCTCTAAGTGTTCCCGTTCTACTTTTGAACAGTCTCATCATCACTATTATCATTATTATCATTTTCTTTCTTCCTCACATTTATATTAAACTCATATATTTGCAGTTTGCATGTATTACTTCTATTCCATACCACACACACATACACAAACATACATGCAAATATACAACACACTCACAGAAAACCAAATATTACAATTATAATCCCTCATTTTCAGAACAACTCTTTAAGATTTTGATAATTAAGAGTTCTTTGAATAGATTCAAGTCTTCAAATCTCTGTCACTTAGTTTTGGTTTTTCTAATTATGCTTTGCAAATATTACTATATTACATATAAAACAAATGTTAAATATATGCCAATCTCAGCAAAATGAAATATATCAAAGTCTTCTTATTATCTCAAATTAATAGATTATTCTCTGTCCTGAAATGCATTCCTAATTTTTAATTTAGAATGTAGAGTAATAACTTCATTCTGCTAAATGCTGACAATAAATGGTAGATAGTACCTTGCTTTTTCCCTTGTAAAAACACTAGCATAATGGATTCAGATTTATCACTTTCTGTCTCCAACTGATAAACCACTTTCAAAGTTAATTTTAAAGAAGAAATAAGCAAAAATATAGGACTAAAAGCACACATGCATCCCCATTCTGGTAATTTCTTGGGTAGGAAACGCCTCTCCTCTTTGAGTCACAATTTTCTCATTTCTTGAGAAAAAAGTGAATACATTACCTATTTCAAATTGCTATTGTAAGGACCAAATAATATAAGCTCTGCAATGTGCTTTATAAACATAACATGTTTCATAGGCATTTCAAAGACTAACAGAATTTGCATTATATAAAATTAGTGATAACTTCTGTCAGGGAGGAATGAAGCTAAGATGGTAGAATATTAAAAAACATTCAGTCCAAATTTCCCTGCATTATCCTCCAAACAACTTTTAAATACCACTTCAAATGAAATTGTGAAGTGAAGAAACTAACAAAAGATAAGACTGAGAAATATTTCTAGCCTAAGACAACTCAGCAGGGCAGGAAAAGACATCTGCTATATGGAAGGGAGTGAGACTCATCAAGGTTCACATAGATTTAAAACCAAGAGCAAGTATCATTTGTAATGGAGATAAATTTAAGTTTTTCTAAGAAGATCAAAAGTGAAAATGTTTTTGTCACCAATATTATTCAGTATTGTACTAGAAATTCTAGTCATAGCAATAAGAAGAGAAAAATTAAATTGAAAACTAAAAATAAGCAACAAATAAACAAAACAAATTTTTTGCAATAATATGTTAACATAATAAGAATATCCTGGAGAATCAGCTAAGGCACTAGTCAATTAACAACTTTAGCAAAGTTGTAGGATAAAAAAATAAATCCACATAAATCATCAACATTTCTATATACTACCAACAAAATATGGCAGCAAGACATAGGAAAAGAAATTCCATTTAAAATGACTCTAGAAAAACATAAAATACTTTTGAGTCTGCCAATACAAATAGAGAAACTATATGAACACAGTTACAAACATTTTTATACAGATCATCTCATATCTAAACAACTGGGAAAATGTCAATTATTCATGTGTAGTTCATGGGTAGTCCATGGTTCTCACTCATTAGCAATATAATAACATGACACCTCTACTTCTGTCAATTTACATATTCGGTAATATTTCAATGAATCCACTGAATAATTTTTAAAGAGATAGAAAAATATAATTCATGTAGAAGTCCAAAAAACTGAAAATGTCAAGAGAAACAATGAAAAAATAAGTGAAGGAATGTAACCTGGCTGTCCCAGATATCAAAGTATATTATAAAGAAATATTCCTCAAAACAGTCTGTTACTGGATAAGAAATAGTGATGGATCCTTGGAATAGATTTTTACTCAATACACAGTAGTAACTTCACATAATAATCTAGTGTTTCATAAACCTATAATTTCAAACTTTGGTGTTGAGAAATCATCAATTGACAAAAATTGTTGGAAAAACTAGAAAGCAATTTGGCAAAAGTAGTCAACATTCTTTCCAGATATACATTCCAAAAAATTGTGCGTGCACACACACACACACACACACACACACACACACACACACACACATTTATATATCAGCAATGATTTAAAGTATATTGATTTTGGATCCAATCATAACTCCACCACCAAAGCATTAATGTCCCTAACCTCCCACAACCTCTTCAACATTGATTATTTTCCCTTTTTGTCATCTCTGTTAGATGTAATGTAATACCTCATTGTTTCTATAATCAATAATTATTTGGAGCATTTTTATATGATTATATGTAGCAATAATTTCTTTATTTGAAAATTGTCTATTCATATAGGTTGATCATTTACCAATTGGGGAATGACTCATAACCTTATAAATTTGATACAATTTTCTATATATTTTAGAAATGAGAATTTTATCAGAACTCCTAGTTGTCAAGATTGTTTCTCAGCTTTCTGTTTTCCTTCTAATTTTGGCAGCATTGATTTTATTAGTGCAAAACATTTTTTTTTAATTTAATATGGTCAAAATCATTTATTTTCAGTTTATAATGTACTCTAATTCTTGTTTAGTCATGAATTTATGCCTTGGTATGAAGAATTAAGATTAAGAGAAAGAAACACATAAGACATCATTGATATAAAGTGCTCATCACATTCTAAAGGGCAGTTTTTTGTATATTTTTTGTTTTGTTTTTGTTTTTTTCCTCTGAGTGGGGATAACATTGTCCATAGCTGATCTAATACTGCAGACCTAGCTCTCAAAACTTTTGATAGGGCCAAAATTTCTTTTTGAATTAGGTAATCATTCTACTCCAGTTATAAACAAAAATTATGGTGTGAGGTTCAATAAGGAGAAGTGAGTGATTGTTCAAGTATTCAAAGCTATTTAGTCAATATATGGTACATTCTCTAGATTAGGCCTTCTGATTCCTTGTCTATTTTGTTCCACTTTGTATAGTCACTTTAATGATGACCTATTGCTCGTAATTATCTATGTATTTGTTTGTGTGTGTGTGTGTGTGTGTGTGTGTGTGTGTGTGTGTGTGTGTGTGTGTGTGTGTTGCAAATGGATCACATCTGTTTTGGACAATTCCTTTCTACAAGGTCGGAAAACTGTTTGAAATGCATGTAAAAAGAGTAGTAATATTTCTATAATTTGAGTTCTCTTTCTTTCTCCAAATATCTCCACTTATTTTCCCACATCTATATATGTATCATCTCATCAATATATTTAAAACTCTATATCCACCTTGAAATTGTGAGGAATTATCAACTAGTTATTTAGATATTGTTTTCAGAAAGATCTTGCACACATTGCTGTAAACACATCTAAGATGGCTAGCAGTCACCATTGACAAGAGGAACTACCGACCCCCAGATTCATTTTGAACAACTAAATTATTTCAACTTTTAATTTTACTTTTGTCTCTGATAAGACTGGGGGCTTTCTTCTGTGGGATTCTGACATGATTGTCTTATGGAAAACTACATAACTGTCTCCTTTCTAATTTCATACCTTTTCTCTTATAAATCATATGAATGAACAATTACAAGAACAAAAGGAAAGGATAAGAATGCACCCACTCAACTTATTAACAGTGTTTGACTTCTGACAAAAAAAAAACAAAGAAAAGTTCAAAAGTTTTAGGACAAGTAAAAATAATTCCTCATCCCTCCTTCACTCACACAAATCATGACCATAATAATGGAGCAGGTATACAGATGCATACTCATATCATTAAAAAATGTCATGACATAAAACTAAAGGAAAGTATTTCTATTATGAGAATTCTTTATCACAGAATGTTCTGACATCTGGTGAAACTTTATATATAGGTTATTAGACATGGAACATATCTGAGAGTTTAGAATTCTAGAACACAGAATATTCAACATCAGAACAAGAAGGAAACCTATATAACTATTATGATAATTAATTATCACCATTATCATCATTATAACATACCATTTCTGAAGTGTTTTAAGGTTCATGAAATACTTCTTAAACAGAACTAACAGACAACCAAAGATTCCCCAAAACCCAACCCAATAAGGTTAGTAATACAAATATCTTCCCAATCGGATAAATAAGGAAATTGATGCTGAATCAATTAACTAAGAAATATATCTATCTGTGGTTTATAGTAGAATTAAAATTGCAACAAATTAAATATTCTTTGCTTCCCAGGGAGATTACATTCTAGCATGTATAAATGATTTGATCTAAGATCACAGGATTATTACTTGTTAAAGATAGAAATTTGACTTCTCTTCTAATTTCAAGAATGATAATCCTTCTACTGCTACTATCAAAAGCATTTAGATGATCATCAAATGTTTTGAAAGAGAACTTATAAAATATCTAATTCAACTCTCAATCATATTTTACAGAGGGAAAGAACTGAGGTCCTGTGATTTTCCTAAGGTCAAATAGTTTTCTCATGGCAGAGTCAAGAGTGCAATGCTTGCCTTTTATCTTCTTGCCCAATACTGTTTTCATTAACTTCCCCGCCTCTCAGAAACAAAATCAAAGTACCCATTTTAACAATAATCACAACAATAATAACAATAATCTCACTGCACATGTAATTTTTCTTTCAGAGATCAGCTAAAGAATTTCAAATCTGTGCTAGAAATATGCTTAGCTTTTTACATAGGAAAATACATTCCCCACTGAACAATCCGGGCCAGTTGTATCCTCTCCTTTGTGCAAGATGTTTGTGCTTTGTATTACAAGAGTCATTTTGCAAATAAAATTGCATTTCTACTCTTAATTAGCAATGTTTTTCATGGTCCTTTTCTAAAAGAGTCATGTAACATCCCCATGGCATTGCCTTTCAGAGAAAGAGACACAAAGTGAATCAGATATGTTGAGCAGGTGAATATCAGAGAATGATTTCCCCCTGTTGCTATTAATCACATGAAAGCTTTAGGAATGTATCCCCTTGCTCATTTTAGTGGTTTGTATAATGAGATCAGTAGAAGTGATTGCCAGTAACTCTATTCCATTTGAGTTGCTAGAAGCAACAGGGTCTCCATAGTATAGTAATGGTTCTATTTGAAAACACAAAGGTATAAAATGACTGGCTTGCAGGTGGTCCAATGGAAAATGTAGAGAGAAAGGAAAAGAGATGGAGGAGAGTTTGAGAGAAAAGAGAAATCTGAGAGAGATCGGACAGACAGACAGACAGACAGAGACAAAGAGAGACAGAGAGAGAGAGAGAGAGAGAGAGAGAGAGAGAGAGAGAGAGAGAGAGAGAGAGAGAGAGAGAAAGAAAGAACATGGGAGATGAAATTGGATGGCAGAAATCTCTCTTTCTGTACTTTGGATAAATCCAAATTACCTCCCCAATTTCTCATTTGTGAAATGTGTGCAGAGACTGTTACCATGCACATTTCACAAGGATGTTGTTAATATTAAAGAAAAGATTGGGGTGTTAATCATATGATTTCTTCTTATAGTTAATGCAATACTGACATTGAAGTTAACAGTGATAAATGTAGTGCATAGATATGTTGTTAATTTTATGGTACTTTCACCCTTACTTCCTGTACAAATCCCAGAATTTACTAAATATCCATGACACATTATTTTCTTATTATAAGATTCAGTGTCTTCATCTTGAAAAAAACTTAGAAAATAAAATTCAAATCATTTGTAAACACCTAACTTATGCAAGGTTCCTTGCTCATAATCTGATTCAATTATTTTCACAATATTTTAATCTATTACCATATGAACATACTAGATAACATTAAAGAAAAATTTATATTTGATTTTATTTTCCCAGGTTTCATTTTGGATCTGTAAATGTAAACTATCTTTTCCTGTAATTCCTTGAGCGTTCTTAAAAAATATCTTGAGAGAGAAAATGCTATATAATTTCTAAGTATATTTTTTTTTCTAAAGCTGGGGGGAAAAGCAATCTATGGGTGGATAGAGGACATTCAACAGTCTGATAATTCATTAGGCAGATAAATCATCCCGATGTTTTGACCTGTATAAGAAATTGTTAGATGATATTGAGACATTAGGAGACAAAGACCTTGAGAATTAAAATTAGAAGATCTGCTTCTGAATTCTTCTAAATTTCCAAATCATACTGAATATAAATTTCAAATTCTTTTCTAGTATAATTGTAAACTTGGATAAGAACCGATACCATGAGTATTTACTAACCATGTAAGTATGGATAGATTAGTTCCCTTTGTGGACCGATTATTTTACTAATTCACTTCCAGTTATTTCTCTGTAAAATGGAGTTTAACAAGAAATTCTTTAAGAGCTTTTCCAACTTCAAATGCTATTAAGTGATAATGGAATAAGATCATAAGAAATTTCTAATTTCTTATCAATCAGCTTCCTTTGAATTCACTTGGACTGTTAAAAAATTGAATAATGAAAACTAAAGATCACTTCTTTCTTTCAACATTTCTGGTTCTTACTTTCTCTTCCCATACCCTATATATCAGCATCTCCATTTTCATTAATTTCATGCTGTTCTTGCAACTATCTTTGTTGATTCCCTTCTATATTCAATCTTCCATTTATTATTTTTTCTTTTTAAAAATATCATTTGTTTTGGACTAATTATAAGACATTGCATTTATGAAGTGCTATTGTACTATGATATTTCATGTCCTCGATTTTATTTGGAAGGCTTCAAGTAGTATTACAGATTACATATGATGCTTACTCTTAGTTTTACATAGATACTACTTATCATTTTAAGAATGGTTCTAGGTATTCCTATGCTTTCTGGTGTATGAAATTGAAATAAATGCTGCATTTTGTCGAAAAGTCTTTCTGCATATTTTGACCTAATCCTATGATATTTTTATTATTATTGATATGATCATTATGTTAAGAGTTTTTCTAATATTGCATTAGACTTTATGTGAGGCATTGTTTTAAAGTTGTTTGAGGGGAATTTGAAAATTGTTCTACTCTGCTATATTGTCTTTTCCAGAGGGGATAGAGGAAATCTGATGGTATCTGAATGGAGATTGAAACATGTGTCTTTAATTTTTCTCTTTTTCTTTTCTCTTTTTTTTTGGCCTGTGAATAGTTTTGTTTACATGTTTTTATAACATGGTCAATATATAAATGTTTTTTCATGACTTCACATGTATAATTGATAAGAAATTGTTTTGTCTTCTCAAGGAAATCGAAATAATAGGAGAATAGGAGAGAATTAGGAAATTAATTTTTAAAAAATGAATTTCACCCTTTATCTCTTACTTTTGATTGGTAAATATTTATTGAAATAAACTATATAAAGTAAAACAGTATCTGCATCTTTTACATGGGGAAATTTCAAGTACTTATAATACTGTCATTATTACTTAATAAGTTATTTTCAATGTTATAGAAACACTAATTATTAGTATTATTTCTAAAATTAATTACAATCATTTAATTTCTAATGACCTTTTCCCTATCCTTGATATCTTTGCAGCATTTAAAATTAAGGATCCCCATCTCCTTCTATTTACTCTCTCCTTCTAGACTGACTTTACTTCTGTCTGTCTAGGGTCAGTTAGGTGGCATAGTAGATAGAGCACTGGCCTTGGAGTCAGGAGGTTAGGAATTTGAATCCAAACTCAGACACATGATAGTCGCTTTACCATGATTGCCTCACATCAAGAATCATCTCCAGTCTTCCTGCTTCATATATGGCCACTGGACCAGATGACTTTGGAAGAGAAATTGAGACTGGTGGACTTAGCATAGCTTCCTCCCTGCAACTCAAAACCTATTCATATGTTAGTCATGGCATCACCTCCCATGATATCATGTCTTCTTTAACAATTAAGGACAAGGGGTGGCAAGGTGGTACAGTGGATAAAGCACCGGCCCTGGAGTCAGGAGTACCTGGGTTCAAATCTGGTCTCAGACACTTCATAATTACCTAGCTGTGTGGCCTTGGGCAAGCCACTTAACCCCATTTGCCTTGCAAAAACAAAAAAAATGAAGGACAAATATCAACGTCCTTAACATTCTGGCTGTCTGATCATTCAACCTTGCTTTGTTTCTTTTGATGAATTGTCATCCAAGTTTCACCTAATGACTAAGTTTTTTTTTTTTTTTCTGGGCCCTCTTTTAATTTTCCATTTCCTTCTATATTACACAATTAAATAATTATATTAGTTATCAATTATCAAGAATATATAGATGATTCACAGATAGTATATAATCTGCTCAATTCTTTAAGTTGGATAAAATAAGAAATACAAACAATGTACATCATGTTTATAATAATGACAACATCTCAAATGAGATAGATAAATATTTAATTTATCTGGAAAATTGAAGTTTGAAAAGGCTTATATTATAGAACCGCCTTATCAATAGTCTCCTCTGAAGCAAACTTTATTACACCTAGAACACTGTAGTGTATGATGATCTTATAGAAAACTCTTCTTGTCTATTTAAATCTATATCAATACCTTCAAGAGCAACTGACATAATGTTTAAGTTCATTGAAGTTTTGTCTGTCCTCCAATCCACTATCATCAACAGACAGATATTAATTTATAATATTTATATGTATTAAATTATAATTTCCAATTCAAAGGAGCTGGACAAAATTATTAATTTATTCTTAGATGTATATGTAGAAATACATATGTATTTATAAATACATATATATGACATATATAGATACATTTTCATGTATATATGAATGGTAACACATTTGATTTTTCCATGAAAAAGACTGAATAGATCTATCATATTATATACTTTTTCTCCAACATTATAAATATATGGATTCCATAAGGATAAAACTCGTATTATATTTCAAGAAAAGAGTGAAATAGGAGTTATTAGAAGCTGAATCCAGTAGTCAAATTGAACCAAAAGATCAAGACAATATTTGAATTTGTCTTGATGTCCTCTAGTCAGAGCTGATATAGAATAAAACTGTCCAAGGGAAAACTGTGGCTGAATATATTAAAACAATGATAATAGCAACATAACATCCTAGCAACCTGAAGTCAAAGACCAATGAGATGAATATGTTTCAAGTTATCATCTCTTTTCAATATCAAATGTAATGCACATTCTAGGAATTGTAAAATGTACCCTAATATATTTGAAAATTCTAATGAAAATTCATCTAATATCAACTAGACAGAAGACTGATCCCTCTAAATTAGACAATTCAAAAAATTAACTTTTTTCTTCAAAGAAGGAAAAACATAAATACAATCTTAGAACATATGATTAGTCAGCCATTATGGAAAATATTTGTAACATATAGCTATTGCTGTCTTGAACTGATGAACTAGGATTTGTGAAATGTAATAGAAAGAACTGTACGTTCAGATGGTGCTGAAGAAATAACATCACTAAGATATGCTACCCATATATGATAAGAGTAAATACATTTCAATTTTTTGAAAAGAAAAAACTATTATTTCATTAGAGTTTAATCCCTTTGAGAACAGGAACTTATATTTAACTTTTTATGTCTAGCACTTAGTAAAAAGGTTCCTAATTAAAAAATAAATATTTGATGACAGCTAAGAATGAGGACAATATCAGCACAAAAAAAAAATAGAGAGGTTAGTTAGTACTTAAGGAATCTCCATATCAGTTGTGGAAGGAAATAATAACTCATTTGATTCTCATTCGGTTGCTTACTGAATTTCTCTATTTCCCTCAGGTTGGGAGTTTTTGTTGCTACTCAAAATCCAATGAATAAATAATAAGAGAACTTGGATCAACTCCATTTCTCTTATCTGGAAATTTTATCACCTTTAAACATTGAAAAAGTTTGCCACTACAAACATCACATAATTTCTTTTTCTATCAAAATTAGTGTGGATACTCCATTGGATTTAACCCTATTGCAGCTTAGTTTTCCAGTTTTTACCTACTTATGTTTATATTTGTAACAGTTAATCTTTCGAACTTTGTCTCTCTTAGAACTTATTTTACTATATTAAAAAGTACATAATTTTGCATAAACTGTGAAGTTTTATTTCTATGTCTTGTCACTCAATGTGATAGGTATCCTTTATTACATCATGTTACCTGATAACTGAATATTAATTCCAGATAATAGTTTTCCTTAGCTATTGATAAAGATGATCATAAGTATTCAGAATTCAAACCACTACAAATCTTGTGATACTTTATCTTTCACTTTCTAGAATGACATATTCCATGTCTACCTCTTCTTGAATGTATTAGTAGTATCTAAATTGTGAGTTATCCTGATTGTGCTTCCATGGTATTTGAGTTTTTCTTTGATTTTGGGGATTCTAAAATTTACTATAATATTTCTGGAATTTGGAATTTCTTTCAGATGATGGTCAATGGAAATTCTACTTTATCATCTGAATTTAGAATATTGGGGCAGTTCTTGATTTTTTTTGAAATATGATGTATAAGCTCTGTCAAATATTCCATTAATCATTAAATTACCTTTTCTGAAATTTCATATCAGTTGCTTATTTTCAACAATATCTTCACAATTTCTTCTATTTCATCTTGTCATTTGTTTTTATGGTTTCTTGGTCTTATTAGCATGTACATTACCTTGTATGGACCAATTCTAATTTTTAAATAACTCTATTCTTCCCTAATCTTCCATTTGAGTAGCATAGGTTTTTAAAGAATTCTTTGCATTAGTAATATTTCCTATCTCTTTTTTTCCCATTTTACCAATTTTATAGTATTATTTTTCTTTAGTATTTTGGAACCCACTTCACTAAACTATTAACTATCCTCTCATAATTTTCCCCCAATATCTCTTTTCGTAACTCAATTTCCTCTACAATTCTTCTCTGACTTTAAAAATGTATTTTTGCTTTTTTAAAATTTTCCCAGTAATTCTTGTTTGACTTCTGTCTGATTCACTTTTTCACTTTTTGAGTTTGACTTTAGCCATTTTAAGATCGTTGTCATCCTTTGAGGTTTTATCTTTAACTTCTTGATCATAGACATTTATCATAGTCAGTTTTTTTAATGCTCATTTTGTTCAACTTGTTTCTTACCTTTGAAATTTATTTTCAGAGTGCTGTTTCTAGCATTGGAGTTAGGGAGGAAGAAAGGCATTGTCTTAACCTTTAGGCTTTTTTGCACTACTCTTTTCATAGTTAATTCTGATGGATAGGAATTTTTGGTACGTCCACGGTGGTATGATTTAAGAAGAGGTTTAGTTACTACTCCCCTGGTATGGGAGGACATTTGATACTTTATAGCTTTAAATGATACTTGTCCTCAGAGCCCCTGTTTCCTCATGATCAAAAGTTCTTTCAACCCTTGAACTTGAAAATAGGTAAAGGCAATAGAGTTTTCGGAATGCATTTGGTTCTCTTCTCAGTGCTAACATACATGACCCCAATAATCTTTTTCTAATCAATTGCCAGCTCCCTTTATCATCTCTGCCTTCAGAGCTCCTGAACCTGTAGCTTTCTGTTGCCACCCTTGAGTTCCATTATTGCTGTTTCATATTTCACCTTACTGTCAGAGGTATTTTTATTTGTCCTGTTAAGTTGTTTTATTATGGAATTAAAATTTATTTTTAATTTTAACTTTATAGTTAATGTATGCAAAGATCAGAACATCAAGGAGGAAAACACAAAAGAAAAAGTTCTAACCTAGGAATTATAATTTGTTCCAGTACAGAATTTTGGGATTAGTTATGTGATGCTGAGTCATTCATTTAACTACTTCCTGACTAATTTTTCTTTAGGTTAAACTAAAGGGAGTTGCATTGGTTTATATCCAATGATTATTCCACTATGACTTTTTTGACTACATATTTTTTTCCATCTAAAAATCAAAATAATATGCTGTAGAAATGACCCTAAAATTATTCAATGAATTTCATTGAATCAGAGATGTTCCTGGCTAAAATAATCATCTTGTCTTTTTGTTAAGTGTTATCTCTTCTGGTAGATAAAAATTCTTGCATTTAACAACCTTTTGCATATTACATAGACATATCCCTTGATAGTTTTAATCTTTGATACCACATATCATTTATGAAACTGACACTCTAACTCCTTCAAAAATGATATCTTACATCCCTTGAGTTTATCAATCACAGAACAATTTCAATCTATCATCACATGAATTATTACAAAACTATTTGATATGTGTACTAAAAAAGGAAAAGTAGTCTATTTTCTTACTTTTAAAAGACGATAGCATTAAGGCTGAACTTTAGGCTGTCAATTACACTGTCTTCTCTTCACTGGCTCTAGTAACCCACCATGACTCCAATTACCCCCATGACATTTCCATCATTTTCTTTTCTATTCTTCAAATGTATCATTTCCGTAACTATACATACTTAGTTGTTAAGGTATATAATTTACATAGATAAAGTATCTATTAAGCATTTACCATGTGATTATTTGTGTTTCTTTTAGTTCTGTACATAGATATATCCATTAACAATTATTTAATGATAGCTTGATCAGAAAGCAGTGTACTGAATTACAGATTTAGAAATGGAAGGTTCATTTGCAATCATCTACTCAGTATCAATTATAAATAAATAAACTGAGGTTGATAAAATATCTAATCCAGTGGATTCATGTGACTTACATGAGGTCACACAGATAGTTAGAAGCATATTTGGGATTTAAATCCATGTCATTTTGTTTTTAATCTGAATCCATGACAGCATGCATGCATACACACACACACACACACATATATATATATATATATATATATATAATTTCTTTTAAACTGTATGAAAGAGATGAGTAAGAAGCAGTATCTTTACAGGACAAATCAAATCAAAGTCATTTATTGCAATTTTCTTGTGCAACAGGCACTGTATAATGCAGTTGCAAAGAAAGACAAAAGCATTTTCCTTGCCCTAAGGAGATCCCATTAGCCCATGCATATGGATTTGATGTCAAAGCCTGTCTTGTTTAATGTCATCATAATTATAAAATGATATAATGTATGCAAAACATTCACAAATGTTAATGTGATATATATGTTACATTACTATTGTTATCATTAATTGGCAGTTATACCATTCCACATTTCAACTTTCCCCACTGAGATTTGCATATCACTGGTCAGCATAAGAAATTAAACAGTATTTTTGGGAGGTTTCCCGGTAGAAACAGATATCACACAGAGGCTTAAAAGGTGACAAAAAATTTAAATACATAAAATATATGTACAGTATTGTATAATAACAATCCAATTTTATAATAAGTTACCCCATAAAAGAAAAAAATCAGATTTCTTCTATGGTTTGAAGAGAGGAACAAAAGATTTCACAGATTTTCCAGATCACAAATGCTCGGCATCCATGACTCCTATGATGTAGATCAGATCACTATGTTAATCTTTATATGCATATAAATGTAAAGTTTGTTAAAATCTACTAATAGTAAGCAGATGGTTATACAGTCTCCCAACCTTTCTCCTTTGCTTTCTAATGTAATCAAACATGTTAATAAACTGAATTTTTCAATGGATCAAATCTTAGATAAATGAAACTGTGGGAAAATACTTATTCATTATGCAGTCACAGAATCATGGCAGCATTTTTTACTCATAATTTTGTTTTTAAAATTACAGAGTAAAAGTTAAACACCCCTTTTCTGGCCTCTTATTTTTCAAATTTGGGTTGGATTTGATAGCCACTATGATATTTTCTTACTCTGAAATTCTTAGAAAAATGAACTCAGAGGAGTGCAGTTAGAAGGTAGGGGATTCTCACAAAACTATCCCATCCATTCACTTTGTTAAGCAATTCTGCCACAAGATAGAGCTTGTGAGCTTGAAGAATGCTAGCTATTTCCTTCTCTATGTCCTATCTCATTATGGATGGGAAGTATCCATAGGAGTTTAACTTAGATATTTTTTTCTTTTTTGGTTTTTACATGGCAATAGGGTTAAAGTACTTGCCCTAGATCACTAGGTTATTATTTCAAATGTGAGGTCAGATTTGAACTCAGGCCCTCTTGACTCCAGGGCCAGTGTTCTATCCACTCTGCCACCTAGCTGCCACATCAAACTTATAATAAAAAAATTAGAAACATTTTCCTTTTCCCAGTTTTTAAGATTTTTGGCTTTAGCTGACTGCAATTTTTTCCTTTTCTTTATCATCTGATCTGCAAAAAATGTACCCACAAAAAGCTTATTTTATTGTATCCTTAAGAAATACAATTTTAGATAATTTATTCTATTGTCATAACACACTGAGGTGGATATTGTATGTACTGCTACTGCTACCATTGTTATTATTCTCATATCTCAACTGAGGACACTGAAATCTAGAAGAATTAGTTCACTTGCCCAAGGTCACAAACTAATTATTGTAATTCTTAGAGAAAAATATTTCTAACCACAGTCATCTGAATCTAAACCTAGGTTTCAGTCTATGGAGCCCACATACTATGTTTTCCTGCATAAGTAGAATTACTTTCTTGAATCCAACTATATCTTTTTTTCTTATGAGAATTTTTCTGGTTTTGTAGAATGTTTTAGCATCCATAGATAATGTGGCAATCCTGAAATTCAATAACCCCCATTGTGTGTCCAAGAACATGATAAGCCTGTCATTTATGTTTTTGTTCAAAACTTTGATGAAATTTTGATGAATACAGCAACATAATGTGAAACTTAGGAGACTACTACTCAGTTTGGATATCATAAAACTGTCATTCCCATACTTCATTTATATATACAAAGTGGATTAAATAACTTCTTTATTGGTTCTTCACACCCTATTAGAGAGATATGAGAGATATTGCTATGTCTATCTTAAAGATGAAGAAAATGAAGCTCAGAAAAGAAATAAATCACTTTCTTAAGGTCAAATGCCTACTCTATTTATTAATTGAAGGAGCTTCCAGAAAACTTTAGAGTACCAGACTATTTCACATTCTATCCAGGTACAACTGGCTTCTTGTAATAAAGTAAGGACTTGGGGCGGCTAGGTGGCATAGTGGATAAAGCACCGGCATTGGAGTCAGGAGTACCTGGGTTCAAATCTGATCTCAGACACTTAATAATTACCTAGCTGTGTGGCCTTGGGCAAGCCACTTAACCCTATTTGCCTTGCAAAAACCTAAAAAAGAAAAAGAAAGGTAAGGACTTTATTTTGTGCCCTATAAATTTTATCTTACCAGATGAGATCCATTTTCCTGAATAATAAAATCTTTTAGATAGTATGTTGATATATGCATTTTTATTCCTTTACAGTTTGTCATTTATAAAATTAATAAACATGACCTTAATGTCTTTCATCCCAATCAATGACAGAAAAATTGAACACGTTACAAAAGTGATACTTCATTAGAGACTAAACTTCAACCTGATATCAAATCAATATTCTGATTCTATTTCACCCAACAATTTTAACTGTCTATAAAGCTATCACTCTCTATATTCCTCTCTATCTATCCATCTATCTAGATATGAAATTAGGATTATTTTACTTGAAATGACTACAAGAGAGTAGGTGTATGATTTTTTTTGTAGCCAATGATTATGCACTGAATTCAGTCTACAAATAGCATCACATAAGCCATATGTGGAACTAACAGTTACAGAAAGTGGAGAAATTTTGAATACTGTGGATAATTCACTTACCTTGGCAATATACTTTTCAGTTATAACATATAGATGAGGAGGTTTATACATGTATTAACAGAGCTATTTCAATGTTAGGAAGTCTCCAAAGGAAAGTGTAGGAGAGTAGAGGTATTAGGCTGCATACCAAACTGAGGGTCTACAGAACCATTGAAAACTGGTTTGTGTATCACAGCCATACCAGAAATTTATCTCACTTTGATTTAAATTGTCTTAAAAATTCTGAGATCATCTAGCAAGATATAGTACCCTATATTTAGATCCTTTCTTGAGTTAATGGCTAAGTATTCAAACTCTATTGCAAAGAGCAAGATTCTGATGGGCTAGTCACATTTTCCAAATGCCAAACATAAATATGATTTTAAAACTATTTCTCATAGAACTTTTACAAACTATCACTCACATTATGCTTATAAGAAATGATAAAGGGATACTTTCAAGATCTCTGAAAAAGTTTGTATTTAATTCTGTGACATGGGAGATGGTAGCATAGGACAAATCACAATCATGCACTCACATTAAAGAAGGCACTGTGCTGTATGAGTGAGTAAGAATTGTGGTAAGTCAAAAGAAACTTAATACTCATATAAACTATGTGGGTTCATGCAGTGGTAGATACTTCAGAGCTCACATTACTATTATTAGCTACAATCAGACACATTGTACGTTTACTACAAACATAGTGAAATTATTTTCTTTCTCCTTGAGAATGAAGGACAACAACTAACCAACATTTACACACATACTTTTATAGAGAGATAGATAGATGGATGGATGGATAGATAGGTATGCATATTATGTATATATATATATATATATATATATATATATATACACACACATATATATGTGTGTACATAAATAAATAAGTGCATTATGTATATATAGAGTACATAAAGGATAACCTTAGACAAGGACACTGAGAATAACTCAGATTCTAGGAAGCAGAAATAAGTAGACAGCATTATATGCAATATTTAGCAGAATCTTCAAAGATATAGAGATTGTTTATAATATATCATGTTTAAGTCAGTATTCAGGACTAGTTTTGCCCTGTCAGACTTGTGGAAGTTCCTTGTGAAAGTGATGGTTCAGGGGCGGCTAGGTGGTGCAGTGGATAGAACACTGGCCTAGGAAGTCAGGAGTACCTGAGTTCAAATCCGGTCTCAGACACGTAATAATTACCTAGCCGTATGGCCTTGGTCAAGCCACTTAACCCCATTGCCTTGCAAAAACTAAAAAAAAAAGTGATGTTTCATTAAATTAAAAAGTGAGAAAGGGAATGTTGAGGAAAGTGCCTGTTAAGTTTACAAGTTATTTCTGGAATTCTTAGCTTTATTGAGGTTTTTTTTTTTTCATACAGGGCATTATATCTTCAAGCAAATATCAGTAGGTCCTTTTATATATTTATCTACCCTTGCTTGTCTTCTATGGTTGTATCTAGTACAATTCAACAGTCAGGATAAGGGGATCATACAAAAGGGTCAAAGAATCATTGATTTAGAGCTGGAAGGGGATTTAGAGCTGAAGTTCCCTTTTATCATGTCCAACCTGTTCATTTAAAAGGTGAGAAAATTGAGGCATAAAATGATTAAGCAACCTAACCAGAGTAATACAGCAATATTACTTCAGTTTAGTTTAGTTCTACTGAAAGAAAATTCAGTGTTTTTTATACATTATATCACTTTACTTCAAGATATGAGAGATAATGATATATATTTTCAGAAGGTTCTAATAGCTATATATTTACATCTGGATTATTGAGCTCTTTCCTCTCATACAAAAGTGATAGATAATGTCATGCCACTTTATGTAGTAGATTTGCTAAAACAATAAAAGAAAACAGTTATTAAGATGCAAAAGATGTGTAGCAGACATAATTGTTTGATCACCCAGCAGTTGTACATTGATATTTCTTGGAATGATTTTCAACTATGACCCAGAAAGTAATTAATTATTTTAATCAGCATTTCACAACGTGTAAGATCTTATGTTCCTTTGCAAACTACCTTATCAGTTATATCTGTCTCTCTGATTGCAGTATGATGTGATGATCCTTAAAGCTCACATTGGAAGAGAATATATTTCAGACATCTCCTCATTTCTCACCTCTGTACTTCTCTAATTGTCCCTGCCATGACCCATATGCAACTACCTTTTATGTATTGTCTTCCATAATTGATTCATAAGCTCTTGAGGGCAAGGGATTTCTTTTTGCATCCCTAATGCTTAGCACACTGACACACAATAGATGTTAATTAACTATTGATAATTTATTAATCAGTATTTCTCAATGCCTTTTTTTTAGGTTTTTGCAAGGCAAATGGGTTTAAGTGGCTTGCCCAAGGCCACATAGCTAAGTAATTATTAAGTATCTGAGAAAGGAATTTGAACCCAGGTACTCCTGACTCCAAGGCCGGTGCTTTATCCCCAATGCCACCTAATCGCCCCTCTCAATGCCTTTTGAAGAAAATGCACAGAACTACAATGATAGCTTGAAAGAGTAAGCAAAATAGTTTTTGACAAACTATTTGAGAACTAGTTGAAATCATTTAAAGGAAACCTTTAAATCACTTCAAATTCACTATTCCACAAAAAACATTCTTTCAATGAAAAGAAATATTAAAACAGGGAATATCTTAAATTCTTATCAATAAAATGATAAACCATAATGAATTGGAAAAAACTCCATTCCCATTTAGTCAAGGAATATAAACACAGAATAGGACATATGTTATGAAAATGGCCAATATGGGAATTGACCTTTCTTGACCATACCTATTTATTTGGAAGATTTTATTTATTTTCATTTCTATAATTCTTTTTTGGGGAAAGGATTAAAAGGAAGGGATAATAAAAGTATACAAATCCATGTTGTAAAAGATACACACCAACAAATATTCCAATGAATGGGAATTTAATTAGGTTAAAAATTATTATCTATCTTAAGCACTCCTGTTGTTTGTCTCAACAAGTCAGCTTCAAGTAAAAAACATTAAAGCTGGATTTTTGTTGTTCTTCCTTTTAGAAGTTGGTTTCCAGGGAAGAGAAAAGAGAGCTGGAAGGAGGAAAACAAGACATTTCTGTGAACTATTGCTCTATTCAAGAGAAGAGCAAAAAGAGCTTTAAAGGAATTTATTTGTACAACTTTTTGTGGCCTTTCTTTTTTAACATTGTTCAATAGTGTAGGGAACAAAGAAAGCCTTGGAGACAAGAATATTTGAGGGCAAATCTGGACTAAGGTTACAGAAGGTTATTGTGAACTGTTTGTATGTGAACCTTTATGTAAGTCACTTGCCTCCTGATGCTATAGGAAATTCTCTAAGATTGTAAGTTGAAATTAGCATGCAAACCTGGATGAATAGAAAAGAATTTTCATCAGAGGCCAATCTATAGCAAGAAAATCATGGATTCTATTTATATAAATTTATCTTGTACTTAAAGTCTTCTTCATAAACTATTTCTGAGATGTGTAAAGAGACTTGCATCTTAATTATTTTTTAATCAGGTCTGCATCAGTAAACATAAATCAAACTATAGGTATTATATTGCACAATGCCCTGGGAATACAAAGAAATATGAATGACATTTCTATTTTTCAAAGAGTTCATAATATAATGGGAGGAAACAAAAAGAAAACAGCCATAAACAAAGAGCTATGGAGTGGGTAAATTGGAAAGTATCAACTGAGGGAAGAGAGTATTACTCAAAAGGGATAAGGAAATTCTTTCTATAGTTTGAAATTTTAACTAGGAACATGAAGAAAGTCAGTCGAAAAATATTGGGAGAGATAAGTTTCTAGGCATGATATCAAGTCACTAAAAGTGCCTAAAATCAGGAGTATGGATATGGGTGGGGTGAAGAGATGAAAGAAAATATATCCTTTAGCATCCTATTACATATATGAAATAAAAATTTAAAAAGATGAATTTTAAAAATCAGCAAAAATGGTTAATGCATAGAAAGAGACTGAAAATATTGGAGAGTCTGAATCCCATAGATCTTCTTCCTCTACAAAGGAATGTTTCCCAGTCTACTAAACACAAGAATATAAAGTTCCATTGTTTTTGACTATCTTTCATTTAATCTATGCTATTGAATGAAATCTGTCATTTAAGCTAGTTTCAAATTCTTTTGGTAAATGCTACCTTGAGATAGAGTATAAAGTCTTAGGATAATCCACCCCCCCCACCCACCCCCCCCCCACCCCCCCCACCCCCGTCACCTCTGCAACATTGTTTCCTTTGATGTTATACTTTTTTTCCCAAATGAGTTTTGTAATTTTTCAATCCACTTCCAGACTGTATTTTGTTGATAATTTGATTTACATAACACTGAATTATAAATTAACTTTGGCAATATTATCATCTTTATTAAATTGACCCTGATGAGTCAGGAGTACTGAATGTCCTTTTCAGTATTGAAATTGGTATTTATTCCTTAAAGAAATATCTTGTAATTGAATCTATATTGTTATTGTATGTGCTTTGATAGAATGATCCCTTAATATTTCATTTATTTTGTTATTATTTTGAATAGAATTTCCTTTTTATTATTGTCTCTTGCATTTTGTTTGCACATTTTCATTCATGATCAACTCCTTTCAATCCATGTGATGTGTTCCTAGCAAAGATTGTGAAGTGGCTTTTCATTTCCTTCTCTAGTTCATTTTCAGGTGAGAAAACCAAAGCATCTAGGGTTAAAAGACAGGCTCACGCAGCTAGTGTCTGAAAATAAATTTGAACTCATGAAAATGAGTCTTCCTGATTTCAAGCCCATTGATATAGCCACTGTGCTATTTAACTACTCTTTCATTTAAAAAATATATTATTTTAAAATAATGTTATTTTTTTCAGGAAGTGGAGAAGAGTTATACTGTAGCCTAATAGGTGGTGCAGTAGATAAAACATTGTTCTTGAATCATGAGGTTGGGAGCTCAAATTCAACCTCAGACACTTAACACTTACTAGCTATGTGACCTTGGACAAATCACTTAACCCTGATTCTCTCACATTTAGGATCATTTCTTGTAATCCTGATTCATATCTGGCCATTGGATGCAGATGGCTCCAGAGGAGAAAGTGAAGTTGGTAACTTTGCACAGCATCAATCAGTTCACATAAATCCAATTTACTTGTTTGTCATGGTGTCACCTCCCTGACGTCACAGTCTTCTTTGAGAACAAAGGGAAAAAAAGTCACAACAAATTTTGTTTTTAAGTTTACTTTGCCCCCTTACTTTTACTTTTGTCCTCCCTTTTATCAGTTCCTTCATTTTCCTTTCTTTCCTCTTCCCCCACTACCCTCCTTCCTCTGTAGGATAAGATAATTTTTTAAACTCAATTGGAAATGTATGTTATTTCCTCTTTTTGCTAAGTCTATTAAGAGTAAGATTTACTCAGTACTCGCAGACTCCCTTCTTTCTGACTACTCTATTATGTCTCTGTGCCTTTTCATATAGTGTTATTTATCCTCTAATGCCTAGCCTTCTCATAGTATAATTCTTATTTTCACATCTTTCTTGTTCGCTTCTTTAGGGTAGAAACTCATTTTCTCTTCTTATCCCATCAATTTCTAATTCCTTGTCACTGGAAAAAGAGTAATTATAAATATTTGTGTACATAGACATCTTTCTCTTTAATTTTGAAAATAATCTCTTCTAGGATAAATACTCAATGGTAGTACTGTTGTGTATAGTTGTGTTAGTATAGTTGGTATAATTGGTAAAGTTCTAAATTGCTCTTCAAAGTGTTTGAATTAATTTACAACTCCATCAACAGTGTGTTATTCTTTCAATTTTTCCGCATCCCTTTTAACATTTATTTTGTTTTCTTTTTCCTTTTCTGCTCTACTAGTTAATCTAATAAGTATGAAATTTTACCTCAGAATTATTCCAACCAGTAGTTAGTTAGAACATCCCCCCCCCAAAAAAAAGCATTGCTGGGAAGGTATCTAGAAACTTTGGGAAGGTATCTAGAAACTTTATTACAGCACAGGTCAGGTATTGGCTCAGTAGGCCAGTAGTACAGGAGGCCATCAATGAAAGTACCAATTTCAGTTTGGAAAGCAAAGTTTGAGGCAATGGATACTAGTAAAAGAAGTGGGACTAGGTTGGGCAAACCTAAAGAAGGCATCAAACTGCCAGCACTCAAAAAACCATAAGCAATGCCATAGACAAGTGGTAAACCAGGGACCAAACCCCTGGTTTTTATTTAATACCACATGAAGAAACACAAAGGACTATCATAGTAGAAAATAAGAAGAGAGGGTTTGAATACTGAGTAAATCTACTCTCAACACATTTGACACAATGAGGAAATCATATATATTTTTCCAGAAACATTGTGAGATGATCAGTCCTGCCAGATGCAATTCCTTTCAGCAGTATAGAGAGTTAGGGGCAACCCTATTAGAACTCATCCAGAGGAAGAAAAAAACAAAACAAATAATCTTTCAGAATCTTATGAATACTATGTTCACTTTAAAAAAAACTCATGTATTTCTTTCCTGTAATCCTATTTCCTCATACAAAAAATGAATAATCTGTAAGCATGCTTAAGACAAATATGGATGAACAATATTAAAGCATTTGCCACTGAGGGAAAGGAAGTGGAAAGGGAAGGTGGAAGGAAATTTTTTAATTTAAAAATATGCATAGAAATATGGATGAATATTGAAAAACTTTCATAACATATATTTGGAAAAATAAAAATTGAATGGAAAATAAAAATAAACAACAACCAAAACCAAATAATATACATTTCCAATTGTCTTTAAAAATCTGTCCTTCCCTACAGGAAGTAGGAAGGGGAAAGGAAAATAATGTGAAGAAGATACTGATAAAAGGAAAGTAAAAGTAAAAATTAAAGTAAAAGATAAAGTAGAGTTAAATTGTTGGACAATATTTTTCAGGAAATTTGTTAGAAACACTGCCCTAATATCCTAGAAAATGAAATAGTTCTTGCAAGTATCCATCAATCATACCAAAAAAAAAAGAGATTCCAGAATAAACATTCCTAAAACAAGGCATATTTTGGACAAATTTCAAAATTCTCAGCTAAAGGAGAAAATATTATTAGCAGACAAAAAGAAACAATTTGACCACAAAAAAGACAGACAGGAATGTGTAGGATCTATTAGCTTCAATATTGATGTAAAAATTTTAAATAAAATTTTAGCAAAGAGATTGCAACAAATTATTGCTAGGATAAAACACCATGATCATATAGGATTTATGGCAGGTATGAAGGGCTAGTTTAATATTAAGAATATTAATTAGCATAATTGACCAACTCAGTAAGAAAATTAATAGAAATCCTATGATTATATGAAAAGATGCTGAAAAATCTTTGTTAAAATGCGCCATCAATTCCTATTAAAAAACACTGGAGGGGGGGCGGAGCCAAGATGGTGACAAGAAGGGATCCAGTCTTAGGAGCTCTCTGATAAAACTCATAAGCTAAGGACTCTAACTAAACTTTCGAGAGACAGAACCCACAAAGGGACCCGGCGAGGCAGTTCTCCTACTCAAGGTAACCTGGAAAAGAGCAGTGGCCCACCAGAGAGAAAGAACTTCAGCCTCCCGGAAGCAGCCCCAGGGCGCTGGGAGTCTCAGCTCACAGCAGCAGGGGAGTGTCCTGAGCTGCACCCCGGGGAGCACCAGGCACAAAGTGGGAGAACAGCAGGGGACTTCTGCCAGTGCAAGCACGTGGAGCCCAGCCCTCAGGGCACACAGCAAGCAGCTTGGTCTTTCAGCAGCCCAGACCCAGAAACAGAAGCAGGCAGAGCTGGTAAGCAGGAGCCCCCAGGGCATGAGCCCATAGAGCTGAGGGAGGGGAGTGAAGAGAGACTGCAGAGCTGTCCTCTGCCATTGGAACAGGACTCTGGGGCTCTGACCACATTCAGATCCTGATCCCAGTCTAGGCCCCCCCATAGAAAAACAGCCCCCCACACCTTGGCCCTGTGGCAGAGGGAGGTGCTTATGGTCATTTACAGACCAGGAGGGAGGACAGAGCCTCACAGACTCAGACCCTTGTGGGAGTGTCCCAAAACCCCAGGAAGCACACCAAAACCAGGACCAGGCTGGGAAAATGAGCAAGCAGAGAAATAAGAGGAAGACTATTGAGAAATATTTTGCAAATGAGCCCCAGAAGGATCTAAATACTCAGTCTGAAGATGAGGAAGCACAAGCTCCTGCATCTAAAGACTCCAAGAAAAACAGAAATTGGGCTCAGGCTATGACAGCGCTCAAAAAAGACTTTGAAAATCAAATGAGGGAGTTGGAAGAAAAACTGGGAAAAGAAAGGAGAGAGATGCAGGGAAAACATGAAAATGAACTCAGCAGCTTAGTCAAGGAAATCCAAAAAAATGCTGAAGAAAATACCATGCTAAAAACCAGCTTAGGTCACATGGATAAAACAGTTCAAAACGTTATTGCGGAGAAGAATGCCTTAAAAAGCAAAATTGACCAGATGGAAAAAGAGATAAGAAAACTCTCTGAGGAGAACAAATCCTTCAGACAAAGAATAGAATTCAGGGAGATTGATGAATTTACCAGAAATCAGGAATCAATACTTCAAAACCAAAAAATGAAAAATTAGAAGAAAATGTGAAATATCTCATTGAAAAAACAACTGATATGGAAAACAGACTTAGGAAAGATAATTTAAAAATGATTGGAATACCTGAAAGTCATGATCAGGAAAAGAGCCTTGACATCATTTTCCAAGAATTACTACAGGAAAATTGCCCTGATATTCTAGAAGCAGAGGGCAAGATAGAAATGGAGAGAATCCACTGATCCCCCCGAAAAAGAGATCCCAAAAAACCAACCCCTAGGAATATTATAGCCAAGTTCCAGAACTCCCAAGTCAAAGAGAAAATATTACAAGCAGCCAGAAAGACACAGTTCAAATATCGTGGAGCTGCAGTCAGGATCACACAGGATTTAGCAGCAACTACATTGGAAGCTCGTAGGGCTTGGAACTTAATATACCAGAAGGCAAAAGAGCTTAGAATGCAGCCAAGAATAAACTACCCAGCAAGGCTTAATGTCCTCTTCCAGGGGAAAAAGATGGACTTTCAATGAACCAAGGGAATTTCAAATGTTCCTTTTGGAATGGCCAGAGCTGAACAGAAGGTTTGATCTTCATTTACAGGACTCAGGTGAAGCATGGAGATTAGAGGACAGGGGGGGAATATGAAGGGACTTAATGAGGATGAACTGCATGTATGGAAAAATGATACTGATAATATTCATATGAACCTTCTCAATTAATAGAACAGGTAGAGGGAGCTTTTATAGTTGAAGCACAGGAGAAAGCTGAATTTGAAGATAAAATATGGTGTAAAAATGGAGTCAATAGAAAAAAAGGGAAATGGAATGGGAGAAAGTAAAAGGAGAGGGGGGAATAGTCCAAGATATTCCACATAATAATATTTTTCTTTATTACAATGATCTATTGCAATGATATGGAAGAGGGGAGTCAAGGGGCAATGAGGGAGCCTTTGCTCTCATCAGAGATGGCTAGGAGAGGAAACAGCAAATATACTCAATGGGGTATAAACAACTGGAGTAAGAAGGAGGGGGGGGGCAGGGGGAAGGGGTGGTGATGTGAATAAAGGAGGAGAGGATGGACCATGCGGGGAGAATGGTCAGATATAACACATTTTCTTTCTTACTTCTTGCAAGTGGCTGGGATTGGAAGGCCTGCCCAAGACCATAGGGCCAGGTGGATTCTGGGCCTAAGGGGTGGTATGGGGGCTCAGGGCTTCTTGGCCCCAGGAACAGGGATCTGTCTGCTGTGCCACTCAGCAACCCTACAGCAGAGTCAGAGTGAAAGGAGAGAGAAAATATAGTACATGGTAGTGGAGAAATAAGAAAGGAGGGAGTTGTGATCAGCAATGGCAACATTGGAAAAATATGGAAGTAACTTTTGTGATGGACTCATCATAAAAAATGTGATCCACCCATGACAGAGTTGTTGGTGTTGGAGCAAAGACTGAAGCACATTTTTTATTGTTATTGTTTAAGGGAGGGTGCAGGGCAAGTGGGGCTGGGTGGCCTGCCTGGGGCCACATAGCAGGCTGATCTTTGGGTGTCTGGGGCTGGATTTGTACCCAGGTGCTCCTGGCTCAAGGGCCAATGCTCTGTCTGCCACCCAGCCACCCCTACTATTATTACTATTTTATTTTATTTAGGGTCTTTTTTTTTCTTCTTTTTGGTTTTTGCAGGGCAGTGGGGATTAGGTGGCTTGCATGCCACATGGCTGGGTGATTATTGGGTTTATGAGGCTGGATATGGACTCGGGTGCTCGTGGCTCCAGGGCTGGTGTTTTGTCCATTGTGCCACCTGTCTATACCTACAATTACTACTATTATTTTTTTAATTTTAATTTTTTTCTCTCCCCTTTACTTTTTTTGCCCAAGCAAGTCTATCTATATTCATGGGAGGAGGGGTATTTTGTTTACCTGTAAACAAGAATATTTTATTAATGTAAAAAAACATTTGTACAAAATGAGAATAAAAAATAAATTAAAAAAACACTGGAAATTATTAGGATTAAGTGGAGTTTTCCTTAAAATAATAAACAGTTTCCCTCTTAAATAGTCAACAAGCATTATATGTAATGAGGATAAACTAGTACATTTTCAATAAGATTGGGGTGAACTAAGGGTGCCCATTATCACTACTATTATTTAATATTTTATTAGAAATGCTAGCTTTACAAACTAGGAGATCAAGAAATAGGTCCCCTGTCAGATCTATGGAAAAAGAAGCAATTTATGACAAAGGAAGAGATGGAGAACATCATTAAAAACAAAGAAGATAATTTTTATTACATTAAATTAAAAAGCTTTTGCACAAAGAAAACCACTGTAACCAAGATCAAAAGAAATGTAGTAAACTGGGAAACAATTATTACAACTATGACAAAGGACTCATTTTTAAAATATAAAGAGAACTGAATCAAATTAAAAAAAAAAAACCAAGCCATTTCCCAAATGACTAATGATCAAAGGATATTCAAAGGCAATTTACAGATGAGGAAATAAAAACTACCCACAGTCATATGAAAAATTCCTCTAAATTATTAAGGATTAGAAAAATGCAAATTGAAGCATCTCTGATGTACCACCTCACACCTCCCAGATTGGCCAATATGAGCAGAAAGGACAATGATCAATGTTGGAAGGGATGTGGGAAGTCTGGGACACTAATACCTTGTTGGTGAAGTTGTGAACTAATATAACCTTTGTGAGAACAATGAAATTGTGTATACCATTTAACAATACCTCTGCTGGGTCCACACACTGAAGAGATCATGAAAAAGGGTAAAAAACACCACTTGTACAAAAATATTCATAGCAGCTCTGTTTGTGATAGCAAAGAATTAGAAATCAAGTGAATGTCCATCAATTGGGGAATGGCTGAACAAATTCTGGTATGTACATTATGGAACACTATTGTCCTATTAGAAACCAGGAGGGATGGGATTTTAGAGAAGCCTGGAAAGACTTGCATGAATTTATGCCGAGCAAAATGAGCAGAACCAGAAGATCATTGTACACCATAACAGCAACATGGGTGTGAAGATCAAACTTAATGGACTTCCTCATTCCATCAGGGCAATAATCAGGGAAAATTTGTGTGTATCTATGACAAAGAATACCATCTGAATCCAGAGAATGACTGTGTAGTTTAAACAAAGATCAAAGACATTCAATTTAAAAAAAAATGTCTTATGTATCACAAAATTTTGCTATCTCTCTAATATTTTATTTTTTCCTCAAGGGTAAGATTTTTATCTCAACACATTCAATTTTGATCAATGTATAACATGGAAATAATGTAAAGATTATCAGACAGCCTTCTGTGAGGGCGAGGGAAGGGAAGAGAGGATGGGGAAAAATGTAAAATTCATTTTAATTCATAAAATTTATTTTTTACAAAAATGATGGGTAGAAACTACTATTGTCTATAATTGGAAAACATAAAATATTTATAAAAAAATAAAATACTAGCTTTAGCGATAAAAAAAAATTGGAATTGAAAGAATTACCCGAGACAATAAGGACAGAAAACTTTCACTCTTTGCAGATAATAAGATCTATACTTAGAAAACTCTAGAAAATCAAGTAAAAACATTTGAAATAATTCAAAAACTTGACAAAGTGGCAGCATTTAAAATAATCCCATATGTATTTTTACATATTATATATATATAAATATATCATCAGTATTTCTATATATGACCAACAAAATCCCATAACAAGAAATAGAAAGAGAAACTCCATTTTTTAGAAAGGTTTTATTTACTTTGAGTTTTATAATTTTTCCCCAAAACTTGCATCCCTTTCCCCACACCCCACAGAAGGCAGTTTGCTGGTTTTTACATCATTCCAATAGTATGGATTGGTCTAAGTTGAAGTGATGAGAGAGAAATCATATCCAGAAGGAAGAAACATATAGTATGAGATATAGCAGAATTACATAATAAGACAACTTTTTTTTTTAAATTAAAGGTAATAGTCCTTGGTCTTCGTTCAAACTACACAATTCTTTCTCAGGATACAGCTGGCATTTTCCATTACAGACACCCCAAAATTGTGCCTGATTGTTGCCCTGTTGGTATGAGCACATCCATTAAGTTTTATCATTACTCCCAAGTGGCTGTTAGGGTGTACAATGTTCTGTTTCTGCTCATCTCACTCAGCATAATTGTGAATAACTTAAAATTCTTGGAAATATACTTTCCAAGACAAACTAAGAAATTATATAAATACAATTACAAAACATTTCTCACTCATAAAGTCCAAACAATTAAAGAAATTAAATTAGCATCAACATTATGAGATGGATCAACTATAATGGATGCAGTTTCTGTCAGAAGTTCAGTGATCAAAGACAATCCTGAGGCACTTTATTGAAAATGACATCTACATCCAAAAAAATGAAGTCTGAATTACAGAACAAAGCATAGTATTTAAGTATACCACTTTTTTAAAAAGAACTTTTTGTTTTTATTCCTTTCTATTTTTTTCCTTAGTTCTAATTCCTCTTTCACACCATGACTTATATGGAAGTATAGTAAACACAATTGTACATATCCAATTTTTAACAGATTGTTTACTGCCATGGGGAAGAAGGAGGGAAGGAAGGATAGTAAAAATGTGTGGAGCTCATAAACTTGTAAATGATTGAATGCTGAAAATTACCTTTTGTGTTTAAAAATTTGGGGAACATGAAATAAAAGTGAAAATATATATGTGTAATTATTTACACAACTGAAAGAAAAATCAAAATTCAAAGATAATGAATTTTAAACATAAAACTTCACCAAACATTGAAATATATATATATATGTACATATATATATATATATATATATATATATATACTCAGAATACCATACATTTTAACTGAAATTAATTAATTAATAAGAATAATAGCCATAAATTGAATAAATTCAGAATTTTAGCATCCCAGTAAATCAATATGAAGACATCTTATAACCAATAGTCATTTAACATGTGAAGAAAAAGGATACTAAAAGGTTTTCGTTTGGTCAGGTGAATGGTAAGAGTTTTCTTTTGAACTACCTCATTCAGATCATCAGCTGTTTCCCTTAAAACTCATTTTAAACCATAACACTCTATATAATGTAAAATATAATCCAAAGCTGAAGGAAGAATCTGCAGTGACAATTAATGAAGAATATGATCTGGTATCTATAATATCAGGCTATTAGTGTGTACTACTATTCCCTATGTTTATATAAGTATACTGCTCTTCCAATTAAATTTAAAAAATCTAATCAATCATAAAGGGCACTCAATTAACAAACAATCTTGCAGTTTTCAAGAAAATAAATTATTAAGCATCAATGCTTAAACATACTCTTTCTTCATAGGACAGTTTAACTTCATTTGAATTGTCTTCCCTTTAAATAATCTTAATAAACCTAAGTAATAAGACTTTGGATATAAAACAATTCTAAGACCTTTAGTCCAAATTCAATGTACATAGTCTTTGAGAGTTTAAAAATTTATACAAAAATACACTCTTATAGACAATGATACTCACATGGGTATTTAGTTTAAATAAGCCTTTCCAGTCTTTCTATTGATAATATTTACTAGTGACAAAACTGCCTCATTTTATACTAATTCACTTTCTATTTATATTGGCAAATATTTATTTAAAATCATCTATAATAATTCTGAATGAGATATTATAGAATAAAGATAGACTAGTTTATGGTTATATATTTTCCAAGCTTAATCTTATCTAGTTAAATAATTTTTTGCTTCTTTTATTACAGCAGATTATATATATATATATATATATATATATATATATATATATATATATATATATATATATATTTCAGAATCTTATTTTTCACAAGAGAAAATTCAATTCCTTCAATCATTTGTCAAATACTTTTAAATTCTTCTTTAAATTTAATTTGTGTTCAATTCATGGTCCACAAGAAGAGGATTATTTTGTCAAATTTGCATTTCCCTTCTCAAAACTTGTCTTAACTATTTTTTCGATATTGACAAACCCAATATAGGCACAACTGAAGAAATGGAAATGACACCTAATTATAAAGAAGTTTTCTAAAGTACCCTATAATTTGAAATATTAATCAAGTTTATGACAGCATTTAATCATTTTCTTTTATTTTTTGTCTACCTAAAATAATATGAAAGGAATACAAATAATGAATGTTTCCTTTAGTTTGAATAATCAAAAACTTGATGAGAAAGAGGGGAGAGACAAAACAATTTCAATTTTAGCCAATGTCTTCATTAGATTTTAAGGCAGAGCATAAATCTGAAACAACTTCCATACGTGTTTATCATGTGATGTAAAATCAAAGTTACTTTATTAAAAATTATTTTATTAAATGTTATTTTATTGAAACATTGCTTTATTAAATGAATTATTTTAAATAAGAATCCACTGATATCCAAGATATTCAAATCAGGCTAAGCTATTTTTTTGTACATAATTGTCTTTCCATGAAGCTCAAAAGAGAATAGCATAAAAATGAGTGCTTCTCTAGCCCCTGTATTTTTTTCCTGTTAGGAAAGTAGCTGCAGAATTGTTACCTAAGGTCTGAGATATTAAAAGACTTGAATCCATGAATTCACCTCAACAACTTTATGCCTGAATATCAGTCAGTTATGGAGTACATGGAATATTAGAATGTTTTCTCTCAAAGTGATGTTGGAAGGCATTGGATTATGTTTTTATTGTCCTTCAGAATCAGCAGTATAAATCAAAGCAGCCTTAGCAGTAGCCTTCTGCTCATGTCCTTGTTTCTTTACTTTTCTTCCTGTCCAACTTCTTTTTTGACATTTTTTTCTGTTGTGACAGAATCTTCTTCTTTTCACAAGCAATACCATGTCTGGGACAGTCAAACACCTAAGATACTCCAGGGGCAAAGATTTTGGTTGGTTGGGAGAGGGAGTGGTAGATTTTTGTTTTCCTTTTCCAACTGACAATTCTACTTTTTTAAGGTGTTATTTTCTTCAGTGAATTTATTTCCCATTTGAAAAATTGTGGTTCTTCTGACCATTGGATTTTTGTAACTCTTTCATTATTTGGCCTATTTTTAATGTTGTTATTTTCATCAGTATTGTTGGGGTCTCCTTTACTAAGCTGTTAATTATTTTTTTCATGATTTTGTTTTCCATAACTTCCATGTCCCCTTCCAATTTTTCTTCTACCAATTTGTCTGATTTTCTTTAAAATTAGTAAACTACATGAAAAGATCATTTTCAACAATCATTTCTTTGGTAAAGTTTTGAGTTCCACATTTTTCTACCTCCCTCTCTGCATCCTCCCCCACTTAGGCAGAGAGTAATCTAATATAGGCTATACATGTATACCTATATTAGCACAATTCCATAGTAATCCTAGTGTGAAAGAAGAATCAAATAAAAAAGGAAAAAAATTGAGAGGAAAAATGCACAAAGCATAAAACAAATTTTGAAAATTAAAAATATTATATTTTGATCTCCATTCAGACTCCAAAGTTTTTTCATAGGATGTGGATAGTATTTTCCATCATAAGTTCTGTAGAATTGTCTTTGATTATTGTTCTGCTAAGAGGAGGGAGTACACAGCAGCTGATCATCATACAATATGCTGTTAATGTGTACAACATTCTTCTGGTTCTGCTCACTTCACTCAACCTCATTTCATGTAAGTCTTTCCAAGTTTTACTGAAGTTTACAAATTCATGATTTCTTATGGAATAATAATACTACATCACATTCATATACCATATTTTGATGAGTCATTCTCCAATTTATGGGCATCACCTCAAACTCCAATTCTTTACAAAAAGAACTGCTAAAAATATTTTTTGTGCAAGTGCACTTTTTACCTTTTCCTATAATCTCTTTGGAATATAGACATAGTGATGATATGCACAGATGCCATTTGGACATAGTTCCAAACTCCTCTCCAGAACACAACTCTACCAATAATGCATTAGTGTTCCAGTTTTATATCTTCCAACATTGATCATTTTCTGTTTTTTTTTCTTATTGGCCAATCTGATAGGAGCAGTATCTCAGAGTTGCTTTAATTTGCATTTCTCAGCATGATTTAGACCATTTTTTTCTTATGACTAGAGACATTCAATTTCTTGATCTGAAAAGTGCCTGTTCACATGACTTGATCACTTCTCAATTGGTCAATGATTTTGAATCCTTATAGTCAGTTCTCTATATATTTTATTTTATTTTTAAGTTTTTTCAGGGCAAATGAGGTAAAGTGGCTTGCCCAAGTTCACATAATTAGGTAATTATTAACTGTCTGAGGTCAGATTTGAACTCAGATACTCCTGACTCCAGGGCTAGTGCTTTATCCACTGTGCCACCTAGCTGTCCCCTCTATATATTTTAGAAATGAGGCTTTATCAGAAACAGAAGCTATAAAAATTGTGTCCAAACTTAACTGCATTTCTTTAAATCTTGGTTACAATGGTTTCATTATGCAAAAATGTTTCAATTTAATGTAATCAAATTTATCCATTTTGCATTTTGCAATCTTCTCTATCGCTTGTTTGGTCATAAATTGCTTTTCTTTGTATCAATCTGGCAGGTAACTATTTCTTGTTCTTCTAACTGACTTATAGTACTTCTTTTTATGGACAAATCCTGCTCACATTTTGACCTAATCTTAGTATAGGTTGTGACATGTTGGTCAATGCCTCATTTCTGCATTCGTATTTTCTAGTTTGCCAGGAGGTTTTTTTTTTCAAGTGAGTTCTGATCCCAGAAGCTGTAGACTTTGGATTTCTCAAAGAATACATTATTAAAGTTACTGACTACTGTTTCCCTTGTTTCTAATATATCCCATTTGTCCACTAATCAATTTTGTATCCGGTACCAGTCAGGTTGTTGATTACGACTTTTTAATATATTTTTTAGATCTTGTATGGCTAGACCATGTTCTTTCCTCTTTCTTAAAAATAATTAATTCCCTTCAAATGAATTTTGCTGCTATTTTCTAGCTCAATAAAATTATATTTTAGCAGTCTGATTGGTATGACAGTGAATAAGTAATTTAAGGAGAATTGTGATTTTTTAAAATTATATTAGCTCAAATTAACCTTGAACAGTTTACACTTGTTCATTTATTTGAATCTAGTTCTATTGTGTGAAAAGTATTTTGTAATTGTTTTCATATAGTTATCGAGTTTGTCTTCACAGGTAGACCCCCAAGTATGCCATATTATCTATAGTTACTTTAAGTGGGACTTCTTTTTCTATCTTTTGCTTCTAGCCTTTGTTAATAATATATAGAAATGCTGTTGATTTATGTGGGTTTATTCTATATCCTGCAATTTTGTTAAAGTTGCCAATGGTTGAAAGTAATTTCTTACTTAATTTTCTAGTATTGTCCAAGAATATCACCAAATTTTCTATGAAGTGAGAGTATAACATCCCCATTGCCTATTATAATTTTTTCAATTTCTTTTTCCTTCTTTTTTTACTAAAGCTAATAATTAAAATAAAATATAGAATCATAGTGGTGATAACCAAGTATCCTTGTTTCATCCCTGATCCTACTGGGAATTCTATTTACTAATTTGTATTATATATAATGCTTGCTGATGGCTTCATTAAAACAAACCATTTATTGCTATGCTCTCTAGTATTGTTAATGGTAATAGGTGCTGTATTGTATCAAAAGCTTTTTCAGCAATTATTGAAATAATCATCTAATTCCTCTCAGTTTTCTTATTGATATGAACAATTATGCTGATAGTTTTCTGAATATTGAAACTGTCCTGTATTCCTGGTATAAATCCCATCTGATCATAGAGTATTATTCTAGTGGTGACTTGTGGTAATCTCTTTGTTACTATTTTTGTTAAAATTTTGGCAACAATATTCATTATGGAAATTGGTCTATAATTTTCTTTCTCTGTTTTGACTCTTCCTGATTTAGCTACCAGGAAGTCATAGAAGGAATTCATAGAATTCCTTCACCTATTTTTTTTTCAAATACTTTATATAGCATTAGAAGTTACTGGTCTTTAAATGCTCGATAGAATTCACTTGCAAATCCATTTATCTGGGAAATTTTTTTCTTATGGAGTTTGTTGGTGGTTTATTCAATTTCTTTTATGGTTTTTCTGAAATGGCATTGTTTGTGTTTAATTTTCTCATCTGTTAATCTCAACAATTTCTATTTTTGTAAATATTCATCCATTTCACTTTTTCAGGTTTATTGGCATATAGTTGAGCAAAATGTTTTGAATTATTACTTTAAATTCTTCCTAATTGGTGTGTCAAATTCACCTTTATCATGCTTGATACTGGTAATTTGATCTTTTTTTAATCAAATTAACCAAATGTTTATTTATTTTATTCATTTTTGAACAACCAAATCAGTTTTATTTATTATTTCAATTGTTTTCTTACTTGCAATTTCATTGATCTATCCTTTGATTTTCAGAATTTCTAATATGGTATATAATTGGACATTTGTAATTTGCTCTTTTTATACCTATTTTAGTTGTATTCCCAATTCATTGAACTCCTCTTTCTGAATTTTATTCATGTTAGAATTTAAAGAAATAAAATTTCCACTCATAAATTTTCTGGAAATTTCCAATTAATATTTGATTTATCTTTCCATAATCCTTTATTACACATGATTTTATGGCATTATAATCTGAAAGAATACATTTAATATTTCTGCCTTTCTGCATTTGATCATGTGATTTGTATGTCTAATACATGGTGAATTTTTGTGTAAATGCCACGTGTTGTTGAGGAAAAGCTATATTCTCTTCTATCACTATTCAATATTCTCTAGAGGTCTGTAATATCTAACTTATCTGAAATGATATTCACCTCCTTAACTTCCTTCTGGTTTATTTTGTTGATAGATTTATCAATTTCTGATTCAAAGAGGTTAAGGTCTCCCACCAATATCATTTTGCACTCTCTGTCTTCATGTAACTCACTTAGATTATCTGCTAAGAATTTGGATGCTATACCACTTGGTGCATATATGTTTAGCACTGATAGTATTTCCTTGTCTATGTTAACATTTAGGAAGATATAGGTTCCTTCCTTATCATTTTAATGAGATCTATTTATGTCTTTGCGTTGTCAGAAATAAGAATTGCTATCCCTGTTTTTCCACTTCAGTTAAAGTATAATATATTCTGCTCTAGTCTTTTACCTTTATTTTGTGGTTATCTCTGTGCTTTAAATGTGTTTCTTTTAAACAACTTATTGTAGGATTCTCTTTTTTAATCCCCTTGCCATCCGTTTCCATTTTGTAGAAGTGTTCAGACCAGTCACAATTAGTTATAACTCTTTATTACTCTCAATTAGATCTCCTCTCCAAATGCAGGGTGGAAGACACACCATTGCAAGTTTCTGGAGTTTTTGTAACTATTTTCATAGATAGTTCTGGGCATCTGTAAGTTTTTAGTTCTTTTAAGGTGATAAGATCTAATGAAAGGCATATTTAGTACTTTCTGACTCAGACTCTGGGTTATGAGGGACCCTAAGGAAACTTATCTGCTCTGGGACTTTGGTGAAGGTTCCTTCTCTGATGAGTCCAAAAGTTCCTCTATTCTAGTACTCCCCCTTGCCCTAGGAATACCAACCAGGATAGTGCAGGGTCGGTTTTGATATATGTTTTTTGATTATTCTGATAGTGTCTTCACTTCGTTCATTTTTAAAATTTACTTTTCTTTTCTCCACTAATTTTGCTAATGTTTTATCATATTTTTCTTTTAAAATAATTTTAAGCTTAGTTGATCATATCTCCATATTTTTTATTCTAACTGTTCTATTTCTCATGTAGTTTTCAAAATTTCATAGTTGATGTTGTTCTCATGCTATTTATTGCAGTTATTAAAATTTTAACTGTATACTGACACTTTCCTATTCCATTTTCTTATTTGGTTAAGCTTAAGAATCTTAAGAATCCTTCATTGAAGATCATTTTAGGTATAATTCAAGTAGCTTCATCATTATTTTACACAATTATTAATTATTTCTATTATTACTATTATTTGAATTACTTTGTATTTTGAATTTTTATTAGTTCTTCATTTTTAATACCCTTCTAGAACACAGGAAATAGTTTTGAGTTTTGTTCCATTTTGTCTTTTTTGTATTCCCAGAGCATATTACTGTCCCTGAAACATAGTAGATCCTTGATAGATATCTTGTTTCTGTTAGTATCCTTATGCTTTCTGAACTTAATCTCTTTTTATTGTATTATAATCTATAAGGATGTTTAAAAGTTGTACTTTTGATTTTCTGCAATATTTGTATGTAGACTGCATGT
This sequence comes from Macrotis lagotis, assembly GCF_037893015.1. Taxonomy (NCBI): domain Eukaryota; kingdom Metazoa; phylum Chordata; class Mammalia; order Peramelemorphia; family Peramelidae; genus Macrotis; species Macrotis lagotis. The sequence continues at coordinate 70,455,799 of NC_133658.1, forward strand.
ATGTGTATACATATATGTGATAGAACATTAGATTTTTTCCAACAACGTGATTTGATCTGCATTTAATTTTTAACTTAGATTGTGTCATGTAGTATTGCCCTACAAAACTCTTAATCTCAAGTACTTTATTTTCTTCATATTCAAAAAGGAAAGGGACATACTGACATAAACTCTTCTTATTTCAAGAGGTTATGTTGGGAGGAATTCTTTGGTTGTCTGATTATGATATAGGGGTGACGTAGATAAATTTAATTTTAAGGTAAAAATTATACAGTTGTAACTATATTAACTAAAAAGTATATTCTATCAGGAACAAACAAAAATCCTGAATAGATATGAATGTTTAAAGTATGTATACATTGCGTGTGTGTGTATGCATTTTATCTTGAAAAGGTAGGTTTATAATCTTGAATTGTGAGTATAATGTATATTTTTCCATATATACATATATGTATGGATACATTTGTATGTATGTGTGTTTACATCTACACATACTGCATAGAGACGGGGGTAGCTAGGTGGAACAGTGGATAGAGCACCAACCCCCAAAAAACTGCCTAGAGACAGTGAATCAGATAGTTTATGAACAAACAAAAAGAAAAACAACAAAAAACCAAGAGTGACTATTGTAGTGCTCTGGAATGAATATATACATATACATAATCAATATTTCTGTATATATTTGCACATACATACACAGATCCTTCCTGGAATAATCTGGTTAATTCATTTTTAAAATACTGAGGATTTGATAATCCTCAGTGCAATCTTATGAACTGAAAGACATTATGGGAGTGTAAATTTTATGCCAACACCTTGAGACACATTGCAAAAAAATTAGGGATTTGGCAGAAATATGCAGAAAGTCACTGAGAAACCAAAAGTTTCTTATATTTTATAACTTAAAAAATTATTTATTTTATTTTCCCCAGTTACTTGAAAATACAAATTTCAGCATTCTTTTTTTAAAAACCTTGAGTTCTGAATTTCTCCCTTCCACTCATCTCAGATCCCCCTCATTGAGAAAGGAAGTAATTTGATATACATTAAAAAGGTGTTTTTGTTTTTCTTCCTTTGGTTGGAGATAATATAGTCCATAACCAGTCAAATACAGTTGTCCTAGATCTCTGGACTGTTGAAAGGAGTTGCTTCCATGAAGTTTGTTCAACTCATAATGTGGTTGATGTGTATGTTATTCTCTTGTTTCTACTGCCTTCTCTCAGATCATGGGACAAAAGAACATAAAACCCCACTGCAACCCCCCCCAAAAAGAAACCTCAGGAAAAATAAAGTAAAAAAAAAAATTAGTATGCTTCAATCTGCAATCAACTCTGTTTGGGGATGGGTAGCATTCTTTATTATAAGCCTTTTAGAATTGCCTTAGATCACAGCACTACTGAGAAAAGGGAAGTCATTCACAGCTGAACACCTTATAATATTACTGTTACTTTTTTTGAAGTGTCCAATTGTATCTGTTCTTTAAGTTTTTTACTGAAAGAATCCTGTTCATCATTTTTATAACAAAATAGAATTCCATTATAAACACATAACACAATTTATTTAATCACTTCCCAAATGCTTAACATCCCTTCAATCTCCAGTTCCTTGCCACCTGAAAAAAGCTGCTAAAATATCCATATACAAAGAGGTCCTCTTTATTCCCATATTTCATGTCTTCTGAAATATAGACCTGGTAGTGGCATTGTTAGATCAGAGTAGGCATTAGTTTATAGATCTTTGGCATAGTTTCAAATTGCTCCAAAAATTGTTTTAATATTTTCCCCCACAGTTACTATTGATAAATTGTAATTGCCTCCAAACTCTTATTTCCACCCCATCTATTCTCTCTCTCCTTTAACTCTTTACCTCCTTCAAAGTGTTTTACATTTAATTACTCCCTTCCACAATATTTCCTCCCTTCTATCACATACCCTCCCCTGCCCTTTCTCCTATCCCTTTCCCTTTCTGCTTTCCTCTAGGGTAAAACAGATTTCCATATCCAATTGAGCTACATTATTCCCTCTGTGAGCTAATTCTGAATAGGGTAAGGCTCACTCAACTCCCCTCACTTCCCCACCCTTTCCACCTAATTTGAAATTTTTTAGTTTTTGCATGGCAATGGGGTTAAGTGGCTTGCCTAAGGCCACACAGCTAGGTCATTATTAAGTGTCTGAGACCCAATTTGAACACAGGTACTCCTGACTCCAGGGCTGGTGCTTTATCCACCCTGCCACCTAGCCCCCCTGAAAAACTTTTTCTTTCCTCTTTTATGTAAAATAATTTAACCCATTCTACTTCACCCTTTCCCCTTTCTCCCAGTATATGTTCTCTTGCCCTTTAGCTCTATCTTTTTAATGTATTGTTCATGCAAATTAAGTTTCCACCTGAGTCTTATCTAAATATGCTCCTTTGAATTGCCCTAATAAATGAGAAATTTCATTTGAGTTATCAGTATCACCTCATACAGGAATATAAGATCAAATTTTCTGTTCAGCTCTGGGTGTTTCATCAAGAAAGCTCGAGTTACTTATTTCATTGAAAATTCCTCTTTTCCCTTAAATAGTAACTTTACTTTTACTTGATAGTTGAATTCTGGTGGTAATCCAAGTTCTTTGACCATACAGAAAATCATATTCCGAATCTTATGAGCCCTTACTATAGAAGCAAATAATTTTGTATTACCCTGACTATGATTCCAAGATATTTGAATTGTTTCTTTCTGGTTGCTTACAATATTTTCTCCTTGAACTGGGATCTATGAAATTTCACTTTAATATTCTCTGAAGTTTTCATTGGGATATTCCTTTCAGGAGGTGATTAGTATATTCTTTCATTTTTTTACCCTCTGCTTCCAGAATAGCAGGGATAATTTCCTTGAGAATTTATTGAAAGATGATGCATAGGCTCTTTTTTTTAATCCTGGCTTTCCTTATGTCAATATTTTTTAAGTGATCTATCCAGAATCTGTTTTCTTTTTGTGTTTTAATTTTAAAATTTATTTTTTATCCATTTTTAAATGCATATTTCCAAGTTACAAAATTAAACTTTACCCTCTCTTACCACCAGTCCCTCCCCTCAACAGAGAACAGTCAGATTAGCATTTTACATACATATTTTGTTAAACATATTGACAAAATTGTAATTTTTGGCATGAGGAATTAGGAATGAAGGAAAGAGATGCATAAGAAATAATTGTTATAGTGTTCATCACATTCAGAAGGGTGATATTTTTTTCTGTGTGTTTTATTTTATTTTGTTTTTGTTCCTCTAGTATAGTCCATACCCAGTCAAATATAGTTGTCCTAGTTCTCTGGACTATGGAGAGGAGCTGCTTCCATGAGGGTTGTTCATCTCATAATGTGGTTGATGTGTACATTTTTCTCTTGTGTCTACTCCCTTCTCTCAACATCAGATCTCATAAGTCATCTCATGCTTCTCTAGAGTCTGACCCTTTATGGTTTCTTATACAACAATAATATTCCATAGTATTCCTGTGCCATAACTTGTTTATCCATTCTACAACTGATAGGCATCCCCTCAATTTCCAATTGTTTCGAATGCTATGAATATTTTGGAACATGAAGGACTTTCCCCATTTTTTACAATTTCTTCTGATTATAGACCTAGAACTGGACTTGCTGGGTCAAAGGATTTGAAGAGTTTTATTGCTCTTTGGGCATAATTCCATATTGTCAGAAAGGCTGGATCCATTCTGAACTCCACCAGCAATACATCAATGTCCCAAACCCCTCCAACATTTATCTTCTTCCTTTTTTTTTTCATTTGGGCTAATCTAATAGATGTGAGATTGTTGTTTTAATTTACATTTATCTAATCAACAGTCATTTGGAGCACATTTTGATATAATTATACATAGCTTCAAAAACCTAAAAAAAATAAATAAATATACAAACAATCAGGGCGGCTAGGTGGTGTAGTGGATAAAGCACCGGCCTTGGAGTCAGGAGTACCTGAGTTCAAATCCGGTCTCAGACACTTAATAATTACCTAGCTGTGTGGCCTTGGGCAAGCCACTTAACCCCATTTGCCTTGCAAAAAACCTAAAAATAAATAAAAATAAAAAAATAAAAATATACATAGGTTTAATTTCTTCATTTGGAAACTGTTCATATCCTTTGACCATTTATCAACTAGGGAATGACTTATGATCTTATAAATTTGATGCAATATATTTTAGAAATGAGACCTTTATAGGAACTTTTGGTTGTAAAGATTATTTTCCAGCTATCTGCTTTTCTTATAATTTTGGCAATATTGATTTAATTAGTGCAAAACTTTTAATTTAAATAGTTAAAGCCATTCATTTTCCAGGTTATAATGCACTCTAATTCTTGTTTGGTCATATATTTATCCCTTTTCCATAGATTAGATAGTATATTTTTTGGTCTATTAATTTATCTATTGAATCACACTTTATGTCTAAATCTTCTACCCATTTAAAAATTATTTTGGTATAAGGTGTGAGATGTGGATCTATGCCTAGTTTTTGCCATATTATTTTCCAGTTTTACCAAGAATTTTTGTCAAATAGTATGTTCTTATCCCAGAGGCTGATGTCTTTAGAATTGTCAAATAATAGATTGCTAAAGTCATTTACTGCAGTTTATTTGAACCTATAATAATTCACTGATCCATTATTCTATTTCTTAACCAGTATCAGACAGTTTTGATGACTTCTGTTTTATAGGTTAATTTTAGATCTAGTAGAGTTAGGCCAGCTTCCTTTATATTTTTTTCCTTCAGTTTCTTTGGTATTCTTGACCTTTTGTTGCTTCACATGCATTTTATACCTATTTTTTTCTAGCTCAGTAAAGTTGTTTGGTGGTTTGATTAGAACGGCACTAAATAAGGAATTTGATTTGGGAAGAATTGTCATTTTTATTTTATTAGTTCAGCCTATCCATGAGCATTTGACATTTTTCCAGTTATTTAGATTTAACTTTATTTTAGTGACGAGAGCTTTAAAATTGTGTTCATATAACTTCTGGGTTTGTTTTGCGAGGTAGATTCTCAAATCTAACAGTCATGTTAAATGGGATTTCTCTTTCTATCACTTGCTCTTGGGCTTTGTTGCTCCTATATAGAAATGCTGGGTTTTTATGGGTTTGTTTTATATCCTTCTTTGCTGAATTTGTTAATTGTTTCAAGGAATTTTTTAGATTTTTTCAGGTTCTCTAAGTATACCATCATATCATCTGGGAAGAATCATAGTTTTGATTATTCATTGCCAATTCTGATTCCTTCAAATTTCTTTTTCTTCTCTTATTGCAACTGCTAGCATTTCTAATATTATATTGAATAGTAAAGGTCATAATGAGCATCCTTGTTTCACCCCTGAAGTTTTTGCAAATGCTCTGAGTTTCTTCCATTAGATATAACGTTTGTTGATGGTTTTTAAAAGATACCACTTATTATTTTAAGAAAAACTCCATTTATTCCTAAACTTTCTAGTGTTTATAATAATAATGGATGTTGCATTTTATCAAATTCTTTTTCAGCATATATTGAGATAATCATATGATTTCTGTTCATATAGCTATTGATTTGTTTAATTATGTTGAGTGTTTTCTTTTTTTTTTTTTTTAGATTTTGTAAGGCAATGGGTTTAAGTGGCTTGCCCAAGGCCACATGGCAAGTGTTTTCTGAATGTTGAAACATCTCTGCATGCCAGGTATAAATTCAACCTGATTGTGTTATATTATCCTGGTAATAACTTGCTGTAGTCTCATTGCTAAAATTCCATTTAAGATTTTTGCAACAATATTCATTAGAGATATCAGTCTACAACTTTCTTTATCTGTTTTGCTTCTCCCTGATTTAGCTATCAGCACCATATTGATGTCATAAAAGGAGTTTGGCAGAACTCCTTCCTCTCTTATTTTTTAAATAGTTTATGTAGAACAGGATTTAATTGTTCCTTAAATGTTTGGTGTAAGTGCCCTGTAAATCCACCTGGACCTGGAGACTTATTAACCAGAGTTTTGTTTATTTTATTGGCTTTCTCATAAAACCAGCTCTTAGTATTATTTATGAGATAAATGGTTTACTTGCTGTGAATTTTATTAATCTCTCCCTTGAGTTTCAGAATTTCTAATTAGGTATTTAATTGGGGATCTTTAATTTGTTCCTTTTCTAAAATTTTTAGTTGCATACTGAATTCATTGACCTCTTTTTCTATTTTATTTATATAGACATTAGGGATATAAAGTTTCCCCTCAGAACTGCCTTGGTTGCTTCCCATAAATTTTGGTATGATGTCTCATTATTATGATTTTCTTGGATGTCAATATTGATTATTCCTATTATTTGCTGTTTGATCTACCCACTATTTATGATAAAGTTAGTTATTTCCAATTAGTTTTTGGTTTACTCATCCCTGACCCATTATTACATGTAATTTTTATTGCAACATGATCTGAGAAGTATGTATTTATTATTTCTGCCTTTCTGCATTGGTTACAAGGTTTTTGTGTCCTACTGCATGGTCAAATTTAGTGACAGTGCCATGTACTGCCAAGAAAAAGATATATTATTTTCTATTCCCATTAAGTTTTCTCCAGAGATCTATCATATCTAAGTCTTCAAAGATTTAATTCACTTAAGAAAGTGAAGAAACTTCCTTCTTGCTTTCTTTTTGTTGTTATTGTTGTTGTTGTTAGATTAATCTAGTTCTGAGAGAAGGAGATTGAGGTCTCCCATTGTTAAAGTTTTGCTGTCTATATCTCCCTGTAATTCACTCACCTTTTTTGTCTAGGAATCTGGGTGCTATACCACTAGGCACCTACATGTTTAGTAATGACAGAACTTCATTACCAATGGTGCCTTTTAAGAAGATGTAGTTTCCTTCCTTATCCCTTTTAATTGGATTGATTTTACTTTTATTTTGTCTGGGTTTAGGATCACTATCCCAGATTTTTTGTTACTTTAGCTGAGCCATAATATTGTTTTCTCCAACCTTTCAAATTTACACTCCCTGTGTCTCTCTGCTTCAATTTGTGTTTCCTGTAAATAACATATTGTAGGATAATGACTTTTAATGTTTTCTACTACCTATTTCCATTTTATGGAACAGTTACTCCTATTCACATTTACAATTAATATTACTACTTCTATGTTTTCGTCCATGCTATCTTTGTCCATTTATATTTAATTCTTTGCTTTTCTCTTTTTCTTCCTCACCAAAATCTTACTACCTTTCTGCTTTGACTTTTATTTTAAAAATTTAACTTTTAGTTTATTTTCATTTATACCTTCCCATTTCTCTCCCTATCCCAGCCCTCCTACCCTTCCCTGTAGAGTAAGTTAAATTATTAAATCCAAATGGGAATGTATCTTATTCCCTCACTGGACTAAATCTATTGAAAAGAATTTACTCAGCACTCACTTTCTCCTTTCTTTCCTGCTAAAATTATAAATCTTTGTGTCTCTTCCCTTGGTGTTAATTAATCATTCTAATATTATTAATCAGGTATATTCAATCACAGTACAAATGTTTGATTGCTTGATGAGCTCCTATTGTTTTCAAGATATCATCACAGATTATTTACTTGATTGTGTGATAAGCAGCATTGATTCAAAATACATCAAATTATAATTATAATCATTTTATACCTTATCCCCTTTTCAAGTACCTTTCAAGTATACACAATCATTCTCAGGAGCCAAAGTATCATCCAAAACAATATCATTTCTTGAACTATTTGTACTCCTCTCCCCAGTCCAGTTTTCTTTTACACATTGCCTCCTCCTCTCTCCACCCAGGTGTTTAACACCTTATTAAATTTATCAAGGCCTATTGTTGCTCCCAGGTTACCTGCCCAGGGTACTTAATCCCTTGCTAAATGAAGCCAAATTAATTCAAACCCTTATCTAATTAACTGAAAGAATCTTGAAGATCTCTAAGTACTGGGAGACTCTGGAGGTCTTATCTGAGAACTTTACAAATTATTGTAAGTAACAGAGACACTATCTCAGTTTCTTGTAATTTATGATGCCTTCATCAGGCAAGGTGCTTAGCACCTTGTGATTAGAGTGAGTACATGTATAATGAGATACAACTTAAAGTTAACACTCCTGATTTTCTTTTCAGGTTTTTTTGTCTCAAACCATAGTGTTTTCATCTTGGACCTCTTCAATTTAGAGACAAGATTGAATTATACCTATATCCCTTAGATTCATTCTCTTCAATTGTATTCTACCCTCTAATTATTCTCAGAAATTTAAAGTTCTAAAGAATTAGAAGTATAAGTATTATATCTTCATTTTTAGGATTGTATACAATTTGATAGTCAATCATTTGTTTAAAATAGTTTTATATTTCCATTCCCTTTTCATTAACCTTTTTTCTTAATGAAACTCATGAGTTGTATATTTGGTGATTGAATTCCCTTTTCAGTTCTTATCTTTGTGTCAGGAAATTCTGGAAGTCCTCTATTTTCTTGAACATCCCTCTTTTTTCCCTGACAGTATATGCTGAAGTTTGCAGAGAAGTCCCTTCTGGGTTGTAATCTAGGTCCATAACTCTCTGAAATGTGCTATTCCAGTTCTTTTGATCCTTCAGTATTGAGGCTGATAGGTACTGTGTTAGTCTAATTGTGTTCCCTTTATATTTGAATTGTTATCTTTTTGCTGTTTGCAATATTCTCTCCTTTATTTGAGAGTTTTTATCTTTCTGGTGGTGGGGGTTCCGTAGACTCTTTAAATGCTTATATTGTTATCTTGTTCTAGTAGATTTTTCCAGTTTTCTCGTATAATTTCCTGCATGATATATGCCATATTCTTTTATTGGTCCAGGCTTTCTGGTAGTCAGGTGATTTGTAGATTTCCTCTGTGGATCTATTTCCAAGTCATTTTTTTTTTCTCCAGAAGGTAATTTACGTTTTCATTAGTTTTTTCAGCCTTTGTATTTGCTTGATAGAATCTTGTATTCTCATAATTCATTGGTTTCTATTTATTCAATTCTAATTTTTAGGATTTCTTTCTTCAATTAGCTTCTGTGTTTTCTTTTCGTTTTTTTTTTTTTTACTTTTAATGGAGTTGATTTCTTTGGTCAACTTTTCACAATTTTCTTGCATGACTTTCACCTTTTTTCCCATTTTTCTTCTTCCTCTCTGTTTTGTTTTTTAAATTCTTAAGTTCTTCAATAGGCTTTTGTATTTGAGTCCAATTTATATAGTGTTTTGATGCTTCCCCTGTGAGTGTTTTTTCACTGCTTTCTTCTTCAGATGTGGCACTGTTATCTTCTTAGTCTTTGATGTAGTTTTCTATAGTGAGAGCTATTTTAGCTTTTTTGTTTGTCTTTGTTATTTTAGTTCTACTCCTGGGGTATATAGAGTATAGATCCAAGCTTTTATTTTTCTATGGCTGTGGTCTGATCCCTGACTTTTCCTTGGCCAACTTGTTGTCTATGCGTTCTAGGCCTTACCTTTGTAGAGGTTTGGTTTTGTTTTCCTCCTTTATGTCCCAATTCTGACTTAACAGTGGATTGTTCCCAACAGAGTACTGCCTTTTGCCCCAGTGTTTTCATGTTTCAGACTTTGTTTAAGATTGGGATCCTCCCTTCCAATGGGATATTTCCCATTTTCTTCTAGTTTTTCATTACTTTGGTTTTATTTTATTGTTTCTTGATTATTTTCTTCAGTGAGCTTTTATATCTCCTGTTCTATTTAGCCAATTCTGTTTTTTTAATGCATTATCCTACTCATTGGTTTTGTGGACCTCTTTTCCAATTTGTCCCAATATGATTTTTAAGAGGCTAATTTTCATTTTTTTTGTATCTCCTTCATTAGGCACTGACTTGGTTCTCATGATTTTCCTGCATCACTCTCATTTATCTTCCCAATTTTTCCTCTACCTTCCTTACTTGATATTCAATATCCTTTATGAGTTCTTCCATCAGTTAAGATCAATTCATATTTTTCTTGGAAGCTTAGAATGTAGGAGCTTTGACTTTGGTATCTTCTTCTGAGTATATATTTTGATCTTCCTCATGACTGTAATAACTGTCAATGGTTAGTTTTTTTTTTCTTATATTGTTTACTCCTTTCCTCAAGTCAATGACTTTGTTTTACACTTCTGTTAAGGTGGGGCTCTATTTCCATCCTGCCCCACACTTTTGATGATTTTTCCAACTGTTTTTCAAGATACTTCAAGGGACCTGAAAGTTTTCCATTCTTCCAAGATTTTATGAAGAAAGGAAAGGTTTGGGTCACTCTCCTGACCTGTGCTGTGGAATTATGAGGGGCATCCCTGATCCACTGAGGCAATAAATTATGCTGGGCATCCACTCCTCTTCCTGGAACTGGGACCCAAGACTATGACCCAGATCTGAATGTGGTCAAACTAACAGTGATAGAAAAGAGAGCTCTATAATTTCCTTCAAACTCCCTTCTTTCTGTGTACTGAGAGTAAGTGAAGCAATTCCTCCTGCTAATTCAGTGGATCTGCATGATCCCGTAGTCTACATGGACCTATTCCATGCTGCTGAGGTTTGTGCGGGACTGGAATCCACTTTCACTCTGGTGTAGGCAGAGTTTTCCTACTTACTTTCCAAGTTGTCCATGGCAGTCTCTGAGCTGAGAGTCTGGAATCTGCTGCCACTGCCACTGACCCAGTCTCCCCATAGTCTGTTCCTATATGGTTGGAGTTGGTTCTCTCTCACCCCAGGGCAGCAGATCCTTCCCATATTTTTCCAAGTTATTTTGGTCTGGAACATTGTTTCACTCAGTTTCTTTATGGGTTACACCACTCTATAATTTTGTTAGAGTCATTATTTAAAGATATTTGAAGGGGTTAAGGGGAAGAGTTCAGGTGAGTCCTCGCCTTTCTTCTGCTGCCTTCAATACACCTTGCAAGTTTTTTATGATGAAACTTTCCAAGTTTAATCTGAAAGCTTTCACTATGTGAAAATTGTGCAACGTCACTTCTGAATCGAAAGGGAAAACGAATATCATTCATTCGAACTCTATAGCAGTCAATTTAAGATTTTTATATATTATGGTCCCAAATCATCACATACATATTCATACTTCATACACAATATATACTTTGTTTATAGAAAGATATGCATGCAACATATCTGCATATTTGTATATATATATATATATATATATATATATATAATTATTACATATTTCCCCACCATTCAATAAATATCTTTTGATCAAGATATAAACTCATTTTTTTCCTTTTTTATTCCATACTGGTGCATGTGTGAGAATAAATATACTGAGTATATCGATTTGGCAATATTAAAGAGGTTATTGCTTTAAAGAGTGTTCTTTTTAAGTATTCTGAAAGCAATATACTTTAGAAGACAAGTGTGGATGAGTCAGAAAACTTGGGGACTAATTCTCATTTTTTTTGATTCCCCCTCACTGAGACTTGCTTTCTTCTTTAGGAAGAGAAACTGAGTTCAAAACTGATATTCTCTGAGGTCCCTTTTAGCTTTAGAATTACTTTTCCAATGCTCTAATGCATCCAATATTCTATACTCCAAAATCCCTTTAGGTGATGAAATTCTGTGTTTTTTGGTCCCTTCTATCTTTAAAACAATTTTTTCCTATAATTTGTATTACATCCATGTATGTGTTTATTTATATATACACATATACATATATACATATATGCATATATTCATGCTTTTGATTTATTATGTATAAAATTATATAGAGTACTATTTCAAAATACTTTCTTATTAATGAAATTTTAAATAAGTTCTTAACCTAAGGGTCTATGAACTTATGTGAAAAATGAATTAAAAAAGAAATTTTCAAAGATGACAGAGTAAGAAGTCCTCATTACCCTTCCATATTTACCACTAAATAACAAGAAAATAGCAGCACCAAATGAATACTGAACTGACAGAACCAGCAAAAAGAAAGATTGAAACAGTTTTCTAGGCAAAGAAATTTTGAAGGTAAGCAGGAAATGTCTGTCTCAGGTAAAAGGGGAACATAGTCCGGTATAGGAACCATCCCAGCACTCTGTAGTACATGATTGTAATGGAATGTTACTTTTGAAAAATAAATTGTGTGCAGGCAATTCTCAGAATAAATCTAGAAAAACAAATGAATCTAGTCAAAGTGAAATGAGCAGAACCAGGAGAACATCGTTTATAGTAACAGCAGTGATGATCAACTATGAGTGCCTTAGCTCTTCTCAGCAATACAATGATGCAAGACAGTTACAAAGGACTCCTGATGGAAAATGCTATTCAAATCCAGATAAAGAAGTGAGGGATACTGAATGCAAATTGAATCAAATTGAATAATATTTTTTCAAGTAGTTTATTGTTTCTTTGACTAAAAAGAAAATGTTTAAATGATTATATAAATGTGTACACACACACACACACACACACACACACACATCGAATCAAATTTTTTACTGTTTAGTAATAAGGGAAGGAGAAAAAATTGAAACTGAAAAGTTTGTACAGATGAGTATTTAAAATTTCATTCCCCTACAGGTAGAAAACTAAAATATGGCTAAAAGAATAATCAGCAAAAATAAAGATTAAAAAACCAAAACAATGAATTTTTATTTTACTGACCTCTAATTCAAATTGAACAATTTATTCAAAGGTAACCAAAATAAATTCTAAGAGACCCATAGACTTCAACATATCCAAAACAGTCCATGACAAACAGAAAAAAATAATAACGTACAGTTTAGATATTGTTCTATAGTTTCAAATTTAACATAGATTCCTTGTGATGATGCCCTTAACTCTCACAGATCAAATTTCTTCAACCCTTTAGAAGATAAGCTTCATTAAATGCTATTCCCATGCTGTCCAACACCTGATATTTTGTTTTAAAGAATAAAATCTTTCTTCCATTCCTAATGTGGGTATTTTAACAACATATTCAAAGATCATTGTGAAAGATACCCAAAGTCAATGAAAGGGCTAATATTAAAATATTTCCTACTTTGATAGGATATAAGCTATGTAAAACAAAATCAGGATAAATAAGACTAGCTAAAAATGCTATTTCTGGGTCAAAGAGTATGTATATTTTCATAACCCTTTTGGCATAATTTTAAATTGTCATCCTGAAATGGATAACCAATTCGCAACTCCAACTTATAGATTACTGTGATTATTTTTCCATTCATATCCAGCATTTCTCAATTTTCTTTAGCTACCCTGTTAGCAAATCTGATAATTTTGAAGTAGTACAACAGGATTATTTCATTTATCATTTATCTAATCAATAATGATTTAATGAATTTTATGTGACAATACATAGTTTTGCTTTCTTCTTCTGAAAACTTCCTATTCATATCCTTTGACATTTGTAACTCTCTCTCTGCCTCTGTCTCTGTCTCTCTCTCTGTCTGTCTCTCACATTCTCTGTCTCTTAAATTTGGTTCCAGTTGATGCCATTTGATGCCAATTTTATGCCAAATAGGGCTTTTGTCAAAGAAAATTGTTGCAAAATTGTTAATTCATTTCACTTTTGTGAAACACACAGGTTCTCTTTTATTTTAAGCAGGTATGTTTTGTTGCTATTTGTTTTGTTTTGTTTTGTTTTGTTTTCACATGTGCTTTGATTGAGCTCATAATTGCTTCCCCTCCCATCTTACTTCAACTGAGGCATAACATATTATGCTCTAGTTAAGTATAACCCTACTTGTATGGAGAAAGTAACTTTCTTCTGACTTTCTTGACAACTTTCCTGACTCTTTCTGTTCTGTTACTACAGTATTCCCTTTAATTGCATTGACTACTACATGTTAATTACTAATGGAAAAGAAGTTTACATTTTACTTTCCAACATCAACAAAGCAACAAATTGCAAATCACATTCCTCACAAAGGAGAGGGAAAACCAAAAAAAATATGAAAGTATGAACAATGTTTCTAAGTCTCCAGGACCAGTAGAACCATCTACATCTGTATTTGTTTTGATATCTAGAAAGATTTATTTCTATTTCATTCCTTGAAAAATGCAATTACAAATTTAACCTCTAAATCTTAATGCTGGGAAATGCTTCATAGTGAACAGAGGGCAAGTTTAAAAAAAGAAAAGAAAAACATATAAGAAGTGAAATCTGAAAACATAATTTTGATTTTTAGTTTGCCCAACAATAATTGTATGGTTTTGTACATTTATTCCTTTAGACAGCAGGTTTTTTCCTTTGTAGAATGTATTGAATTTAATAAAAGTAAAAAACAATGTACAACTGACAAAAAATGAAGATATTTTTTTCTAAAATTATACAAGGAGAAAATGTAAAGGACAAATTATTATTTTATTTTATATTATTTTTAAAATAAATATGAAATAGTATAGACAAACTTTACCATATCCAACTGACAAGTTAATCAATGCTTTTTGAAAGAATAATTTGCTGCTTGATATAGCAAATAAATGATGCATTGGGGGGTGAAAACATAGAAATATAGGACATACCCAATTCAAGTATAACCTTACAATGAAAGATAAATATCTATTCTAATCTTTCAAAGAAAAAAGAAAATTTTGCAAGATAATAAATTTGGAGGCAAATGAAGGAAAAAAAAGAAAATCAGGACATCTTATGAACATGTTTCAAGATGGAAAAGACAATTCATAAATGTAGGTAGGATCTTTATACTAATTAATATCTATAGTTAAATGGTACTTAAGTCACTCATTCTCCCTTAAGTAGAAGCAGATCACAGCTTCTGCTGACAGATGATTAAGAAGGAATGAACTTAGAGAGGAGATTGTATAATAAATAGGAAAAATGACTATCATGTAAGAGGTAAAAGGATTCTGTTAAGCTAAATAATCAGAAACAGAGGAATATATTTAATATGGGACAGTACTTCTACTTATTTTATCATATGTAGACTGGGAAAGATCCCCTATCATTAGACTAAGGAATAGATTCAGCAGATGGTGGAGAGAAGCCAGGAAGTTTCCTGAGTTTTTCCCCATTTCCCTTAGAAGCAGCATTAAATCAAAATCTTTTCCATGAGAATGAGTGGAGAAGCAAAAGACTGAGGAGTGATAGAACCCACAAAAATGTTAGGTGAAACAATTTCCAGTTCAGGGTATCTTAGAAAGTCTTCAAGAAAAGTTTGCCTTGATTGGATAAAAGGGCAACCCAGCCTAGCCCAGGCAAGTATAGGAAAAAATCATGAGGCTGTAGGAACCCTGGATCAATGATTCAATGAAACAGATCAATTGTATGGCCTGTAACTCTAGTGTATAAGCTATATTGCAGGACTGGAATGACAGCACAAAAGGCAAGACTAGGCGCTGCAACCCCAGTACAGGGAGCAATCCACGAATACCTGAGATGCCAGTGGGGAAAATAAATGATCAGGTCTTTGAGTTCTAGTTCAGTAGACCAGAGAAACAGTATGCCAACTATGAGGCATCTAATTCAAGCATAGAAGCTCAATAATGGGCAACTCCAGTGCAGGGAGCAAGTTGGCAGCAACTGAGTGCCAGCAAAGAAATTCTGTGACCAGAACCTTGGCACTCAGCCCAAGAAGTTGGAGACTTCAATCACTATGCCCAAAGAAGAGAGGTCAACATTAAAAGCTGAACCAAAAAAAAAAAAAGAGTCCAGACTATAGGAAGTTATTTTGATGATAAGGAGAATCAAAATATGAAATCAGAACAGATTGTTAAAATATCTACATGTGAACTTAACTAACCATTCTGGTGAGCAAATTTAAAGTATCCAAAGAGTTACAAAACTATGAAAAACTTTTGATCCAGAAATGCCACTATTGGGACTGTATCTAAAAGATATCCAAAAAGGGGAAAAGATTCACATGTACAAAAACATATTTTTGTGGTGGCAACAAGTTGGAAATTCATTGGAAGTCCATCATCTGAGGAATGGGTGAAAAAGTTGTGAAATATAAATATAATAGAACATTGTGATTCTATAAAGAATGATGAAAAATCCAGTATCAAAAAACCTGGAAAGTCTTACATTAAACTGGTGCATAATGAATGAGTAAAACCAGAAGAACATTATGCACAGTTATAGCAACATTATGTGATGATCAGCTATGACAGACTTAGCTTAAAAAATAAGTCTATCATAGCTGATCATCACATAATGTTGCTATAACTGTGCATAATGTTCTTTTTATAGTTATTTGGTCAAAAATTATATTTTACAATTGTTTGTCAAAAGTTAATACTTGATAAGTTACCACTGCTCCCAAAAGAGATGAGATTGGCATGACTTTATTTTTATTTTTTCTTGACTCTGACACAAGATTTAAAAACTGGAATAGTAAAGGTGACAATAAATCTAAGCATGTTGGGGGCAAACACCCCCAAATTTCTACAGTCTATCTTCAGGCTTATTGTATTTAATTTAAAATAATTTCAAATAAATGAATAATGCATTGTTTCAGGAAAGTATTTGCCTATCTAAAGGATGTCCACTCCAAACTAGTTCATTAACAAAAATTCAGAAAAAGGAGGGGGAAGTTTAGCTTGCAAAAACAAAACTTGATCCCAAAACCTTTTGTTTCTTCTGGCTTAACACTTTTCCTTTTTCAATATTTTAAAATTTTTTTCAGTTTTCACATTTTTCTCCACAAAATGCAAAAGTTCTCAACATTTACTTCCAGAATCTTGAATTCCAAATTTTCTTCTATCCTCCCCCATCAGCTGCTTCCCCACTAAGTAAGACAATTATTAGTGCAGGTTAAAATGCATAGCCATGAAACACATTACTACAATAATCATATTGTAAAAGTAAACATAATCCGCTGACCCACACAGAGAAACTTCAAGAAAAATAAAGTGAGGAAAAAATGTGCTTCAGACTATATTCAGATACCAACAGTTCTTTCTTTGGGGTGGAAATCATTTTTTATCATTTAATCCATCAGATAAATTGCTTCAATATTTTTCCCACAGTTTTTGTTTCTAGCTGTAATTCCCTCGATCCTATTCCCCCACCCCCATTTATCCTATTCTCTCTCTCTCTCTCTCTCTCTCTCTCTCTCTCTCTCTCTCTCTCTCTCTCTCGTTGTATCTAATTAACTTTTCCCTCTCTTCTATCACTTATGCCCCACTTCCCTCCTTATGTCTCCTTTCTCCTGTCCTTTACCTCCCCTATTTTCCTCAAGTGTAAGATAGATTTCTATATTCAATTGAAAATTTATGTTTTTTCCCCTCTCTGAGTCACTTCTGATGAGTGTAAAGGCTCATTCACCCTCTTGCCTAACTCCTTTTCTACTCTATAGCAAAACATTTTTCTCACCTGTTTTATGTGAAATAACTTACCCCCCATTCTACTTTTCTTTTCCCCTATCTCCCAGTACATTCGTTTTTCACCCATTATCTCCAACTTTCAAATATATTATACTTTCAAATTCAATTCCCTCCTCTGACTTGTTTATATTTGCTCCTTCTAACTGCCCCAATAAATAAGAGAAGGTACATCATATGAGTTATCAGCATCAACTTCTCTTATAGGAATACAAACAGTTAAACATCAATAAGTCCCTCATAATTTGCCCTTCCCATACACCTGCTCTATGCTTCACCTGAGTCTTGTACTGGAAGAACAATCTTTCTTTTCAACTCTGGTCATTTCATCAGAAAAGTAGGAAAGTCTCCTATTTCATTGAATATTCACTTTTTCCCATGAAAGAGAATGTTCACTTTTGTTGAGAAGTTGATTCTCAGTTATACTCAAAGGTCTTTTGCCTTCCAGAACATCATATTCCAAGATCTATGGATCTTTAATGTAGAAGTTACTAAATCTTGTGTAATCTTGACAGTAAGTCCATGATATTTGAGTTTTTTCTTTCTGGCTGCTTGAAATATTTTCTCCTTCACTTGGGAGTTCTGAAATTTGATTATAATATTCCTGGCAGTTTTGATTTTGGAATCTCTTTCAGGAGTAATTTCAATTTCTATTTTGTCCTCTGTTTCTAGGATATTGGGGAAATTTTCCTGGATTATTATTTCTTGAGAACGTGAAGCCTAGGTGGTTTTTTTTTGGGGGGGGGGTCACAATTTTCAGGTAGTTTAATAATTTTTAAATTATCTTTCCTGGATCTGTTGTCCAGGTCAGTTCCTTTTTATTAAGATAGTTCACATTTTCTTCTAGTTTTTCTGTCTTTTGGTTTTGTTTTAATTTTCTTAATTTGTAACACTCATCAACTTTCTTTAACTCTATTGTACATTTGAAGGAATTATTGTCTTCAGAGACCTTTTGTATCTCCTTTTCCATCTGACCATTTCTGCTTTTTAAAGCATTTTCCTCCTCACTGGTCTTTTGGACTGGTTCTTCCATTTGTGTTAAACTGGTTTCAAAGATGTTGTTTTCTTCATTATTTGTTTGTAATTTCTGCGCCAAGCTGCTAACTTGGTTTTCATGATTTTTCCACATTGCTTTCATTTCTCTTCCCAATTTTTCCTCTACCTCCCTTGATTGAAGTTCAAAATCTTTTTTGAGTTAGTCTATAGCCTGAGGCCAACTCATATTTTTCTGCTCTAGATAAATAAGCTTTGAGTTCGTTATCTTTTGATTGTGTATTTTGATCCTTCAGTGGAACAAAGTCATTGTCTATGATGAATTTTTCTTCTGTTTTTTGCTCATTTTTCCAGTTTATGACTTCATTTTAGGTTCTTTTTTTAAGGTGAGGGTAGAGGCTGCATTATTCCAACATTTTTAATCAATATTTTATTTTTTCAAATGCATGTAATAAAAGCAATTCAACATTAATCCACATGCACATGCATATTTTTAAGTTACATAATTCCCACCTACCCTCCATTCCCTCCCCACTCCCCTCAGTGGTGAACAGTTGGATGAATACTGTACATATATATTTCTGTTACACATGTTTGCAGAGCAGTCATTCTCAGCATAAGAAATTAGAATTCAGATAAATGAAGGAAAACCACAAGATAGGAAATAAATACATAGAAAATTTTAAATATTAAATGTAGTGTCCCTGAAAATTTTGAAGGCTTTTTTGTTTTGCTGTATTGTTTTGATTTGTTTTTCTATCTCTGGATGGGAATAACATTGTCTGTGACTAGTCCTCTAGGGTTTTCCTAGCTCTCTGAACTGCCAGAGAAACTGCAGTCTTTATTTTCTTATTGCTAAAGCAAACATTTCTAATACTATATTGAATAGTAATGGTGATAATGGGCATCCTTGTTTCAACCCTGATCTTTTTGAATATGCTCCTAGATTAACCCCATTACATATAATATTTGTTGATGGTTTTAGATAGATATTGCCTAGTATTTTAAGGAAAATTCCCATTTATTCCTATTCATTCTGTTCTTTTAAAAGGA
The DNA here is from genome assembly GCF_037893015.1 of Macrotis lagotis. NCBI lineage: Eukaryota > Metazoa > Chordata > Mammalia > Peramelemorphia > Peramelidae > Macrotis > Macrotis lagotis. The sequence continues at coordinate 70,475,105 of NC_133658.1, forward strand.
ATAGATTTTGTATTTTATCAAAGGTTTTTTCAACATCTATTAAAAATCATATGATTTCTGTTTGTTTTTCTATTGAAATATTCATTTATATTGTTTTCCTAATATTGAACCATCCCTCCCTACCTGATATAAATCCTATCTAATTATGTTGTACTATGCTATATTAATAACTTGCTGTAATCTCCTGTTAAAATTTTATTTGAGATTTTTGCATCAGTGTTCATTAGGGAGATTTTTCTATAATTTTTATTGTCTGCTTTGGTTGTTCCTTGTCTATGTATCAGCACCATATTGGTGACGTAAAAAAAATTAGCAGAACTCCTTTTTAATAAAAAAATTGTTGGGGTGGCTAGGTGGCTATAAAAGTCTCATTTCTAAAATATATACAGAATTGAGTCAAATTTATAAATTTTCAAGTCATTCCCCAATTGATAAATGGTCAAAGGATATGAACAGTTTTCAAATGAAGAAATTAAAGCTATATATAATCATATGAAAGAATGTTCCAAATCATTACTGATTAAAGAAATGAAAATTATTTTGGGAGGTATCACATCACATCTATCACAATGGCTAAGATTAAAATAAAGGTAAACAATCAATGTTGGAGAGGTTGTTGAAGGACTGGAACATGTGTTATTGGAGGAGTTCTGAATTGATCCTGCTATTCTGGAAAGCATTATGGAACTATGCACAAAAAGCAATAAAACTGATCACTCCCTTTGACACTATAAAGTTTTAGGGAAGTTTGGTGGTGCAGTGGATAGAGCAATGCCCAGGAGTCAGGACTAGCTGAGTTCAAATGCAGCCTCAGACACTTAATAGGTACCTAGCTTTGTCACCTTGGGCAAGTCACTTAACCCTGTTGTCTTTCAAATACTAAAAAAAAAAAATTAAAAAATTTGTTCATGAAGACTAGGAATTAATTGTCCCTTAAATGTTAAATATTTCATACAATGGGCAGCTAGGTGACACAGTGGATAGAACACTGGCCCTGGAGTCAGGAGAACCTGAGTTCAAATCCAGTCTCAGACAAACCTTGCTGTGTGACCTTGGGTAAGTCACTTCAACCCATTGCTTTAAATAAAAAAAAAAGTTAAAAATGTTTAGTAAAATTCACTTCTAAATCCATCTGGACCTTGAGGGATTTAATTACAGATTTTATTGATGGTGTCTTCAATTTCCTTTTCTAAAATGGGGTTATTAACATATTTTGTTTTCTCTTATGTTAATCTGGGAATATTATATTTTTGTAAATATTCATCCATTTCACTCAGATTATGAAAATTTACTGTCATTCACTTTGACAAAATAGCTCTTGAATTATCTCTTTAATTTCCTCCTCATAGGTGGTTAGTGGATGCTTTTAATTTTAATACTGGTAATTGGATTATCTTCTTTCTTTTTTTTAAATCAGTTAAATCAAAGATTATCTATTTTATTGTGGTTTTTTACATAATGTCAACTCAATCTTTTTTATTAGAGTAAAAGTTTTTTTATTTGTTATTAATCTCTACCTTGATTTTCAGAATTCTTTATGTGATAATTAATTGGGGGATCTTTAATTATTAATTATTAATTATGCTTAGCTTTTTTAGTTGCAAACCCAATTCATTGAATGCCTCTTTCTCTATTTTATTACTAAAAGCATTTAGAGATATAAAATTTTGCTTAAAATTTCCTTGGTTGCATCCCATAAATTTTAGTATGATGTATCATTGTTATCATTTTCTTAGGTATAATTACTGATTATTTCCTATGATTTGCTGTTTATTGAAAATTAAGTTATTTAGTTTCTAACTAAATGTTGGTTCATCTTTCCATGATCCTTTGTTACATGTAATTTTTATTTCATCATGATCTGAAAAGCATGAATTTATTATTTCTGCCTTTCTGTATTTCATTATAAGATGTTTATGTCCTAGCATAATGCCATGTACTGGAGAAAAAAAAAAGGTATATTCTCTTTTATGCCCATTAAGTTTTCTTCAGAGGTCTGTTATATATAAGTTATCTTAGATTTTATTCACATTCTTAACTTCCTTCTAATTTATTTTGTGTTTAGATTTATCATGATCTGATAGTGCGAAGCTGCAGTTCCCCCATTATTACAGTTTTGCTATGTCTCCTTTCAATTTACTCAATTTTTCCACTAGGAATTTCAGTGCTATACCATTGGGTGCATACATGTTTAATAACGATATAGTTTCATTAGCTGAGGTGTCTTTTAAGAAGTTTTAGTTTCTTTCCTTAGCCCTTTTCATGAGATTAATTTTTGTTTTTGCTTTATCTGAGATCAGGACTACCCCTGTTCTTTCTTTTTTTTACTTCAGCTGAAATGTAACACTTTTTGTTCCATCCTTTTACTTTTACCCTATGTGTATATCTCTGTTTCAAAAATGTTTCTTGTAAACAATGTATTGCAGGATTCCAGCTTTTGATCCATTCTCCTACCTGCTTCCATTTTATGGGACAGTTTATCCTGTTTATAATTACAGTTAAAATTACTAATTCTGTATTTCCCTCCATGCTATCTTTCCCTTTTTATATGTTTCTCTTTCCTTTTCTCTTATTCCTCCTCACCAAAGTTTTCCTCCATTTCCCTTTAACTTTTCTTTTAAATTTTAATTCTCATTTTATTTCCAGGTATACCTACCTCTGCCTTCTCTTTTAGCAGTCTCTTCTTAGCTTTTCTTTCCCTTCCCCTGCAACTTACCTGGAGAATAGGATAGATTTTTAAACTTAAGTGGGAATGTATCTTATTCCCTCTCTAGGTCAAATCTATTCAATAGAACTCATTCAGTGTTCACACCCTCCCTTCCATAGTGTTATTTATGGATTGAAGTGCTATCATTCAAAAACTATCAATCAGGTACCATCAATTAAAGTACCATCAATGAAAGCTTGATTGATTACTTGATAAGCTCAAAGTATTATCAAAGTACAATCACTAACTGATTGATTATTTGATAATCAGCAGTCCCTCATAGTCACTAAGTACCCTCCCCCTCTTCTCACTAGAAATATACTTCTCAAGAGTCATGAATTACATTAAATTGCAAGCGTTTTATATCTTGCTCCTTTTTCAAGTACCCTCCAAGTGTTCTCCAAAGACAAACAACCCTCAGGAACCAAAGTATCATCCAAAGCCAGATCATTCCATGAGCCATATGTATCCCCCCAAGCATTCTCTCTACTACAGCCCACCCCTTTTAATCTCCTAATCAAAGCAGTTAAATTCCTATTAAGTGAAATATGAAGCAGGTTCTCACCTTCTGCCCCTAAAGTCACTTCTGAGTTAATTAAAGACAGTCTCTAAGTGTTCTAAGTACTAGGATACTCTGAAGCTTTTTACAATTGATTATAAGGTATGGGAGACGCTGCCTCTGGACCTTCACCACTGGATGCCCTCATCAGAGAAAGTGCTAAATTTTGTAAGCAAAGCAGGATTAAAGTAGGTCAAAGGAAATTTGAGACATATAAGTTTAAAATAAACATTCCCGCTTTTCATCTGGGCTTTTTTTCTGAAACATAGTTATGTCATCTAGGTCATTTTTAATGGAAAGAAAACAGCCAAACATACCCATATCCTCTAAAACCACTTTCTTCAATTAAATCAACCCTTTAACTATCCTAAGAGTAATACAATTCTCAAGAGTTACAAGCTTTTTATCTTCCATTATAGGGTTGTCTAAAATTGGATAGTCTTAACTAACATTTGTTTTGTTTTGCTTTTTCCATCATCTTTTCATTTACCTTTTTATACATCTCTTCAGTCTTGTATTTTGCAATTGAATTCTCTGTTCAGTTCTTGTCTTTTTATCAATCAATTTTGGAAGTCCTCTATTTCACTGAAAATCCATCTTTTCCTCCTAACAGAATATGCTGAATTTTGCAGATTAATAAATTCTTGGTTGTATTTCAAGGTCCTTTGCCCTCCAATAAATGGTATTCCCAGCACCTTCAGTCCTTCAGTGTTGAAGCTTATAAGTCCTGGCTAAGTCAGATTGTGTTTTCTTTGTATTTCAATTGCTTCTATTTTGTTGTTTGCAATATTTTCTTCTTTATTTGACAATTCTGAAATTTAATTCTGAGGCCTCTTTCTGGAGGGGTTCTGCATATTCTTTCAATGATTAGTTTGTCTTCTTGTTCTAGCAGATTAGGACAATTGTCCCTGGTAATTTCCTACATGATGCTTTCCAGGTTACTTTTTTTATCTTGCTTTTCTAGTAGTCCAATAATTAATAAAATATCTCTGATGAATCTATTTTCCAGGTTATTTTTCATAAAAGGTAATTTACAATTTCTTTAATATTTTCTGTCTTTTTATTTTGATGGATTGGTTTCTCTTGATTTCTTGGTTTCTATTTGTCCAATTCTGATTTTTTAAGGTTATTTTCTTCAAGGTGCTTTTGTATTTTCTTTTCCAGTTGGTTGATTTTATTTTTTGAAGAGTTGCATTCTTTTTCCAGGTGACTATTTTTTACTTTTAAAGGAGTTGATTACTTTGACCAATTTTTCATAATTTTTCTGTATGACTCTCATTTTTTTTCCATTTTTCTGCTTCCTCTCTTCTTTGGCTTTTTAAAATTATTTTAAAACTCTTTCATGAACTTTTGGATTTGAGTCCAATTCATTTATTCTTTTGACTCTTTCCCTATGGATAATTTTTGACAGTTTTCTTCTTGCAAAGTGGCATTGTTAACATTTATTTTCATAGTAGCTTTCTATACTGGTGGTTCTTTTAGTGTTTTTGTTCATCTTGAAATGTTTGAGCTCTAATCCTGGCTTATAGGGAATATATACCCAGGCCAAGATGTTGTCTATGCAGTCCAGATTTTGTCTTTGCAGATGTTCACTTTCTCCTTTATGTTCAGGTTCTACCTAGGCAATGGTTTATTCTCAACCTAGTCCTGTCTTTTGCTTCAGTGTTCCCAAGATTCAGACTTTGTTTGGGATTTGAACCCTCCCTGTTAGTTTGTTATCCAGCTACCTGGACCTACAATACTGTCCAACTGTCAGAATCTGGATTGCCCTGTGGCTAAAAGCCTCCTACTGGATTTTCTGCTCTCCTGCCTAGCTGGGCTTTACTTCCCCTTTTCCCCGAAAAGACAGACCTTCACTGAAGATCCTCCATGATGTCCATACTGAAAACTTCTTTGGATCTTGTTTTGGTGGAATATGTAGCTTTAATGTCTGTGCAGAGGTTTCATTTAGCTTTGTGTAGGCAAAGGTCTACTCCACCATCTTGGCTTGCCCTGGTAGTGTCTATCCCTAGCATTGAGGGATTTTGCAAACTTTTCAGGAACACCCCTTCCCTTGGGACCTCAATTTCTCCTAAGTCTTATAAGAAGCTTTTCCTGCTCTCCTGGCCTGTGCTTTGGTCTGTTGGTGACCACAAGCAATTTCTTCTGTCCTGGAATCATGAGAGTCCCTGCTCTGCTAGGGGTAAAAGCATCTTTTCCTGAAACTGGACCCCAGACTTCAACTTGGATCTAAGAATGGCCAAAGCAAGAGTCTTGCCTCATGGACAGCAAAAAGACTTTTGCAATATCTCCTGACTATCCATGAGCACTCTAGAAGCAGTGGCATCTGTAAAATGACTACCCAGGCCTGTTGCTGTTTCCTGGGACCAGGTCTGGGCTGAGATCTATGCTGAACTGGACTCTGCTCTGACTTTGGTTTGTCAGAGTTTTCTTGGTGAGCTTTCCAATTGTCCTTTGCAATCCCTGGACTAAGAGAGCTAGAAACTGCCACTGCTTCCATGGACCCAAACACTCCTAGGGACATGGAGACCCATAGGTTATGTTAATTCACTCCTGTGTGGTGAGACTGTGCTGCATACCCTTTATAACCCTGGTGTAACAGAGTTTTCCCTCAGATCTTCCAATTTGTCTTAGGCTGGAAAATTGTTTCACTCATTTTTTGTATGTCCTGCCCATCTAGAATTTGGTTTATTATTTGAAGGTTTTTGGAAGGGTTTGGGGGAGAACTTGCAGTACTTAATTTCTTTACTCCACCATCTTGGCTCTTATTTGAAAAGCAAATTACTGAATTTTTTTTTGATTTTATTTTTCTATCTCATGGCTTTCCCCTTTTGTTCTGATTCTCCTTTCACAGAATGAAAACTATGGATATATTTTTAACTTAAGTGTGCATGTATAACCTATATCAGATTTCTTGATGTTCTGGGGATGCAGAAGGGAAAGCAGGAATGGAGAAAATTTTACAAAAATGAATATTGAAAAATGTCTCTGCATGTAATTACAAAAAAAGTTATTTAAAAACCCCAAAGATTTAAAAGGAATAGATGTTTCCCCCCCAAAAAAATAAAATCGAGGCATAAAACATTAAAAAGGACAAGGTGGTAAAATCTACAAAATAATAACAGAAATTATTTCAAAGTTGCAATGCAATAAATATGTTTTACTTACATGAGTACCAGAGAGTTCTAAAGAAGTTATAAATAAGAATAAATTTTGTAAATCATAGAATCAATGAAGACAATTCTACATAAAGAGGAATAATATAAAAAAGAAAATGAAAATATACTTTAGAAATACAGAAAAAAATTATAAATTTGTTAACAAAAAGATTTATAATGGATTTAAAGGAGTTTTTACTTGAGAATTCAACCAAAAGAAAACTAAAATGAGATGACTAAATAAAAGATAGAAAGAAAAAAGGTAGTAATGAAGAAAGGAAAATTAAAGTGGAGAAAGATAAAAAATAGGAGTAAGTAAAGAAAGTTGAGATAAAAGAAGGAAGAAAACTAGTTTGGATGGTAGTGTCTTAAGTTAAATTAAGTTAAAATATCTGAAAAATCTTCATTCAGGATGAATAAAACAATTTGAGGAGAAAATTCAGGAAAAAAACAACTTTCCCAACTTAGTTGTGATTAAATTGTGAATGAATAAAGTCTGATAAATAAAAAAATAGAGTGACATTTTAGATAAGAAAATTAATTCTATGGTGTCTTACAGTAAATGAATCTCAAAACCAAAGACCTTCACAGGATACAAATGAGGCTATGGGATAAAATCTACTTTTCATCATATGAATTCAGAAAAAGCAAGAGTCATAGTTAAACTCTCAAATAAAAAAATAGAACCTTATAAGGTAAAAAGATAAATAAGTTTAGACAATAAAGCAATATCACCATTAACCTTATATTTCAAATGCCTTTATACCTAAATTACTAGAAGAAAAATTAACAGAATTACAAGAAATGAAAAAGGAGACTATTTCAAGCAATCTTGACTAATATGAACTGACACAGTTAGAATTGCTTGAAATAGTCTCTTTTTTATTTCATTCCATTAAACTAAAATGGAATGAGGCATTTAAGAACAACAAAAAAATTAAAGCTTAAAACCATTCTGATCAATCCAATGACTAATAAAGTCCCCAAGCGTCTATAAGAAAGCATATTATTCAGTCTTTTGACAGAAATGAGAGACAAAATAGGCAGAAGCATGTATTTCTCTCTCTCTCACTCTCTTTCTCTCTTTCTCTTTACCTCTATAATTCTTTTTCTTTCTCCCCCTCTCCTTAAAAATATAAAATAATATTTTAAGAATTTAAGATAAGTCAAAGAATTAGAGTATTTGAGAAAATATCACAAAAGTTATAACAATACTGATTTCATTAATTTGTTGAGACATATTGTTCAGAATTGAACAATTAATTCAAATACTCCACTATGCCACAATTGGATTTTAACAAAAAATATAAATTGAGGTGGATCTTACTGAAGAGTAACATATATTAGCAGGGGGCATGATATCTCTCAAAAAAAGGTCAACAATTTCCTTTCATTTATGCTAAGATTTAGAGCAAGAGAGAAGTTGCCCTTGTACAGAACAGAACTGGATAGATGACATCGTGGAACTGTGGTAACATGATTAGTAACAAAACAACAGGGAACAACATGATTGTTTACTAGTTTGATAATGGGTGCTGGCAATTCCACCTTTATACCCCCACCCCCACACACATACTTCTTTGCTCATGAAATTAAGTATTGCTCAATGTTTAAGTTCAGGTGGAAGAAAACAGAGTTTTAGACAGCAAAGCAGACATTCTTGAAGGATAGCTTGATGGTGTAAATATATTAGACCTGACTACTTTGCTTTCACACACATTCTACATGGCTAACAAACATTTCTTGAGGCAAGAATAGATAAGTGATTAACAGAAGAGCTGAATTTCTTTTTTTCTTTTTTCTTTTTTTTTTGGCAAGACAGTGGGGTCAAGTGACTTGCTCAAGGTTATACAGTTAGGTAATTATTAAGTGTCTGAAGTCACATTTGAACTCAGATCCTCCTGACTCCAGGGCCAACACTCTATCCACTGCACCACATAGGTGCTCCCTGACCTGGATTTCTAGAATAAAATTCTAAACTAAGATGAAATGCAAAGAACCATGATAACCAATTGCAAAGGAAAAAAAAGAGTTGTAAGACAAATTAATTGCAAATAGGATAATTAAGAAAATCACATAAGAGGGTTGTCTAGTTGGCACAGTGGATAGAGCACCAGTTCAAATTTGGCCTCAGACACTTAATAATTACCTAGCTGTGTGACCTTGTGCAAGCCACTTAACCCCATTTGCCTTGCAAAAACCAAAAAAAAAAAAATATAAGATCAATTTTGATTTTCTCACCCAGGAAATATCTTCCACAAAACACAAATTATTTTTATGCAACTTAAAGAAAATATAACTTGTAATCACAATACACATACAGCACCTAGATTTTCTTATTTAAGTGCCAGATGAATTGGTCAGTTCACATTTTCCATTTAAGTTCTATGTTCTATATTTTGGAAATAGGGATGATATTTTTGTATAATCTTCAGTGAGACTTCTAAAAAACACATTTTAAAAATTTCTAGAGGGAAGAGCCAAGATGGTAGTACAGAAAACCCTCAAATGAGTTCTCCCAATATTTCAACCAAAAAAAAAATTTAAATAACAACAGAAGTCAAACTCTGGAGTGGCAAAGTCACCTAATTGTCACACTGAGGTATTTTTCCAGTCCAAGACAACTTAGGAGGTCAAACAAATATCTGACATGGTGAGGGTGATTAAGAAGGTCAACCCATGTATAAAACAGCAAATATGGGAACAGGTGATTGTTTCAAAAGCAGAACAACTTTGAGTGCTCTCAAGTCAGAGACACCAAAAAACAACTTTAAAATTACAATAGGAATGATGAAAAAAGAAAAGGGGTCCCTAAAAAATACAATTGGACAAATGGAAAAAGACAATAACGCCTTTAAAAATAGAATTGGTCAAATATGAAAAAATGGTTTAAATACTAGTAAAATAAAATAATTCCTTGAAAATTTGGTTTGGGGGAACTTCCTAGGTAGAACCAAGATGGTGGCAAGAAGGTCAGAAACTACTGGAGCTTTTCCCAAAAGAACTTCAAATGAAACATGCAAAAAAGGCTGTAAAGTGACAAAACCCACAAAAACCAGTGAGACTATTTGTATGTTCAAGATATTTTAGAAGAATTTCAGTTGAACTCTGACTCAAATGGATAAAAGGGGATGATAGCCTAGCATCTTGAGATGGTTGGGAAAAACATTAAAAGGCTCTCAACTCCAACACAGTTCACTAACTAAAACACCAGAATCCCATCTCAGAAGGCTTGTGGAAAAGCAGACCAACAGTGAGAATCCCAGTCCAAGGAAGGCAAAGTTCAAACTGAGTAACACTAGCGAAAGAGGTAGGAGAGAGTTAAGTGACACTAACACAGGGAGCATATTGCACCTGAGATTCCAGACAAGAAAACCAGGAGCCAGACCCCCAGGAGCTGGACTTTTCAGCAGAAAAATCTTGGGTCTGTAATTCAGGAACAGAACTCAGCTTGCAGTAACACATAGGACCTGGCAGCTTCACCATTAAAGAACCATAAGGTTTGGAATATGAAATTCAGGAGGGCAAAGGCGTTTGGATTATACCCAAGAATCAACTACCCTGCAAAATTGAGGATAAAATTTTCACAGAAAAGATGGACATTCAAGAAAAGAGAGCACTTAAAAACTATCCTGATGAAAAGACCAGCACCAGATACAAAATTTAATCTTCAAATATAAGATTCAGAAGGTGCATAAAGAGGTACAAAAGAGATGGAAAAATGCTATTCAGTAAGACTAAATCATTTGCATCACTCCATGGAAAGTTTGTACTTGTAATTGTAAAGAAATTTATCACAATTATAAGTAATATACTTGGAGAGAGGATATGGGCATAAGCTGATTTTGATATAAAAATTGTTAAAATGAGAAACAAAGGGTTGTACTGAAAAAGAGGGAAGGAGGGAGACAGAATAAATTACATTATAAGAATAGTCAGAAAAGGCCAATTACAGTAGAAGGAAAGGAGATATGGGGCAAGAATTGCTTGAAAATTTACTCTCATCAGATTTGGCTCTAAGTGGGAATAACACATACTCAGTCGAGTGTAGAATTTTATTTTAACCACAGGGAATTAGGAACAGAAAGTAGAAAAATGGGAAGGATAGGCTGATAGAAGAGAGGGCAGAAAGGAGGGTAGAAGTAAGAGAAGGGGGGAAAGAAAAGGGAGGGGGGATTAATTGAAGGAAAGGCAAAACACTGGAGAGGAAGGATAAGTTAAAAAAAGAGAAAAGTACAAAGCATAGGGTGGAGAGTTAGTAATAATGATTGCGAATGCAAATGGTATGAATTCTTCCCACAAAATGAAAGCAGACAACAGAGAGGATTAATAAACAGAATCCTTCAGTATTTGTTTTCAAGAAACTCATTTGAAGCAGAGAGATAAACACAGAGTAAAGGTAAAAGGTTGAAGCAGAATAAAGTATGTTTCAACTGCAGTAAAAAACAAAACAACAACAACAAAACAGGAGTGGCATCCTTATCTTTGGACAAAGAAAAAGAATAAAAAATATCTCAGCATGAAGTTATATCAATAATATCAATAATATACATTTATATAACATGTAGGAAACTGTAGGAAAAATGCTGCAACTTTCTTGATAATGATCAAATTTCATGTATATACACACATATATAATATATGAATTTATAAATCATTAATATAATCATGTATATGTGCATGTATATTGTATATATGTATGTTTTTGTGTGTATGTATCTTTTACAGACTTAAATATCTTTATGTATCTCTAGTCTCTCTATTACTTTCTATTTATCTATCATCTAAAAAGTGCCATTCCCTAATTGATGACTGCTCAATAAATATGTACAGTTTTCAGAAGAAGAAATCAATACTGTTAATAGTAACATGAAAAACATTATAAATCACCTTTATTAAAGAGATGTAAATTAAAACAACTCTGAGATACAGTCTTACACCTATAAAATTAGGTAACATGACAGAAAATATTTTTTCCTTCACCTTTCCCCAAGATAGTAAAAACATGTTGAAGGTAGTGCATGTGCAATCATGTTAAAAATATTTCTAAATCATACCTTCAGTGAAAGAAGATTAAAAACAAATGATTGAAATCGAGAGAAAGGGAAAAAAGTGAAAATAGTAGGCTTTGATCTGCATTCAAAGTCCATAATTCTTATTATGCTATCATTGTTCATTTCAAGCTCCTCTCAGCAATTCAGAGACAACTGTATTAGACTTGCTATGGACAATGTTATCCCCATCCAGAAGAAGAATATCAGAACAAAACAATGTACACACACACACACACACACACACACACACACACACACACAAACCAATCCTTCAGAATCTGATGAGCAATTTATAAAAAATTATCACTTTTGTATCTCTTTCTTAATACTAATTCCTCATACCAAAAATTACTTACCTGTAAATATATGTTTGTTCAATGCTAACCTGACTGTTCACCTCTGAGTGGAGGGGGGGTGGGAAGAGAGGGTGGAAGGAAATTTTGCAACTTAAAAATATACATGTGAATATGGATGAAAATAAGAAGGAAAGAAAGAAAGAAAGAAAAGAAAGAAAGAAAAAAAGAAAGAAAAAAGAAAGAAAGAAAGAAAGAAAGAAAAGAAAAGAAAAGAAAAGAAAAGAAAAGAAAAGAAAAGAAAAGAAAAGAAAAGAAAAGAAAAGAAAAGAAAGATGAATGAAGTCTATGTTTTTCTCCTGGTCACTACTTCCAGGTAGCCAAATATATTTTTTTTAATTATCTCTCTTGGATCAGTTTCCCAGATCAGTTATTTTTCCATTGAGTAATTTTTTTAAATTTTTCATTCTTTTGTTATTGTTTTATTATTCATTTCTCTCATCATCAATTTCCCTTAGCTTTATTCAATATTTGACAGAATTATTTTCTGCAAGGAGCTTTCATATTCTGTTTTCCATCTGGCTAAATCTGTTTCTTTTAAGGCATTCTTCTCTCATTGTCTTTGGCTTCTATTTCCCTAAACTGCTTTTAAAATGTAATTTTCATCAGAATTTTTTGTTATCTCCTTCACCAAGTTGTTGACCTGGTTTCAGGATTTTTCTGTATAATTCTCCCTTCTCTTTCCAATTGTTTATCCAACACTCTCACTTGATTTTCAAAAAAAGAGGTTGAACTCTTCTATAGCCTGAGACCAATTCATAATTTTTTTGGAACCTTTGGGTACACAAGCTTTGACATTGTCCTCTTCTGAGTGTGTATTTTGATTTTCCATGGGACTAAAATATTTGCCTATGTTCAAATCCTTTTTCTGCTGTTGTTTACTCATTTCTGTAGCTTTTCACTTGATTTTATCTCTTTGTTAAAGTGGTGCTCTGCTTCTAGCTTGGAAGATGCACTTTTCTAAACTATTGAAGATTTTTTTTCATCTGAGGTACCTTAATTTCCTCAAGGTCTTATGAGAATCTCTGACAGCACTCCTGGACTTTGCTCTGCTTTGTGAATGACCAAAAGCACTCCCCTCTGCCTTGGAACTGTAAGGAGGGTCCCTGGGGAACTCCACTGTGGCAGTATAGGGTCCCAGACTACAAACTGATACTGAATATGACCAAAGAAGCCAGCCCCAGGGACAACAGAGACCTCTTCAGTCTCCCCCAACCTCTTAATATCCATGGGCTCTGGAAACAGCTTCCGGGTGGCCTTGCGGGTGTGCTTTTGTCCCAAGGATGTGTTGTACTGAGGCCTATGATGGTGTGGGCTCCACAGTACTCTGGAGCAGCAGAGTTTTCCCATTGACCTTCCAAGTTGTCCTTCACAATCCCTGGGCTCACAGATCTGAAAGCTGCCCTCACTGCTATGGACCCAAGTACCTCCCAGGGACTTAGGTGCCCTGCAATGTGAATATGAATGAATGGCACTGGTTCACCCAGGCAGCCAGAGTAGCCCAGGTTGCACTGTGGCCCTTTCCATTCCCAGTGGAATAGACCATAACCATGGATCTTCCAAGTTGTCATGGACTGAAAAATTATTTCACTCAGTGTTTCTGTGAATTTTGCCACTCTAGAATTTGGATAGAGTCATAATTTAAAGGTATTTGGAGTATTTCAGGGGAGAACTTCTGCAATTTCCTTCTATTATTCCAACATCTTGACTCTATCCCCACACCATTCTATTTCTTAGCTAATACCAAATAGTTTTATTGATTTCTGGTTTATAAAAAAAGTTTCAGATCAGATACAAGTAGGCCTCCTTCCTTTGAATTTTTTCACTAATTCCCTTAATAGTCTTGAACATTTATTCTGCCACGAATGTTGCTATGTTTTTTTCTATTTTAATGAAAAAATTTTGGGGATTTTGATTGGTATGTCACTGAATAAGTAGGTTAATTTAGGTAGAAGTGCTATTTTTATATTATCTCCTTGAAACCATGAGTAACTGAGATTTTACCAATTGTTTAGTTCAGACATTATTTGTTTGAAATATGTTTTGTAATTTAATTCATATAATTCTTGAGTTTTTCTTGGCAGGTAATCTCCTAAATATTTCATATTATCTGAAGCTATTTAAATGGAAATTCTCTCTCTGTCTCTTGCTGTTAGACTTTGTTGGTAATTTATATAAATGGTATAGATTAATGTGAATTTGCTTTATGCTTGCAACTTTGCTAATATTAATTATTTAAAGTATTTTAGTTGATTCCCTAATAATCTTCAAATATACCATCATATATTGTGCTAAGAATAATGATTTTATTTCCTCCTTACATATGCTAATTCATTTACTTTCTTTTTGCATTTATTGCTTATGCTAACATATCTAATATTGAATAATAGTGCTGACAATGGTTATCCTTATTTCACTTCTGATCATATTGAGAATGCTTCTAGCTCATTGCCATACCATAATGCTCATTGATGGTTTTAGATAGATAGTGGTTATCATTTTGAGGAAATCTTCCTATGCTCTTTAGAGTTTTTAATAGGTATGGGTATTGTAAGAACCCTTTTCTGGTCCCAAAGAGTCAAAAAAAGGAATAAAAATACCCATAAATACAAAAATATTTATAGCTGCTCTTTTCATAGTGGGAAATAATTGGAAATTGAGGGGAGGTTTATCAATTGGAGAATGGCTATACAAATCATAGCATATGAATGTGATGAAGCACTCTTGTTCTATAAGAAGTCATAGGGGACAGGATTTCAGAACAACGTGATTAGACTTGCTTAAACTAATGCTGAGTGAAGTGAGCAGAACCAGAAGAATATTATACACATTATGATGGACTTGTTCATTTTAGCAGCACAAAAATCAAAGTCATTTCTTAAAAGATTGCGATGGAAACTACCTTCCACATGCAGAAAAAGAACTGTGAAGTTTAAATGCAGACCAAAGTCTACTATCCTTTATTTTTAAAAGTTGTGTTAGGTATTATGTTTTGTTTTGTTTTGTTTTTCTCTCATTTTTTCCTATTTCAGTTTTATTCTTTTGATACAACATGATGAATATGGACCTTGGGGTATAGGAGATGTTAAAAGAAGACTAGTCCCTCTTGTGTAAGAAGCTTTAAGGGATGCTTTCCATCTTTGATGTCAAACCAAGTCACTTAATAGTACTTGTGACTATAAGAAGCTGTGGCATGCAGAATGTCCTAGTCAACTGTTTTGGAAGATAGGTTTAAATCAGGTTGAGTGCAACTGAAGGGCCTCAAACTCATCAGTGAAGTTGGCAGAGTGTCTACCCATAGCATGTGAAGTTTTCCGCTGGTAGAATGAGCAGATGAGAACAATTTGTTCCAAAGGTCATGAAGACAGCTTAAGCAGACATTGTGGAGGGCTAAGAGTTTGGCTTGACATCAAAGATAAAAAGGTGATTCACTGTATTTAGAGTCCTCACCGGTAGCCTTGACTCCTGTCTTGACACTGGGTAATGATGACTTTGAAAGAGAGCATGAGGGTGACATCTTCCTAAAATTCTGCCTCACTTAAATCCAGTTTATGTATGAATCCAAAATCATCACCCATACCACTCTAGCATTCCTATCTCAAAGTCTTGTGATGGCAGGAAAGTGAGAGAGCAGCAGTTGCAAATATACTGGGAGCAGTAGACACAGTCCTGTACATAGGTGTTGCAGGCCATAGGATTGCTTCCTCACTGGAAGCAGTAGTGGGATTCAGCAGCCCCCTGGGTGTCTGAGTAGCCTTTTTAAAGATTGTACCAGTCATTACTCGCTGTGGAAGGAGCTAGAATACTTGCCTTAATAATTGTCAACTTATCCAAGCCTAGACTGATTACTATAGCACCTACTATACCACCTTGCTGTTGAGATACAAATAATATATAAAGACTTCTTCAAGGAAGATTCCACTTACCATCTGTGCATGAAATGTACAAACACTCATAGACAGCACAAGATTCCATTGACCTTAAAGACGAACAGCTCTTTTTGGAGGAGGACTCAGTAGGTATCACATCCAAATAGCAACCCTAAGTGAAACAAGGCCAGCAAATGAAGACAGTTTGCTGAATTCAGAGATGGAAACACATTTTTTCTCGAGATGCCAAGTTCTACTCAACAAGGTTGAATAACTACCAAAAGGAGTAAATGATAAGTTCACAACAATGAGACTTCCAACTGAAGGAAAATGCCATCATCAGTGCCTATGTTTCCATCACGACAAATCTTGATGAAGAATTTTATGAAGACCTGAGACCCCAATCCTCAATGAACCAAAAGACAATTAAACTTATAATTCTTGGTGACTTTAATACTAAAATAGGCTCAGACTACCAGACATGGCAGGGAATCCTTAGTAGGAGATGGAAACAGAAAAAGGAGCAGTCACCCATTACTGAAGACTTGCAAATAACATGACCTTCTCAATCACATAAACTCTTCTGTTTACCTAAATGCAATAAAACTTCCTGGATGCATCCTCATAGCAAACATTGGCATATGATAGATTATATGATTATAAGAAAAGAAAGCCAGAATGAGAGAGGAACAAAGGCAGTGTGTGGTACAGAGTGCTGGACTGATCACAGACTCATCTTCTCCAAGCTAAATATTCACAAACAGTGGCTTCACAGAAAAGTGACTAAAAATGAATTAATATCAAGAGATTAGAAAGCTTCTTGTGGATTTGTTTTTTTTTTCTGAGATAGGGTTATTTAGGGATTTAATTTCCTCTTCATTTAACTCAGACAACTTATATTTTTGTAAATATTTATCCATTTGGCTTAGATTATCAAATTTATTGGCAGGCAGTTAGGCAAAATAGCTAAAAATAATTAATTTCCTCTTCATTGGTGCTGAATTCACCTTTTTCTTTGATACTAGTAATTTGGTTTCCTTCTTTCCTTTTTAATCAAATTAACCAAAGATTTATCTATTTTAATGTTTTTTTTCATAAAACCAACTCTTGGTTTTATTCATTAGTTTAGTAGATTTCTTGCTTTTGACATTATTAATTTCCTCTTTAATTTTTAGAATTTCTACTTTGGTTTAGTTGGGGGTTTTAAATTTGTTCTTTCTCTAACTTTTTTAGTTGAATGCTCAGTTCATTAATTTCCTCTTTCTCTATTTTATTCACATATAATATATACCCTAATACCTGCTTTGGTTGCATGCCAGAAAATTTGATGTGATGTGTTATTATTGTCATTGTCTTACATGAAACCAATAATTCTTTCTATGACTTGGTGTTTGATCAACTCAATCTTTAAGATGAGCTTATTTAGTTTCCAATAGCTTTAGGTCTATCCCTCAATGGCTCATTATTTTATGTGGTTTTTATTGCATTATGGTCTGAAAAGGATGGGTTCAAAGTTTCTCCCTTTCTGCATTTGATTATGAGGTTTTTAATGCTCTTGTACATCACTGTTCTAATAAAGATAGGACTCTTAAGAGTTTCAAATAACAACTTCCCTTTGGGGGATGAAAACAGTTTAAACTTCTTGCATAAAATATTGGATTTTTTGCTTACTTTTTTAATACATCTCCTGAGAATTGTATTTGAAGATTGGGTTTTCTGTCAACTCTTTTATTTTTCTTCAAGAAATTTTGAGATCCTCATGATGTGACTAGGTGGCGTAGTGGATAGAGCACAGACCCTGGAGTCAGGAGTACCTGAGTTCAAATCAGGCTTCAGACAATGAATAATTACCTAGCTGTGTGGCTTTGGACAAGTCACTTAACCCCATTGCCTTGCAAAAAAAACTAAAAAAGTGAAAAAAAAAGGTTGAGATCCTCAATTTCTATGAATATCTATCTTTTCCCTAGCACAATAATGCTCAAACTTTCTGGGTGGTTGATTCTTCTTTGTAAGTCTAATCCCCTTGTTTTCCTGAATATCACATTCCAAGTCCTCCAGTCATTTAATGCTGAAACTATTAAATCCTGTGTAATCATGACAATGGTTCCATGATATTTTAATTGCTTCTTTATAATTTCCTGCAGTATTTTCTCCTTGACCAGATAAATGTGGAATTTGATTAAATTATTACTTAGAATATTCATTTTGTGTTCTTTCAGTAGATGATCCATGAATTCTTTCAAAGACTATTTAACTTTCCAGTTTTGGATATCAGGATAGCCTTCTTTGATATTTTTCTATTCTCCAGACTCTTATTTTGATCATGACTTTTAGGTAGTCTAATATTTCTTAAATTAAATATCTTGGATATATTTTATAGGAGAGCTGGTTTCTAAAAAGGTATTTTACATTTTCTTAACATTTCATTATTTTGATTTTGTTTGACTGATTCTTTATGTCTCAGAGTAATTAACTTCCACTTGCCCAATTCTAATTGTTTCTATAAATTAACTTTTGCATCTTTTTTTTTCCAATTTTACCAGTTCTATTTTTATAGAATTGTATATGGGCAAGTGTATGTTTTGCTTTGGATGTAAAGCAGACTAACATGTATCCATCAATATGATCATATTATGCTTGCTTTTCTCAAAACCTTTGAAACTTGAGGAGATATAAATGTCCCTGAAGGAAATAAAGTATAAAATCAGCTATGCAATTAGTATAAGTCGAAGAAGTCTATATTAAAGTTAGTATAATTTTGATGGCATTGAAAGGGTAATTCTGAGGTGGTGTAAAAGAGAAGAAAATCCTGATAATGCAAACATTGACAAACATGAACCAGACATGCCATAATGTATTTTTAAAATAGTGATTGAAAGAATTTGATTGAATGTCCATATATTTCTATTTATTTATCTAAATAAATCTTGTGAAAAAATCTACAGGAGCAGTGAGGTCATATTTGTTAAAAATACTACAAGAGAAGAGCTACATTTTCACAATAATATATGATTATACTATAAATTTCCCAACTATAAATACACAGAGAATATAAGATCCCATTTTTCTACTCTTTGACAAAGATTAATATAAATTATTTTCATAGCATCTAATGCTAATCATTGCATCTAATCTAATGTAATAATAATTATAGATAATCTTGTTTTCTGATCCTCTATTGATATTAAGAAAAAAATGAAACAGGATGATGCTTGTTCAACAAAGAAATTTATCATCTTTGTGAAAGGAAAGCAGCACTGAATCTAAGTCACAATATCACTCAGAAATGAGAATCTCTTCCATAGGCTCCCATTTGTAGGTATGTTTATGTATGCACATTTGTAAAGGTATATACCTATATGGATATGTGTGTGTATATGTATATATACATATTTATATATAAATATATGTGAGAAACTAGAAAAGGCATTAAATGGGCTAAAAGTAACATTAAACACATAGATTTTAAGAAATTTCAAAGTTCTCATAATGGTCCAATTTTCTTCTTGAAACCATGGCTTATATTTTAATCCACATCTCTTCAATCCTTATGATACTGAAGGATGATTGGAAATGTAGAACATATTACAAATAATTGAAACTGTGATTCAAACAAAAGGTAACAGATAATCATGTGCTGGATATGAACAGGTTGTAACCTGTTAAGCTCTATGATCTATGGAGGAAAATTTTTGTAAAAAATGTCATCAGTAAAGTGATATATTTATTGTCCTGCTTTTATGCCCTTCAAAACCTCAGTACTGTCATATAACCTACTGATGTAACATAGAGACCACTGGGCCTTGCCATCTGTCCTCCTAATGCAACCTTAGAACTTCTGAGACTTTCCATCTGCTTCAGAGTTGACCTTTATTTTATTTGTTGTCTCCCTCAATTTGAGTGTGCATTCCTTTAAAGTAGAAACTGTCTTGCTTTTTTATATGGATTTTCCCATTTCTCAACAGAATTTTTGGCCCATAATAAGTATTTAATAATTATTTTATTTTCTCATTTTTCAGTGAATTATATTTATTTGAGGAATTTTCACAGCACATTGCCTGCACCCTATGCAAACTTATGGAAGGTGATGGATGATAGGAAAATATAGAAAGTATTATTCAACCATATCATTGGAAGGGATGTAGGAGAAAGAAAGAAATAAAGTGAAGCAGAATAAGAGGGAGTAAAACAAATGAAGGTTGAGTTAAGAGATAAATGTTTAAAAGATGTGGAGGAAAATCTTGAATCCATGTAAAAAAAGACTATTTTAGTTGTATTACCCCAAAATGCAATGAATGAGAAGAATAAATTCCCTGTTTCTGAAAGTATTCCAGCAAAATTATAGTTTATCACTTATCAAAGAAGTCATAGAGTTCAATTCAGAAATCTATAAGTTGGAATTCCTTTTGATATATCTTATACCTTTGATATTATAAAATGAAAATATAATATTTTAAGCAAGGAAGGTCCTTGAGCATATTAATAGCCAGTCTTGTCTATCATCTCAAAAATCTACATAATTTTATATAACTCTTATGTGTTAAATTGGAATTCCTTATACTCAGGTATGATGATGTCAATCGCTTTCTCTTTCAAAGAATTTCAATGATTGGGTATGAAATTATTTCATTTTACACCCATTTTTAAGCTGTCTTCTTCCTAACTTTCTTGTCTACTAAAATCTTACCACAATTTTCCTCCTCAGTTACTCTGTAATTCAGTGACATTGAGTTCATTGTGTGTTCATTGTGGGGTTTACCAAAAAACACTCCATCTCCCAAATATGTTCATTTTTACAGGTTGTCTCCTATATCTGAGATAAACAATCTTCTTACTGCCATATGGTTTTCCTGGCTTCCTTCATGTCTCAGCTACAATCCCACACTGTGCAAGATACCTTTCATAGTTGTCCTTTAAACAAACTATCTTCTTACTGAGAAATTCTTGAAATCAAGGAGTACTATTTTGTTTTTGTTTTCATATTCTGCCTTATTACCCTCAGTGATTAAATAACAGTGCCTGAAACATTGTACATGCTTAATATAAGCTTGTTGACTTAATAAACTTGCAGAAATGTATTTTCTTTTGCATTTGGAAAGAATGGACATATATTTTGACCATAATTGGAGAATGTATTTCATTATGGAAAGAAAACTTCTTATCTCATAGATGGAAATTGCACCATCAATAAAGAAATTATCAATTCTTTGGTATATAAAAGCAAAATGACCATTTTGATTACTTTTGAACTTTTGTCTTTATCATTGTGTCTTTTAATGGAACTGTGTCCAGATAAAAGCATGGTTTTATTGTGTGTGTATGGTTTTTGTTTTTGGTGGGGGAGAAGATAATTGTATATGTAAAAATAGAAAATGGCCTTCTTGGGGCTAGGCACATGGGATCTAGAAGTTTTTCATGATATAAAAATGGTGTTATGCCCCAATACAGCTTCCTTTCAGACCTACTTCCTTTCACAAGTAAGGACACTACTTGTATCCATTCCTGGAGAGACAGCATAAAAGTCACAAATTTATCCAGGTTCATGGACTTATTGAATAAGAGTACAGATCAAATAAGTTACAAAAATTCTAGAATATCTGGTAGAGTAGTGAGGGCTCTTTCTCAGGGAATGTCTCTCAAAACCAATTATTAGCTGAGAGGAATTCAGTCTTGAAAGAAAAAAAACTTCTGACTTCCAGCTAAGATGCCTGAGAGAAGACAGGCACTGTGTTAAGTGCTCCCCTTTCCCCTCAAAAATAACATGAAAGAAACCTCTTAACAGAAATTTGATTGTCAAAACCCAGAAAGAGGAGCTAGGGGAACACCTATCAAAAAAATCTGTCTCAGGGAACTGTGGGGGACTTGGAAGACAGGAGCAGAGGGTCAGTCCAGGGACAGTAGCTGGGAGGAAGCCAGAGAACTTTGGTGAATGGGGGGTGAGAAATACAACTTTAGCCACAGAGTCTTTGGCCAATAGTAGAGGAGCAAAAAGAGGGTGAGTGCCAGCACAGAGAGCTTCAGAGTATGCCTAGAGAACAACCAGTTGAGCTAGGACCTGAATTCCATATTTTAAGCTGAGCCCTTTGTGCAGAACAAACAATAAACAACCCCTACTCCCTCAATCTCAGGTATGGGCAACAGAGTTCACTCAACTGAAAGAGGAATTAACTCCCTCCCCAAGGGCTCAGTACAATATTCAAGGTCAACTCAGATCCTTCTGTTCAGGGCCCCAAAAACTCTGGAGAAAGCAACCAATCTCCCCTACTGACCAAGTCTTGGAATTACCAAACCAAGTGAACAAAGATTCTAGGATCTCTGAAAGCAAACCACTGAGAGCCGGTCCCCCTTCAACACAAGATACTAGAAATATGAAGAAAGGCCAGCAAAAGGGAGTCCCATGGAGAAATACTTAGAAGAAATAAGATTCTAATCCAGAGAAATCTAGTACTTCTGAGGAGAATATGAATTGGTCTCCAGTCCAGAAAGATATCCTTGAAGAAATCAGGAAGGAGTTTAAAAATAAATTGGGAAAATTGGGAAAAGAAACACAAGAGAAAATTAACATTTTGCCAGAGAAAATTAACAACTCACAACAAGAAAACAAATCCTGGAAAATACAATAAGACAAATGCAAAATGAGAATAACTCTCTCAGATCTTCAACTGGGCAAATGACAAAAAGAAAATGATTCTCTCAAAACTGCACTTGAGGGGTGGCTAGGTGGCACAATGGATAGAGCACTGGCCTTGGAGTCAGGAGTACCTGAGTTCAAATCTCAGACACTTAATAATTACCTAGCTGTATGACCTTGGGCAAGCCACTTAACCCCATTTGCCTTGCAAAAATAAAACAGCACGTGAGCAAATGGAAAACTAATTCAAAAATAAAATTGACCTACTGGAAAAGGAATTGCAAAAGGTAAATGAAGAAAAATAATCTCTAAAAAAAAAGAATGTAATCGGTGGAAATGAATGACTTCATGAGTCGGCAAGATTTCGCTAAACAAAACCAAAAGATGGAAAGAATAGAAGAAAATGTACAATATCTCATCAGCAAAACCATTGACCTCAAGAACAGAGAAGGAAGTGACAACCTGAGAATTACAGGCTTTCCTGAAAACATTGAAGGAAAAAAAAAGTCTGGACTTAATAATACAGGATTTAGCAATGGAAAATTGCCCTGATATCCTGGAACCAGAGGGCAAAATAGTTATTGAAGGAATACATTGATCCCCTCTGGAAAGGGAGGCTAAAATGAAAACACCAAAGAATGCTGTGGCCAAATTCTAGACCTATCAGATAAAAGAGAAAATCTTGCAAGCAGCCAGAACAGAAAAATTTAAATACCAAGGAGTCACAATAAAGATTATGCAGGACTTGGCTGCATCAAAAGTAAAGGATCTAGGGGCATAGAATGAGATATTCCAAAGAGCAAGGGAGCTTGGAATGCAGCCAAGAATACACTATCTGGCAAATCTGAGCCTTCTCTTTCAGGGGAAAAGATGAACATTTAACAAAATGGGTGACTTCCAAGATTTCCTGATGAAAAGATCAGAACTCAATAGAAAATTTGAACAGCAAACAAGAAGCTCAAGAGAAACAACAAAAGTTTAAAAAATGGTTAAAAAGTTACTACTAACCAATATTATGAAACTGATGATATCACCACTTAGGAGAAAGCTTCTCATAACCCATGAGAGCTGTAACTCTATTAGAGAGAATATACTTAACCAGAAGTGATGGACACTCATAACTTTTCTGTGACTTTGATAGAATGATTTAAAAACATACCTCCTTAAAAAGACTGACAGTAAAGACATGGAAGGATGGAAGAGATTGAATGGGGTAAATCTTCTTACATCAAGAGTTACAAAAGACCCATTGTAATAGAAGGAATAAAGGGGAACAGGTACGAACCACCTAAATGTTCATCTCATGAGACTTGACTTAAAGTTAACTTACACACACTCAGTTAAGTTAAGAAACTTACCTTTTAGGTATTAAAAGAAAAAAAGGGAAGGGGTGCAGGGAGGAGAAGAAAGAGTGAACTAGCAAAAGAATGGGAAGAAAAGAAAAAGGGAAAGGGGAAAGAAAGAGGAGGTGGGTTGATATAAAGAGGGCAAACACACTGAAGGTGGTGGTATTCAGAAACAAAACACTGGGGGAATACGGATAAAGAGAAAAACGGGGAAAAATGCAAACAGAGGGAAGATAGCATGTAGGGTAATGAAGAAATAGTAATGAAATGTGAATGGGATGATCTCTCCCTTAAAACATAAGTGAAACGCAGAGTAGATTAAAAAACCAGAATCCTACAATATGCTGCTTACAAGAAATTCATTTGAAGCATGTATATATATATATATATATATATATATATATATATATATAGAGAGAGAGAGAGAGAGAGAGAGAGAGAGAGAGAATAAAAGTAAAAGATTGGAGAAAAAATATATTTTGCTTCAACTGAATTGAAAAAAGCAGAGGGAGTGATCCTTATCTCAGACAAAGCAGCTGCAAAAATAAATAGCATTAAAAGAGATAAGGAAGGAAACTGTAAACTCCTAAAACGTACCATGGACAATAAAGTTATTTCAATACTAAACATGTATGCATCCAATGGTATACCATCCAAATACTTAGAAGAGAAGATGAAAGAGTTACAGGAAGACATAGACAGTAAAAATCTATTAGTGGGAAACCTCAACCTCCAGATCTCATATTTACATAAATTTAATCATAAAATAAACAAGAAGGAAATTAAGGACATAAATAGATTGTTAGAAAACCTAGATTTGATATCATTATGGAGGAAATTGAATGGGGGTAGAAAATATTATAATTTGTTTTTCCTGCAATACATAACACTTACAAAAAAATTGACCATGGACTAGGGCATAAAAAAATCTAATGATCAATTGCTGAACAGCAAAAATAGTGAACACATCTTTCTCAGACCATAATGCAATACAAATCATATGATATTGGGCCAGGGAGTTATGAACCCAGAATTAATTGGTTCAAGCACCAAATTATAGAAAGAATAATTATTTAATCCTAGAAAATGACAATGATGAAACAACATACCAAAACCTGTGGGATACACTCAAGTTGGCTGCAATGGGATATATTATATCTTTAAATACTTACATGAATAAATTAGAGTAAGAAGAAATCAATGAACTAAATATGCAACTGAAAAATTAGAGAAAGAATAAATTAAATGCCAATTTAGGAATTCAAAGAATTAGAGAAATTAATAAAATCAAAAGCAAGGAGTATATTGAACTAATAAATAAAATCAAGAAGTGGTTTTATGACAAAAACAATAAATTTGATAAACCTCTTTAAAAAAAAAGAAAGAAGTGGTGCCTAGGTGGCACAGTAGATAAAGCACCAACTCTGGAGTCAGCAATACCTGGTTTCAAATCTGGTCTCAGACACTTAATAATTACCTAGCTGTGTGGCCTTGAGCAAGCCACTTAACCCCATTTGCCTTGCAAAAACCTAAAAAAAAAAAAAAACAACTAAAGAAAAAGAAAGAAGAAAACCAAATTGCTAGTATCATAAAAGAAAAAGGGGAACTCACCACCAATGAAGAGGAAATAAAAGTAATAATTTAGAATTATTGTGCCCAACTCTATGCCAACAAATTTGACAATCTAACTGAAATGGACAAATATTTACAAAAAATATAAATTGCCCAGATTATGAAGAAAAAATTAAAAACCTAAATAATCCTATCTCAGAAAAAGAAATTCAACAAGCCATTATTAAACTCCCTAAGAAAAAATTTCAAGGGCCAGATAGATTCATAAGTGAATTCTATCAAACATTTAAGGAGCAATTGGTTCTAATTCTATATAAACTCTTTGGAAAAATAGGTGAAGATGGAACTCCCTACCAATCAAAATTCCCAAAAAATTACTTTAATGAGATAGCAAATGTTTCAAGTAAATTTATATGGAGAAATTAAAAAGTCAAGAATTTCCTGGGACTCAATGAAAAAAAAGTGCAAAAAAAAAAGGTGGTTTAGCCTTAGCAGATCTACAGTTGTAATATAAAGCATCAGTCATCAAAATTATCTAGTCTTGGCTAAGCAATAGAGTGACGGATCAGTGTAATAGACTACGTACAATAGCAAGAACTGATTATAATAATCTGCTGTTTGATAAATCCAAAGAGTCCATCCATTGGGAGAAAAATTCTCTCTTCAATAAAAACTGTTAGAATGGAAGAAACTTGGATTAGATCAACACCTCACACCCTATACCAAGAGATCAAAATACAGGATTTTGACATAAGAAACAATATTATAAGAAAACTAGAAGATTAAGAAGTAGTTTACCTGTCAGATCTATGGAAAGGCAAGCAATTTATGACCAAGGAAGATTATAGAGAACGTCATTAAAAACAAACTAGAAAATTTTTATTACATTAAAATAAAAATGCCTTTGCACAAACAAAACCAGTATTACAAAGATAAAAAGAAGTGTAGTAAACTGGGAAACAATCTTTACAATTAGTATTTCAGACAAAATACTCATTTCTAAAATATACAGAGAACAGAGTCAAATTTTCAAAAAAAAAAAAAACCAAGCTATTTCCCAATTGACAAATGGTCAAAGAACATAAAAAGGCAATTTACAATTGAGGAAATCAAAGTGATCCATAGTTATATGAAAAACTGCTCTAAAACATTATTTATTAGAGAAATTGGAATTAAAGCATCTCTAAGATACTACCTCACACCTCTCAGACTGGCCAATATGATCAGAAAGTACAATGATCAATGTTGGAAGGGATATGGGAAATCTGAGACACTATTACATTGTTGGCAGAACTGTGAACTCATCCAAACTTTCTGGAGAGCAATTTGGAATTATGCCCAAATGGCAAAAAAAAATGTGCAGACCCTTTGATCCAGCAATACCACTACTGAGTCTATACCTTGAAGAGATTACAAAACATTTTACAAAAATATTCATAGCAGCCATGTTTGTGGTGTCAAAAAATTGGAAATTAAGTGAATGTCCTTCACTTGGGGAATGACTGAACAAATTGTGGCATATGTGTGGAATGGAACAGTATTGTTCTATTAGAAACCAGGAGGGATGGGAATTCAGGGAAGCCTGGAAGGATTTGCATGAACTGATGTTGAACGAGATGAGCAAAACCAGAAAAACATTGTATACCCTAACAACATCATGGGGGTGATGATCAAACTTGATGAACTTTCTCATTCCATCAGTGCAACAATTCTGGACAATTCTGGGTTATCTGCAATGGAGAATACCATCTGTATTCAGAGAAAGAATTGTGGAGTTTGAACAAATAATAAAGACTATTACCTTCAAATTAGAAAAAAAATTATCTTGTTATGTAATTTTGCTACCATTTATACTTTATTTTTCTTCCTTAAGGATATGATTTCTCTCTCATCACATTCAACTGAGATCACTGTGTACCATGGAAACAATGTAAAGACTAACAGACTGACTTCCATAGGGGGTGGGTGGAGGGAAGCAAGAATGGGGGAAAATTGTACAATTCAAAATAAAATCTTTCTAAAAAGATTTTTTTAAAAAAAGAAAAGATAGAACTTCTGTCCAGAACTACCCCCTTGGAGACTGAATATTATCATGCATATTATTCCCAAATTTAGAACAGCCACAAAGAAAAAAATATATACAATATGTTTTTTAAGTATCCAGATTTTACAATCTATTATTACCATGAGTTGGTTAGATATCTAGTGAAAAGTTGGTTTGCCTGTTCATCCCCCCAAGATGATTTTCTTTCTGGAGAAGTCTAATCCCAAAAAAACTGTCAGAGTCTGGGAAATCACTATAAGTTTAAGTGATTTGAAAGCATCAATAAGTGTAATATCATGAAATTGTTTGTCATAAGTTTCTTGATTTAGGCTTGGAAGAGAACTTAGTACAATAACCATCAAGTTTTATATATATATACATACATACATACATAAAAATTTATTAATATTATATATATATGTATATATATATACATATATATATATAATTTGGATCTCAGAGAAAGTAATGGACTCATTCAAAGTCAAATATGAAGCCCTGAATTTATTTTCCTTTTGATTGAGCTTTTAGACTGGAGATATTCAATCAATCCAGATAAAAGAGAAATATTTTATCATTTATTGACTATCCTAAGTCAGTTATAAGCTTCTTATGTAATTCATGTGATTCTATGAAATGTTTTCATTTTCTACAGGTATCATATGACAGTATAAAGTTTATTTTATAATCAGTATTTATTTTCTTACATATAATGTTTGCTTGATATATGGAGACCTATTTATTGTCATATGAGGATGGACATTTTATATATGTCTTTTATATATGTATAGTCATATATGATAGGAACACATGCATGTGCATATATATCCACATACATATATATGTAATAAGACTTAGATATTCAAATGGATGTATATATGCCTATCTATCCATCTATCTCTGGATCAATTTCTTTCTGATAATTAAGTAGAAATGTCTATTCAGATTCAAGATGATGGAGAAAAGGCAAAGACTCGTCAAATGAGTGCTCTCAAATTCCCCCCCAAACAGAAAATAAAACATCAAAAAAATTTAGATTGGCAGAGCCAGTAATAGGACAGAATGAAATAATTTTCCAGACTAAGACAACTTAGAATGGCAAGAAGAAAGGACTGTCTCACTGGATAGAAAGTGGATGACAGTTGAGAGCAGGTGGCATCCTTTCAAGCCAGCATCAGGGTTTGGGATTCCGATTAACAAACTGCAACAGTTGCTTTCATAATTTTTGGTCCACAGAGATCAGACAACAGGTCAGGATATTACTGGGTAATTATTTAACTTGTAATTGAACATGGCTATATTGGCCATATCTGCCTCCAGGTTACCATCCTAGGGCAAGGGTGAGAATATGCAGAAGTATGGAAACCAGCTCCCATTCCAGAACAGAAAAGAATACAGGCCAGTAGAGCAGTGACCTCATACAACCTTGGAAGAATTAAAACCTACAGCTTCCCAGGACTAGTTCTGAAATCAGCAACACAAAACAAAACAAAACAAAAAACCCACAAAGGTTGGGACGGTAATCATGGAAGCAGGACACAAGTTTAACATTAAGTCAAAAGTCAAGAAATAGGCTGAAAAAATCAACAAGAATCTGACTATAGAAAATTGTGACAGGGAAGATCAAAACACAAACTCAGAAGAACACCAAGAAGAAGCAAACAAACAAACAAATAAACTGCTACATGCATAGTCTCAAAGAAAAAGGTAAATTAGTCTCATACTCAAAAAATTAATTTATGGAAATACTCAAAAGTAATTTTAAAATCAAATTACAGGAGTGGAATAAAAATTGGGAGAAGTGAGAGTAATATAAATAATTATTTTTAAGAAATGTCAAACCTGGGGGGTAGCTAGGTGGTACAGTGGTTAGAGCACTGGCCTTGGAGTCAGGAGTACCTAAATTCAAATCCAGCCTCAGGCACTTAATAATTACCTAGCTGTGTAGCCTTGGGCAAGCCACTTAATCCCATTTGCCTTGCAAAAACCTAAAAAGAAATGTCAAACCTTGCTAAAGTTGGCACAAAAATACTGAAGAAAATAACACCTTAAAAAAACAAACTATGCAAAATGATTAGATACAATATCTGCTAAAGAAAATAATTTTTCAGAAGTAGAATATTCAAATATAAAGAGATATACAAAATGAAAATAATTCCTTAAAAATTAGAATTATCTAAATCCATAAGCAGGTTCAAAAGCTCACTGAAGTACATTATTCCTTCAAAAAATAGAATTGGGCTAGAGAAAAACTGATAACTCCATGAGACATCAAGAAACTTTAAAGCATTCAAAATAAATTTTATAAAATAGAAAAAATGTGAAAGATCACATTAGGAAAACAACTTGCCTGTAAAATAGATCAAAGAGATCTATTTTAATGAATTACTGTGCTACATAAAAGCTATTTTTAAAAAATGTATGGATAGCACAGTTCAAGAAATAATCAAGTAAATGTATTCTGATATTCTAAAACTAGAGGGCAAAATATAAATTGAAAGAATCTACTTATCTTTTTTCTGAAAGTGATCATCAAATGAAAACTTTTAGAAATATAGCCAAATGCCAGAGCTCCCAGGTCAAGGGGAAAATATCACAAGCAATCAGAAAGAAATAATTCAAGTATCATGGAATCACACATAGAATCACATAAGATTTGGCACCTTTAACATTAGCAGAGAGTTTGGAATATGATCTTACAGAGAGCTAAGGAGCCAAAATTACAAACTAAGATTGTTGTATGTAATTCCCACAAAACTTAAATCCTTTAGGGAAAAAGTAGACATTCAATGAAATAGGGAACTTTCAAACATTTTTGATGAAAAGACAAATAAGAACTCAATAGAAAATTTGATTTTCAAATATAAGACCCAAAAGAATTGTAAAAACATAAACAGGAAAGGGATATCATAAAAGATTTGATAAGGACAAGCTGATTACCTTCCTACATATGAAGATAATATATATAAGTCAAAGAGTTTTCTTTTTATTAGTGAAATTAGAAGTGTATAGAGACACAACTGAATTGAATATAAAGTTAATAAAATAAAGTTATAAATATAATAAAATAATATAATAATATAATAAAATAAAGTTTATAAAATAAAGTTAAGGAGTGAGAAAGAGGAATACTCCTAAATAAGGAGAAAGGGAGTGGTAAAATGGGATAAATTATCTGACATTAAAAAAAGAAATGAAAAGATTTTTATAGTGCAAGAGGAAAAGGATATTTGGGAGGCAGAGAATCTGAACCAAGCTATGGTAAGAATTGGCTAAAGATGGTATGAAATACACATTCAGTTGTATTTAAAAAATCAATTTTACCATGAAAAAAGTAGGAGGGGAAGGGGAATAAAAAAAGGGGAAATATAGAAGAGAATGCAGATTGTGAGAAGTGGTATTCATAAATAAAACTTTTGTGGATTGAAAGGGTGAAAGGACAGAGAGTAGGATAAATAAGATAGAGAATATTAACTATAAAAAATTACAGTAAGTTTCTTGATAAAGATCTCATTTCTCAAATATATAAGTAACTGAGCCAGATTTATTTTTAAAAAAGAGCCATTTACTAATGATAAATGATCAAAGCACATAAACAGGCAGTTTTTAGAACAAGTAATCAAAACTATCTATCATGTTAAAAAAAGTTCTAAATTATAACCGATTTATATCAGATTTCTTAATGAATAGAGAAATGTAAAATAAAACAATTCTGGCTGCAACAGCACATCTATAAGATTATCGCAAGTGGCAGAAAAGGGGTGGTTAGGTGGTGTAGTGGCTAAAGCACCTGCCCTGGAGTCAGGAGTAGGAGTACCTGGGTTCAAGTCTGGTCTCAGACACTTAATAATTACTGCTGTGTGGCCTTAGGCAAGCCACTTAACCCTGTTTGCCTTGCAAAAACCTAAAAAAAAAGTAGCAGAAAAGGAAAATAACAAATGTGGAAATATTGGAAAGACACTAATTTACTCTTGCTGAAGTTGTGAACTGATTCACCCATTCTGTAGAACAATTTATAATTATGCTCAAAGAATTATAAAACCATGCTTATCCTTTGACTATATAATATTACAATTAAATCAGTATCCCCAAAACGATAAAAAATGTAAAAGGACCCAAATGTACAAAGTACAGTAGCAGTGATAAGGCATTCAAAATTGAGAGGATGCTCTTCAATTGGAGAATGGCTGAACAAGTTGTGTCATACAATTGTGATGAAACGATAGTTTGCAATAAGAAATTATGAGCAGGATACTCTCAAAAACAAAACAAACACAAAATAATGAAAAAGACTTACATGAACATATGCAAAGTGAACTCAAGTAGAAAAAGAATGGCAATATTATGTAATGATAAAGTATGTATGACAGCTATTTTCAACAATAATACAATGTTAAAAAGCAATTCTGAAATACTCATGAGTAATTTTTATCTATCTGTAGGGAAAAAATAAATTGATCTAATACAAATGCAGATTGAAGCATAATTTTGACTTTCTTTTCCTTTTTACGTACTTTCTTTTACAATTTAACTTATATGGACATGTTTTGAATGACTGAATATGTGTAACCTACAATAAATTATTTACCTTCTCAATAAGGTGGGACATGATACTTGGAAGAGAATATGGGATTAAAATTTTTTAAAAAGTTTAAATTCTTTTAAATATAATTAGAAAAATATGTTAAATTTTAAGAATTAACTCTATGAGCATATACATACATACATATATATACATAAATATGTACATACATATACATCCCCATATGTGTCTGAAATCATCTCTAGGTTTCTCTACTTCATTAGTTGGCTCCAGCATTTCACAAATAATTGCTATTCTTTGCCATTAAGATAATATATTCTAGTCTGGACAGTTTTAAAGATTTATATAAGTTTTTTTAATGTCATAGAGAAGGGAGAAGGAAAGGAGGGTGGTAGAAAAATGTGAAAGTCAAAAGCTTGTAAAAGGATGAATATTGAAAACTCATCTCTGAGGAAGTATAAAGAATATCCTTTCACATGCTTCACTAGTGTTATTTAGCAAGCTCTTAAGACAGCTAATTTTGCCAGCTGCATTCTCATATGGACAAGTAAAAATTGTAATTTTTCCAAAATACAAAGTTTTGCAGATTGAATAAACTTAATGATATTTTTAAAAGTTTATTAACTATCTCTGAAAACTTACTCTAAGCTATTTAAGACCTTCCTCAGATCATGACTGTTTCCACACTGAGGTTTCTAAACTACATGGCGCTCTGCCCACAGGGATATTGTAATATGAATTTGGGAATAGAAAGCTGAATATGCATCATCTCTTTCTCAAATATGAAAACTATTTCTAGGTGAAAAACACTTTTGAAAAGTACTTCAGTACTTAAGGCAAAACAACTTGGTCTACACAAAATATGTCCATTTGTACAAAAGGCATATCAAAATTCTCCAGTGTCTGTTTCTCCAGCAGAAACAGCACCTGACATTTGCCCATGGATCCTTGGTACTATCGAAGTAAATCAAATGAAATTGCAAATACCCATCAGGACAAGACAAAAAAAGGAGGTTCCATTACAAGAGTAGCAAAGAAAGTCAGTTTCTTATAGATTTTATGTTCAGGCATATCACACTAAAAGAAAAAATGTAGAATATTTTGATTTCACAAAAGGGAAATGATATAGATTCACTAAAATGATGAAGATATGAACATTTCATCTAGATGGTGATAATCTAATAATTCTGTTCAATGATAGCTGACATAGCAAAATGTCAGAATGAAATGTCATTATTTAATCAGACAAATAACAAATAAACAAATTAAAAGTGCACAACTGTCACCAGTGATATTGAGTATTGAGGCAAAACAATCAGAAAAAATGATTTAACATATCCATTCTATAATCCAAAATTTACTTATGATTTTGCAGTCTAGGGTTTCCCTAAAAGTATCAGGCAGAGAATCTTTTCAGAAATTCTCATAAAATTGAAAGATCCCAATTTCATACCCCAGAGCACACATATAATATTTCACCCCGATCCTTATAACCTAAATGCCATGTACATTATATATCACCCCTACCCTAAGAGTTCCAAAGTACCCTTCAAGGGTTTTGAGATATCTCGATTCTTTGACATTGGTTCTAGCCATTACCAGTGGTATTCATTCTGACTGTAGTGGTATGGGTTCCCTGTATTCCAGCTCTACTTAACCACTTAGAATATTATTATTATTATTTGACAAAAAGATATCTACTTCAAAAGGTTAATAAAAATATACAAATACAATCCTCTTATACATGGGAGGGGCAATCTTGTACCACCTTACTTTCTGGAGAGAGGAAGGGGATTAATTTTATTGCTTAGCTAAATTCCAGTTCCAAAACCAGATTCTCCTTTCGCTCAAGTCTCAGAAAATCAGAATAAAAAATAATATTGCCAGGTCATTTTCACTGATTTAGGTTAAAACAGCATGTGATCAGATGAAGGAATTCTTTTCCCTTTCACCATTTTGGATAAAATGTGATCATCACCCTTTGGATGCTAAAGGAAAGAATCTATAAGAAAAAGATTCCAATTTTACCAGTTTTAAGGTGAAGATTTTCTGGCTATGATGTCAATCAAAGGAAACTACTTTGAGCACATGTGGTAGGCGATATTTTCGAAAATATGCGCATGCTAAAATAGACCCAATTATACATTAATTATCTATATATAGAATATACATATGAAGTCCAGAGGAAATTATATAGATTTGACATTAAGAAAAAATATTACAGATAAGAATTAAAATGATTCATTCTAACAGTAGTTCTTCCATGTATATATTTTAGACCCATTCAAGGATTTTTCTTGGGGGAGGGGAAGGGAACTTAGAAAGCATTGATGTAAAAGTCAAGTCAAATAAAATCCAAGTTGCATGCTCATGAGCAAGAGATGATGTCTCTTGTAATCTCAGAGTAGTCGTAATGAACCTCATCTGTTTGGAGGACTTCCTGTGATTACAATAATCTGTTCTGGATAAAGGCAAATCATAGTCTGGATCCCCATGGTTAGGAAGAGAAGCCTGCTAGGTCTCTCAAGGGGATGGGGACTGTTTCTGTCAGTTGTTGGGGCTATTTGCTCCTGCTTTTGAAAATTCTCAGTTAAAATGGCTTAATGAAATTGAGGTGGCTACACCTGTCAGATGCTGTCGAATAGGATTTTATTAATACATATCATGACAGGCAAATGAGTCACTTTGTTCTCTGAGACAGACCTGGAATGGTGAAGGTGATTTGCTAGCAAGGAAACTGTCAAAATTTGATTGCCTGCATCCACTCTGCCTTACTGCTGTGTTGTTCTTAAAACCAGCAAAAGCTGTGCTGATTACCTTTCTTGGCCAGGTACAACAATCAGACTAAAAAGAGATAGAAGTAGACTTTTCTTTGATCATTAGTTTAAATTATTCAAGGAAGAGTAAAGCCTTAAGCCTTGCCCACAACCCCATTTAATAGTCCTAATATTTTATAGGTTTAATGGTATCCAAAGCACTTTCAATGTTACTTCTTCCTTATTTGTCTCTGTCCAGATGATTTAGCTTCTTCTAGTCCTTCTCTCACGTATTGAGAAATTGCAGGTTATTCCTACCAACCTCTAATTTTTATGTAATCCTAGGCACTATAGAGAATATAATGAAGTCTGCTAAATAAAAGGAATGATTAAATTGGGGGGTCAGGAGAACTAGATTAGTACAATCTTAATCTAATTAATCTATTTTCCTGTTTTTCTTCTTTTCAAGCCATTCTCCACCTAGTAACAAACGAATATTCCTTAAAGCACAGGTTTGATTATGTTACTCATCTGCTCAAGAAGTCTCACTATTTCCCTGTTGTTATGATAACCTATTAATTCTATGCTTGGTGTTTAAAATCTTTCATAGCCTGGTCTAATCCTTTCTTTCCCAGCAGTTCTACATCACATCCTCTTTCAAATTATATTTTTAACTATATAAATATATAAACTAGATGCTCTCTATAACTATCCTCCTGTTCTCCGTATTTCTCCTACACTAAAATGCTTTCTTTCTTCATCTCTGCCTCATCAGTAGATTCCCTCCCTAAACTTCCTTCAAAATCTATCTCAGTTTATCCTTTCCTATAAGACTTTTCATTAAGATTTCTATTATTAAGTTCAGACCCAAACACACAAACACACAAATACAAATATCTATGTATATATGTATGCATGCTACTAATGTTTAAAAATCCAATCTCTGAAAAAGGATATACAAAACACTTTTAAGTTTATGTTTATAATTGCCTTTCTCCATCACTTTCATAGACAAATGATAAACCATTTTCTGACATATTTCTGAATTGTAAATTCTCCAAAAGCTGGTTAGACCTGGCTCTAGTACACTTTTATAATAGATACACTAGATGTATACACTTATCGATGTACATGTTGCCACCATTACGTCACCCCCCCCCAATTAAACTCTTTGATGGTGAGGACAATTTCATTTTGTCCCTTTTTCGCTCTTTGTTAGAATGTCTTCTTGCACATAGTTGGAGACCAATAAATGCTCAAAGTAATTTGACTTGGATTGTATTGGATTGCACTGAACAAGAGTCTCATCTCTATTTCATTACAGCCTTGTAACCTGGAGCTGATCTCTTCTGTTCTAATCTCAACTTCCTCAATTATAAAATTTGGGTGTTGCCCTGGAAGTTCTCAAGGATTTCTTGTATCTCTAACATTTTGAGATCATTTTCATCACAAAGTTTTTGATTCTTAATCATCATTTCAGCTTGGAAAAT
Organism: Macrotis lagotis; assembly: GCF_037893015.1. Taxonomy (NCBI): domain Eukaryota; kingdom Metazoa; phylum Chordata; class Mammalia; order Peramelemorphia; family Peramelidae; genus Macrotis; species Macrotis lagotis. Next base: position 70,511,187 of record NC_133658.1, read on the forward strand.
ACAATTTTAGGTTCTATGTTTTCAGATCCCTTCCAGCTCGAAAATATGATTTTCAGAAAAGTAGTTTTAAATTCCCTAACATTTCTTCCATGTATACCATTCTGTGCTTTACCAACTTTATTTTACAATGTGTGTATATATGTATGTATATGTATATATGTATATGTATATGTGTATATGTATATGTATATGATGTATATGTATATGTTATGTATATATATATATATGTATATATAGAGAGAGGTGTACATTGTGTATGGTGTTCATATATATATACATATGGATATACTTTCATATATATATATATTTACAGATACACGTATTCACAATATAAGCTTATTGACTGAGGAAAATACAGTGCTCTATCTCTTATATATTCATTTGTGGCTGAATATATTGAGAAAAGTGATACACACAGCTTTTGGGGGTATTTCTTAAGAACATAACCACTATCTTTCAATCTTTCAGTAAATCAACAAGTCAGCTAATCCACCAGATGACTTACATTTTCTGAACATTGTGGTATCCATGAGACTGCCTCTTAGAAGATTGATTATTAATGGATATTTTTGTTGATTACCCTTTACCTTAACTTTCCAACCACAGTAGATTTTAGAAAACATCAGATTCATTTTTCAATTTAATTCAATAATTAAAATTTAATAATAATAAATACATAATGTAATGCTCTGATATTTTTGAACACACAGAAATACACCCTTGAAGTTAAAACAAAATTAGTTGAAGAAACTTGAAGTGCAGAGACTGGAAAGAGGACAAAGGTAAGATAAGATGGTTTCTTTAATCTAAACAATATCTTAGAGTCATAGATTGTGAAACAAATTCAGTGATCTTTCTTTCTTTCAATCTCTCTTAAAATTGAAGAGAAGCATATTGTAATCCTAAAATGAGATAATGGGTATGCAGTACCATGACAAACTATAAAAATTATAAGAATGACAGTGTTATCATCATCTTCATCATCATTACTTTAATATTACTATTATTATCATTATTACTATTATTATTTTTCTGGAAACTTGGCACCAAACTGATAATGACCTCTTTCTCTGGACAGTCTATAGAATTCCTGTTGAGTAAAAGCCATGTTTATCAAGCAAGACACAAGTGTGCTGGTAAATATTTAACAATCTGACACTTGGTAGGAGGGGTTATTATGCATTCACACTTTTAAGTTTTAATCTACATTAACATTTTCTTAAGGCTAGAACATCAACAAAACAAATCAAGCCCTGATTTGTAAAATTGCCCATTTCTGAGGTGTAAATACAGTGAAATTTAAGCAATGAGTTCTCAACATGTCTGTTATATAATTAGTTTCAGAACACCACTGATCACATACATTTTAAATAATGCCCTCCAAGTGTTCATTTCACTTCTGCTCAAGGCCTTCCTATAAAGGAAAACATATTGCTTCTCAGAACAGCCATTCCACTTTAGAATAGCCTTTTGTTGGAAAATGTCTTCTTTCATTGAGTCAAAACTGACATCTTTGAAAGATCCACCCATCTCTCCTAATTCTTTGCTGTATGACCCAATACAACAAACATTTTACCTTTTCTAAATGCATATTCAAAGTATTAAAAGACTTATTCAGCTTGTTTTCAATGATTAACGTGATGAACAAGAAATGAAAATTATAGGCAGGAAAATTTTAGCTCAATAATCGTGGTAAAGTTTGATATTTGTCCTTCATTCTCTTTTTCTTCTCTGTTCTGTTTTCTTTCTTTCTTTATTTGTTTGCTTGTTTGTTTGTTTACATATTATTCATTCTAGTTATGGGGAACTAGGATTAAGGAAAAGAAATGCATAAGAGATAATTTTTAAAAACTGTTCATCAGATTCTGAAGTGTTGGTTTTCTTTTTGTTTTGTTTTGTTTTTCTTCTTCTGGATAGGGATAATATTATCCATAGGCAATCTAAAATGGTTGGCCTAGCTTTCTGAACTGCTTAGAGTAGGTGCATTCACATCAAGGTTGATCATCTCACAATGTTGTTATTGATCTGTACATTGTTCTCTTGGTTCTGCTCCCTTCACTCAGCATCAGAGTCTGGAGGTCAATCCATGCTTCTCTAGAGTCCAACCATTTATGGTTTCTTACAGAACAATATTATTCCATAGAATTCATTGTTTAGTCATTCCCCAATTGATGGTCATGCCCTTTGTTCTTGAAGAAGACTATGACATCAGGGAGATGATGCCTGACAAGCACATGAATTGGATTTGAATGAGGAGATGTTGTGTTAAGTCACCAGACTTACTCTCTCCTCCAGAGCCATCTGGTTCCAGTGACCAGATATAAATCAGGACAACTGGAGATGTCCCTGGATGCCAGACAATCAGGGTTAAGTGACTTGCCCAAGGTAAGCTAGTAAGTATCCAGTGTCTAAGGCTAGATTAAAGTTCCTATCTTCCTGACTGATACTCTAGCCACTATGCCACCTAGCATTCCATTAGTAAAAAGGTTAACTAAAAATTGAGTAGATGTTTATGGTAAGAACTGTTCTCCAACAAATAAATAAATAAATAAATGAACAAATAAATAAATAAACAAACGAATGAATAAATAAATGAATGAATGAATAAAATAAAAAAAAACTGTTCTCCATAAAGGAACATAGTTAAACTGAAACTTTTGAAAGCAAATCTCTCTCTCTCTCTCTCTCTCTCTCCCACTCTCTCTCTCCATATATATATATACATATATATATATATATATCTCCATATATATATATACATATATATATATATATATAATAAAAATAAGGATATAAACAAATACATATATGATACATATGCATATATATATATATTTTTCAGGATTAGATGATCTCCAAAACAACTGTTAATTCAAATATTCTATAAATATTAAAACTCAATCTGTACTTCTTCAGTTCCTACCTGTTCTTAATTCCCATTGGCTTTTAGAAGTTTTATTCTGGGAAATTGCTATCATTGTAATTCATGTAAAATAATTTGTAGTTTGGAAGAATAGATGAAGTGATTATTAATCTTTCTGACACTTTTAATAATGTATGACTCTATTCAACTCTATTTGCCATCTGACTCAGAATTCCCAAAACACTTGTATTACAATGGACCTAAGGTCATTTACTACACTCACACCTGAACAAGAAGCTTCTCTACCATGTACCTGATAAATTTTCCTATAACCTTTTCTTGAAAACCTTAAATTCAAAAAGAAGAAGCCCAATTCATTTGGAAGTTATTTAGATGTGTGTTTTTTGTTTGTTTGTTTGGGGTTTTTTTTGCTTTTCCTTTGCATCAAGTTAGTGTAGTAGGAAAAATGCTGGAGTTGGAGTTAAGACAACTTGAGGTCCAATCCTTCCCTAATTATTCATATGGAAGACAATCACTCTCAGCACAAATATTGTTTCTTCTGATAAGTTTCTAGAGGGCAAAAAATTTCTTTCTTTTTCCTTTTGTAACTCTACTACCTAGCAGAGTGACTGGAACATAATATTTATTAGAACAATATCTGTAACAGTAGTTTCATTGCCATGGGATAATCTATAAAGTTCATCTTTCACATAGTGGAGAGAATCCATATCATCATCATCATCCTCTTCATCCTCTTTTATTGTTCTTGTTCTTGTTCTTGTTCTTCTTCTTCCTTCTTTCTTTTTCACTCACAGTTCTTTATTATATAGATGAGTCCTCAATAGTACAATTGAAGCCACTATTTATTTTCATCTTCTACCAAGTTTAATGTATAGATTTTTTTCATTTACATTTAAGTCCCTGGTAAGACAATCTTCTATTTCAGAAATTTTCTGAAAATGTTATTGTTCCAGATATCACATCTCATATTAATTACTTAAAACTCCCTCTACCATACTAAACAATAAAATTTATTGGAAAAATAATTTTAAAACTTGGAATGTATTATCTCCATGGTCATGTTTTTGTATCCCAGAAAATTTGGAGTGAGAGTAAATTAGTTCTTTAAGCATCTTTTACTTTTACACTAGGAATTTATAATTATATGTATTTTGCTTTATCTCAAAAGTTCTTGCAACAAGTCATTCACAGATTCAGAGTAGAAATCAGTATGCTCATTTTAATAGAATAAATAGGCATCATGAAACTAGAAAATATACTATACAACAATTAGGAAAAGAAACTGGTAATGTTTAGCCTGGAGAAAAAGAAGACCTGCTAAAAGGACTTGATTTTTCTATTTGTAAATATTTTAAGGATTGTCATACAGAATGGAGATTGAATAGTTTTGCTTTGAAGGAATATGTAATAAATAATATATATATATATATGAAGAATATAACATAATGAATATAACATTGCAAAGATGCATTTCAGCTGATAATAAAGGGTATTTTTGAAGTCTGGCATTCTATGACTTTATGGCATGTCCAAGAGTATATCTCTAATAAAGGGAAGAGTTATACTTCGATCCCAAATTCTCTGATTCTGAGTCTTTTGTCCTTTCATCTGTGCTTTCATACCTGCTATTGAAGGTATCACAGTATCACATATAACCAACTAACAGCTATAGAAAAACCCTACTTCCTTATTTTCTTCATTTATTTTGTCTGAAGTTTTTTGCTTTATCTACATTAAATCTATCAATGTGCAACCATCAAATACCCAGGCATTAATTCCCACTAAAATAATAAATAAAAGTCTATGAACCACCATTAGCATTCTTTCCAGTGCTAAGAAACAACCATTATTTTTGTTTACAGTATTGAGTTATAAATTACATTGAAATATCATTCAGTTATAGTCATTTTCCAAGATTGTAAATAGATGGATGGTCTCTTGGGTAGGGTTGTCATAAAAAGGAAAATCAAACCAGCTGAATAATACAATAAGTCTATGTATCAAGCTAACTCAACCAAGCAGCAGTAGGAACTGTAGCAGTCTATAAGGAGCTTGCTGACAGATTTCATTTGTCTAAGTTCAGCTCTTACTCCAATGTCACATGTCATATTTTCCCACCATCCTTTTAGTGTTCAACAGGCACCCCCACCAGATGCTGTCAAGGGATTATGAGGAGATTGCCAGTGAAAGGGCATCAATGGTTAAGTCAAGTGTATAAGAAACATCTATTTTTTCTTCCCCTGTGATGTACATATCTCCAATTTTGTCTGGTTCATTTAGTAATTATTTGCAAAGAAAGTAGAAATAGAATACATACGGTCTGTTTTGGCATCTGGCAATTGTTCTTTCAAGATACAATTACTATATGCCCTCCATGTGTCTGACACTCTGCTAAGTACTGGGAAAAATACAAAATTTAAATAACACTCCATTCTTTTTTCAGAGAAATTACAGTGAGATGAGATAAAAGACAAAAGGATAAATAACTGTAATGTCCAGTATTATAATAAGGTGGTAATAAAGAAAAGCAATAAGAAAAAGAAAAGCAAAAGTCCAGTTGAAAAAATGTTATGACTAACATTAAAAACTAGGAAGACTACATTCAGATGGTAGTACTTGACTGGGTCTTTAAAAGATGATCAGAAGTTCAAAAGGACCAGAAGGAGTACTTTCAGATAGAAAGAGTAGTATGGGCAAAAACAATGAGGTATGATAGCATTTGTCATGAAAGAGATAGCCAGGTGGTACACTGGATGGAGTTTTGGAACTTAGTTTAAGTCTGGTTTATAGGCTGCCTAGTTGTGTGACCTAAGAAAAGTCACAACCTACTTCTGCTTCAGTTTCTTCAAATATAAAGTGGGCACTCTAATAACACATAAGTCAAGGTCATTGTGAGAATGAAATGAGATAATAGTGCTTAAAATAAGCCTTTGGGAATATTTTATATACTCAATGTTTTTTTCTTCCTCATTTCCTTATATTTAGATAATAGAAATTAATGTAGTTTGGCTTAAAGCATACCTACTGCATGAAACATGGCACAAGATAAAACTGGAAAATATGGGGGGACATATTTTGTGGTGTTCCACTGATATCAGGCAAAGTATATAATCTTTACTGGATTGATATAAAAAGTTATTTCTGAGTTTAGGTCAGCAATGATGAAGCATCATCATTATTCATTGAAATCCAAACTCATTTCCTTAAGTCCTATGACATTAGGATTAATTGTGGAGTTCCTCTAATCCAAACAAATCATTTCATAACATAGGAATCTGAATCCTAAAGGAGGAAGTGAATGTTCTTGTTAATGCAAGAGTTGTTATCTACAGGTATATTTACTATTTCTGAGTGATCTTTCAAATTTGTCATATTTTATGGAAACTTACATTCTTCAAAAATTCTACCTTATATTTTTGTACTACTTCAAAGATCCTCAGAAGTCTTCTATGACACTGATGTGCTGATAGGAAATTGAACATTAAAGATCTATTAATGAACGTGTCTATAGATTTAATTTATTCTAAACCAATACAATTTGTTCCCTAAAACTGAAAAATCATTCTTATCAAAAACACAACTTTCATCATGACACCATGTTCATCCAAAAATTTCAATGACCCTTTAGCACCACTAAAATGGAAGTGATAAACCTTAGAATGACACTGGCATTTGGAGCTATGCTGAGTATGACCCCAAATTGTCTTTCACTCTATTACCCTGTTACACACTACCTCCTCATTCAAAATATTCGTTCCAGACAAATTCATGTCACTTATCCTAGAACATACCTTGTCTACTCATGTATCCACATGTTCAATGGTATTATTAATCTCATCTGGAATGTGCACCAAACCAGTTCTATCTTTCCAAACCCCACATCCAAAACCACTAAGCTCAAAGTTCATCTCTTTCAAGAAGAATGTCTTACTAACTAAAGTGTATGGAATGAGAGGGAAAGACACACATGTATGAAAAGTTTATAGCAGTTTTATTCTTAGTGACAAAGAATTGGAAATTGAGTGGATGCCTTACAGTTGGGGAATAGCTAAACAAATTGTGGAATATGAATGAGATGGGATACTATTGTTCTTAAAGAAATCATGAACAGATAGAGTTCAGAAAAAACCTGAATTTACATGAACTGATGCTGAGTGAAGTGAGCATAACCAAGAGAACATGGTTTACATTGACAGCAACATTGTGTGATGATCAGATATGATGGACTTAGCTCTCCTCAGCAGTAAAATGAGCAAAGCCAATTCTAAAATATTTCTGATGGAAAATACCATCCATACACAGAGAAAGAACTATGGAGTTTGAATAAAGACCAAGCAAATACTGTTTTCATTCTTAAAAATTTGTTTTGTTTTCCCCCTTTTGTTCTATTTTTCTTTCACAGCATGACTTATATGAAAAATAATTAACATAATCCTACATGTATAGCCTATATCAGATTGCTTACTGTCAAGTGTGGGGGAGGGAAAAGAGGAAGGGAGAAAAATGTGGAACTCAAAATCTTACAAAAAAATAATATCTTTACATGCAATTGGAAAAACATAAATAGACTGTGTGGTGTGCTTTCTATCCCTGGAATTGAAAGCAATGTCTCTTGTCCATTTCTACTAAAGTCTCTTATAAAATTAAAATTTTGAATAAAAATTTAAAAACTACACAAGATGTATTGCAACAAATGGATCATCATCAAAAAGAATTAAAGAATATATTTCAAAGACTAGTGAAATCAATGCCTAATAGACCAAATGATTACAACTAAACACATTGTTGTTAATGCAAAAAATATGTAATAATTATTATAAAAGTAAATCTATTTGCTTATTTTACTTAAATCAGTTAATATGTCCATTAATATAATTCATGGTCACTCAACTTGAAATTATTTCAAGACATCTGCTTTATTATAGGGTCTTCAGTAACTACTTTGTCATTAGCTAATCAATGTGCTTATTTATTTTAATTTTCTTCTGTATGCCACACTATCTTTCTTTCAACTCTCCCTTTTTACATTACCTCTATTTTTCATTTATAATCACATTGGAAGGAAATAGAACCAAAGAGATCTCTTATTGCACTGCAATAATTATCCTTTGGGAAATTCCAAGTGCATTAAAAAGGGTGGCAGTTATAGGAGTGGATAGGAAATAATAGCAATAATTGTTTCTAGTGTTATTAAAACTATTATCTCTTCAAAATCCAAGCCATCACTTATTTCATGTGAAGAACAGGAGAAAAGGTAAAATAAGGTAGAATAGGTAGAATAAGAAGATAACACCCAAGATTACAAAAACAGAGAACTTTGTCTATGATAGATGTGAAGATCTGGTAGAAGACCTGAAGTTGAGACCAGTTGGACTCTCGTAATATCATTGATAAGGATGTCATGCTGGCCCGAGTACTCAAAATTTCATAAAGATATGGATGAAATAGCATTCACTTGCAGACCAGTGCTATTTAATTTCACATTGATGCAAGGATAGAGGGAAAAGTGTTTTTTCCTAATGTACTAGTTGTCACAATAATGCAAAACATAGAACTAATAAGAAATACCAATACTTCAACTTCAAGAGATGCTTCCAAAAATATGAAACTGACCATTAGAGCAGGCAAAGATTGAATTTCCATGAAATAGACTAGAGAGTGAAGACTTACATTATTTGCTGATTCTATGACAAAAAAAAAATAAAAAGACATCTCACAAGTAATAGGAAATAATGTTTTATTTTTTTCTGTTCTATCTTCTGTTCCACTTCAGAATAACAAATTTTTATTTTTGGCATATGCAGGGCAATCATATGAGTAACTTCTTCCTTCAGTAGATTATTTTTTATTCTATGTGAAAGATTAAATCAAGAAGCTATTAATTACCTGGGGAGAAAAAAAGAGTTTGAAGCCATTGAAAATATTCACTAAATAAGAAAATCCAGAAATTATACTCAATAATAAAATGCCTACCAAAATAGTGATCTCCAATTATTTTAAGAGATAAACAACATAGACTGGAAATCTGAAAAAGACCTTAATAGTTTGTCTGCATGAATTAAATGAGTTTATTTGTGGAAGTAGACGACATAATGTAGCTAATACCAAAAAAAGCAGATCAAAAGCACAAAAGAAAAAAAAAAGATTACCCTTAAGCAACCCAAGCTTAGTTCATATAGATTATGGAAGGAAACATATAAACTATATAATATATCACCAAAGGTAAGTATAATTATGTATATATCAAATATCTAACAAATTGCAGCCAAATAATAAGAATTACATGTAAGAAACTTGCTATTTTTCAGTTTTAACAGAAAAAATCCTATCCAGAAAAAAGCAACATACACAAAAAAACAAAAAAAATAAATTGTAAATATAGACTTCAAATTATGCTAGAGAATTTAGCCAATAAATTCAATTGCAACTAGACCATTATCATAGATCAAAGTGTTGTTTACAATTGCTCAAGCATAATATAATGACAAAACAACTTAAAAACGGTCTTTTTTAAAAAATATAAATGAATTCATATAAAAAACTGAAAATTTCCAAAGAACACACACACACACACACACACACACACACACACACACACACACACACACAAACACAAAGCTAAAGACAGAAAGAGAGATAAAACTTATTGATGTAATCATCTACATATCTTAGATGATGATAACTGATGGCCGAGGAGCTTGAATGATCAAGAGTTCACTTTGCTTTGTATGTGCAAACAAATCCCCAATGTAAAATTAATATCTCTCTATTTTCACCATCACCTTGACCCCACTTGCCAATTCTAAGAAAATGATCTAGTACAGGATGAGTTTAAAATGGGTTTCCTTCAATTGACTTCCATAAAATTCCTTCTGAGAAAAGGCAGAGCAGTCTCCAACTGAGTGATTTTCCATTTCAGACCTTTCAGGATGCCTCTGGTGGGATCATTCTCACTATCACAGAATGTTTTGCATGCAGTGAGGGAGAGCACAGTAAATCACCCACTCCTTCCTGCTGCTCTTGTTCTATAACTCATATAAATCCTTTCAGTAAAGGAACTAATCAAATCAGTACCATCCACACAGATTCTCTTCAACCAGTACTTTTCTTGTCTTCTTTTTTTTTAACTTTTAGTTCTTTAATGCTGCTGAAAAGTTTTGACCATAAAGCAAAATTGGCAAGATTCAAACATCCCAATATTGTAGAAGAAAAGAATAACTGATAAAAATTTAATTGGTTCCTTCACATTGGGAAAATAGCCCTCATAAATACAAAATAAACTGAGTATGTATAACTATGTAATAATTTATGCTATTTATAACTGGGTCTTTAGAAGATTATCCAATGTTAATCAAGGGTGTGATAATATCTACAAATGATTATGTCTGGATATATTAAGAACAGCACTCATATTCAGAACAAAGAATGTTTCAGTATCAGAGCTATAACTACCATGGATCTACACATGGATCTCAGAAATTTTCAGGTGCTGTTAATCTATAAAATTTAATCTTGTAGCATCATGCCTATAGCTAGATATAATTAGAACAAGATGGAATCAGATAGTAAGCTAGGATGAGAGCCTCTGTATCCTTCCACTATTTTTATTCTTTTATCCAATTTTAGAGTTTCATTTGTGGCACAGTAAATTCACAGAGGGCTCTCCTGAAGTCAGATAGACCTGAACTCAAATCTACCCCTCACATACTAGTTGTGTGAACCGATTGAAGATACTTGTCCTCCAGCACTTTTGCCAAGAAAACCCTAAATGGGGGTCATGGTTGAAATGACTCAATAACAGCATCAACAAAAGACAACAACAGCAACAAAATAACAACAGTATCTCAGATTCAGTCAATCAGTAAACATTTATTTCCTACTATGTGCCAACTATCAGGTAAATGAGGATTCCAGAAAATTGCGAACCTTTCTGCTCTCAGAGAGTTTATGTGAGTTGAGGTCCATACACTCCCTGAATTGTTCATACCACTTGTTTAAATGTGGTTTGTGGTGTTTACATCAATCTCAAACAGTCCCAATTATAAATTTGGTTATTCTTTCAGGACTGTCATCCAGCCAGTATATCTCCAGTGTTTATTTTGGGTTGCCCCATTATGAAAGAAACCTTAATAATAACATTTTTACTCATAGATATCAAATAACACTTTCTTGGCCCCTCTTATACTGAACCTAAAGAGTTCTAGATTGTTTAGCAATTAGCTATTTTACTTCTATACGCCCTTCTTAGTCAATAAACTGTGAAGTAAAAATAAAGATTCATCTTTTCCAAGATGCCAAATAATGCTTTAGGAGAAATGAATTGAATTAATGGCTGGACTTAAAGAATAGGAGGTCACACAGGAAGAAAACAGACTCAAAATCATGACACATAAATATTGACTGAAGATCCTGGGCAAGTTTAGCTTAGAAATATGTATATGTGATAGAGGTGGGTAATGGTAAGTATCATCACAGGTTTAGTTGATCTTGAATGTCAGTGTTAAAATGAATGACAGTTATGAGGAGGTAGATTTTCCTAAAATTATGGTAGATTAGTTCTTGTCCTTCATTATAAAAGAGTCTCAAAAGGATATTACTATGTTAGAGACAGGTAACAGTTTGTTCAACTGTGGCTAATAAGACCAGTCTTGGTTTGGAATACTCTTATCACAGGTTTGGTATAAATAGTCCATGTGAAAACCAAGTGGGTTCTCTAAAATTGCACATCTCTCACTTCCTTTGAACTATTTCTCTTCTGCCTAGTTCTTAGAGTACAACACCCTCTCTGATGAGGGCATACTATGCTGGGTGATCCTATGCCCGTATCTTCCATGCTGCTCAATTTATTCCAGAGTTCTTAAGAGAAACCTTGAGAGTGTCCTTGTATCACTGTTTCTGTCAATCCCTCCCCCCACCCATAAGTGTTTGCCCTGCTCTCAGTAAAATAGTATTTGGGGGAATTGAATGTCTGGCATTCAAACAACTTGGTCAATTCATCAGAGTTGTTCTCTGTAATTACATTTGAATGCTTCACAGTTTAGCTCCAGAAAAGATATTCAGATGATCCAAGTGTTCCTTAGAATCATTTCTAAAATAATTCAAATGGAAGTGATGCAGTTTCCTGGCATGGTCACTGGTAAACTATCCAGGTTTCACAGGCATACAACAAGGCACAACTACTCTGTAGAAGTTCAGTTTGGATGCCTAATGTCTCTTCTCTCCCATACTTCCCTTTGGTGCTTCCCAAACACTGATCTAGCTCTGGTAATACATGTCAATCTTATTATCAATGTATACATGAAATGTATACTGCCAAGGTAAATGAACTTATCCACAGTATTTAAAACTTCTCCTTTTGCTATAACCACATATGTATGGTGTGGAGTTGGTTGATGGAACATCTGTGTTTTCTTGGTATTAATTGTTAAGCCAAAATTAACACAAATAGCAGAGAATCGATCCAGGCTTTGTTGCATTTCAGCTTGAAAGGCTGCTTTGAGTAGGCAATCATCTACAAACAGAAAGTCAAACATGAAGACTTTCAAATAATTAGAATAGTTCAAAGGTAGAATGCATTGCTTTGGAGGATACTAAATTATGTTATTCGAAATCAACCAAAAAAAAGCTATATGACTGCTTGGTGGGGATTCTGACTTGAAACATAACTTGATTAAAAAGATTTTTAAGGATTTTTGAAATTCAAATATTCTATAATTCAATTCTTTAATGTGTCCATCTGGACATTAGTGGAAGTGCAGTGGAAAGGTAGATGCAATATTTGATGAACTTTAATCTATCTATAGGGATAATGACTGAATACATGATTCTTTTGGCATAAAGAACTTCAGATAAGATGATTCCCTTTACCACTATAACTTGGAACTTTCTCTGAACTTTAAAATTTCAGTGACCTTCAAGGAAAGATTGTAAATACATCTATCAGAAATGGAACTTGAACACCATTTTTGCTCATTCTAATGCTGCTTATCACTCCATTATACTACACTATACTTGACTGAAATAACACCTAGGCTAATCAAATTACTTCAGTCACTTGACTAAGCACTTGAATCATATTATTGCATAGTCTTAACTGACTTTCACATAATGTGCTGTGGTAAGTTGGGGAAAGTTATTATCAAGTTTTCTGTATTGCAGTTAATTCATTCATGCACTGAAGTTACTATTTAATTATAAATTGTAAAATCCAGGGACTAAAAGAAAATTCACAAAATTCAGAGAATCATGGCATCAACATGTTAGAGCAATTACTTTTGTCTAAAACAATCCTGGCCAATAGTCCATTCCATATGTAGGAACTAGAATTTAACAAAGGACAAACTGAGGCAATTCTCTGAGTGAGATGTCCTTTGTAGCAAAGGGTATGTAACCGGATAAGAAGGAGGTCTCATTGGCTAGCTTGAACTTAAAGACCCAGGGAAATGGCCAAAAGTGTTTTGAACCCTGGTGTGTCTTTCTTCTGATTGGGTTTAACAATTCAACATTTGGATCTCCTTGGACATGGGCTACTATACCACACTCCCTACCTAGTCTTTGGAGGGGAAAAAGCAAGACGCCCCTGTGGCTTCTATTGGTCAAGTTGATCAAATGCAAGCCTAAAAATATATTTTAGGGATAACCTAAACAAGGTAAGCACAAACAGCTCAGAAATGAGAAAAGACACTCTCACGTTTTCTCTGAAGAACTTTGATATTGATTGTGATCTAATAGAGGCACTGTCAGAGGATGACCCAGAATGGCATTCCCGCATAAAAGAAGACACTGTGTTTTATGAGAAAAGTAGAATTACAATAATTCAAAAGCAATGTGAGATGAGTAAATTTATAGATATCTACAGTTCATACATTCATACAGAATATTTGTGTTCAACCTGTGTGAATAAGAAATTAAGATTCTTATATGAGTAAGTTCACTGGAGCCTGTATGAGAACATGTCCTTCCCCCCCGGAACATGTCCTGTGTGATTTGACCGCGTTCTTAGAGTCCCAGGAACTAGCCATTCCTTGGAACATAAACAGCACTGAAAAGAACGGGCTGTTCTCACAGTGCTGACCTTAGTTATGTTGTTTCTTGCAGCCCCATATGACATCTTCCTAATGTCATAACAATTACTGACTTCTTATGCTCATGATAAGAACTCTGGGATCCTTTCCAATTGAACTTGGCAACAAACCTTTTGTTCTCCCCTATAAATATCCTAAGATTCCAATCATTCATTAGAAGAAGAAGAAGAAGAAGAAGAAGAAGAAGAAGAAGAAAGAAGAAGAAGAAGAAGAAGAAAGAAGAAGAAGAAGAAAGAAGAAGAAGAAGAAGAAGAAGAAGAAGAAGAAGAAGAAGAAGAAAGAAGAAGAAAGGGACTCTCACCCATGGAGAAGATTTTCTGCTTGGAGCCCTTTCCCATTCAGGACTCAAAGAATGCTGTTGAATCAGAATTCTCCAGCCAAGGTGATTAAGAATTGGTGCTCCCCAATTGTTGATGTTTTCTTTATCTTTCTCTTCTATTTTTGTTGTAGTATTAATAATCCTTTCATATATATAATATATATACATATATACTATATATTATTTTCTGTATTGAATATTATTGTAATCAATCTATTCCTTGCATTATTAAAATACTTTCATTTTCAACTGGAAGGAATTGGAACCTCATTAAAATCACAATACACTGTGGTAAAGCCTTTTGAGTGCAAACTTATCTGTTCTACTAAAGTTAGAGGTACTCTACTTTGATCCTAATTTCCTGATGTCATTTTTGTTCCTTTATAATTACAAAAGAAAACAAACAAACAGAGGTCAGGGACCCCACCCAATTAAATTAATGAATAGATAGCTTAGGGGCTGGGAGTAATTACCTTAATTCTATTATGCTCTTCAGAAAAACTGCCTGATTTTCAGAAGTTGGGGTCTGAGGACATAGATTTACACAGAAATGTTGAGAACAAATACATTTTAATATAAATTTCCCTCACATAAAATACACCAAAATGATGACCCTGGTTATTTTAAAGCTTCAATTAGAAATAGGATTTAAAAGGAAGGAAAAAAAAATGACTATTTGCTCAGACAACTTTTTCAACTTTTAGATAGTTTACAATTGGGAAAAATTGGTTTTTACCCCACTCCTTTCAAACCTAGCATAAAGTTGATTTTTCTGTAACTTTTATATAGGGCTCCTAATCCTTCTCTTTGCCAATGAGCAAAAGAATGATCTCCCTTCTTATAACTTAGAAGTCTTTAAGTATTAATAATAGAACTATCACATTCCCACTTAGTTATTCCTAAAATAAATAACCTCTCTTCTTTTAGCCAATCCTTCTAAGATATCATGACCCATTCTCCAAATTATCTTTCCATCATCTAAATCCCCCTTGTTTTGTCTACAATAGAATATAAATTGCTTGAAGCCCTATCTCTTTTTACCTTTTTTGTTTTATTTCCAGTGCTTAGTACAGTTCATGGTACAGGACAAGTACTTAATAAATGCACTTGATTGACTGATAGATGATTCTACTCCAAGAAATCATCCTTATTCCTTCCAGTCAGTATCATTCTTCTTCCTTCTCCTCCACTTTTGGCTTTAAGTTCTTTTATGTAATTATCATATATCATTTTGCATTATATTCATTTGTGTCCCTGCTAAACTGTGAACTTTCTGAGGACAAAGGACTCTTTTTTATTCAAATTATGCACCTCTCTCAGGGCTAAGTAGGATATTACACTAAATATTATTTGACAAATATGGAATGTTGAACTTCACATTGATTATGAAAATATTTTATGCATTTTCAGATAATTTAAGACTTCAATGGATTTTAAAAAGAAGCACACACACACACAAAACATAACATGCACACACATTTTTGGTTGGTTATTGCTTTTCCTTCTTGAAGAAGATCAAATTGACATCACTATGTTAGAGCCAAATGACACTATATCGGATTGTGTCTGATAAAACCACATGGACTCAGAATCTTCTATCACATATTCTGCATCTATATGTATACATATATATGAAAGATATGTGAATATCTGGAAGTATGTACATTTATGCCTATATACACACATGCCTCTATGTACAGCATGCATTTTACATGTTACATTACATGTTCAGTTAGCAATATTAGATGATTGTTGCTTCTTGGAGATTTAGGGAGTTGAATCCATAAAAAAGGGATGAGATTGAAGGCAAAAAGACTAATTAGTAAATTATTTCTATAGCATGCATTATGTGATGAAAGACTGAATGAGAGATTTGCCATATTAATGAAGAAAATGTCATAAATATAAGATAAATTTTAGAGCTAGAATCCATAAAATTATTAAAATAATTTAATTTGAAATAGATAAGAGATTCAGAATGAAGGATAACTCCAAATTTAGAACTTAATTTACTCAGAAGATCATGTGTTGTAAACTGAGGCAAGTGCTCTCTTGAGACAACTTATATCTCTTTTTTCTCCCAAAGGGGAAAATGCCCAGACTATTCAAAAAGGCCAGTTTTTGAGACTTAAATTCCCTTTTTCCCTAGAGGGAAGAAAACCACCACAAATAATGCCTGTGAAATTAAAGGAAGAATTCTTATTACAAAGAGTGGGGCAGTCAGTGTTTGCTGATAGCCTACCAGGTAAGGAAGAAGATATTTTACATATCTTTTAAACAAAGGACAGTAAGGAATTTAGGAAAAATGAAAGACTCAGTGACCCACATTGTCAAGGGCAGGGGGGCTAAGGAATTCCAAACATCAAAGTTGTGGTTGCTTTGATAGACAAATTACAAGGTTTTCCTAGTCCATAATCCTCCTTCCCTTTCTTAGTCCATAGTTCTACACTTGATAAGGAGATGTCTCCCTAAACTGGAAAATTCCAGAGTCCTATAACCAAAATTAAGAAAGTCAATCACCAAATGTCTCAAGATCTGCTTCAAAGTGGGTATGAGCTTAAAAGTCTTCAGATTTGCAGATTTTTCTACTCATCCAGTCAGTTTTATTATTGGTCACTTCAAAAGATCACTGATTTGTCAAGCCAATATAGTAGACCACACACTGTTCTTCTGGTTACCTGAATAATTGAAAGGAGGGTTCAAACAAATCACATTATCCTTAAGAGAAATAGGGAATTTAGCAACTGGGGATAAAAGGGAAGGTTTGTGGTGAGATTTGGAAATTGTTCTTACCCTAGAAATGCAACTATGCAGGGGAGGGGGAGTTAATATATATCTACAGTGAGATGTGATAGGACTGCCAAAAACCTACTGAAAGGTTTTGTTTTGGAGAAAGCAAGAAACTTTCCTTCTCTAAGAAAAAAAAAATCATGATTCTCTGCCTTTAACTTCACACAAGGAAAGGTGGTATATGGCCCTGGGTGGATTATCTACAGGATAGAAGGAGAGATATAGAATAAAAAGCCACAGTATGCAAGGGTTTTAGATGGGTTAAGAGACAAAAATAAGGACTAAGAAAAGGCCGCATGACTTACAGTATAGAATAATTTCAACCATACATCTTCTTCTTTCTAAATTGAGATTTCTAAGCTTTAAATAATTTAAGAAAGATTCTGATGCCCCTCTCCTAATTAAAGTGAAAACCAAACCTTAGTTTTAAATTAAATAAAATATGAATGTGATCTTGTAATAACTATATAAATAGTCCATGTATAATTGTCCATTTTTATATGTTAACAAACCAAGCTTAAGAGTGTTTAAAGAGCAAACTTTTCAAGATTTTTTGGCAAAAATAAATATTCCACAGCACAGACTAATGAAGTTCATAAGGAGAAGTCATCAATTGCCTGGACATTCTTAACAACTTTTATTCATGAGACATACAGGATTTAATTGACTTGCTATTGCTAATTATGATGTGATATTAAAAAGCCTCCCTGTATCTCAGTTTAAGTTATGCATAGTTTACAATTTGGTTATGCATAACCTCCTAAAGTTCCTCCAAGATTTCTCCCTGAAAAACATTGGTTCACTGTTTTGTTTGGGCATGTATATGTTTTATTTTTGGTTTTACTTGCGTGTGTGTGTGTGTGTGTGTGTGTGTGTGTGTGTGTCTGTGTGTGTGTCTGTGTCTGTGTGTGTATACATTCTGTCACTTTTGGATTATTCAAGTTGTTTTGGGAAAAGATTCAGGATCATATTAGTTTCCACTACCATCTTGGTTCTGTTCACTATACATAACTTCTCACTTTAATCAATCCTTTCCTATATCATTCAAATAATCTTTCAGACATAATCCACTTTATGTAATAGAAGTGTTTCTCTTATTTTACTATCTTTATAAAACAAAGAAGTCAATGTACATTTATGTTATCATCTACTGTCAAAATGATTCTCCAACTTCTCATCATATATTTTCTAGATACTGTCCTTAATGTCCCTTCTTACATGAGAGAAGGACAATAATCAGGAGAAGATTGCTGGATTTTAACCTCAGACCATTAGCATTTAGTATGTAGATATAGGGAGGAATCAGTTGGGGCAACTATGTGTACTGGCCTTGGAATCAGGAGGATGGGAGATTGAATCCAGCTTCAGACACTTGACACATACTAGTTGCATGACCTTAAACAAGTCACTTAACCTTGATTGCTTCACACCCAGGTCATCTCCAGTTGCCCTAATTCATATCTGGTCATTGAATTCAGATGACTCTGAGGAGAAATTGAAACTGGTGACATAGCACAGTCCCCCTCTCACTCAATCCAACTCATGTGCTTGTCATCTATTTACTTCCCAGATTTCATGGTCTTCTTGGAGAATGAAGGGCAAATATCATCAGTAGAGAGTGAGGATGTGAAGGTGGGGGATTCTGGTTTTTTTTTTTTTAATTCCAGTTGTCTGGCACACTGTTAACACACTGCTATCTCCACAATTCATAGTACTTCTGTAGTCAAGCTTGTTCTCTTCCCAGTTCTAGGTCACTACTTTCAGTCTTCAATTAATATTACAAACATTTATCAGAGGATTTTCTATTTCCTTATCATCCTAACAATCTTCTTTGAAATGTTGATGGCTTTATAATAAAATTTCAACAACATTGTTACAGGAATTGAACCTAGTCTCTGTGAGTCTTGCTGTATGCTCTCTCATTTAATTACAACCAACCAGAACTCAATTATACTACTACAGAAAATCAGATCCCATCCCAGTTTTTTCAAGGAGTCATCAAGTATCATTAATAGGTCAATGAGAATGTGATTTGAACACTTTCTTGAACTCTGAATACTCTTTTCCCCCAAATTGTGACAGAAATATTTGCTCAAGGAGAAAAAAAATAATTCTACAACTAACTTTTATTGAGAGGTGTGTGTGTGTGTGTGTGTGTGTGTGTGTGTGTGTGTGTGTGCATGTGTGTGTGAAAACCCTGATGTGATGATCAAAGAGCTAGAGTACTAGTTTTTTCCATTTCTCACAGTATTTCTAATAATTATCTTTAAAATGTGAACTATGTATAATAAATAAAGCAATTTCAATTGTCTTCATAAGGTAAGATATTAGAGAGACTAATGAATTAACAAACTGATTAATTTAAAAACAGAGAACTGTAATTTCTAACCGATTGCATTCTCTCTTAAATCTCTTCCTCCATCAGTAACCATCTCTGTAAGGACTACACAAATTCATGCACAGATTTGTAATAAATCCTTTCTCTACTCACTTTCATTCCCTGTGCCATTGAAAACCAAAAAAGACAGAACTTTGTTCTAGATATGATTGTAAATTGTTAAATCTCTAGGCTGTAATATTAATTTGCCAAAGAAAAGAGGAAATTATTAAAGGATATCAGAATTTGAGTATATCCCCTAGTCCATGTAACAGGGACTAATATCCAGCTAGATGCATTTCTGTCTATTCAGAAGTAATATAGAGAAGAGAATGAAACTGGTGAAATATAAACTGAATATCATTGGAGAATACTGAAAAGACTTTAGGGTTCAACTCCTAGAAAAAACACAATAAAGGGGAATGAGTCAGAAAATGAGCAATAAGGCAATATAATGGATAGGAAAAGACTGAAATTAATGAAGATATCAGGAAGATAAAAGCTAAGTTGAAGACCTTGAGCTTTAGCATGTTAACTAATAGGAAAGAAATTAATAACAGTCAAGACTGAGGCCTTGAGATCAAATGAATTAATTGATCTTTTAATATTTATCACAAGCAATGGAAAATGAAAGAGTACATGATGAAGCAAAGGACCCTGTATGTTCCCAAGAGAACATGCAACCATTTCAGAAAGTTCCCAAATATTTTAAAAACAAAATAAAAATTTGAAAACAGAATTTATAGTATATTCAAAAGAAATAACTGGCCTAATAAAGATATTAAAATATATGTTGCACTTTTCATCAGAATAAGAGAAAGGAATGAACAATCAATTGAAAATACAAATAAATAGAAGAAAAAAATCTGGAAGAAAAAAGCAAACGTTAACAATGGTTATGATTACAGGTGTAAGTATTACAGTTCTCCCCAAATAATATGGCAAATAAAAATAGTGTAATATCAAAAATGTAAGAAACCAATGTTCAGAATAACTAAGCACAGGAAAATAAATCAAAAGAATATACTACCTCTAAGAGAAAAAAGAATAAAGAAAAAGGCCATAATACTATAAATCCTGAAGCAAATGCTATTAAATTGACAAAGTTTTGGAGAAAAATCAAATACTTGAGACATTCAGTAGAAATGACTTCAAATATAAAAGAGATGCATATTATAAAGCAAAATACTTTTCTGAACCAATGGAAATCCATCAGGCTGCTTTTGGGAAACCAAAACCTTTGGGTTCTGGGGAGCATTGTATATACTGATGACTTGTTCATCAAGGACAGCTTTGGCTATATCACATTGTTGTGCAGTTAGACTTTCTAGTGGAAGGTCCAACCCAAACTGATGATTAGTCCATTGAGAGACAGGTTTAGCTGTAGCAAGTTGTAGTTGCCAACTTGCCACTAGAAAATCACATACTGGAACTTTGCCCAGTGTGCTAGATGTCATGGTCCCTCACTGAATTGTGTGGGAAACCATATGCACAAGGCTAAGGATTCCTTCATCAGAAGTCCTATTTCCTATAAAATCAGGCCATGAAGTGAAATGGTTCTGAAAAAGGAAAATGAGAAAGATGTCTTTGCAAAACTTTCCCTTCACTAATATAAACATAAGGTGCAAGTCATATAATCATGCATGTGATGATATAGTCCTTTGTTTGATTACAAAGGATAAACATTACATAAAAATTCCAACCAGAAACTATTGGAAATAATGAAATAAATATTTCTAAATATGAAAGAACTCAAAGTGAAAACCTCAAATTGTAAATATTGCAAGACTAGTTACAAACATTTATGAAAATAAAAAATAAAACAATGAAAAGAAATATTCTAATTCTTCCTAGAACTAAATACATACCTGAGCAAGTCTTTTGATTTTGCTATATCCCAAATATGAGAAATAGTTTTTTTTCTAAATGGAAATACAAAGTTATCAAAGGCAATTAAAAATAAAAGAATAACAAAGACACAACTGAGATTTCTTTTTAAACTAAACCTTACAACATAGCACATATAGGTGGCATAAAGCTTTGTTTTGTTATGTTTTGACAAAATTGCTGTTTGGGAGAACTAAATGAATGTGGAGAAGGAAAATTGATACATTAATTAAATCAAAGATTATAAGAAAAGTGAAAATAATTCAGCTGATCATGAAGAAGAAGACAAAATTTGAGAAGAGAACAAAGTGAAGAATGATGACAAGTGAAAAAAAAGTGGAAAAGCTTTTTTTGGTGATTGCAGAGCACATCATTAAACAATTTTTCACATAGGATGTAAACAGACATGGGAACTTCATAAAAATCTGTGGAAGTTTTGGTGTTTAGAAAGGCTTTCCTAACTCTGAAGAACTGGAACCAGAGCTCCTGGGGATAACTGACTCAGGAGAGTGAAAAGGAGTGGAAACACATAGCAGATTTTATGACAAATGGAGAAAATGATAGTGGGGATGTCAGAGGGTAATAGTGCTCTGCATCATTAGAGACATGGGGAACTTTTTTTTTAATATGGAGCTGTCAATATCACTTTCTTCCATATCACCTGAAGTAAATACTATTTCTATGAGTGAGGCAAAAGAGAAAGATGGCAGGGGCAAAAATATTTAAAGCAATAAAATCAAAACTATTTAAAAGTAATCTGAAATAATGAGTCACAAATCAAAGAATAATTGTAATAAATAGAAGAAAGAGAAATGAGAAATTGAAAAAAGAAAACTTTTTCAGTAAAAGTTGCATAAAATGATATGTACATAGTAGCATGCAAGATAAGAGATAGGGGAGCAAAAGAAAGGCTGAATTTTACTAGACCACATAACTGTAAGGAGGGGAAGAAAAGAATTAATTACTTAGATAAAGGAAAGAATGAAAGTAAAATTAAAAAATTAGGAAAAATTTTAAAACAATACAAAGTGATTACAAATGAAATAGGATCTGGACTTCTTCAAAAGATCAAGAGTGGATGCAAGAATAAACTTATTGATTAGGTCAAAATAACTGATGAGAGAAAATGCTGTCTTTATAGAGCAAAAAAATATTAATTGAAAACAATGTAGGCTGCATATACTCAAACAGGATCTTTCCTGTTTTTCTGGATCACAGGAAATATCAATATTTCTGATATTCTTAACATTAGACAAGCAATATGTTTCATGTAGTATCACTAGCAAAATCCTGTTCTCTTATATTCATGAAGTGTATTATCATTCCAAACTCAAAATTAAATCTAATCATTCCATTCAATAACATATGCTTTATTTCAAAGGACCACCAGAGTAAATAATTCTTTACATAGTTATCCCTCCAAATAATCAGATAGCCTTTTATTTACTGATATTCTTCATTAGACAACCAAAATATCTCCAAATGAAGTCTTAGTTCAGATCTTCCCTCAACAATTTGAGTTATGTTCCAATAAATTATTGAAATTCAATTCTGTCTAATATATCCCTTTTCACTCTTAAGCACAAAAATTTCACTTATTTTAACATTTCCAACTTTTAAAGGACTATAACAGTTTATGAAAACAAATTCTTTTATTTGAAAGAGATTCATGAGAAAACAAAGAAGCAAAGTGATTTAAAAATGATATCAGTGGGGTGGCTAGGTGGCATAGTGGATAAAGCACCGGCCTTGGAGTCAGGAGTACATGGGTTCAAATCTGGTCTCAGACACTTAATAATTACCTAGCTGTGTGGCCTTGGGCAAGCCACTTAACCCCATTTCCTTGCAAAAACCTAAAAAAATGATATCAGTAAGTCATATAAACATAGCATTATAAAATGCTGTAATTGAGAAGAGTAGTAACATAAAAATGTAGAACCAATTCCAATTTAGCATATTTTATTAGGCTATTAATATATTCTCTGAAACACACTAGTCCTTGTAGATAAGGAAATCCCATTCTCTAGAAAAAATGAATCATGTACATATATAAATAGTACAGCAGAATATTTTGTGAGATACATGGAAAGGCAAAACATATTCAAGATGATGTTAGCAGCTACTCTGAGTTACCCCTACAACCCCGAGAAGCATATACATATATTAGATTTGAAAGGACTTAATGATAGACAAAGCCACCATTTAATCATTTATCAAGTTGAATGTCAAAATGTATTTCATAAATCCATTCAAGTGAAAAAATTTCAGAATTATATTAATTTTAAAAGAAAGGTGAAAAAATATTTGTGGTGACTACTATATACAATGAAAATTCTCAATGTGAATGTGAAGAGTCATAAAACCTTTATTCTGGATTCTTCTGTGGCCCAAATTCAACTACCTGCCACAAAGGCAAGTGAAGTTGCCAAGTATCATAGGTAAGACAAGAGGATTTCTACTAGAAAACCTAAATTGCTGGAAATCAGGGAATCTTGCTATCACAGAAAATTCAAAATGTTTCTTGTTATGCCTGGTTCTTTGATTGTTAATCAAGGGGAACAGACTCAATTTAAAGTCTCAGAAAGAACTCTCTGACAATTTACCCTCTTTTTTTAACATTGTCTGAGACATATCTTTTAGCATGCATTTTTGTGACTTCCATTCATATAATCCATTGGATATCTAAAAATAGACTAATATTTATAAATAGGAAGCAGGTGAATATCAAAAGGGTAAAGTGCATAAAATGAAGAAAAAATAATAGTTCCATTATTTGGATGTTTTGAGGGAAGTAATTTATGAATATAAAGAGTTTAATGATTATAAATAGGAGTAGCTGTTGTTCACATAAGAAATTTATGAATCCATATTTCAAAGGTAATGACACAACAAAATTCAGTAATATGATGAGATAAAGTATTGAACAACTTATGGGAACAGTCTGAAACTGGAATGCAGTCAAGAATTTATTAGAAAAGTATATTGTCTGGGGTGGCTAGGTGCCAGGGTGGATAGAGCGCCAGCCCTGGAGTCAGGAGTACCTGAGTTCAAATCCAGCCTCAGACACTTAATAATTACCTAGCTGTGTGGCCTTGGGCAAACCACTTTACCCCATTGCCTTGCAAAAAAATACTACATTGTCTATTTTTATATGAGGGGACTGTATATTGGGCATTAAAATAGTTCCCTTCTATTCCTATCATCATGCTAATGTTAAGGTTTATATTTCATTAACACTTTTGATGATAATGTGTTACGCTGGAACAGACATTTTTTTCTCTGAACCTCAATCTCCTGATCCCTAAGATTCCAGTTTGGAACCAGATGAATTGTCAGATTCTAGCTGGTTCTAAAATTCTATAGTTGTATGAGGTGGAATAAGAAAAAAAGGAATTACTCTAATTGACCAACACCATTCCAGCAGTGACTTAAGTGTCAGCATGAAAATATATGAAAGTCAGGTCTTTCTTATTGAATAAAAGAAGGATAAAGGCAATCATTGTCACCTGGTAGTTAAAGAGAAAGGCAATCGGTATTCTAAAAGATGAATGAATATCTTTAAGAGAAAAGTGATACTTAGTAAGTGACTGGGATAGGATTGCAACTGATGTTTCAAGACTCTAAGTTATACTTTCTACTACATGAGTACCTGTTTGGAAATGCACAAAGATTTCTTTTTTAAATTACAAGAGTACTCACATCTTAAATTCTCAGGTGAGTTGTTCAGTTGAATATGTCTTTGAACTGAAAAGTCAGTTTGTATGAAAGTTATCGGATATATCAATGGTTTTCCCTGATGCTAGAAATGCTTTAGAAAGATTTTGTGGGAAGTGTTGGTGAAGATAAAGAAAGCAGATAGTTTAAATAATGAATGAGGAATGATGTATTTCAGGAACTGGAGATTGGATAAAAAGGATACTTTACTCTGGTTCTCTAAATCGAGCCTAGTTATTTCTTGACTAACTTTTTGGTTTTTTTTTAACTCTGTTGAGAAACCCTAACTGATTTACTGAAAAAAAAAAAATTCAATTTCAAATTATTTTCCAAGATGTTCAAGGGATTTATTGATTCCCCTTTAAGTTGATGTTAGTTTCATGTATAGTCCTATGAATCAGTGTTAGGAAATTTGGATCAGGTGACATGAAACTAGCTCTAATTGAATTTGGGGAGGATATACTATTCTCATTTTCACTAGCCATATTTTTGGAGCTTTAATTTTCATATATTTCATGAAAGTTCTTTTCCCCCCCTTCAGTTTATTACGATTTAGCCTGCTAGGTTATTTCTAAATTAATATTCATTCCCAGGCAGATCTGGGACAGGGTCTTTATTTTTTTCTTTGCAAAGTTTAGAAATTATACCATCAGTGCATTTAAATAGTATTCTCTTTCTTTATGCATTGCTAAAACACAGAAAATGTTTCACCTTCATTTTGATGGTAATGACTTGATTCATTGAAACTTATGAGTAATGGGCATCATTACCCATTGGCATCAAAAATAAGTATCTTTATATAAATCAATTTAATTCTGTCACTATAACCTCTTGTATGCTACAAGTAAATAGAATGGGGAGAGGCAATTAAATGGGAGATATGAAATGTGTGAGAAAGAAATGAGGATTTTCTGAAGATGAAAGGGAAGGAGGGTTAAGATTTAACAGCAGAGGAATGAGAATCAGAGGTAGGGATAAACAAAGGGAAGTTGTCAGAGAAGGAAATAGAGTTGAGGGTCAGGGAAATAAAGATTTAGAACAAGAAATGACAGAGATGATCAGAGGTGGATAAAAGGTATTTATTTTATTTTATTCTTTAATATATTTGACAGATGTCTAGCTACTTTTAGATGAAGTTTGTGAATTTTTCCCTTTATCAGGCATGTTGACACTTTGTCTGAAACTTAAAGATTAGCCCAAAGCATAAATAAATTTAATTACCTTCCTTATATCATATGCCATTGTTGTCAGAAACAGGATGTGAACTCATCTCTTCTTGATTTCTTTTTTTTTGCCATGTTATCAGACATATTCTATATACTTGTAACTTTTTAATGAGTTTTTTTTTAAGAATGGACTGTGTTGGGGGCAGCTAGGTGGTAAAGTGGATAGAGCACCACTCCTGAAGTCAGGAGGACCTGAGTTCATATCCCAGCCTCAGACCTTAATAATTTCATAGTTTGAACTTCAGCAAGTCACTTAACCCCATGGCCTTGTTAAAAAAAAAAAGAATGGACTGTGTTGCCCTGTTATTCCTTTAAGAATTTAGATGACCACATATCAGAGATCCTATATAAATGATACATTTGTGAGAAAAAGGTTAAGTGTAAATGACATTTGAGAACCCTAGGGTCATATAAATTTATAATTCAATAATACATTCATCTATTTTCCTTATATTTTCTTCCTTATATTTCCTTATGTCTACCTCCTAGAAAATTGTGAATGAAATATATGCATATTAGATGCAATAAACAATAATAATACTAAAGATGAAACACACATTTTAACAGAAAAGTTTTAACTAACAATTTGAGATTTGGGCATAGATACCCCTCATTGCACTTAACATCCCAGGTGACGCATTAATAATTTGGTAGCTAGATAGGTCTTCATTAACCAAGAATAAAGATTTGAAGATGATCAGACGCTATTGTAGTTTGTACCATAAATGGCGCCGACCAACAATCTCGAGGTGTTATTCCCAAGACCAAATGGGCAGCTTCTGGGGTTTGGTGAGTCTTTGGGTTCAGGGAGAGTATGGTTGAAGGTCTGGGAGGAAGGTTATATTGATGATTTGTCCAGTAAGAGACAAGTTGGGATGTACTGTGATGTTACAGTCCAACTTTTGCTATTATAATCATTTTTTTTTTAATTTAGAATATTTGGTATGTAAACACTATCTTAAAGTATTGCTATGGTTTGAATATACTGTGCTATCACAGTTTGGTTGAGATGGGAGGAAAACTTATACTGATGATTAATTCCTTGAGGGATAAGCTTGAATATACTATGTGTTGCTATTTTGTCACCAGATATAACATATTGCTTCATTTCCCGACATTTTTGGAGCACCAAGATACCTCGATGATATAGGAGGAGAAATCATGTTACTCCTGTAACATCCAGGTCATCCCCAAAAGTTTTGCTTTCTATAAAATCAGGCCATGGGTGAAATAGATTCGAAAAAGACAAATAAGATGGATGTATTCCCATAAGATATCCTTCACTATAATAAATACAATATGTAAATCATGCTACCATTAACTTCATTGGTTTGATCCTCATCAAACACAAAATAAAAATAGTATTATTAAGTGAAAGACAAATTGACTGAAGAAATGAATAAATGACATGATGGTGAGATTAGAACTTAGAACTGTGTAACTTTTGGCATGTCTCTTAACTTTTCTTTAGCTTCTATTTCCCCATTTTTAAAAAGAGTAAAAACAGTACCAAACTCATAGAATTTTAAATCAAATGACATATATTTTGTGAAATATTTTGAAAATATTAAAGTATCATACAAGTACATACAAATTCAGATAATAAATGATGCCAACTAGCAATCTGGCAGTGTTATTCCCATGACCAATTGGGCAGCTTTTGAGAAAACGAATTCTTTGGGTTCCAGGAGGAATATGGTTGAAGGCTGAGAGGAAAGGTCATAATGATGATTAGTTCACTGATAGACAAGCTTGGATATACTGTGCTGTCTCAGTCCAACTGTTGCCATTATAATTATTTTTTTTAATTTGAAGAGTTAATTATATTTGGTATGTAAGCTACATCTTAAAGTATTACTATGCAATAATGTGAAAACTATACCTTCTAAAATAAACATGATGGCAGTATCTATTATTTTAGAAGATTTACTATGAAAGGTCAATGTTACTAATCACATCAATATCAATGACACAGTCTGTTACAAATCAATAAAATTTCTATGAAATTTTGGCTGCCATCTTCATATTTAAAGGCATATGCTGCTAATTATTTTGCATTTTATTTTATTTAATTTTTCCCAGAGTACATGTAAAAACAAGTTCCATCATTCACTTTTTCTTTTGTTTTTGTTTTTGTTTTTTGCAAGGTAATGGGGTTAAGTGGCTTGCTCAAGGCCACACAGCTAGGTAATTATTAAGTGCCTGAGGCCAGATTTGAAATCAGGTACTCCTGACTCCAGGGCTGGTGCTCTATCCCCTGTGCCACCTAGGTGCCCCTCATCATTCACTTTTAAAGTGATTTGATGTTATGAATTTTCTCTCTTTCTCCCAGCTCAAACACTGAGAAAGCAAGTTATTTGGTATAGGCTAAAAATGTATAGCCATTAAAAACATTACCACAATAGTCATGTTGTAAACATGAAATAAACATAACCACATTCAAAAATTTAAAAAAAAAGAACTCAAGAAAAATAGAGTTTTTAAAAAAGTACACTTCATTCTCTATTCAGACAACATCAGCTTTGCCTTTGGGGTGATAATATTGTTGAACAAACATCCTTCAGAGTTCTCTTGGTATAAGCATTACTGAGAAAATATAAATCATGAATGACTTACAACTGATCATCCTACAC
The DNA here is from genome assembly GCF_037893015.1 of Macrotis lagotis. Classification (NCBI taxonomy): domain Eukaryota; kingdom Metazoa; phylum Chordata; class Mammalia; order Peramelemorphia; family Peramelidae; genus Macrotis; species Macrotis lagotis. The sequence continues at coordinate 70,540,101 of NC_133658.1, forward strand.
TATTATTGTTACTTTGTTTTTTTTTATATATTTTCCAATTTATCTGTTCATGCAAGTAATTGGGAATTTTTTGTTTGTTTTGTTTTGCTTTTGTTATTTTATCTTTTTAACTGAGACTCCTTTTCATAATTTCCCAAAACAGAATAATATTTCATCTTAACCACATACCAAAATTAATTCAGTCATTCCCCAACTGATGGGCAGCACCTCAATTTCTAGGTCATTGCCATCCAAAAAGTGTTGCTCATACAAATCCCTATACATATAGGTCCTTTTTCTTCTTTTTCTCATCTATGCTGAATTATAGAACTTGTGGTATTGCTGCATCAAAGGGTAGGCATGGTTTTAAATTGCTCTACAGATTGTTGAATCCTTTCACAACTCCTCCAATGGCATATTAATGCCTCACTTTTCCTATATCCCCTCCAATTTGTCATTTTCTCCTTCTGGCCTGTTAGTCTGTCCAATAGTTATACCTCAGAATTGTTCCAGTCAGCATTTTTTCCTGTTTATAGTGAGTTAGGAAATTTTTAAAGTGATTTAAATAGATTACATTGATAACCTCATCTGAAAACTCTTTATATCTTTTAATCTTTTATCAATTGGGAAATGGTTCTTTTTTAATTTGATTCAGTTCACTATGTTTGGAAATTGAGGTCTTTATCAGAGAATATTGTTTTAATATTTTTTATTCCAGGGTTGCTATTGCTAACTGTATTTCCCTTCAAACTATTTCCCCACTCCCATTTATTCTATTCTATCCCTTCTTTTACCCTGTCCCTCCTCAAAAGTGTTTTGCTTCTGACTACCCCCCCCACAATCTTCCCTCCAGTTATTCCTTTTAGCTAACCCCCAATCCCTTTCTCCCATCCTTTTCCTCTTCTACTTTGCACTAGGGAAAAACAGTCTTTCATACTCAACTGCCTGAAGATATGTTATTCTCTCTCCAGGATAATTTCCATAAGAGTAAGATACACTCACTTTCTCTCAAGTCTCCCCTCTTCCATTCCACTTCAAAAGCTTTGTCTTGCCTCTTTTACATAAAATAAGTACTCCACTCAAACTTTCCCTTTCTCCCAATACATTCCTCTCTCACTTCTTAATTCCATTTATTTTAAAATAGTATTCCTTCATTTTCAACTCCCACCTGTGCCTTGTCTGTAGGTTCCTTCTAACTGTCCTAATAAATGAGAAATTTCATGAGTTATCAGTATCATCACCCCAGGCAAGAATGTGAGCAGTTCACCTTCACTAAGTCCCTTATGATTTGCCTCTCCTGTAAACGTTTTTATGCTTCACTTGAGCCTTGTATTTGAAGATATCATGTTCTGTTCAGCTCTGGTTGTTTTATTAGCAAAATTTGAATGAATGTTCATCTTTTCCCCTGAAAGAATACATTCAGTTTTGCTAGGTATTTGATTCTTGGTTGTAATCCTAAACTCCTTTGCCTTCCGGAGTATAATATTCCAAGTCCTATAGTCCCATAAAATAGAAGCTGCTAAATCCTGCTTAATCCTAAGACTCCATGATATTTCAACTGCTTCTTTCTGAATGCTTGCAATATTTTCTCCTTGATTTAAAAGCTCTGAAATTTGACTATTATATTCCTGGAAGTTTACCTTTTGGGATCTCTTTGAGGAAATTATCAGTAGATTCTTTCAATGACTATTGTACCCTCTGCTTCTAGAATATCAGGGCATTTTTCCTTAATAAATTGTTTGAAAAATGATGCCTAAACTATTTTTTTGGTCACAGTTTTCAGGTAGTCTAATAATTTTAAAATTATCTCTCCTGGAACTATTGTCCAGATCAGTTGTTTTTCCACTAAGATACTTGACATTTTTTAGTAGTTAAAAATATGGAGTGCTTCACAAATTTGCATGTCATCCTCATACAGGGGCCATGCTAATCTTCTTGTATCACTCCAATTTTAGTATAATATACTGCTGAAGTGATCCCCATATACTGTAAATTTTGTGCTTGAGATGTGACTGAGATTAAAAAAGACTTGCTTGACAGTTTTCATATTTGAATGTACACATATAACTAAAACATGCATATAATAAGTGTTATAGCTACATTCATGGAAGTCATTTAACCCAGTTTCCCTCAGTTTCCTCATCTGTAAATTCAGTAGAAAAAGAAAAGTTCAGTGTCTTTCCAAGAAAATTTGAAATGGGTTCACTAAATTAGACACATTGAAACAGCAAAATGTGAACATGTATGATAATAATTTTATTTACCCAAAATGCTATAGAAATAAATTAGAAAAAATAGAAATAGCATTTTAAGGTTGCTTTTCCCCTTGAGAACTATTGTTGAGGACAGACCCAAGTAAAACTCCCTTTTAAATTTCTCCCCATTATTGAACAGCATCCAGTGAGAGGGTAGTTTTCTTCTTACTAGAAATCTTCTCTTAAAAATCAATAGTAGGGTCATATAGGTTGCACAGTGGATAGAGCACAGACCCTGGGGTCAGGAGGGACTATGTTCACGTTTGACCTCAGACACAATAATTATATAGCTGTGTGACCTTGGGCAAATCACTCAGCTCCATTGCCTTGCAAAAAAAATCCAAAAAAATTCATTAAAAAAGTCAATAGTAGGTGAATCTTATCATGACACTCTTGGATAGAAGCCTTTTCCATGTAATATGAATTCACAAAAAATTTTAGACCTTTATTTCTAATAATCTTATCAACTTGGGTTATTTCTCTGATTCATTTTAGAAATGCAATAATTAGCTCAGACTAGAAGATCACTTTATCTAATAGCCTCTGCTCTTCCAAGTACATGGGAATAAGACACAAGCAAAAGTACATTCTCATAGCTTCAGCTTTGACTTTCTGCATCAATTCACACAAAAAAGTCTCTTTAGGAGGCAATTTCATTCAAATTAATAACAGGATTCATCAGAGGATATTCAGTCCTTTCTTTTTAACCATCTTGTATATGGAATTAAATAGATTTCACTTCTCAATAGCATCCTTTCATAAGATGGAAGAAACTTGTCAATCAGATTACAAGAATCAGAGGAATTACAGGAATTATAATAGGTTAAATGTTTCTAACTTTTGCAGAAGAGAACTTGGTTTTAGTGGTGTGACCTATTCAATTACCTTGTTTCTGAGTTTGGATACTGTCTGTCTCTTTTCTGAGATAGCAGGCTCTCTATTGGTGGTGCTTGCAGTAGGTAGAGCTTAGACTCAGCCTTTGGGGGTTTTGTTGACTTACTAGCATTCAGGAGCCTCAAGGCATTTCTCTCTTGTCAGTCTCTATGAACCCAAGCTGTTGACATTTAGTGACTACATCAGGAAAATCAACACTAACAAGAGATACCCTGCAATAGTTTGATAATTGTAAATTCCACACCGCTAAGACAAAAATAAAAATAAGCATTTGCTTGGTTCCCTTTTTTCCACAATGATGATTGATAGAATAATAATAGCTAGCATTTATATAGTGCTTATTTTTGCTAAGGAATTTATAGTCCTTATCATATTTGTTAGAACTCTAGAAAGTAGATGCTATTATGATCTCTATTTTACAAATGATATAGTTAAAGCAGACAAAGATTAAATGAGTTGACTAATGCCTCACAACTGGGAAGTCTTGGAGTTAGTTTTGAACTCATAGTTTTTTGTCTCTAGGTCAGGTAGTTCATCCATGGTGCCACATCAGTTGCTCTAATGATGAATATTTCAAATAATTTTAAAAAAAATTTTCATGTTGTTTGATTTTTAACCTTAGAATCATGTCTTGAAACCCTACCCCATACCATATTTCAGTTAATACATGAAAAAATGAAAGGAGGGAAGGAAAGAAGGAAGAAAATTAAAAAAAAGAAAAAGAAAGAAAATATGAAAGAAAAATAATCATCTTATTTACCTTTTTTTGAAGAATTTATTTACTTATTTATTTTGAAAGATTTTATTTATTTTGAATTTTATGACTTCCCCCCCATCTTGCTCCCCCCCCCAACAGAAGGCAGTCTGTTAGTCTTTACATTGTTTCCATGATATGCACTGATCTAAGTTGAATGTGATAAGAGAGATCATATCCTTAAGGAAGAAACATAAAGTATGAGATATAGCAGAATAAAATAATAAGGTAACATTTTTTTTAAAAAAATTAAAGGTAATAGTCTTTGATCTTTGATCAAACTCCACAATTCTTTCTCAGGATACAGCATTCTCCATCACAGATACTCCCAAGTTGTGCCTGATTGTTGCCCTGTTGGTATGAGCAAGTCCATTAATGTTGATCATCACTCCCATGTTGCTGTTAGGTTGTACAGTGTTCTTCTGATTCTGCTCATCTTGCTCAATATCATTTCATACAAATCCTTCCAGGCTTTATAAATGTAGAATTTATAAACCAAAATGAGTACGGTTCATTCAGAATGGAAGGGTTGGAATTTGTATATTTTAAAGGAATAACTTCAGGAAAATCATGGATCTCTCAAAATATTAGTGTGATATAATTTTTCTAGTTAAGTCTGTGAAATCATATTCAGCAATATCTGCACCCATGTTTTACCTTTCACACTATGTAAGCATAGTGTTACTAAATTTTTCTGAGTCTCACTTTTCACATGCATAAAATGAAAATAATCATTCTTTACATCCTTATCACAATGGATGTCTTAAGGCTCAAATGTAGTAATGTACATAAAATGTTTTCTAAATATTAAAGTTTATATGATTATTAAAAGAATTTTCATAGATTCACAGATAGCCATTTTTAATTCATTTTGGATGACCTTTGTACAATGGCAGTTTCCAAGAAATAGCATTGGAAAGAGCATCTTTGGTGGAAATTAAATAACTATAATTGCTCTTTATTTTTGATGCATATTTATTTTTGTTATACAATTATTGAATTTTAATTTTCCATTGTAATCTCATTGCAAGGAATCTCCTATCAATCAACACATTAATCAATAAGTACTCAGGAAACATTTACTATATTTTTAGGAACTAGGAATTCAAAGAACGAGCAAAACTATCTCTGCCCTCAAAGAGATTAAATTCACATCACCCAACAAGCAATCTAGAAATAAGCTTGTTCAATATTTGTTCACCTGGTCCTTGGACAACATACATAAAGATCATTATTGGTCTGATAGCCTTTCCAGATTACTAGGATTTGACAGTGCTAGCAATCCAAGGACTTTAAAGACTCTAGCTTTTCTTAATCCCACAATAAACATTTGGTGGAGTTATTTTAAGGGAGGATTTAATTTCAAGTATGATAAAGCATCGAAATTTTTTTGTTTGTTTTGGTAAGAGGGGAACATGCATGAAATCTTTCTATGGGGGGGATCCATAAGCTACATTTTTGTATAATGTTAACCCTGATCATATTTCTTCAAAGTCCATAAAGTAGGAGAAATGAGAATATACACGCTATTTAAAGTACCAGAATATAGCCTATTTGTCTTTATATTCTTGTTGTCTAATCCAATATCGTGCATAGAATAGGTGCATAATAAATACTAATTGAACTTAAAGGGTCATGTAAACTGACAGATCACCTGTTAGGAGCACAGTGGAAGACTTGGAAACCTTTAGAATGAATGGGTTAAGAGGACAATAGTGGGCAGCTGCACAGACTCTGGGTCAGCAAATTTCTTCCTGGCTCATTACCACCTGCAGATCCAGAAGGGCAAAGCTTGGCAGAATATTTACAATATATGTCTAAAATTCTTATGCTATAAGTTAAATCAGAGTTACTTTCAGTGATTGATAAAGAGCTTTTAATTTTAATATTCCATACTGTACAGGAAAGATTCTAGCTTTTTGATAGTGCATATTCAACATTTCCTTATTCTAAAGACCCTTTTTCCTCTAATATAGTATTCTGTGATCATTTTGTGTCAAAACCCCTTAAATCTCTGCTGAAATCTATGTATCATTTTCATAAAATTAATTTAAATAAATCTAATAAAATGTTATTTATAACAAGAACTCAATTATATTACAAAAGTATATATAATATGCATATATATGCTTAATATATTACATAGACCTCAGATTAAACTACCATTTTCAAATATTTCTAACACCATAGCATTCTACATTGAATAATCTAAAATTAGATTATTCTAATTTTCTATGCTAATATTGTCTAAATTGACATGAATGTGTTAAAACATCTTTTCTCATCTAAATAAGATCCACACATTAGAAAATCATGTTCTTTTCCCCTACATCCTGTCATTTTCCAATATGGAATTACAATAAGAAGAAGTTTCATTCTATTTTTAAAAAATAAAAGATTTATAACTGGGCAGACACACCAACTGTTCTCCCATTGGTTTCCACTCTATAATAATTAAGAGTCTCATTTCTTCTGTCCTTGGCCATAGACCACTGGTCCGTACAATTACTCTGGGCAGATTCAGCTCCTGGCTAGAGCACAGGTGAATTGTAAAAGAGAAAGGTCCTTCAGAAACTGTGAATGCTTCTTTCTGAAGTGGTATGCTGTCTTCAATTCCTTTTATGTTTTCCTATCAATAAATAAGAAAACTAATGAATGAAAATTCAACTTATAAACTCCCAAATTTGAACTGTCACAGACAGTTAATAAGATTTGCTTTCATGTACACAATAGGAAAACTTTGTAAAATACTTTCACATACATTGACTCTTTATGAACTTCATATACATCTTAAGACACCCCTAAGGAAAAGATTATTATGTCCATTTTACATATGAGGAAACTAAGATTCACAATGGTAAACTAATTCATGTAAATTGACAATTTATTTCTCTGCTGTGAGGGCTTTTTCAGGATTGTTCATTCCACATTAGATTTTCACTTATCACTTGACTTCCATCTGTGTCTCCAAGAATCTGTAGATGGGAAGTGGCTATACTCTTATAAAATCATGCTTGCAGATAAGCTAATGCAGGTTGAGGATAACTGCCAGGTCTCAAACCTTTTGGTAAGCAAGGGGAATTTCTACTACAAGTATATGAAGACTTCCGCCAATGGAACAGACAAATAAGACTAATGAGGTTCCATGGCCATAAAGGTAGGTTAAAACAGATGCTATAGAGCACTAAGAGTTTGGTCAGACATCAAAGATGCCAAGGACATCTTATAAGTGACTTCCACATTCCATTTATGTGGTATGTGTCAGTGGGTGGGATTTGAATCCATGATTTCTGAGTCTTTATTTTTTCCCTCAGCTCTAAGCAAGACTGAGGACATAAAAATAATTCAAAAACTAGGTCTTGTTTTCTAGAATGTTATGATCTAGTAGGAAAGATCACATATAGATTAATATACAAAACAACCCAGATATATTAACCCTAATAAACATTATTTACACATACACAAACACACAATTCTTTGCAAGGCCCTTTTTTCTGATATTCCATTTGTCATTGGACCAGTAAAGGATGCTTAGGGATATATGACTTCAACTATCACATATATTAAAGTATGGTAAATGTGGGAGAGGAAAAAAAAATCAATATTCTGGAGTCTTTTCAGCAAATACCCATGGACTGACTGATTACAGATTGATAAGTAAAAGATTCCTGTAGAAAATTGTTTCGCTTCTGGATGAGAAATAAAAGGAAATATTTCAGTATGCAAAGCAGCCAGTTGGTATAAATGTAGAATTTATAAACCAAAATGAGTACGGTTCATTCAGAATGGAAGGGTTGGAATTTGTATATTTTAAAGGAATAACTTCAGGAAAATCATGGATCTCTCAAAATATTAGTGTGATATAATTTTTCTAGTTAAGTCTGTGAAATCATATTCAGCAATATCTGCACCCATGTTTTACCTTTCACACTATGTAAGCATAGTGTTACTAAATCTTTTTGAGTCTCACTTTTCACATGCATAAAATGAAAATAATCATTCTTTACATCCTTATCACAATGGATGTCTTAAGGCTCAAATGTAGTAATGTATATAAAATGTTTTCTAAATATTAAAGTTTATATGATTATTAAAAGAATTTTCATAGATTCACAGATAGCCATTTTTAATTCATTTTGGATGACCTTTGTACAATGGCAGTTTCCAAGAAATAGCATTGGAAAGAGCATCTTTGGTGGAAATTAAATAACTATAATTGCTCTTTATTTTTGATGCATATTTATTTTTGTTATACAATTATTGAATTTTAATTTTCCATTGTAATCTCATTCAAGGAATCTCCTATCAATCAACACATTAATCAATAAGTACTCAGGAAACATTTACTATATTTTTAGGAACTAGGAATTCAAAGAACGAGCAAAACTATCTCTGCCCTCAAAGAGATTAAATTCACATCACCCAACAAGCAATCTAGAAATAAGCTTGTTCAATATTTGTTCACCTGGTCCTTGGACAACATACATAAAGATCATTATTGGTATTGTTGCATTTGGTGGAATAAGGGAGTCTTTCAAGGTTGATCATCACTCCCATGTTGCTGTTAGGGTATACAGTGTTTTTCTGGTTCTGCTCATCTCACTCAGCATCAGTTCATGCAAATCCCTCCAGGCTTCCCTGAAATCCCATCCCTCCTGCTTTCTAATAGAACAATAGTGTTCCATGATATACATATACCACAGTTTGCTAAGCCATTCCCCAATTGAAGGACATTTACTTGATTTCCAATTCTTTGCCACCACAAATAGGGCTGTTATAAATATTTTTGTACAAGTGATATTTTTACCCTTTTTCATCATCTCTTCAGGGTATAGACTCAGTAGTGCTGGATCAAAGGGTATACACTTTTTTGTTGCCCTTTGGGCATAGTTGCAAATAGCTCTCCAGAAAGGTTGGATGAGTTCACAGCTCCACCAACAGTGTAATAGTGTCCCAGATTTCCCACAACCCTTCCAGCAATGATCATTATCCTTTCTGGTCATATTGGCCAATCTGAGAGGTGTGAGGTGGTACTTCAGAGAAGCTTTAATTTGCATTTCTCTAATAATTAATGATATAGAGCAATTTTTCATATGGCTATAAATTGCTTTGATCTCCTCATCTATAAATTGCCTTTGCATATCCTTTGACCATTTGTCAACTGGGGAATGGCTTTTTGTTTTAAAAATATGACTCAGTTCTCTTTATATTTTAGAAATGGATCCTTTGTCAGAATCATTAGTTGTAAAGATTGTTTCTCAATTTACTACATTTCTTTTGATCTTGGTTACACTGGTTTTATCTGTGCAAAATGTAATGTAATCGAAATCACCTAATTGGTTTTTGGTGATGTTCTCCAACTCTTCCTTAGTCATAAACTGTTCCCCTTTCCATCGATCTGAAAGGTAAACTAGTTCTTGATCTTCTAATTTGCTTATAGTATTGTTTTTTTTTATGTCAAAGTACTGTAACCATTTGGATCTTATCTTGGTAAAGCATGTTAGGTTTTGATCTGATCTAAGTTTCTTCCATACTAACTTCCAATTATCCCAGCAGTTTTTATCAAAGAGGGAGTTTTTATCCCAATAGCTGGACTCTGTGGGTTTATCAGACAGCAGATTACTATAATCATCTCTTGCTTTTGCAGCTAGTCTATTCCACTGGTCCACTATTCTATTTCTTAGCCAATACCAAACAATTTTGATGACTGATGCTTTATAATATAATTTTAGGTCAGGTAGGGCTAAGCCACCTACTTTTATACTTTTTTTTCATTAAGCTCCTGGAAATACTTGACTTTTTATTTCTCCATATGAATTTATTTACAATTTTTTCTAACTCATTAAAGTAATTTTTTGGAATTTTGATTGGTAGGGCACTAAACAGGTAGCTTAGTTTTGGTAGAATTGTGATTTTTTAATTATATTAGCTTTACCTACCCATGAGCAGTTGATATTTGCCCAGTTATTTAAATCTGATTTAATTGGTGTGAGAAATGTTTTATAATTGTTTTCAAAAGTTTATGAGTCTGTCTTGGCAAATAGACTCCCAAGTATTTTATATTGTCTGAGGTGACTTTGAATGGGATTTCTCTTTCTAGCTCTTCCTGCTATATCTTGCTAGACATATATAGAAAAGTTGAGGATTTATGAGGGTTTAATTCATAACCTGAAACTGCTAAAATTGCTAATTGTTTCCAGTAGTTTTTTGCATGATTTCTTAGGATTCTCTAGGTAGACCATCATGTCATCTGCGAAGAGTGAGAGTTTTGTCTCCTCCTTCCCAATTCTAATTCCTTCAATTTATTTTTCTTCTCTAATTGCTGATGCTAACATTTCTAATACAATATTGAATAGTAGTAGTGATAATGGGTACCCTCGTTTCACCGCTGATCTTATTGGGTATGCCTCTAGCCTCTCCCCATTGAATATAATACTTGTTGATGGTTTCAGTTAGATACTCCTAATTATTCTAAGGAACAGTCCATTTATTCCTACACTTTTTAGTGTTTTTTAGTAGGAATTGATGCTGTATTTTGTCAAAAGTTTTTTCAGCATCTATTGATATATATATATATTATATATACATATAATATATATATATATATATATATATATAATTTCTGATAGGTTTGTTGTTGATATGATTGAGTATACTAACAGTTTTCCTAATATTGAACCAACCCTGAATTCCTGGGATAAATCCTACTTGATCATAATGAATTATCCTATAACTTGTTGTAATCATATTGCTAAGATTTTATTTAAGATTTTTGCATCTATATTCATCAGGGAAATAGGTCTATAATTTTCTTTCTCTGTTTTAACTCTTCCTGGTTTAGCTAACAGCACAATATTCATTTCATAGAAAGAGTTAGGCAGAGTTCCAACTTTCCCTATTTTTCCAAGGAGTTTATATAGAATTGGAACCAATTTTTCTTTAAATGTTTGGTAGAATTCATTTGCGAATCCATCAGCCCTGGAGATTTTGTTCTTAGGGAGTTCAATGATGGCTTGTTGAATTTCTTTTTTTGAGATAGGGTTGTTTAGATATTTAATCTCTTCTTATTTAACCTGCGCAATTTATTCTCAAAGCCAGTGGTTTTGCTGATGAGGTATATTACATTTTCTTCTATTTTTTTCTATTCTTTGATTTTGTTTAACTGGTTCTTGCTGTCTCATGGAGTCATTAGTTTCTGCAGACTCCATCCTTTTTTTTTAGGGAGGAGTTTTATTCATTAACCTTTTGCAACTCCTTTTCCAATTGGTCAATTCTACTTTTGAAAGAGCTTTCCATTTGACCAATTAAGGTTTTGATAGAATTATTTTCTTTTTTCATTTGCCCAATTGAGGATGTGAGAGAATTATTCGCATTTTGCATTTGTCCAATTGATGACATGAGAGATTTATTCTCCTTTTGTATTTGTCTAGTTGTATTTTCTAAGGATTTGTTTTCTTGTTGCAAAGTATTAATTTCTCTCCCAAATTTTCAGTTGATTTTTAAACTCCTTCCTTATTTCTTCAAGGAAGTTGTTCTGTGCTGAAGACCAGATTGTATTCTCCTCTGAAGTTCTAGGTTTCTCTGAGTTAGGGTCTTTTCCTTCCAAGAATTTTTCTATGTATCTACCTTTCCGCTGACCCTTCTTCATTCTGCTAAGACCTTGAGTTAGGCAGGGGCTGGTTCACAGGGTCTTGGGATCACTAAAGGCTTTACTCACTGACTGCAATTTCTCCAGCTGGCCAGTAGGAGGTGCTGTTGCTTTCTCTGGAGTGTCTGTGACCTTGATTGAGGCCTTCTCCCTTTGCTTGAAGGGAGGAGTTGGAGCTATTGAATTCTTTTGCCTTCAATCAATGGTTCTCTTTACTCTGGCCTGAGGTCATTCCTCTCTCTATTGTCAGCTGGGCTGGTACTTGTTCCTACACACCTGTGCCTGAGGCAGAAGTAGTCTGCAAATATGTGTTCCAGGAAAAGTCCTCAGCTGTAATGGAGACTTGGACTCAGAGTTCCTCAGAACAGAGGTGTCCAGAGATGGTGTCCTCAGCTCTCCTGCTTGGAACTCTCCCCCCAGCCCTGTCAGCAAGCTCCAGAGGGACAGCACCAACACCAGTGCCTCTGCTCCCTAGCTGACTCAATCCCCTGATGTCTAGACCCACTGCTGATGCAGCAGGTCCATCTCTCAGACTCCCTGGCTCCAATTCAGCTACTAATCTGGCTGATATGGGGCTGATCTGCCCTCTGAGCCCAGACTCACCCTCCTGAATTCCTCCAGTGCTGCTGCAGGAGACAAATCCTGAGGTAAATGTTCTTTCGCCTGGCTTTTCTTTCTAGATTTTGTGGGTCAGATTTATGTTAAGAGGTTTATTACATATGATAGATGGGGAAAGATTAGGAGACTTTAGAACTGTGCCTGTCTTCTCTCTGCCATCTTGGCTGGAAGTATTACATTTTATTTTAAATCAACTTGGTAAAGATAATTATATTCGTAGAATTATTTCCAGTTTACAAAAAACAATCAAATCAAAAAAAACAAATAACTTAGATTCAAGTGAATGGGACAAAGTTATACATATGAGTTGTTTAGAACCAGAATTCAAACTCAGATCCTTTGGTAATAAATCAAATATCAATGTCATTATATCCTATTATGTCAAGGTGCCATAGAATATTTTTCTTATATCTTTTATTCTTAAGTTTTTGCAAGGCAAATGGGGTTAAGTTGTTTGCCCAAGGCCACAAAGCTAGGTAATTATTAAGTCTATGAGGTCAGATTTGAACTTAGATACTCTTGACTCCAGGGCCAGTGCTCTATACACTGTGCCACCTAGCTGTCCACTACCTATCTTTTAAAGAAGCTCCTTAACCCATCAAAAAAATGAAAATTATTTTCATAGAAAAATATCATAAATGTCAATAAAAATTACAATCTAACTTTTATTATACTCCTTTTAAAAATGGTTAAGATAGGTGCTAATCCAATATTAAACAGTCTTTCTCTTAATAAAGAGCAAAAAAGTCAATTGTCATTTGGTTGAAATTTAAGTCACTGGAGAAATCATCACTTTCTTTTGATGTTGTGAGTCTTATAGTTGAGAAAGTGTCCTGGGGCATTCTTCCTACCTGTCTTTCATATAGAGTTTCTTACCATATCCATAAAAAAAGGAAACATGCTTTGAATGGAGAGATAATAACAGAAATATCAATAAAAAAGAACAATATAATTTTTATTATATTCCTTATGACTTTTTATGTTGTAAGCTAAAACTAGCAAAAAATATTTTATTTGCTCATTAGTTCAGTGTTCCATGGGATAAAACATTTCCAGAATTATAGAGCTTGCCTGTATCAAGTGATTTGAAAGAAAAGAAAAAAATGGCAAATCATAGCTCAGTTTTTTATTTCCATTTGACTCTGTGGATTAGATAATTAAGGGTATATAATTAAATGACATTAGATTATTTGTATATGTTAATGTGATGTATCACTGCACAGAATTTAGAGTCAGTAGACATACTCAATCTTTAATTTCAATAACTGTCTAACCTTGAAAGACATTTAATCTGTGAAACACATTTTTTTTTCATTTGGGAAATAAAGATAACTATATTTAAATTCTTTGATCCTAAAATTTGTTTTGTGACTGAAATGAGGTAATTCATGCAATGTGTTTTGTAAACAATAATGATATTTTTGTATAAATACATTTATATCTACATATTATACATGCACATATATCTATATACACACATACATTTATATATACAGATATATGTATTAATTTGTGTACATGGTTGCATATATAGAGAGTATACATGTGAAATTTTCAAATTCTCATGTTTGAATTTTAAATCTTTAAGTGCAGTTATACAGAAATAATTATTATATATTTCTATGCTTTAAAGATAGAATGGTTTCAAAGCTCAGACTATATATTTTGTATTTGACACATGAATTCTGCTTCAACATCACCAAGAAGGACACTTCCAACTTTATATATGTTTTAAATATGCTCTAATATTTTAATACTCTGACTTTTTTCCAATTGCCACTATCTGAAAGACTCTAAGAATGGGGAAATTAACACCTATAGCTCATCACCTAATTTTCAATTGCTCTGTTTGGTAGGAAGTATTTACTTCTATTGAATTCATTAAAAAATTCCAATCATATGAAAATCTTATGATAATGTATGTATGTATATATGTATGTATGTATGTACAAATTTGATGATCTTATCTATTAATTTACATTTTACTCTAATATCTTAGATTTCAAATAAAGTTCCTTGCAATGGAAAAGAAAAAAAAATAAGAGATCAATTATTCAACAATTTGCATCAATCATTTTCACTTGATTGAAATTAATATCTTCTGACTTCAGTTTTCACTTCTGAGTCTCTGACACTTTCTCAGGTCACTCCTCCATGCCTCAGTGAGCAAAGGGATCAAGAGATGGTTTAATGTCAAGAATCACTCTTTATGTGACTGGTCACTTCTCTATCTGAGGTTCAGTTTCTACTGATTTCAGTGATATGAAGAATTTAGAATACATGAACTTTCTAGAATAGACTGTAAGGTCTTTTCTAGCTCTAATATTTTAAGTATCTATGAATTCCAACTTAAAAAGAGCACCAAAAACTCAATTGAAAAATATTAATGGATTAAAGGATAAGATTAATGGATCTGTGATTTTATAAGTTCCGTCCTTCCTTATCAAAGATTAATTATATGAACGATGATACATCTGATCTAGGGTTTCTTGTCTTATATCATTCTTCCCCAATACTGTTATTTTCATAAATGCTCTAATAATAATACCAATAATAATTCAATCTGACTTATTCATTTTAATTAATAATCAGATGGTATTATTGTTAATGGTTAATGATATTATCGATACTTTACCATTATCTTTCATGAGTTCATCCATAGCTCTCATGGTTTCATTTTTAAAGAGTATTCAGAGAAAACATAGTAAAATGAGGGATGAAAACAACAGCAACAAAACAACTGCAATCACTTTACTAAAAAAATAGATATCCTGAATCAAATGTATTAGGAAATTAGAACTATTTGGTCATGGAACAATGAGAAATAAGTTGTCTCACATGACCATCTGTACTTCATGGGTTCAGTAGACAACTGCTAATCATCTTACTTTTATTGTTATAGACCTAGCTTGTGAGATTTCACTCATTATCTTTTGCTTCAATAATGTATTTCTTAGCTATATTTTTTCCTACTAGAATCTTGTTCATCTTTTATATTGCAATTTTGGCCAAATGTAGTTGAAGCAAATGAAACCGAACTGAGTGCCTCAGAGCCCAGAGGGAAGAGTGTATAAGATAGAGCCAATAAGTTCGCCTTCCAATTTCTGTTGGCCAAGGGCCTTAGACCTGCCTCATTTCCTCACATCTATTCACTAACATTGAAATAAAGGGACAGCCAGTGGCAAAATGCTGTATAGTTTGACTTTTTTTTTTTCAATTGAATGATAACTCTGCTTTGCTCTTATATTGTGCTACCAATCAGAAAGCATTTTAATGCTTTTGGTGGTAAGTGGAATATGGCACATAACTCTGGAGGTTCTGGACTTTGGAAGATTCAAGAAATTAGGCAGTCAGGTAAGACTTAGCACTGCAAGTTAAGTTATCTAGGAGTTGTACAGTGGGGATGGAAGTTAATTGGGCAGCAAAAACTAGACAAAATAAAAAACAAACTAGGTCCTAGTCTTTCTATCAGGTTCATTTTAGTGACTTAGACACAACTTCATTTGTATTTCAGTAGTCTTATAAAATGAATGGAAAGAATAAGATTTATATTACCTCTCATTATACTAGTTGCAAAATTAAATGAGAACACATGCAATTGTCCAAAGTGAGATTTGAGATCAGGGTTTCCTAAGTCCAGGGCCAACACTGTATATACTGTACCATGTACCAACTACTTTTAGACTTCTTAGCTATAGTTTCATATATCAAACCTTTATAATCTACCATGTAAAGTTGATCCTCCTTGAAAGAGAAAGAAAAATAAATAGCCAGAAGAGCATTTTTTTATTACAGCACAGAAACATGATTAGTGCCTAGAATGGTATATTAGAATATTAAATTTCCAGTCATGAAAAACCGGGGTCATTTTCCTTTTAGAGAGACTATGTAACCCTGGAAAAGCCATTAAATGTACCTGTCAATTTTATTCATCTCTACAATGTGGATCATATTACTACCTACCTTTCATATTAGATTCAATGGTATAAAATATGTAAATGAGCAAATATATTTACAAAACAATATGAAACTAGATTAAGTATAACCTAATGTTGCAGTTTTTAATCCTCTTTCTTGTCTCTGAATACTTTCTGGCATGTTTTCCTTTGTAAAATCTTGCCCATTCTCCAAATCAGCATAGGTGTCTAACAAAGAGAAGATGGTACCTAGCTGTGTGGCCTTGGGCAAGCCACTTAACCCCATTTGTTGCCAAAAACCTAAAAAAAAAAAAAGCAAAGAGAAGATGGAAGGATTTAGTATTAAGGAAAGTGAGTCACAAGTTAAGCAATGGATATACTTTAGAAATACCTTTTTTTTAGATTTTTCAAGGCAAATGAGGTTAAGTGGCTTGCCCAAGGCCACACGACCAGGTAATTATTAAATGTCTGAGGTTATATTTGAACTCAGGTCCTCCTGACTCCAAGGCCAGTGCTCTTATCCACTGTGCCACCTAGCCACCCCTAGCAATACCTTTTGAAATCTTCCCTCTTCTCCCAACTGTCAAGGAATCCTGATAGATTATATATTGATAATGATGTGATCTTTTAAGCATGTTCCAATTATTAGCATCCATTCACATTGATGCTTTTATATTTCTTTTAGTTAGCAATTTGTGAATCAATGTAAATATTTGTCATCAGGAAAATGTCCCTGGTGTTATCTATACTACATTATATCTACAAAATAAGCTTTACCCTTCCTCAACTGGAACTGATACACATCCATGGAATTGTAAATCATTTGCTGACAAAAACTTCCTGGTGGTCTTTTGTACAGGGAAAGGTCAGACTTCTAAAGAGAGTTCTGTGAGTGCTCAGCTAATATGTTAAATATTCATCGACATGATCTGAGTAATGTCATATGTTTAAAATAAATAGAAATTAGGAAGGAGCTCACAGTTGTGCTGAAGAGATAAACAGGGACTTTGGTTTCATAGAGCACCTCATCTGACAGTAGGGAAAAAGAGGGGTCATGCTCATCATCATCTCCCTTTATTTTTCAAGTGGATAATGCCACTTATGACAGGTGCAGATTTCATCAGTTTGATCTCTGATGACCCTGTGAAAAAGGTGAAAAGTAATGTAAATATATGTCAAATGACATCCATGTTCTCATTTCACCTTTTGTTGTCTGTAGCCAAGATTTTTCTGGACAAGAGGATAGAAAACATGTTTTTGAAGCTGAGATAATTTTAATAACTTAGTCCATAGCCCTTCAATATTGTTTATACATTTGGTACATAAAATTTTAAAACAATTCTCACTTATAAAATGGTTAATTTATTAGCTCACACAGTAGAGTTTGGGTAATATGTTTTTGAGGATCAGATAATTTAAGGGACTTCCTAAGAATTATACAAATGAGAAAATATATGTAATTGAGGTGCTGTTCAAAACTTTCCTTTAATAAAGAGAAAAACTTGGGCTTTTTAGCTCTCTCTATTTTCCATCTGTATTTCTGATTGTATTGAACTTCCTAGAACAAGACATCCCTTCTCCACTTTGAACTTCCATTTGTGTGTTGTCTTTCTCCTTTAGAGTGTAACTCCTATTACAGAGAGCACAAAACTATAATGGGCTAGTCAATTTGTTAGAATTCCAAATTTATATTTGTCAAAATGATTATTTTATGGAGAACTAACACAGGACAAGCACTCACAATGGGATCAGAAGAAATGATACCAAGACACACACTGAAGGTCTCTCTTAAAAATTTTAAGGCTAGTTAGGTGACACAGTGGTTAGAGTACTGACCCCGGAATCAGGAGGATGTGAGTTCAAATCTGGCCTCAGACACTTAATAATTGTGTAGCTGTGTGACTTTGGGCAAGTCACTTAACACCATTTCATTGAATAAAATTAAAAAAAATAATTTTAGAACTGATTGTGCAGCATGGACAACACTGGTGCAGGACCACCCTGTATGGCATGCCCTCATCAGAGGGAGTGCTGGGCTCTGTGAACAAGGAAGAATTGAAGCAACTCCAAGGAAACATGAGATATATAAGTTCATAGGAAATATTCCAAATGTTCACATGGACTACTTGTGTATGAGCTATGGTAGAGCTTTTTGAGCTCATACTGGTCTGCTCAGTCAGAGTTGGACATACCATAATTTGTCTCTAACATAGTAATGTCATTTTGGTCTTCTTCAATAGCAAAGGACAAGAATCAACCAACCAGATCCTTGAAGGCTGGCATTATCTTTATTTCCCTTGTTGATTCCCCAACTTTTTAACTCAATGCCTGACATATATTAGCACTTAATAAATGAACATAGACTAGAATTATTGAATTTATTGAATGAGATCTCGTAATAAGCTTACATATTTGCACACCTTAACAATGTAAACATAAATATATATCTTTTTAGAAACAAGATTCAAACCCAGGTCTATTCATTCCAATGTCAAAGACTTTCCACTATATGACTCTGATAAGATTAAGTCACTTTTTTTTACTTATTCTGTAGTCCTAGATTTTATACTTAATTGAAATATGATTTCTTTAGCATAGCCACCCCTCTGATGGCATTGATTTCAAACTTATATGACTTAGATAATTTCATGAATTAACATTGATGATGGTGATAGGTAGCATTTACAAAGTGCTTCAAAGTTTGCAAAAGGCTTTATATATGAATACAAATTTACATATGTATGACATATATATATATATATATATGATACATGCATGTGTATATGCATTAAGTAAAATTTCATTTTAGATTCACAACAACAGTACTGGAAGTTAGGTGCTATTATTTCTTCCACTTTATGTATGAAAATATTAAGGTTGAAAGAAGTTGATGAAATAAGTAACCTACCCAGGGCCACATAGCTAGTAATTGTAGGAGTTGAATTTTTATGTCTTCTTAATCCCATATCCAATGCTTTATTCATTCTTCAACTAGATATTTCCTTGGTGGCCTCTGAACTTGTAAGAGAACTCTTGGATATTAATAGGTTTTTTTCTTATAGGGGTATTTGGAAATTAGATAGAAGGACAGGATTGGAGTCGTCTTCTTTAGCTCAAATCTGATCTCTGAAACATACTGGTCCCATTACCATGAGTAAGTTAAATAACCCCATTTGACTCAGTTTCTTCATAAGTAAAATGAGTTGGAGAAGGAAATGACAATTTATTTTATTATCATTGCCAGGATAACTCAAAATGGTATTAACAAGAATAAAAACAACTGAAAATGACTGTACAATCAAAAATAGGGTATTTGGAAGTAGTGGGGGCACTTGAAATTTGGTTAGATAAGTTTGTAAGTCCTCACTAGACACCTAGGATAATATTTCTACTAGTACCACTTTCTATTTACACTAGAATAGCCACAGCCCATTGTCACAACCAGTTTTCAAAGCCATCTTAGAAAATCTGTTGGATATTGCATTTCAAATTCATTATCTTCAAGAAACTAGCATCATCTCTTTACAATGATGAGAATTTAGAAATAAATTCTTTGGAATTGTACTCCAAGACTACTGTAGAGAGGATATAAGGACAACTAAGTTAATATCAAAGTTTCTTCAGTCACAATACCTCAAGATCTCAGGACTACCTCTAAGTCTTTCATCTGCCTGAAGTGAGAGCACCTTCTACTCTCCATTCCTCCTTCCTCATTCAGGTTTATTGTTTCAATTGTAATTGAAATGCATTATTTTAACTTGGACTTTTTTTGTTGTCATAATTTTGCCTATACTTCAAATCATTATACACATATAAAACATATAAATAGTTCTAATCAAGAATTTTGATTATAGAATGTTACATCTGAAAGATATTTTAAAAATATTTGTATTTGAGATTTATAAGGGCTTTCAACAGCATCTAGTTTAACCCATTAGAAATTCCAGAATAACTTCCTTAAAAAAATCATTGCAGGGCTGGCTAAGTGGCATACTGGATAGATCTTGGAGTCAGGAATAGCTGAGTTCAAATCCGGCCTTAGACACCAGCTGTGAAGTCTTGGCCAAGACACTTAACTCCATTGCCTTGAAAAAATCCTAAAAAAAAATTGTTCAAAAAAGGGATTGCTCAATTTGTCCTTGATAACCTCCAAGTGAATCTTCAACCATTTAGTCATTCTCATCATTTTACAGAAACATGGACTCATTTCTTGAGAGTATTAACTTAATTCACTTAAAGAGGTCATGGGAAGTTTCAGAGAGAGAGAAAGAGAGAGAGAGAGAGAGATTGGAATAAAGTATTGCAGAAACAGGAAAATCAAATGCAATTCCATTTATTCCCTCTTTGTTGACAATGTGAATACAATTACGATTAACCCTTTCTTAGAAAGATGCCAAAAATAGCAATTTTTGATCCACAATTTATAAAAACATGATTAGATAAAACTTTTTAAAAATATTTGACTGAAACTTGAAAGCCCATACAAGAAATTTGTTCTTAAAAAAACGGATCCTCAGACAACCTCATACCTGACACATCAGTCAAATGACAGTTTGCCCTAGTAGTAAGGTCATTAGAAGCAACTTAAAAGGTCCATTTAATTCTATTCAATTTGTACTGGGTATTGGAAATACAAGAGAAAATGAAATAAAATTTACTTACTATGTGAAAAACAATATATTGAGTAATGGGAGAGATAAAGTTTAAATAAGTATCAAAACTCAAATAGTTCATAATGCAATGTGAAAATATGATATATGCACTTATATTTACAATATATAATAAGTTATGTTGGCTGTATATGAAAAGATATTCTAATAAATCCAAATCTCATAAACTATTGGTTAGGATTTTTTTATTTTTCTGATTGGATATAGAAACTAGCTATTCCCTTTCCCTCATCTGAAAAATACCATAGCTTTCTCTCCATGAAAATTATATAAGGATTCTCAAAATTTGATGATGATGATGATGATGATGATGATGGCGATAATGATGTTGAAGATAATCATATTATTATTAATAATAATAGTAATAATAATAATAATAATAGCACTTAATATGTTCCAGGCATTGTGCTAACTGCTTTATAAATGTTTGATCCTCACAAGAATCCTAAGATAGATTCTTTTTTTATATAACTATTTTATGGTTGAGAAAAGTGTTTAATCATATACTGGGGTCATAAATACCAAATTAGTTACTAACTTTAAATTATCTTGGAAAATATCTCCTTCGTTTGAAACTTCCATTTCCTCATCTGTAAAATCAGAAAAATGGGATTTAGGAGGTGTCTTAAAGGTTGTCTATGTGCCACCCTATCAATTTTGAATATAGAGGACATTGAGAAACAGAAAGTTCATTTATCTTTCCAATACCACAGTGGTATCCAGGAGCATTTTCAGGATTGGGATCTAGCAGTTTTAATTTCATTCTGTTTTCAGCACAGCACTTTGCTTAAGCTTCCTTTTATTTATGAATCATAAAAACCCTATCCAATTTTTTACAAATGTCTCATTTTATTCTCATTAGGGTAGCTAAGTAAAGCAACAGGTATAGTACTTGGCCAAAAGTGAGGAAGACCTGAATTGAAAAACCAGACTCAGAAACTTACTATCTGTGTGACCCTGGACAAGTCATTCAATCTCTGTGGATTGCTTCCTCATGTATTAAATTAGCATAATAATAATACCTATTTCCCATTATAGCTATAAAGATCAAATACCATATTTTAAAGTACTTAGTACATAGTAAATGCTTAATTAGTGTTTACTCCCATTTTTAAGATATTTTCTGATTTCACTGTTAAGAATATGTTTTATCCAGTCTCTGTTCAAATCCAGCCTTAGACACTTAGTAAATACCTAGTTGTGTGGCCTTGGACAAGCCACCTAACTCCATTGCCTTGAAAAACATATATATGTGTGTGTGTGTGTGTGTGTGTGTGTGTGTGTGTGTGTGTGTGTGTGTGTTTGGCACACTCGCACTGAATGAGGTATATCTTTTCCAGACTTTCATAGACATGCATTTCAAACATTCTATTATTTTCTTAGACAGGACTACAAAAGCAAAATGGAGAGAAAAAATATATAACAAAATAAAAACAAAACTCCAAGCTACCAATAATTAGAATTCTGGGTTTCATAAAGAAAAAAATAGCAAAGTATAAGGCAACTCTTCCCTGAAACTTAACATTTCAAAATATATATTTGAAAATAAATCAATAATATTCCTCCCTTTTGTATTCCCTGTGGATCCTTCAATCCTTTCTCTGCTTGCCATTCTTTAGTATTACTTATCTCACTACAAAGCTAAGCAAAAACGGTCAGGATGAGATATCACTAAAACGATCACTTCATTGTGAAATCTAGGCTCCTAACTAGTAGAAATATTTTTTCCTAAGTAATTTTGTTTTTATTTTTATTTTATTTTAACTCTATTAATGTGAATGGACCCTAAGGTGAGGGACTAATGGGGTTGAATTTACTCCTAGAATCAGGAAATTCTGTAAGATTGCCATATCACCAAAATGTCTGACTTTGATTCCTAGCAATAATTCATCTTTTTATCTGATATTTCCTTTTGATTCTCTGATCTATTTGCCTATTTCCTCTCTCCTGATCTCTTAGATCACTTCTCTAATTACATATTGGACATATACATATATATATATATATATATATATATATATTATTTTCAGGTACATAAATATATATATATATATTTATATACATGTAGAGATTGAAATAGGTATAGGTCATAGATACTTAAAACTCAACCTGATTAGCAATGAACTCATTATCTTTTACCCAAGCCAATTTTTTCCTCAGGTTTTCCTATTGAGGGCACTGTCATTTTGCCTGTCACTCAGGCTGACAACTTAGGTATCACACTTTATTGCTTATTTACTCTTATGACTCCATATACAGTTAGTTTCCCCTGGAATTTTTCATGGCAGTATCTTTCCTAAACTTTCTTTCAGCTCCAAACCATATGATCCTGCCAAATTTTGCACATGGGTCTCACTCTATTTCCATTAAGGCAATTACATAATGCAATCAATATTTTGTGTGCTTTCCACGAATCGGGCATAGGTAACTTTCTACTGTAACATTGAGTATCCAGTCCTCTACACCTCATGAAGGCAAAATATCTTAAATTTTATAAGTTTAACCTAGAATTGTCTGTATCCTTAAAGGACTTGGGAAAGTTTCTTGACTCTTTGTAAAGTCTTCCTCCAGTTGTAGGAGTTTCACTTTTTTCACATTCAATTTAATCACTAACAGACCAAGCAAGAATTAGAGCACATTATAAATTGTAAAATGAATGATTTTGATTATATTAAATAAAAAAGGTTTTGCACTTAAAAAGTAAATGCTGTCAAAATTAGAAAGTAGAAAACTGGGAAATAATCTTCACAACTAGGAGTTCTGATAAAGTCTCATTTCTAAAATATCTAGAGAATTGCATCAACTTTAAAATGTCACAACTGAAAAAATTGTCAAAGGATATGGACAGATAATTTTCAAATGAAGAAATTAAAGTTATATATAATCATATGAAAAAATAATCCAAATCACTTGATTAGAATGCGAATTAAAACAACAATGAAGTATCATCTCATACCTGTCAGTTTGGCCAAGATGAGGAAAAAGGGAAAATGATCAATGCTGGACAGGTTGTAGGAGGATTGAGACATTGATGCATTGCTGGTGGAGCTGTGAATAGATGCAACCTTTCTGGAGAACAATAAGGAACTATGCCCAAAGAGCAATAAAACTATTCATAACCTTTGACCCAGCAATAATTCTAGGTCTATATTCAGAAGAAATTATAGAAAAATGGAAAAGTCCTACATGTTCCAAAATATTCATAACAGCTCTTTTTATAGTGACAAAGAATTGGAAATTTAGGTGATATCCATCAATTGGGGAATGGCTAAACAAGTTATAGTACATGAATACTATGGAATATTATTGTTCTATAAGAAACCATAAATGGTCAGAATCTAGAGAAGCATGGAATGACTTCTGGGATCTGATGCTTAAGCCAAAGGAGTAGAGCCAAGAAAACAATGTACACATTAAGAACATTGTGAGATGAACAATCTTGATGGAGGCAGCTCCTCTCAGCAGTTCAGAGAGTTAGCACAACTGTATTAGATCAGCTATGGACAATGCTATCCCAATCCACAAGAAAAACAAAACAAAATGCACACATACACATTAAAGAAAACCACAACCCTTCAGAATCTGATAAACACTTCATAAAAATTATCTCATATATCTCTTCTCTTTACTATTTGCTAATTACTAATATGTAATAAATACCAAATATATACATATCAAAATATGTATATACAATGCTAACCTGACTGTTCACAGCTGAGGGGAGGAAGGTGGGAAGGGAGGGAGGAAGGAAATTTTGTAAATTAAAATTATACATGTAGATATCAATGACAATAAATAAATAAATTTAAAAATATCACTAACAGTTGGATTAATTTTTACAAAGTTAATTCAAGTGGGTAAAATTAAAAACATACAAGCATACTCTATAATACGTGGGGGGAGGAAGTATAATAGCCCCCCTCATAACATATCCATCTCTGGAAAGGAGAATGGAATTAGGTTCAAAGTTTGGATTATTTCCTATTTATCACCCTTTAAATTCCAAACTTGGTCTAAGATCTCAGCATTCCTGGTTTCTTTTTTTTTCTTTTTATTCAATAACTATTTTTTGTTTTAATTTTTTATTGATGTTTTGCTTTTCCAAATACATGATATGAAAGGTTTTTTTTAACATTCATCCATATGTCTATGCATATTTCCAAGTTACAAAATGTCCTTTCAACCTCCCTTATCACTGCCCCTCCCCTCAGTGGCAAACAGTGAGGTTCATATCATTCTGATACATTTGTGTTAAGCATGTGTACGTGTTAGACATTTATAGTATGAGAAACTATTAAGGGAAAAATATATGTATTATTATTCTTCAGATTCTGAAGGCTTTTTGTTCTGTTTTATTTTGTTTTGTTGTTCTTCCTCTGAAAGGGGATAATATTGTCTCTTCCTGGTTTCTTAGAACATTTTTGTCAACTTGGCTGGCTGAATGATCCTGACTGGAACCTATCTCTAAGACTGTCATGATCCCAACTCGTGGGTTTGATGGAGAATACCACCTGCATGTGATAGTGAGAAGGACAAATAAAGCAGAAGAGAAATAGTCCAGGATGTAGAAACACAAACACAGAGGAGTTAAGATAATTCCCCTTTCCTATTTCAGTTCATGACACACACACAGTACTATGTATGATCATTATCCTCTATAATTAGAAGGAAAGAAAATTCAATTAAGAGAGAATGATCTGACTTGGCAATTATAATATTCTGTTTTAACTATACAACCAACCAGAGGAGGGTATTCCCATTCACCTGGTAGGAGAATAAAAGTCCTCTCCTTCAAGAAGGAGGGTGCTTCCAGAGAAAGATATATGAGAACACTCCATAACCCTTATACACTAGCTTTAGATCATCTCTTGTAATGATCCACTTCTTTCCTTGACATCAGAACCATCACAAAACTCATCGCCTCACATCAGTTAGCCTTCTGCATATTCTTCTTGTTTCAATTCTCTCCCCTTTCCACTTTATTGTCCATGAAACTGTCAAGTTGATCTTCCCAATAGCTCTCTTTTGCTACCAAGATCATATATAAATTGGTCTTTTTGGTTTTTAAAGGAGTTTATACACCCTATTTCCTATTTTTCTAGGCTTCTAATAACTTATTCCTTTATACCCATGCTTACATACTTCACAATCGAATAATACCAGGTTCCCTGCTGTTCCTCAAACAATACATTCCACTTCTCTTACTTTTTCCTGTATGTTTCCCATGAGTGGAAACTGCTCATTTTCCCCAAGAGTGGAAACCTCTGGATTTGCCTAGAATCCAACAAATTTCAGCTAAAGTCTTACCTGTAAGAAACCTTTAGTGGTTGTCCTTATTCAATGATTTTCTTCTGATATTATCTCAAGTTGACCCTGAATATATCTTGATTTTACATAGTTGTTTGGAAGTTAGCTCCTCCAAAGGGATAGTGAGTTCCATCAGAATATAAATTGTTTTTGTCCATTTGCCTTTCTCTGTATCTCCAGAGCTTAATATTATACATGGGGAATTGCTCGATACATGCTTTTAACTAGAAAATGCTAGAAAAATCATTATCATTTTGCAGAAGAAGAAACTGAAACTTGGAAAATCAAGTATTAGACTCAATCATTTAAAGCCAAAAGATATCCCAAGTGACCAGCCAACCCATGTCTCTAATAGTACACATGAATAAATTGAGGTTCATAGAAATTATGTCAGACAACAAACATTCATGATTGTTTTCTGCAATTCAATGTGCTAAGAGTTGAATGTAGAAAGAAAAAAACAAAGATATGATAACTTATTTAAGTCATATGCAAAACAATGAACATACAAGATATTTTTGTGTTAGTGAAAAGCAATTTCGGAAAGGTGGTGAGTGAGCCTTCAGTTAGAGCCTGTAATTGAGTCTTGAAGAGAGACTTGGAATTTTGGAAGTGGAGCCCATAAAGAAAAATAAAACATTTCAGGAATGGGGATAATGTGTGAAAAGAATGTGAAAGATACATGTAATTTTATGTGCAAGGAAGAGGAAAGAGACCAGTGTCTCAGGTGCTTAATATAAACTAAATTAAAGGTAAGATGAACTCAAAGAAGGGAAAAGGTTTTAAGGTTTTTTAGAGATTTACAAGAAGGTCTTAGAGTTGATCCTATAATTCATAGGAGCCCTGGAAGATTGTTGAATGTGTGGTGAGGGTTAGGGGAACTGCGTTTGAGATCATTTTACAACCTGAGGGTAGAACAAATAGGAATTTGGAAGGGGAGGGGGCACATAAGACCAAGAGAGTAAAAAGAAGACATTCCGAAGGCTTCATAATAAGTAAGAAGGGGAAAATGCCAAAATTTCAAACTAGATTTTCTAATGCCAAATCCCTGAAGCATTTCATTGTTCTATGCTGCACCCTATTCTAACCTGATAGTTTTTTATTTTTTTTAGCTTGTCCATCTTTGGGTGTATTCCGTCTTTTCAAAGTCCTTTTTTAAAAATGAGGTATCTAAAACCATCCACACTAATTCAGTTGTTATATTATCAAGGCAGAGGACTGTAAGATTATCATCCTAAATTCTAGAACCTAAATGATTATGTTGATAGACATACCAATAATTAAATGTATACAGCTAAACAGATTTGCTTATCAGCACACACACACACACACACAATGAATGTACACATGTATACCCTCATATGTGACTCTACTATGACACTGGTTCTATTGAATTTATATTCTAACAAATCTCCAGTTAAGGCAAGATTTCCATCTCCTGCAACCCAGATGTTTTTTCCTCTTTGTCAACTTCAGGTAAGGATAAAAACCTAAAAACACCCAGATATTTTTGTTAAAAAAATATTCTTTGGGGGAAAGACCTGTCTTTCTCTAAATGTCCAGTTTGTTAATCATATGTATTGATTTTCAAACTAAAAAAGGTTATCATTAGTTCTCAAATTAGCTTTTTTCCTTTCTGTGATGATATCTGGTAATCTCCTACCTTATTGAAGCAATATATAACTTTGTCTTACAAAACTACTGCAAGATGCTCAGAGATACATTTCCAAAATAGAGCTTATGCTCTTAAGTATGTGTTAATTGTTTCTTACTTGACAGGAAAGGTCTAAACCAGAGGCACCCAGGGAAGACATTATGAGAACAGTCAGATTAGATTTGTGAGGACAATTAAGTCCAATTCTTTATGGCTTCCACAGCATTCTTATTTTTAAAATATTTCTGGTGCTGAATCATTTGGCTTCTGGAAAGAGAAAAGATATTTATTAAATAAACAAAAAAAGAACAAAATCATAAATCCAATTACTCATTTTTATAAGAAGTAATAAACTGAACAACTAAAAACAGTTTTAAAGAAAACAATTATTTTCTTTCTTAGTTTTGTGTAATATGTTCATGTTTGTACCTAATAAAATATGTTTGGACCTAGCAGACAGCTTATGAGAAGTAATGAAGAATGTCAACTAACATTTATATGGAGATTTAAAGTTTACAAAAGATTTTTCTAACAACCACTGTGAAACAGGAAACTGAGGCAGAGAGAGGTCAATAATTTGCCTATGCAGAGTTATATGGAGGTTTTGTGGAGGTTATGTAGGTATGCAAATCAGGAAATCTCTCAACTTTATTAATCAATTATTTTAATTGATATGAATTACATATATTTAAAAGATCTCTTGTTGATCTTAATTTCTGGCACAATGACTCAGAATTGCAGGTTTTTATGATTTGGGATGTAAGCTATCTTTCCCACACTTGAAGTATAACTTCTTAGGAATGGCCATCAGTTTTGTTTGTATTTTTTTCATAATACATCTACTAAAAGAATCTTACATAAGAATTGTCTTTCTGTCTCTGTCTATCTCTGCCTCTGTCTCAGGCTTTCTCAATCTGTTTCTGTCTCTGTCTCTCTCTGTCTCTGTCTCTCTCTGACAGAGGAAAAAGGAAGCTCATAACACAGAATATTAGCAAAGAAATAGAAAATTAGACCCAGGAAGGATCATAAAAACTGTGAAAAACAGTATTTTTTTTATAAATAATATATAAAAATGTGACTAGTAAGTTGGTACTAATTAAAAACTGATTTTATTCTTGGTGGTGGAGGTGGTATTGGCTATGGTAATGGTGGTAATCTTTGAAAATCTCTGTGTTTATCTTTTAGTGTACTGGTTCAGATTCTGGTATACATAGGAAAGTATGCCACAATTACAATTTGCTCAATTCCCTTACTCTATACCTTTCTATGAGT
Organism: Macrotis lagotis; assembly: GCF_037893015.1. NCBI lineage: Eukaryota > Metazoa > Chordata > Mammalia > Peramelemorphia > Peramelidae > Macrotis > Macrotis lagotis. Next base: position 70,569,069 of record NC_133658.1, read on the forward strand.
CAGATCATTTAACTCCTCTGTCTAGCTTTCCTTCTACCAAACTAGATTGATCCACAGTTAAAGGAGCAGGATTTAGTTCAGTAACCCAGATGATAGCTATCTGGTCAAATTCCACTGATAACTCTATGCATGGCTGATATACATGTTCAAATAACTAGATTTATTATCTTTCTTGCGAATATACTCACTTATCATGTCTCCATTCCAGTAACTGTCAGTTTACCTTATTCTCAGATTCTTATCTTTGATAACCTATCCCTTTACTCTGAGATTGAGATCTTATTTTGCCATTCTCCCTTTTGTACTTTTTTTTCTTTCCCCAAGTAATGGAATCCTGCTTCTCTCCCCCTCAGTTTCCATGATTGGATTTGCTTACCTAAGTTTTCTTGCTTAAAGCCTTCACCAGTCCCCTATTTTCTGCTGAAATCACCTCAAAATCACATCTTGGTATTCAAGGACCTCTACAACTCTGACTCATCCCTTCACTTTCATATATATGTTCTTTTCTTTGCAAAGAAGACTGGATATATATCTCCAATGGAGTCTAAATTACCACTGAAGGTTTGAAATTTCTACCTCTAAAACTATTAGCTCAAACTCCTATTCTAGTATGTTTTCCTCTACCCATAGCTTTGAATCATTAGTAATCTATATTCATTAAACCAAATAGTTTAAATGGTTTTTTGGTTTTCTCTACCCATACTTCAAATGATTAGTAATCTATATTCATTAAACCAAATAATTAGGCTAGGGTTTGTTTTTGGTAAGGGATGGTTGAAGATATAATAGGACAGAAGTATAATCATTTTATCCAGTACCTGGGGAGGAGGTCACTGACTCTTGAAAAAGTGAAGCTTTCTATAGTCCTGGGAGTGGGACAAACTTAATCCAAGTTTTTAAAGCATTGGTTCTTTCAGATTCACTTCCACATATAAAATAGCCACTGGATCAGTGAGTCATCAGATAATCTACTTTGGACTGGGTCCTTTCCAGTTGCAAGTTGACGGCATAATGGACAGAGTCCCACGTCCCATGTCAGGAAGAATTCCCTCTGTGAATAAAAATCTATTTTCAGACACTTAATAGCAGTGTGACTCTCGGAAAGTTCAGTGAAAGTCTATACCTTTCTATGAGTGAGATCATTTAATTCCTATCTGTGGAGTCTCCTGCCAAATTGGATGGATCCACAGTTTTAAGAGTAACACAGAAGGATAGCTATTAGGCCAATTTCACTGATCCTATGCATGACTGAACTTTCTATACCTCAGCTTCCTCCTCTGCAAAATGAACAAAATAGGGAAATGCAAACAACTCTAGTATCTTTATCATGAAAACTTTAAATGACATCTCAAAGAATCAGACATGTCTGAAAAAAAACACAACTAAATAGTCCTTCCATAGTAGCTCGCAGATTGACTGACTGATTTGAACACATGGACTCTATCTACTGGATATATGATAGCTTAGCATTTTGACATTATGAAGCTCTTAAGTTCTTAGTTATCTCTAATATAGGCAAAATTGACATGAGACATAATAATTAGTGGGGTTTTGGCCCATCATCTTCATTCCAGATCCATACAAGAGAGGGTCTATGCTTTCCACTTCTCTCTTCACCCCAAGAGTCACAACAGTTACTCTATCTTCTCCAACAACACTCATGCATTCTAGAAAGAGCCAGAATCAAGTGAATTCCACTTTTTATTGCATTTTGCTTTGATTCTGGATCCATAGTCAATCAAAAAGGATCTTCATTATCATACAATTAGTAGGTAGAAACCAATTTACAGAAAGTGTTGATGTTTGCTCCAAATTATATGTTGGATTATATCACTTTAACACCCTGCTTATATTCTTAGGATTTAACTCCTTGGTCACTCACCATTATGAACATATATTTCAGAGTCCTCTCTTCATGTGTGAAAGCACCTATCTTCCATCTCTCCAATTAAAGCTGTCTGAATGTTTGAATCTATCTGAAGAAAGGTTATTCTACCAATCAATAAATGAAGGTCTTAATCATTCATAGCATGGGACAACATGCCATAATCCTTAGTGGTAGACTCATGTTGAAATTTTCCTTTTTATCCTTTAATGGACTTGGAATTTTGGACTAATTTGTTTGTCCTTTTCAATTCTAGGTGCAGATAGTGAAGTACTCAACATGGGATCTGGAGCCTGGGGACTTGGAATATAGAATTCCAGGCCAAATATTATAGCTAGCCGAGCAGAATTTATGAAAGAGAGCTGCATGGCATCTTATTGAATTTGTTATCTGAGAGTAAATAAAGGCTTTAGGATGATTTCAAGATGAGGAATTTAAGATATTAGAAGGATTAAAATTAGCTTCATAGAAATGAGATCATTTTTATGAGGGCCATGTTTGGATAGATAAGGAATGCTGTTTGGGGAATATTGAATTTGGCCTGGAATATATTCAGGTTGAAGATAATTACCCCTTGAATGTCAAGATAGAAGACAACTACTCCTTGAAAGTTTGGGTTACTTGAGTTCCAGCCTCATGATAGGCATAACCTAGCTAAGAGACACTGAGCAAATAATTTAAACCTTTACTTCTTAAAAACAGTGAATTGTAGAAGAGTTGCTGATCTGTCCTGATGAGACATCTCCATGCTACTAAATGAAAAAATCTTATACAAGAAAAGTCAGAGACCCCAACAAAAATAAATATACTATAAGACAAATTTGTTTTCTTTTTGAAAAGCTGAATTGACTACTCTGACTTTTGGGTGAGGGTGTAGAGGGAAGATTGAAAAACATCTGTGAGAGGAAGTATCTGAACAGAGATTTAGGGGAAACTAGAGATTTCAAGAGATATGGGGTAGAAGAATATTTTATTTATAGGGAATAGATTGGACAGAGGGACCTAGAGAACAAAAATGAAACAATTCTGAAAAAACAGCAAGAAGGATGATTTAACTTTGCACTAGAAAGTGAAGTTGGAACTAAGTTTTGAAGGGGTTTAAATTATGAAAGAAAAAGTTTATACTTAATCCTAGATATACTAGTGAGCTATTTAATTGGACTTAGTAGTAATATGATTGAGTATCTGGGTAGGAAAATTTGGTTTTATGAGTTCCAATTTGACTTCAGACACTTCCAAGTTTTGTGATTCTGGGAAAGTTACATAACCATGTTTGCCTCATTTTGCTCATCAGGAAAATGAACTGAAGAAGGAAATGGCAAATCACTCCAGTATCTTTGCTCACAACAGCCCCAAATAGGGTCACAAAGATTTGGGCACCACTGAAAAGTAATAGTAATGTAGTCAGACTTGTGAAATGGAAACTTCACCTGGGCATTAGTGTAGAATTTAGAAAGGGAAAATAATAGAGACAGGAAGATTAATTTGAATGTTGTTATATTAACTTGGGTAAGAGATTATGAGGACCTAAATTAATGTAATGTCTGTGTGATAAGAGAAAAGTTGATGGGTTCAAGAATTGAAATGACTTAAGATGATTGTTTTTGTGGATTGAGGGAAATTAAAGAAACCAGGAAGACTCTGAGGTTGTTATTCCTAATTCCTGAAAAGATTGTGGGGCCATTGATATAAATAAGTCTGTTTTAAGGAGGGAAAGTTTTGGGAGTGTAAACATAATGAGCTGTGTTTTGAAGGTTGGCAAAATTTATTGAAAATAAGGTCTAGTTTCCCCCTTGAGTCTTTCATAGTTACTCAACTTTAGACATTTTGAAAATCAATGATTCAATGCTCCCTCAAATACGTGACCTTCAACATGAACTTTCTCTGCATATACACGATCTAGTACAATACTTATTTGTATCATTGTTTTCTATCATGTCATTTCTGATTCTTCATGTAGTACAACGAGGGCAATGATGTTAGAATTTCAATATATTGACTTCACTGCCAATGAGGATGAATCAAATTTTTTGTAGAATTGTTTACAGATATTTTTCATTTTCAACTATCTTGTTTCTTCTTTTCATGTCTCTGAAAGTTTATATAGTTTTTGCTCATTTTGCAGAAGAAAATACTCATAATTCTATTGAAATCCTCCATAAATTTTTGCTAGGAAATTTATTTTCTAAAGGTATATTATCATTGGTTGCAATATCTTTCTTCTTGATCAAGTCACATATTTTTGTTTGTTTTCCTGAGAAAATTATCAGATCCTACTGACAATATATGTGTTGCTGTAGATTATTTGCTCTTGAGGCAGCTAGGTGAGTTAGTGGACAGAAAATTGGACTTAGAGCCAGTAATACCTGAATTCAAATCTGACTTCATTCACTTATTTACTCTGTGCTACTTCATAAATAGATTAACCTCTATTTGATTTGGAAAACCACTCCTGTATCTTTGCCAAGAAAACCCCCAGGTCTATATTATGGCATAATACATGGGATTCCACAGGGTAAGAGATGATTGAATAATTGAACAACAACAAATTTCCTTAGCAAAAAAGCTAACTTTTCATGATATCTGCTTTATCTACTTCCAATTTACCCAGAAAATACATTATTTTAAAAATACAGGAAAGCACATATATTATCTCATTGTGATTCTTTTATTTCTTTTGATCTTGTTGTAACAATTTGCTGATGAGTGCACACCAACTGTTGATTAGAGTTTATTAGAGTAGAAGGAGTATGAACACTGAATCTGAAGGATGTGGATTTTAATATGACCTCTGGTGTTTACTGCCTGTGTGAATCAGACAAGTCACTTTATGGATCTCAGCCTGGAGATGCAGTAGATTGCTCTTTAAATTTATGTTGTGTCTTGATCTGTGATCTTATATTTTCCACAAGAATAGCCACTCACTTCCTAAATGATAAAATATGAACAATTTAACTTTTATGATTTTATTATGTCATTCATATGTTTTGTTCTTTCCTAATCTCTTCACAGAAAAAAATTCATAATACACATAAATGAGCACCATATGTACTCTAACATAATTTGACTTTACTCATTTTCTTTTTGATCATAGTATTTTCTGATATATTTTCACAAATACCTCAAATATGGCAGCATTTATTAAAAAACAACGGGACTGGCATATAGTAGGTGCTATATATAAATGTATATTACTATCCTCTTCCCTTCTCTTCTTTTTCCCATTCATTTTTCACTGTTCGTCCATATAAATCTCTTTCATTGAAGACATCATGCATTAAAGTGTATAGTAATTTAAGGTTTTTTCAGGTTATTCAAAATAATTGGCCTTAATATCTCCATCTTCTTCAAAAATATTAACATATAACACAAACTGCAAGTATTTTTATAATTTAATAGAAACATTTTATGAGCATTGTAAAACTAGAAAACTAAATATCCCATGAAATCAAATTTCTCATATCATTGAATAAAATGGACAAATATCACCAAATTTGCTTTAGTGTATTTCAGCCTGTACTCAGAGAGCAAATAAATTCTACTTCTGAGACTATATCTAAAGCCAGTTCAGACTAGTAGAAACTGTTGATATTCTATCCTTACATCCATAGTCTTGGAGAAGCTAATATTCTTACTCTGTCATGACAAGGTCTTAGAAGAGTGATAAGTTGAAGACACTTTAATTTTTCCCCCCAACTTAATGAAAAGATAGTTTTCATTATTTGGCATCTTTTGAGTTCCATATTTTTCTACCACCTTTGTTCCCTGCTCCCTTCCCATGGCAGTGAGCAATCTTATATAGGTTGTACACATATAAGTGTGTTTGACAGATTTCCATATTAATCAAACTGTGAAAGAATAATTAGAACTAAGGGGAAAGTAAAACATGAGAAAGAAAGAAAAAAAATAAAAGAAATTTTAAAAAGTAAACATAGTAAGCTTGTCCTGCATTCAGACTCTGGAATGAAGTTTTGATTGAGGGAGTGCTGTGCTATGTCACCAGTCCCACCTCTCCTCTAGAACTATCTGGATTCAGTGGCCAAATATGAATGGAGATGACCCTGGATGCAAGGCAATGAGGGATAACTGATTTGCCGAACGTCACACATCTACTATCAAGTGTCAGAGGACATATTTGAACTCATATTCTCCTGACTCCAAGACCAGTGCTCTGTTCATTGAGCTACCTAATGCAAGATAGGGCAGCTATATGGTGTGGTGGATAGAGCACTGGCCTTGGAATCAGGAGGTCAGGAATTAAAATCCAGCTCTGACACTTACTAGCTGTGTGACCTTGAGCAAGTCATTTAACCCTGAATGCCTCACCTCCAAGACCATCTCCAGTCATCCTGATTCAATCTGGCCACTGGACCCAGATGGCTCTGGAGGAAAAAGTGAGGCTGGTGAGTTAGCACAGCACCCCTTCATTCAAATCCAATTCATGTGCTTGTCATGGCATCACCTCCCTGATGTCATGGTCTTCTTTGAAAATGAAGGACAAAAAAAAAAAGATTCTGGATAGGTTTTACTCAGGATATGGATGGCATTTTCCATTACAGGTCTCTCAGAATTGTCCTTGATCACTGAACTGCTGAGAGGAATTGGTTCCATCATAGTTGGTTAACTCACAATGTTGCTGTTAATATGTACAATATTCTCTTGGTTAAGCTCACTTTACTCAGCATAATGCAAATTTTTCCAGACTTTTTGAAATCTGGCCACTCATGATTCATTACTGAGAATAGTACTCCTTCATATTCATATACCAAAATTTGATAAGCCATTTCCCAATAGATGGACATTCCCTCTATTTCCAATTCTTTGCCCTTGCAGAAAGAACTGCTATAAATATTTCGTACATGTGGATCTTTTCCCATTTTTGGTGATCTCTTTGAAATATAAACCTGGTAGTGAATTGCTCTAACAAAGAGTATGCCTTTTGTTTGTTTGTTTGTTTGTTTGTTTGGCAGTGGGGTTAAGTGACTTGCCCAAGGTCATACAACTAGGTAATTATTAAGTATTAAGTTCAGATTTGAACTCAGGTCTTCCTGATTCCAAGACTGAGGCTCTATCCACTGTTCAACCTAGCTGCCCCTGACTATTCCATTTCACAACCTATATGTATAATTTCAGATTGATCTCCAGAATGGTTGGATTAATTCATAACTTCACGAACAATGTATTAGTTTCCCAGCTTTCTCACATCCTTTCCAACATTGATCATTTTCTTTTTCTTTGTCATTTTAACCAATCTGGCAAATGTGAAGTGGTAGCTCAGAGTTGTTTTAATTTGCATTTGTCTAATGAATAATGATTTGTAGCAATTTTTCATATGACTAAAAATAACTTTAAATTCTTCATCTGAAAGCTGCCTTTTCGTATTCTTTGAAAATTTGTCAAAGAATGACTTTACAATTTAAGAATTTGACTCAGTTCTCTATGTATTTTAGAAATGAGTCAGAAATATTAGTTAGGTACCTTTGACCCAGAAATTCTAATTCTAGACCAATATCCAGAAGAAATCATAAAAATAGGAAAAGTCCTACAGGTTCCAAAACACTCATAGCAGCTCTTTTCATAGTGACAAAGAATTGGAAAATGAGGGGAGACCCATTAATTGGGGAAAGGCTAAACAAATTATAGTATATGAATACTATGGAATATTAATGTTCCATAAGAAACCATAAATGAATGGATGCTAGAAAAGCATGGAATGACTTACAGGATCTGATGCTGAGCAAAGTAAACAGAACCAAGAGAACAGATGCACATTAATAACAACATTGTGAAATGATCAATCTTGATTGAAGCAGCTCCTCTCAACAGTTCAGACAGCTAGGACAACTGTGTTAGACAGGCTACAGACAGTGGTATTCCAGCCAGAGGAAGAAAAACAAAACAACCAAAAACAAAAAACAATCTTTCAGAATCTGATGAACACTTTATAAAAATTATCTCTTATGTTTCTCTTTCCCTTAATCCTAATTTCTCATACTGAAAATGACAAATGTATAAACATGTGTATCAAAATTATGAATATACAATGCTAAGCTGATTGGCACTGAAGGGAGGGGGTTGGGAAGAGAGGGTGGAAAGAAATTTTGTAACTTAAAAATATATGTGTGCATATTGATGAAAAATAAAATAGCTATGAAAATTGTTTTGTCCCTTTCTTCCTACCTTTTATGCTTGGGTGCTTTGGTTTGATTTTTGTGATTTTTAAAAATTTAAATATAACTAAAAGTTATATAATCAAAGTCATTTTGGTATTTACAATTTTCTCTACCTCTTATTTGGTCATAAACTCCTCCTATCAAAATATATCTAACAGATTATTCCCTGTTCCCTTATGGTATCACCCTTTATATGCAAATCTTGTGACCATTTTGATCTTATCTTGGTATAAAGTGTGAGATGTTGGTCTATGTCTAATTTCAATAATACGATTTTCCCTGTTTTTGCAGCAGTTTTGTCAGAGTGGACTCTTATTCCAGAAACTCAAGTCTTTGGGTTCACCAAATAGATTATTGCCATCATTTATTAATATTTGTTTAATACCTAGTTAATCCCATCAACCTACTTCTCTATTTTTATCCAGTACCAATGTTTTTGAGAATATACACCTTTTAATACAGTTTTGAAGTTTTTATAAGTTTATTTATTTATTTTCACTGCAATATGTAAAAAATTACTTTTCAACATTCACTTTTTTGGGTAAGAGTTTCATTTTCAAATTTTTTTCCTCCAACCTTTCCTTTCTTCCTCCTCTTGAAAGCATATTATTTCATATGAGTTATACATGTATAACTACATTAACGATATTTCCATATTAATCATGCTGTGAATGAAGAATCAAAACAAAAGGGAAAAACATGAGAGGGAACAATGAAGCATACAATAAATTTTGAAAATTGAAAATATTACGTTTTGTTTCATATTCTGACTCCATAATTCTTTCTAAGGATGTGGATGGCATTTCCTATTATAAGTCCTTTCGAGTTGTCTTTGGTCAGTGTACTGTTGAAAAGAGATGTCAGTCCTAGTTCATCACACAATGTTCCTGTTAACTTGAACAATGTTTCCCTTATTCTACTTACTTCACTCAACAGCAATTCTTGTAAATTATTCTGGGTTTTTCTGAAGTTCACCAATTCATGATTTCTTACAGAACAGTAATAAGCCTACACTTTCATGTAACACAGTTTGTGCATTCATTCTCCAACTGATGGCCATTCCCTCCATTTCTAATATCTTGTCACTCTAAAAAGAGCTGCTATAAATATTTTTATACATGTGGATCTTTTCTCCTTTTCATGATATCTTTGGGATACAGAAGTAGAAGTGGTATTACTGGATCAAAGTGTATTCGTGAGAGATTTATTACTCTTTCTTCATAGTTTCAAACTACTTTCCAGAATGGTTGGATCAGTTCACAATTCCATCAACAATGCATTAGTGTCCCAGTTTTCCCTTATTCCTTCCAACATTAATTATTTTTTTTGTTTTGTTGGAATGTTGGCCAATTTGATGGGTGTGAAGTGATTCTTCAGAGTTGTTTTAATTTCACTTCTCTAATCAATAATGATTTTAAAGCATTTTATATGGATATGGATGGCTTTAATTTCCTTATCTGAAAACTACCTGTTCATATCCTATGATATTTATCAATTGGCGAATGACTTGTATTCTTATAAATTGAACTTAAATCTTTACTTTTTTTAGAAATGAATCCTTTATCACAAATACTAGTTGTCAAAATTGTTTTCCAACTTTCTGCATTTCCTTTAATCTTAGTGACATTGGTTCTATTTGTGGAAAAATATTAATAATTGAGTGCAATCAAAATTATAATGTTTTACATTTTATAATATTCTTTATGTCATATTTGGACATAAGTTCTTCCCCTTTCCAGAGATTACAGAAAATTATACCTTGTTTGCTTAATTAACTTAGGACATCAGCTTCTACGTCGAAACCATGTATCCATATTTACTTTATGTAGGTATAGGGTATAAAATGTTAGTCCAAGCCTAGTTTCTTTACATCAGATTTTGTCAAATAATAGGTTCTTAGACCAGAAGCTGGAGTCTTCGGATTTATCAAACAGCAAATTAATATCATCATTACTATACTCTTTCTTTTGTCCCTAATCTATTCCATTGAGCCAAAGCTATTTTTAGGCAGCATCAAATGGTTTTAAATTTACAATATAATTTTAGATCTGCTGTGGCTAGGAAAAGTTACTTTCATTTTTTCCATTAATTCCCCTGATATTCTTTAGCTTTTTTCATTCAAATGAATTTTATTATTTTTATGGTTGCATACATATTTTTTTTTAAATTTTTTTTGGCATGGAACTGATTGATTTAATTTAGGTATAATTGCCAATTTGATTATTTTACATCTGTCTACCCATGAGCAATTGCCATTTTTGCAATTATTTAGATTTGACTTTATTTGTGTGAAAACTATTTTGTAATTGTGTTCAAATAATTACTGTATTTGTCTCAGCAGAAAGATTTCCAAGTATTTTTATACTTTCTACAGTTACTTTGAATGGAATTTTTTTTATTTCTTGCTGCTGTGCTTTGTTGGTAATACATAGAAATGCTGATGATTTATGTGGGTTTATTTTGTATCCTGAAACTTTACTAAAGTTGTTTATTCTTTCAATTAGTATTTTTAGTTAATTTTCTAAAAATTCTCTCAGCATACCTTCATAACATCTGCAAAAGAATGACAGATTTGTTTGTTCATTGTTTATTCTAATTCTTTCATTTTTTTCTTCTTTTATTACTAAAACTAACATTTCTAATACAATATTGAATAATAGTGATGATGATAATAGGCATCCTTGTTACACCCCTGATTTTATTGCAAATTCTTCTAATGTATCCCTATTAAATATAAAACTTGCTGATGGCTTTAGAAAGATAGTGCCTATCATTTTAAGAAAAACTCCATTTATTCCTAAATTCTCTAGTTTTTATAATAGGAATGGTTGCTGTATTTCCTCAGAGGATTTTTCAGCCACTATTGAGATAATCATTTGATTTCTGTTAATTCTGTTATTGATATGGCCAATTATGCTAATTGTTTTTTTCATATTGAACCATTCCTACATTCCTGATATAGAATTGGCCCTATCAAAATTATCCTAGTGTTAAATTACTGTATTCCCTTTATTAAAATTTTATTTAAAATTTTTACATCAATATTCATTAGGAAGATTGGTCTATAATTTTTTTTGTCTATTTTCAGTCTTCCTGATTTAGGTATAAACACCATGTTGGTCTCATAAAAGTAATTTTTCAGAATTCTTTCTTTGTCTACTTTTTTCAGAGTTTATACAAAATTGGAATTAATTATTCTTTAGATATTTGATAGAATTCACATGTAAATCCATCAGGACCTGGAGATATTTGTTTTAGGGAGTTCATTGATGGCTCATTAAATGACTTTTTTTTTTTCTGAAATGGGGGCTATTTAAATTTAGTTTAATCTTTTAATCTGGGCAATTACTATTCTTTGCAAATATAAATCCATTTCACTTATTGTGTCAGATTTGTTGGCATATAGTTGGGCAAGATATCTCTGAAATATTTTAATTTCCCCCCTGATATTTTTTTACTCTTTATTTTTGATACAGGTTATTTGATTTTTCTTTCTTTTTTAATCAAATTAAACAAAAGCTTAACTCTTTTTTTTTGCTTTTTCATAAAACTAGTTCAGTTTTATTGTTAGTTCAAAATTAATAAATGTTTCCTATGATTAACAGAATTTCTAATTTGGTACTTAATTGGGAATTTTTAATTTGCTCTTTTCTAGCTTTTTTAATGGCATGCCCAATTCATTGATTATCTTTTCCTATTTTATTCATTTAAGCATTTAGAGATATAAAATTTCCTCTAATACCTGACTTAACTGCATCCCACAAGTTTTTATATCATATCTCATCATTATAATTGTCTTAGATAAAATTGTTGACATATCTTTGAATTGCTTTAAAATTAGACTAGTTTCCAATTAATTTTTAGTTTGTCTTTTCATAGCCCTTTATTACATGAGATATTTATTGCATCATGACCTGTAAAGGTTGCATTTATCTTACAGCTTTTCTGCATTTAATTGTGAACTTTTTATTTTTAGCAGATATTTATGCTATATATATATATATGTATGTTTATGAAAATACATATTATAATGTAGAGACATAAATGTATCAACTTATAGATCTTAAAGCATTATAAAATGTTACATTCTATTGTAATTCCTAGAATTTTTTTCATTAACATTTTGTTTTTCCAATTATGTACTATGGTAGTTTTCACCAATCATTTTTGCAAGGTTTTGAGTGTTACAATTTTTCTCCCCCCTCCCCTCCTCCCTGACAGAATATGCTATAGGCTTTACATTTGTAACCATGCTAAACTTACATCAATGTAGAATATATTTTAAGGGAAGAATCTGATTCAAAAGGAGAAAGAAAACATTAGAGAGAACAAAATTTGCACAGTACATAAGACAACTTTTAAAAATGAAAGAAACTAAGCTTTGGTCTTCATTCTAACTCCACAGTTCCTTCTCTGAATACAGATCGTATTTTCCATCAAAAGTCCCTTAAAATTGTCTTTCACTCCTCTACTCCTATCTTTGATGTTTTTGCTCATAAATATCTTGGTAGTTTAATGTCATTTTGCTACTTCGTGGTATCTTCTTTCTTGGTGGCTGTACAGAAATAACTTTTTTTCTCCCTTTTATTTTTTTTTTCAGTTTTTCTATCTCCAATTTATATTTCTAAATTGGTCTCATAATATTCCCCTTCATATACTACAGATTCCATCCAAATGGGAAAACCTATAATTCCCTGTATACTACACTCCATCTCCAGTGCTTCAATCCTTAAATAGATTATGTCAGAAACTTTTTCCTGTGATACTCTCCCTCTCCATCTCTACCTCAAAATCCTGCCGAATTCAGAGAAAGCACCATTTCTTATAGCAATTTTTTTGCTTATCCTCAAGACTATTTTATTCTTGGCCTCCTAATTAACTTTGTATTTTCTTTTTCAGCTCTTTTGTGTATACATATCTATGAATTTGTTAACTTCTAGAAACATATGAGTTACTTTCTTCATTTTTAAAATGGGAAAATTTGTCTGCATAGCTAAGGAAGTTCTTTCTTGCTCTAGACCTATTATCCTATGACATTATTTTATTTTTCTTCATATCAGCAGTACACCATGTATTATCTAGCATATTTTAGAGATCATCAAAGGTTTGCTACATTGAATTGCATTGATTTAAAATGTTCTTGGTTAGCTTTTCAAAACTCTAAGCAATTATATATTTCAGTAGTGTTAAAGTCCATTGAGAACAAATATTGTTTCAGTCATGATAAGAAATCCAAAATTCATTTTTCAGAAGCCATCTTTTTGCTCATCTGTTCATTTCTCAAACAGACTGACTTATAAAGCCCTTTGTTTCTATTGGAAACAAGAGAGAAGATATATCAAGTGTTCTGCCCATAGTAAATACTGTAAGTGCATAGTCTTTATTAGCCAAAGTCTTGGGAAGTCATCCCTAACATCTTCACCACAAACACAAGAAAGCAGATGTCCTCTTAGTTGTTAATGTGAGGTTCATAGATAGTTGTCCCATTAGTCTTTTGAAGGAACCCCAATAATCTTAATGTCTTTTATGCCTTTGTTTTAAAGTGTAATATTAATACTTATGTAACCCCTGTGTAAAGGGGATCTTTGATACTTTCCTGGGTTCTGAAAAACTTCCGAGAAATACAGTTTAGTTAACACCCCTAAGTCTAGGGAGAATGCTGAAAAATATGACCCTGAGAATCATGAGTTATACCATAAATTTTATCCGGGACTCACCTAATGTTCTTGTTAACCTTATCCTTTTGCTTCTTTCTGCAATATTTCCTGATCCCTCTTAAAACTGCCTCCCTCCCCTCCCCAGGTGCAGCTGGAGCTATGTCCCTGGTATGTGACTGTCCTGTACTACAGGACACATATTAAGACCTAAGGCAGATCCTGACCCCCTTCCATCTTTTATTGTCCTTCTATTTATACTATGTCACATGTGTGCCACAGTCTGACAAGGAAATATATATAACTGCTATTTATGCTTCTGTCCCCTGCTTGCTCATGATACCCCAGCCCCCCAAAATATTATAAAAACCTTGCTCATTCTATTCTCAGGGTTGTTAATTTAGGATTAGCCCCCCCAAAAAAACCCAGGTAAATAAATTTCTACTTCTAAATTTCATTTGATTTCCAACTTGCTTTTGGGGGCACAAGTTTTTTCCTTGTTATTTACAGGATATTTGCTTTATAACTATTGATCTACATCATCATTTTTCCAATTAAAAATTCCAATTGTAGATTAGGATAGGGTCTCAAAAGTCATCTGAAAAGAACCATTATAGCAAACCTAAAGAATAGCCACATAACTGCTTTAAATAAAATGGAAATATTACCTGCAGAGAAAGTGCATTTCACATTTTGGATGGGTCTAATTGCAATGGAGGTTTTATTGCTAGTTTGTTTTTTTCTTTGTTATATTAAGCCTAGCTTTGCCTAAATGAAATTTCTATGTCTCGTGCAGTAAACAGTATAGGTCTAATTCCTGTTTCACAGGAAAGTGTTTTGAATAACTGAAATCATCTAGCTCCCCATTTCTCACATGAATCTTGTCTTCTCCAAAATAATATTCTAGGGAGATGGACTCAAGAGGGCAGAGTAAAGGCAGGGCATCGCCTGAGCTCTCCTCCAAACCACTTCGAATATCTTCAAATACTACAGTGGTAAAACTCACCAAAAGACTAAGAGCAACAATTTTCTAATTCAACTTGGAAGATAGGTGGGAAGTGTCTCTTGCACCAAGGTAAGAGAGAAGGATAGTGCAGAACAGGTTACCAGAACAAAACAGTTCCTGCAATCCAGGAACATTCAGTGGGGCAACTGATTCAGTAACAGAATTAGCAGTTTCAAGACCTCTCAGTCCAAAGATTATCAAGGACATCTTGGAAACTCAGGAGGGAAAGTCTGTCACACTAGGATGCCCATTGCATGCCTCAGCAGCACAGACCAGACCTCTGCTGACCAGGAGTAGTTATTAGGTGCCATTGAATAAGCAGAGGTAGCAGCTCCTTTAACTCTTATTCCACAGAAGGAAAGGGGGTCTGAAGGGAATTATATCAGTCTCTTTACTAGACCTAATTCAGTACTCTGTTTCTTTACCCATACTCCTATCTGGATCAAGTCTCTGGTCACAATCCCAGGAAGAAGAACATTAGCAGAACATACCTTGCTGTTACAAGGGAGCAGGACACCATACTCACAGTTTCATGACAGAAAGGAGTGTTTGTCATCACTAACAGACCAGAGCACAGGACAGAAGAACAGTAAAAACAATCTTACCTTAGACCATAACACCTTGGAAGAACCAAAATCTTGTAGATTCCTAGAAATATCTCTGAAAAGAGCTGCAAATCCTCCAAAATCTTAGGGTTCTAGCTCCACTCTAAAAGCAGATTGATATCTTGTCAAATAGTTAAAATCAAGTTAAAGGCTAGGAAGTTGAGGAAGTGATGTAAGGAAAAAAACAGATCATGAAAAGATACTTTGATGATAAAAACAATCAAAACACCTATACTCATAAAAAGACAACAAAATCAACACTATTACATGTAAAGCCTCCAATAAAAATATGAATTGCTTTCAGGCTAAAGAAAAACTGAAAAAGGATTTTGAAAATGAATTAAGGGAGGTAAAGGAAAAATTGAGAAAAGAAATAAAAGTGACATGGGAAAATCATGCAAACCAGCAACTTAGTGGAGATAGAAAAAAATACTGTAAAAAATAACATCTTAAACACCAAACTGGACCAAATGAACAAAAATGTCCAAAAAGCCAATGAGGTAAAGAATTCCATGAAAAGCAGAATTGGCTTACCAAAGCTACTGAAGAAAATAGTTCATTAAAATAAGGAATTGTGGGGACAGCTAGGTGGCCCAGTGGATAGAGTACCAGCCCTGGAGTCAGGAGGACCTGAGTTCAAATGCAGTCTCAGACACTTAATAATTGCTTAGCTGTGAGACCCTGGGCAAGTCACTCAAAACCAGTGCCTTAAATAAAAATAAAATATAGAATTGAAATGGAACCTGAGGACTTTGTAAGAAAGAAACAAATGAAAATCAAAAGGATGAAAAACTAGAAGACAATGTGAAATATCTCACTGGAAAGACAACTAACCAGGAAAACAGATCCTAAAAAGATAGTTTAAATTCTTTAAAATTTTATCCTGAAATCCAGGATAAAAAAAAGAGCCTAAATATTCAATAAATCATGGAAGAAAACTTCCCTGAAGCGATAGAAGAAGAGAGAGAAATAAAAAAAAGAAAGAATCTACTAATCATCTCTTTGAAAGAGATCCCCAAACGAAAACTCCCAAGAATATTGTAGTCAAATTTCTGAGCTCCCTGGTCAAGGAGAAAATATTGCAAATATTCAAATCGAAACAATTCAATTATTGTGGAGCCACAGCTTGGATAACTCAATATTTAGCACCTTCTAAATTAAGGGATCAGAGGGCTTGAACTATCATACTTTGGAAGATAAAAGAGCTTCGATTACAACCAAGAATCAACTACCCAGCAAAACTGGGCCTATACTTTCAGAGGGAAATGGAGATTCAATAAAATAGGGAACTGTAAAACTTTCCTGATGAAAAGACAATTTTCTGCTGAAGAAAAAATTTGAACTTCAAATATAAAACTCAAGTGAACTATAAAAAGGCACACACAAAAAGCAAATCATAAGGGCCTTAATGATGTTGAACTGCTTATATTACTGCATGGGAAGATGATTGACTAACTCATATTAACTTTCTCATTTATTAGCGCAGTTGGAAGGAGCAAATATAGGCAAGGAACAAGTGTGAGTTGAATATGAAGGGATGATACAATAAAAAATGGAGTTAAGAGGTGAGAGAGAAATGATTTAGAAAAGGAAAGGGAAGGTAGATTGAGATAAGTTATTTTAAATAAAGCAAGGAAAAAATTTTACAGTGAAATGCGAAAAGAGAAATTTGAGGGGGGGAGTGAGCTTATTCTCAATCAAAATGGGTTCGGAGAGGGAATAGTAAACACACTAAATTGGAGACAGAAATTTAGCTTACCCTAGAGAAAAGTTGTAGGGGAAGAGGATGGAGAAAATGGGGAGCAGGAGGGGAGATGATGAAAGGGTCAAAGATTGTAGGATGGGAATGTCACTTTTAAGGTTTAAAAACACTTTTAAAGAGGTTGATGAGAGAGAATAAATCGGGGTAAGGGAATAGGATGGAGGGAAATACAGTTAATGAAGTAACTGAAAAAGTATTGAAAAAAATTTCTCTATTAAAACTCTTATTTTTCAAATAGAGAAAACTGAGTCAAATTTGTAAAAAAAAAAGAGATATCCCCCAATTGATAAATGATGAAATGATATGAAGAGTTTTCAGATAAGGTTATCAATGCTATCTATGGTGATATTAAAATATCCTAAGACTATTAATTGAAGAAATGCAGATTTGAACTATAGTGAGGTACTAACATATCTACTAGGTTGACTAATAGGGCAGAAAGCCAAAATGACAAATGCAGGAGGGAATTAAGGGAAAATAAGACTTTTATTGGACAAATCATGAAATGATTCAACAATTCTTCAAAGCCATTTGGAATTATGCACAAAGGGCTGTAAAAACCATAAATGTTTTATCAAATTTGACCTAGCAATGACTCTATCAAGTCTATATTCCTATAAACATGAAAAACAGAAAAAAAGCCTGTATATGTATTAGGATATTTCTAACTGTTCTTTTTCTGGTGACAACAAATTAGAAATTAAAGGAATACCCATCAGTTGGGGCAAGCTTGAACAATTTGTGATATTTGATAATGATGTAATGTTATTCTGCTTTAAAAACAATGAGCAGGATACTCTCAATAAAACTTGAGCAGATGTGATGGGAAATGTAGTCTATGCAAAGTAACAACTATATTGTGCAATGATCAGCTGTGAATGATATATTTTCTCAGCAATGCTATGACTTAAGAAAACTCTGAAGATCTTATAATAAAGATCACTATCCATCTACAAATAAAGCACTGATGCAGTCAGAATAAAGATAGAAATATCCTTTTTATCTTTAAAATAATAATATCCCATAATCTTCCTGTGATATTTACTTAATGTCTTTTACCATTCAGATTGCAATCTGCTCAATACTTTATGACACACTAACACCATTATTTATGACACTACAAACTGAACAGTATAAGTATTGTCTGAACAAGGAAAAATAGAGAGGAGAAACTGACCACTTTCTGCCTAAACCATCTTATGCATTTTCTTCCTACTTTTTCTACTGTGTATTATACACACACACATACACACACACACAAACACACACACACACATATATATTTGACTATATTAAAAAAGTTGAATATAAGGTCTCCAATTTTACCTTCTTTTCCAGTAGAGAAATAAATGTTCCATAGATAGTAATCTTTATCACAATTTGTTTAAGCATATATAATATGTCAACTACCAATAGCAAAAGTTTAGTCTATGTATAGAATGTATATATTCTATAGAATGTTCACATAGTCTATGTGGAAAACTCTTTGCAATTTTGTTTTTTACTCTCCATTCATGATAGAAGTGAGTTTCTGGATCCAAGTCCCTCTTTCCCAAGCCCACCCCAAATCTCACTGTAATAATCAATAATAATGTGGTGATGTAGATAGATCACTGGATTTGGTGTCACAAAAATCTGAGCTCATTCATAGCTTCAGGCTTCTTATTTATTTATTAATTTTCTAATTAAATACAAAGATGGACTTCAACATTCATCCTTAGGCAAGCTTTTGAGTTTCACATTTTTCCTACCACTTTTCCTTCCTACCATCTTCCCCTAAAAAGCAAACTTTCAGATAAAGTTTTTACATGTAAATTTGTGTTTTACGTATTTCTACATTAGTTAAGTCATAAAAGAAGAAATAGAACTATTAGGGAATAAACATGAGAAAGACAAAACTTAAAAGGAGTTTTAAAAAAATGAAAAACAGTATGCTTCACTCTCTCTACCTTCAGAATCCCAATTGGATTTTGTTTGTTTGTTTCTCTGAATGTTTCTCTTCAGTCTGTCCTTAATCACTGAACTACAGAAAGGAATTGCATCAATTATGGGTGATTATTTTACGATGTTGCTCTTAGTGTTTGCATTGTTCTCCTGATCCTGTTCACATCATTCAGCATCAGTTCAAGTAAGTCTTTCCATACTTCTCTGAACTCAAGGTACTGATGATTTCTTACAGAATAATCTCATTTCATAACATTCATATCTTATCTTGTTCACACCTTCAATTGATGGGCATACTGTAAGTTATCTGGGTTTTGCCACTACAAAAAGGGCTGCTATAAATATTTTTATACATGTGGGTCCTTCCCCCTTTTTATGATCTCTTTGATATAGAGACATAATAATGAATATCGGGTTCAAAGAGTATAAACAGTTTTAATGTCTTTTTTATATAGTGCCAAAATGGTTTAGTGAATGGACGGATCAATTCACAACATCATTAACAGAGTCATAATGTCAAAGTTTTCCCCACATCCTCTCCAACTTTGAGTAGTTTCCTTTTGTTTTTTTTTTCATCTTAGTTAATCTGATAGGGGTGAGGTGGTCTCTCTGAGATGTTTTAATTTACATTTTTCTAATCACTAATGATTTGGAAGCTTTTTTCGTATGACTAAAGCTTTAATTTCTTCATTTCAAAACTTCCTGTTCATATCATTTGACCATTTGTCAATTAGATCATGATTTGAATTCCGATAAATTTGACTCAGTTCTCAATATATTTTAAAGATGAGCCCTTTATCAGAAACATTAGCTGTGTAAATCATTTCCCATCTTATGGAATAACTTCCAGTCTTGTTTACATTGATTTTATTTATTCAATACCTTTTTTAATTTTATGAAGCCAAAATTTTTAATTTTATAACATTTTATGTTCTCTATCTCATATTTTCTCATAAACTCCCCTTTCAATAGATTTGACAGAGAAACTATTTCTTGTTCTCCTAATTGGTTTATATTCTAAATGTCTTTATGACAAAATTCTGTATCCATTTGGATATTATCTTGGTACAGGGTGTGAGATGTTAGTCTAGGCATAATTACTGTCATATTATTTTCCAGTTTTCCCATTCATTTTTGTCGGTGCGTTCTAATTCCAGAAGTCAGAGTCTTTGGGTCTATAGATTATGGTAAATTACATCATCATTAAATTCTTTCTTTTGTACTTAATCTATTCCACTGAACCACATCTCTGTTTCTTAACCAGTACCAGATAGCTTTGATGACTACTGCTTTTTAATGTAGTTTTAGATCTGGTAGGAAAAGCTACCTTACTTTGCATTTTTTCCATTAATTCCCTTGATATTCTGATCCTTCTCTTCCTCCAGATAAATTTTGTTACTATTTTTCTAGCTCTGTTTCAGAAGTTTGATTGGTATGGCACTGAATAAGTAAAATAATTTAGGAAGAATTATCTTTTTAAAAATTATATTAGCTAGACCTAACCATGAGCAATTGATATTTTTTAATTGTTTAAGTTTGACTTTATTTGTGTAAAAAATATTTTATGATTGTGTTCCTATAGTTTCTGGTTTCATAATAGGAGGTAGCTTCCCAAGAATTTTATGGTGTCTACAGTTACTTTAAATCAAATTTATTTTTTTTAGCTCTTTCTGCTGAACTAGTTGATTTTCTTCTGTTATCTAAACAGATCATCAAAGCATCTACAAAGATTGAGTTTTGTTTCCTCATTACCTATTCTAATTCCCCTAATTTCTTTTTCTTTTCTTATTGTTAAAATTAACATTTTTAATAAACTATTGAATAAAATGGTAATAATGACATTGCTGCTTCACTCCTGATCTTATTGTGAATGACCTTAATGTGTCTCCATTTCATATAATACTTGCTAATGATTTTAGTTAGATACTATTTGCTATTTCAAGGAAAACTCCATTTATACTTGTACTTGCTAGTATTTTTAATAGAAATAAATGCTGTAACAATACTGTCATTCTCTGCAGATGAAATGATGCTATACCTAGAAGCTCAAGAAATTATCCAAAATAACTACTGGAAAAAAATTAGCAATTTTAGCAATGTTGGAGGATTTAAAATAAACCCTAATAAATCCTCAACTTTTCTATATATGACAAGCAAGATATAACAGGAAGAGCTAGAAAGAGAAATCCCCTTCAAAGTAACCTCAGACAATATAAAATAGCTGGTTCTGCTTATTTCACTCAGGACCAGTTCATGCAAATCCCTCTAGGCTTCCCCATCCCTCCTGGTTTCTAATAGAACAATAGTGTTCCACGACATACATATACCACAGATTGCTAAGCCATTTCCCATTTGAAGGACAGACTCAGAAACTTTGAAAATAATTACAAAACACTTCTCACATAAATTAAATCAGATTTAAATAAATGGGCAAACATCAACTACTCATGGATAGATCAGGCTAATATAATAAAAATGGAAATTCGACAAAACTAAATTACCTATTTAGTGTCATAAAAATAAAAATTCCAAAAAATTACTTTAATGAGTTTGAAAAAATCATAAGTAAATTCATATGGAGAAATAAAAAGTCAAAAATTTCCAGGGATTCAATGAAAATAATTGCAAAAGAGGGCGACAGCCCTACATGATCTAAAATTATATTATAAAGAATCAGCCATCAAAATTGTCTGGTAATGGCTAAGAAATAGAGTGATAGACCATTGGAATAGACTAGGTGCAATAGCAGGAAAGAGTTATAGTAAACTGCTGTTTGATAAACTCAAAGAGTCCAGCTATTGGGATAAAAACTGTCTCTTCGATAAAAACTGCTGGGAAAATTGGTAGTTACTATGGAAAAAACTTAGATTAGACCAACACCTCACACCCTATACAAAGAAAAGATCTAAATGAATACAGTATTTAGACATAAAAAATATTTTAAGCAAAATAGAAGATCAAGGACTAGTTTACCTGTCAGATCTATGGAAAGGGAAGCAGTTTATGACCTAGGAAGAGATAGAGAATATCACTAAAAACAAACTAGATGATTTTGATTACATTAAATTTAAAAGCTTCTGCACAGATAAAACCAATTTAACCAAGATCAAAAGAAATGTAGTAAACTAGGAAACAATCTTTACAACTAATGTTACTGACAAACGACTCATTTCTAAAATAGACAGAGAATTGAGTCAAATTGTTTTTAAAAAGCCATTCTCCAATTGACAAATGGTCAAAGCATATGCAAAGCCAATTTACAGATGAGATCACAGCAATCTATAATCATATGAAAAATTGCTCTAGATCATTACTTATTAGAAAAATGCAAATTAAACCTTCTCTGAGGTACCACCTCACACCTTTCAAACTGACCAATATGACCAGAAAGGATAATGATCATTGTTGGAAGGATTATGGGAAATTTGGGACACTATTACATTGTTGGTGTACTGTGAAGTCATCCAATCTTTCTGGAGAGCAATTTGGAACTATTCCCAAAGGGCACCCAGAAATACCCCTACTGGGTCTATACTCTGAAGAGATGATGAAAAAAAGGGTAAAAACAACACTTGTACAAAAATATTCATAGTAGCTCTGTTTATGTTGCCAAAGAAATGGAAATAAAGTAAATGTCCTTTAAATGGGGAATAGCTTAGTAAACTGTAGTATATGTATGTCATGGAACACTATTTAGAAACCAGGAGGGATAGGAATTCAGGGAAGCCTGGGTGAATTTGCATGAACTGATCCTGAGTGAGATGAGCTGAACCAGAAAAACATTGCACACCCTAACAGCAATATGAGAACAATGATCAACCTTGATGGACTTGCTCATTCTTTCAGTGCAATAATCAAGGACGATTTGGGTCTGTCTGCAATGAAGAATACCATCTATATCCAGAGAAGGAACTATGAAGTTTGAACAAAGATCAAGACTATTTCCTTTAATTTAGAAAAAAAAAAAAAACCTGATACCTTATTGCCTGATCTTTCTATCTCTAATAGTTTGTTTTTTCCTTAAGGATATGATTTCTCTCTCATCACTTTCAATTTGGATCAATATATACTGTGGAAACAATGAAAAGACTGCCAAACTGCCTTCTGTGGGGGTGGGGGGTGAGGTGGGGGGAGGCAAGTAAGATTGGGGGAAAATTGTAAAACTGAAAATAAATAAAATCTTTGAATTTTTAAAAAAGGAATACATGCTATATTATATCAAAGGCTTTTTCAGCATCTATTGTGTTAAAATATGATGTATGAGTTTTGATATTAATATGGTCAATTATGATTATTGTTTTCCTTATAGGGCACCATCCTGCACAAGGGGTATATATCATACCTGATCATTGTTCATTATCCTATTAATACTTTGTTATAATATCCTTAAGTATCAATATGCATTAGAGAGATTGATCTACTATTGTCTCTGTTCACTCTGATTCTTCCTGGTTCAAACAGCAACACAATATTGTTGTCATAAAAGAAATTTGGCAGAACTCCTTCTTCACCTAATTTCTCTTTCAATCATTATGTATAGATATGGGTTTAATTGTTCTTTAAAACTTTGGTAGAATTCACTTGCAAATGCATATGACGCAAGATTTTTCTTTTGGAGTTCATTTTTTTCTAGCTTTTTTTTTTAGTTGCATGCCCAATTCTTTGATCTCCTCTTTCTCTGATTTATTCAAACAATTATTTAGAAATATAAAATTTACTTTAATAACTACTTTGGCAGATTTCTCAATGTTTTCATTGTCTGTAATAAATTATTGATTATTTCCTTGATTTATTATCTGGCCACTCATTCTTTAATATTAGAATATTTAATTTCCAATTAATTTTAGCTTATTTTTCCATTGCCCTAAACTTATATGTAATTGTTATTGCATCATGATCTGAAAAAGAATCATTTAATATTTCTACCTTTCTGAATTTAATTATGAGATTTTATGCCCTAAAACACTTTCAGTGTTTGTGAAGCTATTGTTACCACTGAAAAGGTATTTATCTTTCAATCCCCATTAAATTTCCAAAAATTCTAAAATTCTATTCACATCCTTTATTCTTTCTTGTTCATTTTCCGGTTGAATTTATCTGATCATGAGACAAGAAAATGGAGATCTCCCCCAATATAGTTTTGTTGTCTCTATCATTTTCTGATTTCTTTAGTTTCTCCTCCAAGAATATGGATTCCATCTCACATGCTGCATATATGTTTAATATTGAAATTACTTCATTATGTATGGTTCCTTTTGGGAAGATACATTTTCCTTCCTTATCCCTTTTAATTTGAATTATTTTCCTTTTGCATTGTCTGAGATAAGGATTATTAAAAACTACTTTTCTTTTTCTTTTTTTACTTCACTTAAAACATAATGTATTCTGTTCCAGTCTTTTGCTTTCACCCCATTTGTATCTTTCTCTTTCAAAAGTGTTTCTTGCAAACAAGATATTGTAGGATTCTGTTTTTAATCCTGTCTGCTATCTGCTTCAGTTTTATAGGATAAAGTGTGCCATTCACATTCATTGTTATGATAACTAACTCTGTATTTCTCTCCAAACTATCTTCCCCCTCTTTTGTACTTTTCTCTTCCTTTACCCTTTTTTCTTCTCATCTGTTTTTTTTGTTGTTGTTGTTTTTTCCAGGCAATGGGGTTAATTGACTTTCCCAAGGTCACACAGTTAGGCAATTATTAAATGTCTGAGGCTGGATTTGAAGTCCGATACTCCAGACTCCAGGGCCTGTGCTCTATTCATTGTACCACCTAGCCCCACTTTCTCATCTGTGTTTTGCTTTTAACTTGTACCTCCTACAAGTTGTGTTCCTTTTTATTTAACCTATCCCTCCTTTCTTTTCTCTTTCCCCTTTTATTCCTTTTTTCTTTTACTTTTACTTTTCCCCCTTCCTCTTACTATACAACCCCCCGTTTTTATTTTCCTTTTGCAAGCTGTGATCCCCTGTAGAGTATAATAAATTTCTAAACACAATTGGGAATATATGTTTTTCCCATTTGGAGTAAAATTTGTTGAGAATAAGATTTACTCAGTGCTCACTCTCCCTTCTTTGCCTCCACTACATTTGTTCTTTGTCCTTCTTGAAGTGGTTTTATTTATCCTCTAATATGTCTGACTATATATTTCGATAAAATTATTTTTTCTTTTCCCATGTCCTAATGCTTTATAACTATCTTGTTTCCATGCCAATTATCAAAGTATACTCCTTTTAGCTGTCCTAATAGAAGTACAATTTTCAAGAGCTATAAGCATCCTTACGTCATAATCAATTTATCACACCCTCTTTTCAAAAATAATTTTTACAACTGTGACAATATAAATATAACACTCAAGATCTAAGACTTTTATATCACAGTTAATTCATGCTCTTTACAAGAACCCTTCCTTCTGATCAATGTTAAATGAAGTCTCTACACAGATATTAAAGTTCAACTCCCACCAAAAAACAATCTGAAACAAATATTTCAACTAGAGACATCATGGAGGAACTTCAGTGAAGGTCTATCTCTTCAGGGGAAAAGGAGAAGTTAAGCCTAGATAGACAGGAAAATCCAGCAAGATGTTTCTAGCTACAGTGTACTCCATGTTCAAGCAGCTAGACAGCAGCCTAGCAGGGAGGCTTAGAAGAACATAAAAAGTCTGAATGATGAAAACACTGGTAACCAGACAGGACTTCATTGGGAACAAACCACTGCATAAGCAACATAATGACAATCTATAAGCCAGGGATCAGATTCCTTCTCCCAACATAAAAAGCTCAGGATTATACTCCCTTGTACCCAGGAGCAGAACTGAACAATCAAAATGGGGGTGGGCTTGAGAAGAACACTAACCATAGAAAGCTACTATGCTGATAAAGATGATAAAGATACAATCTCAGAAGAAGAAAAAAAGTGACAAAGTATCTACATGGGAACTTTCAAAGGAGTTCATGAATAGGACTCAAATCCAAAACCTCATGAATGAGATTTTAAAAAGATTTTTAAAAAAAGAATAGAGAAAGAAGAAAAATGGAAAAAGACATGAACAATACAGAAAAGTGTTGAGAAATTGATGAAAGAAATAAACAACTTTGAAAGGAAAAATAACCAACCAAAAAAAGAATGTAACTCATCAAACATAAAACTGACCAACTAGAAAGGGAATGCAACTCTGAAAAAAATAAAATTAGCCAACTGAAAATGGAAAACAACTCATTGAAACTGAAAATTAACCAACTGGTAAAGAAAGCACAAAGATAACTGAAGAAATGAAAACCCTAAAAATTTCAATAGGACCAATAGAAACTCATGAATCCACAAGGCACAAGATCCCACCAAACAAAAGCAAAAGACTGAATTAAACTGAAGAAAGCCTAAAGTATCTTTTAGAGAAAACAAACAACCTGGAAAATATATAAAGTAGAGCTAATTTAGAATTATTCGTGTACCAAAAAGATGAGATGAAAAAGAGCACCTGGAAATTATCTTTCAAGAAATTATCATGGAGAAAATTCCTAATATACTAGATCAAGAAGATAAAATAGTTCTTGAAAGAATATACAGTACATCCGCAGAACAAGACCAAAAAATAAAAACTCAAGGACTATCACAGCCAAATTCCAGACTTCTCAAGTAAAAGAGAAAATACTGTAAACAGGCAAAAAGAACCAATTTATTATACAAACAAAGGATGTCCAATCAGAATTACACATGATTTATGAACTTCAAAATTAAAGGATCAGAGGACGTGAAATATGCTAATTTGAAGGACAAAAGACATTGTAATATAAATAAGAATTTACTACCCTACAAAATTCAGCTATTGTCTCAGAGGAACGGAATTTTTTTCTTTTTTAAATATTTTTTGGTTTATTTATTATATATTATTTCAATAAGCATGTTATGAGATTAAATATAACCCCCCTCCCCACTCAAAAAAGAAGAGAACCCTCAAGAACAGTGAAAGAGTAAAAAGTGTACTTCAGTCTGTGCTTAGGTTCCAATAGGTCTGTCTCTGGGATGAGTTGCATTCTTTATCATAAGTCTACCATAGAAGTTGCTTCATTATTTTTTCCACATTTACTATTACTAACTGTATTTCTCTCTGCTCTATTCTTCCCACTCTTATTTATTTTATTCTCTCTCTCTCTCTCTCTCTCTCTCTCTCTCTCTCTCTCTCTCTCTCTCTCCTTTCACCCTGTCCCTGTTCAAAATTGTGTTGTATCTGAGGTACCCTCTCCTATGATCTTCCCTCTCTTCTGTCACCTATTCACCCCTTCCTTCCCACCAACCCCCATTAACCCATTTCTTTCTTTTCATATTTTTCTAGAATAAGATAGATTTCTATACCCTATTAAGTGTGTATTTTATTTCCTCTTTGAGCCATCTCTGATGAGAATAAAGGCTCACTCATTCCCCCTTGCCTTCCCCTTTTCTACTTCATTGAAAAAAGTGAAATATCTTAGCCCTTTCTTCCTCTCCTTTCTCTTCCTCCCAGTACTTCCCTTTATCACCCATCATCTCCATCTTTTTACTATATTATACCATTACATTCAGTTCCTTCCTGTGCCTTTTCTACCTATGATCCTTCTAACTGCTCTTAGAAAAGAGAAAGTTCATATAAGTTATCAGTATCTTTTTCCCCATGCAGGAATACACTGTTCAACAGCATTAAGTACCTCGTAGTTAGTCCTTCTAGTCCACCCCCTGTATGGTTCATTTGAATCCTGTACTAGATGATCAAACTTGCTGCTCAGCTCTGTTTTTTTCATTAAGAAAGTATAAAATTCCCCTGTTTTATTTACAATCCATCTTTTCCCCTGAAAGAGGGTGTTCAGTTTTGCCTGGAAGTTGATTCTCAGTTGTAAATCAAGTTCTTTTGCCTTCCCAGAATATCATATTCCAAGCCCTAAAATCCCTTAATGTAGATGCTGCAAGAATTGTTTATTACTGGAAGCTTTTAATATTTTTCTCTTTGACTTGGAAGTTTTGGAATTTAGCTATTATATTCCTGCAAGTTTTTCTTTTGGAATCTCTTTCAGGTGCTGATCAGTGAATTTCTTCAATTTCCATTTTACCCTCTGTTTATAGGTTCTCAGGGCAATTTTGCAGTATTATTTCTTAAAAAGTGAAGTCTAGGTTCTTTTCCTCGTCATGAATTTCATGTAACCCAATAATGTTAAAATTATCTCTTCTGGATCTATTTTCAAAGTCAGTTTTTTCCAATGAGACAGTTCACATTTTCTTCCAGTTTTTGGCTTTTCTGGGGGGAATAGTTTTATTTCTTCCTGATTTCTTGCAAAGTCATCAGGTTCCTTTAGCTCCATTCTGCATTTGAAGGAGTCATTTTTTTTAGGTTTTTGCAAGGCAAATGGGGTTAAATGGCTTGCCCAAGGCCACA
Source organism: Macrotis lagotis (assembly GCF_037893015.1). NCBI lineage: Eukaryota > Metazoa > Chordata > Mammalia > Peramelemorphia > Peramelidae > Macrotis > Macrotis lagotis. The sequence continues at coordinate 70,597,497 of NC_133658.1, forward strand.
CAGCTAGGTAATTATCAAGTGTTTGAGAAAGGATCTGAACCCAGGCACTCCTGACTCCAGGGCCAGTGCTTTATCCACTGAGCCACCTAGTCACTCCCCACTGGGCCACCTAGCCACCCCAGTCATTTTCTTTAGAGAGTATTTTTTTTAATCTCCTTTTCCAGTTTCCCAATTCTGCTTTGTTAAGGTATTCTTCTCCTCATTTGCCTTTTGTGTTTCTTGTTCCATTTGGCCTAAGCTGGTTATTAACATATTATTTTCTTCAGTATTTTTTTTGTATTTCTTTCACCAGGCTGTTGATTTGGTTTGCATGACTTATATGCACTGCTCTCATTTCTCCTCAAGTTTTCCTCTACCTCCATTAATTGCTTTTCTGGGTCTTTTTTGGAGCTCATTCATAGCCTGAGCAAATTTTCTATTTCTCTTGGATTCTTTAGATACAGAAACTTTCAGTGTGTCATCTTGTAAACCTTCCATGGGACCAAATTAATTTTCTATGGTCAAATTCTTCTTTTTCTTTGCTTATTTCTTCAGCCTATGACAGATTTACCACACTTTCAAGGCTTTTGGGGGGCTATGGGGGACAACCCACTGGCACTTCCTCCAAAGTCTTATGAGAGGCTTTGACTTCTTTCTTGCCTGCTTGTCTGTGTTTTGGTATGTGGATGACCACAAGTTCTCCCCTCTGTCCTGGAGCTGTGAGGAGGGTCCCTGCTCAGCTATCATAGTATTAAAGCCCAAACTGCAACCTGGATCTGAGTGTGGGCAAACAGCAGAATTCCGCCCCAGGGAGATAAGATAGATTTCTGCAGTCTGCCCCGACCCCCTTACTGTTTGTATGCTTCATTCTGGATATGCAGGCTGGCTTCTCCAATTCCTGCTGCAGGTTTTCACTGCAGAGCTGCTCTGAGGCCAGCTCTCATTCTGCATTCACTCTGGTGTGGCAAAGTTCTCTCACCCTTTCAAGGTATTCTTGGTTATCTATTGACTGTGCTGCACTGTAGTTGAAGCTTTTTTCCGACCTCAGGTCCCCATGAAACCTTTCCTGTGGAACGTTTAAGTTGTCTTGGACTGGAAAATTATATCACTCAGTCTTTTTGTGGGTTCTTCCCCTCTAAATTTTGGATAGATTCATAATTTGATGACTTTGAAAGTTTTTTGGGGAACAAGTTTCCAGGAATTTCTGCCTTCACACAACTATCTTGGCTCCATTCCCAGGAATAGAAGATTTTTCAATGAAATAGAGGGCTTCCAAAATTTTCTAATAAAAAGACCAGAACTGAACAGAAAATTTAATCTTCAAATACAAGACGAAAGAGATACATAAAAAAGTAAATGGAAAGGCAGTAAAGAAATATTAGTTGAGAACATTAAACCATAAATCCTTACAAGGGAAGATAACAACTGTAATTTTTTGAGAACTGCATTTTTCTTAGGAATGGTTGAATATACTTGAGGAAAATGTACTTAGAGGATTTGTATTCAATGAAACATGAATACAATGTTGATTATGAGAGTCACATTTCTACCAAGAAAGAGGGAAGGTGAATATTTAGAGGTATCATAGATAATTAAATCACAAAGTAATTTTATTAAATATTTCAGTTAAGGAGAGTTGTAATATAGTTAGGACAGAAGGTGGGAGTGTTCCTAGATAGGTTGAAAATAAATTGACTAAGAAGTGATCTTGAATTAATACAAACTTTAGTAAATAAGGGTTAGAATTTAATGGTTAGGCATCTAAAAAGAAAGAAGGAGAGATGTCCTTGACTCTTTGGTTGGGGAAGTTTATAAATCTAGAGTTGAAAGGATAGAATATACTCAAAGGGATTGGTCATGAAAACATCATGAAGAGATTGTGTTTTGCTGGATGCTTTGGTTATGATTAGAGTGATTGTATTTGGGAGAATGGGGGAAAGGTATAGATGGTTCATAAAATGAATTGGTTTGGTTGATGCTTTGGTTCATAAGGATTATATGTCCATGGAAAGTACTTGATAAGAGGAGGCTGAATAAAGAAATTTTAAATTGATATGATTTATGACTCTAGAGAAGTATATTTCTAATGGGAAGGAAGAGGAGAAAGTATTTAGTGAATATAAGGCAATGACACTTATCAAATCATCAAGCAATCATTCAAACATTTAGAATGATATGTCTATTAGGAAGATAAAAGGAGTATATTTTGATAAATGGGTTATAGGTACAAGATACAAGGTAAAACAATAAAGACATAAAAAGGGCTATATTAGGAAAAGGCAAGGCATTAGTGGTTAAATAATAGCAGTTAAAGTTGGCACAAAGACCTATTATAATTGAGGGAATATAGGAAGGGTGTGAACACCGAGTAAATCCAACTCTCAATAGATTTCTCCCAGAGAGGGAATAACATACATTTCGAATTGGGTTTAAAAATCTATCCTTTCTTTCAGTTAAGATGGGGGTGGGGAGGGAAAGAAAGGGGAAGAACAGACTGATAAAAGGGAAGGTGAAGGGAAAATTAAAAAGTAAAAAAATAAAGAAAAGTTAAAGGAGAAAGGAAGCAAAGAATTGGTGAGGAGGAATAAGAGGAGAGGAAAGAGAAAAGTATAAACAGTGAAAGATAGCATATAGCCAAATACAGAATTAATAATCTTAACTGTAAATATGAATGGGTAAACTCTCCAATAAAATAGAATCAGATAGCAGAATGGACCAAAAACAAGAATCTACAATATGTTGTTTACATATTGAAGCACAGAGATGAACACAAGGTAAAAATAAAAGGCTGGAACAAAATGTATTATGCTTCAGCAAAAATAAAAAAAGCCAGCAAGAGCAATCCTTATCTCAAACAAAGCAAAGGCAAAAATAGATTTCATTAAAAGGGATAAGGAAGGAAACTACATCTTCTTAAAAGGTACTATAGTCAATGAAGTTGCATCATTATAAAACATATATGCACCAAGTGATACAGCACCCAAAATTTTAGAAGAGAAGTTGAATGAATTTTAAGACACAGACAGAAAATCTATAATAGTGTTAGATCTCAACCTCCCTCTTTCAGAATTAGATAAATTTTATCTTAAAATAAACAAGAAGAAAGTTAAGAAAGTGAATAAAATCTTAGAAAGCTTAGATATGATAGGCCTCTGGAGAAAACTGAATAAGGGATAGAAAATAATATACCTTTATTCTGTAGTACATGACACCCCTACCAAAACTGATCATGTACTAGGGCATAGAAACCTTACGAACAAATGCAGAAAAATAATAATAATATAATGATAATAAATGCATTCTTTTCAAATCTTGATGCAATAAAAATTTCATGTATTAAAAGTCCATGGAAAGATGAAAAAATATTAATTGGAAACTAAATAACCCAATTTTAAAGAATGAGTGGATCAAACATCCAATCATAGAAATAATCAATCATTTCCTCAATAAAATGAGAACAACGAGACATCATACCAAATTTTTTGGTATGCCACCAAAGCACTTTTTAGGGGAAATGTTAAATCTCTAAATACTTATATGAATAAAATAGAGAAAGAGGAGATCAATGGATTGGGTATACAACTAAAAAAGAAAATAGAAAAAGAACAAATTAAAGATGTATAATTAAATACCAAATGAGAAATTTTGAAAATCAAAGGTGAGTAATAAAATTGAAAGCAAGAAAGTCTGAGTTGATTTTATGAGAAAATCAATGAAATAGAAAAATCTTTGGTGAATCCAATTTAAAAAAAGTAAAAAGGATACTAAATTACCAGGATTAAAAATGAAAAAGTCAACTCTCCACCAATGAGGAGGAAATTAAAGAGATAATACTGGGGTGGCTAGGTTGTACAGTAGATAGAGCTCTGACCCTGGAGTCAGGAGTACCTGAATTCAAATCTTGTCTCAGACATTTAATAATTACCTAGCTGTGTGGCCTTGGGCAAGCCACTTAACTGCATTGCCTTGCAAAAACCTTAAAAAAAGAAAATAAATAGAGATAATACAAAGCTATTTTTCCTACTGAAAGCCAATATGATAATATGAGTGAAATGGATGAATATTTACAAAAGTACAAACTACCCAGATTAAAAGAAGAGGTCATAAACAGTTAAACATTTCAGAAACAGAAATTGATGAAACTATCAATAAACTCCTTAAGAAAAAGTCTCCAGTTCTGGATGGATTTATAAGTCAATTCTACCCATTCTGCCAAATTCCAAAAGGAATTTCAATTCTACAATAACTATTCTATTTTTAAAAAATAGAAGTTCTGTCAAACTCCTTTTATGACTCCAATATAGTGCCAACACCTAAAGCACAAAGTCAAAAAAAAAAGAAATGCATAGACCAATCTCCCTAAACAACAATGATGCAAAAAATCTTAAATAAAAATTTAGCAAAGAACTTACAAGTTATTACATCATGATTAGATAGGATTTATACAAGATAGACAGGTATAGTTCAATATTAGGAAACCAATCAGTCTAATTGATTATATCAATAAGTAAATTAACAAAAAATCATATCATTATGATGCTCAATGATGCTAAAAATCCTTTGAAAAAATAAAATATCCATTTCTATTTAAAACAATAGAGAGTATCAAAATAAATGGAGTTTTCCTTAAAATAATAACTATCATCTGTGTAAAATCATAAACCATAGGGATAAACTAGGAGCATTTCTAATAAGATCATGGGTAAAACAAGGGTGCCCCTTATCACTATTTCTATTTAATATAATATTAGAAATGTTAATTTAAAAAAGAGAGAAAATAAATTGGTGGAATTTGAATTGGCAGTGAGGAAGTAAAACTTTCACTTTTTGCAGATGATATGATGTATACCTAGAGAACCTTATAAAATCAATTTAAAAATTCTAGAAACAATTAACAACTTTAATAAAGAAGCAGGATATAAAACAAACCCACATAAATCATTAGCATTTCTATATATGAACATCAAAGCACAAGAACAAGAGATAGAATGAGAAATTTCATTTAAAATAACTGCATACATCATAAGATACTTGTAAATCTATCTTCCAGGACAAATTGAGAACCTGAATGAACACAATAATGAAACACTTTTCACACAAATTAAGTCAGATCCAAACAATTGGAAAAATTTTAATTGTTCATGGATATGCCAAGCTAATGTAATAAAAGTGATAAATCTCCCCAAATTAAATTATTCAGTGTCACACCCAACAATATATGAAATAACCATTTTCAGAGTTAGAGAAAAAAGTTAATACAGTTCATCTGAAGCAACAAAGTCAAGGGAACTGATGAGGAAAAAATTGTAAAGGAAAGTGGCCTAACTCTACCAGATCTATAAAGTGACAGTCATCAAAACTGTCTGATACTGGTTAAGAAATAGAATAATAGATCAGTGCATTAAGTACAAAATAAACAATTGTTATATTAGTTAATGATGATGGTATTGTCTTCTTTATAGTTTTTAATTAACTAATTTAATTAACATCCCCCCTTCTATTTACCTTTTTATGCATATATTGTGTCTTGTATTTGAAGATCAATTTTTTTGTTTAGTTCTGGTTTTTTAACCAGATAGATTTGAAAGTCCTCTATATCATTTAAAAATCTATCTTTTCCCCTAAAGGAATATGATGAATTATGCAATATAGTAGATTCTTGATTTTTATTCAAGATCTCTAGAATATCATTTTCAGGTTCTCTAATCCCTTAATTTTGAAGCTGATAAATCTTATTAAATCCTGACTGGGGATCTCTGGTATTTAAATAGATTCTTTTTGACAGCTTACATTATTTTCTCCTTTAGCTGATAATTCTGAAATATGGCTACAAGTTTCTGGGTGGGGGTGATGGATTCTTTCAAAGACTATTTTATCTTCTTGTTCTAGGTTATTCAGACAATTCCTTACATGATATTATCAAGTTCTTTTTCTTATCATGACTTTTAGTAGACAAATCATTTGTCTCCTGATTCGATTTTCCAAGTCCATTGTTTTCCCTAAGAACAATTTCAAATTTTCATCTTCTTTTTTAGACTTTTGGCTTTCTTTGATAGAACCTTAACGTCTCATAGAATAATTCATTTCCATTTGTCCAATTCTAGTTTTTAAGGTTTTATTTTCTTCAGTTAGCTTTTTATTTACTTCTCTAATTGTTTAATTTTATTTTCCAGCTGAGCAGTTTTGCTTTTAAAATTATTATTTTCATCAATTTTTTTTATAATTCTCCAGCATGACTCATTTCTTTTTGTTTTTCTTCTTCTCTTCTTTTGGTTTTTAAAATTCTTAAGTTCTTCCAAGAGATCTTTTTGGAATTGAGACCAGTTTATCAAACTCTTTACGGCTTCATATATAGGCATTTTGTCACTTATTTCTTCTTCTGATATGGGGTTGTTATTGTCCCTACCAGAATACTAGCTTGTCAATGGTTTGTGCTTTCTTTTTGGTTAATTTTGACAGTCCAGTTCTGTTCCTGTGGGTATAGGATATATAGTTCCATGTTATTTGTTTTGGGTCCCTGGCTTTCTGCTCTGGCATTTATGGATTTTCTGGTTTGCTCCCTTCACAAGGGTTTCAGGATTGGAAACCTTGCCCTCAGAGCTAGGGTTGGAACACTCATGGTTGGTGGAGCTGTGCAAAGCTGCACTGTGGCTACAAGTCTCTCACTGGCTTTCCACTCCCCTATTATACTGGGTTATAGTCCACTTTTACACATGAAACAGACTTTTCCTGAAGTTCCTCCAAATTATATAGCTGAAAAATTGTTGCATTTTTTTTTGGTGGTGTTGTTTTATTTTTGAATTTTAGTTGGGTTCTGTTGTTTTTGGATCTGTTCAGTTTTTATTCAATGTTTCATTCAGTATTTTGAGAAAAACTGCAGGAGTTTACTAACTTTGTACCATCATCTTGGCTACACCTTGGAAGCCCATGAAAATCTTTTTATCTAAAGATCTTGAACTATTACTTTGAACAATTCATCCATTATTACAGATTGCAGCTATCCCTACTCATCCTTGATTTCCTTTAATTTCTTTCACCAAAAATTCTTTCATCAACATACTTCTCACCTCAAGTAGTCTGTCCCACAATGACATGCATACATTATCAATGGAATTTTCTTGTCTATACATCAGTAAAATTTATACCGATATGGACTTCAAGAGCCCCTACAGAACACAGTGGGACAATAGAGCAGGAAAGTAATAGGAGACACCAATCTTACTTTTCTTTTATGACCTGAATTAAATTGTTCCACTTCAAATCTAGTGGCCTATAAAGATAGCCCTAATAATTTCACTTGGGTACATGGTAGTGGTACAGCATTGAGTGGAATACTGGAAAACATTAGGATATTGTTCCATTTTCACATAATCCTTTACCACAAAATTCTTTTAAAATTGGGAAAATAATTTGCCCTTCTGATACTCAATTACATGCACCATTCAACATTGTTTTTAACAAGGGAAATAACTAAAATCTACATTATAAAATGTTATTTCTATTTGTAATCCTATTTCATGACTTCAATATGACTTATAGATGAATCTTGGCTGTTGGAAGTGATTTCAACAAAGGGAAAGTAGGCAAGTACTAGAAGATACTGATAATCAGAGAACATTTTTGGATATGCATCTAGCGATGAAATATTAGAATTTCAGCTTCATTTTCAGATATTTTATATAAATAAATTTTAAATTCTATTTTTATTGGTAAAATAATATACTCCATTAATGCAAATAAAAATATGCCTTTCCTCTTTTTAGGTGATTTGTATATTGTGTAAACAAAATAATTTGTCTTAGTGACCTAACTTTTACTTATGAAAACATTTCAAACAACTAAGTGCGAATCTATTACTTGGCAGGAAGTTACCCACAAGAAGAAGATGATTTTTCCCACACAGTCTAAAGTAGATTCCTATAGGAATTGGATTTGTTGACATCTATATAAGGGAAGAAAATATCTGAATTGATAAAATTATGATTTCTCAGTAATAAAAATTAATTCATTGAGTCTTTACAAATGATATTAGGCTAAGAGGACACTCTTACTTTTTCATCACGCTGGGAAGTTTTAGTTATATCCAAGGAGTTTTTGTCTTTTATAAGCAAATTAAATCTTATCCTAATAAAAATTTAAAATTTCTTCCCTTTTTTGTGCCTCCATTCCAGTGTGTGGGAAATGGCAGTCATGCTTACTTGAATTCTGGGTTTTAGCACTGTTGAGATAATAAAACAATTTTCATCCTTAAAGTAAATTACTCATCATTTCCCCTGGTATACAGGGAAAATTGTGCCAGCCTTACTGTCTGAAATTTTCTGTTGACTAAACCCAGTAGCAGTAATAAATAGCTCTGCATTCACACACTATTGTCAATTGAGCTTTTAGGAAAAGACTTCTCATTCATTCTTTTATTAGAAGTTTGTCAAAAATAAACTAATTTGTAGGTGATTTTCTGTTTTCTTTCAATTTCTTTGGTCCCAAATGCAGTATATTTTTTTATAAAAAAAAAACTAGAACTGGACTTATCGTGTTGAAATTTACTTTGATTCCCTCTAACACTCATTTTGAATGGTATTTAGTTTACATTTAACTTTGAATTCAAGAATGAACAATACTTACTTCATTTATATAAAATTTTCTACTCATTCAGGGTTTTTCATTTTAACAGTCCAAGACTGATTTGTTCATATTTAGGGTTTTGTATAGAAATGACAGAACTTGTCATTGCAAGTTGCTGAAAATAGAAAGTCAGATAAAAAAGGTCAAAGTGGTTATTTTCCCCTTCTTTAAAATTTCTTTCATTAATTTTACTGTTTCTAAGGAAATACCAACGGGGGAGAAAAAATCTATGTTGATCTACCAGCTGATTCCCTTAATATGAATAATAAAAAAGGAAATTGAAAAGAATTCACCAAAAATTATGCATTTGAAAACAACTATGTTTCAGGAAATTTGTGTTTCTATTGTTATATTATCAAAATGAAATTCCAATTATAATTATTATAGCTTAGTACTGACTAAGGGAAAATCTATGTGTTGGTTATAGAAAAATTAGTATAGGTGAATTTGGAAAATGTCATCACATGAGGTCTCTCTGCCAGTGGGAGATATTTTTGACTATTTACAACCAAAGGTCTCAGACTCAAGAATGCTAGGAAAAAAGTAGACATATGGAAGTTTGGAAAATGGAATATTTCAGTATAACTTCAGCATGGATGGCTTTGTTTTGTCATGTCTTCAGTGTCAGAAGATCAGTCAGTGTGAAAAAACAAATAAAAAGGTGAAAATGAAGGGAAACTCTTTGAATTTCAAATTCTTTTGATATCTAATGGTGAAATAGTCAATGCTTTAACCACATAAGCTAATCACATGAATAATTTGTACGAAGTGCATTTAACTTTGTATCAGATCATATCTTTCTGAAAGCAATCTGTTCATCACTTCTTTTTTTAATTTATTATTTATTCATTTTAATCCACTTGTACATGAATATTTTCAAGTTACAACATTTCCCTCTACCTTCCATTCCTGCCTCCCTCCCCTCAGCAGGGAATAGTCAGGTTAGCATTTTACTTACATATTTTGATAAACATATTTACAAATTAGTAATTTTGGCATGAGGAATTAGTATTAAGGGAAAGAGATACATAAGAGATAATTTTTATAAATTGTTCCTCAGATATGGAAGATTAGTTTGTTTTTGTTGTGTGTTTTGTTTTTGTCTTGTTTTTCTTCCTAAGGTTGTGGATAACCAGTCAAATACAATTGTCCTAGCTCTCTAGACTGTCTAGAGGAGTTTCTTCCATCAAGGTTGTTTATCTCATAATGTTGTTGATATACATTTTTCTCTTGGCTCTACTTCTTTCACTCAGCATCAGATCCTGTAAGTCTTTCCATGCTTCTCTAGGGTCTGATCATTTATGGTTTCTTATAGAACAGTAATATTCCTTAGCATTCGTGTACCATAGCCTGTTTTGCCATTCCCTTAATTGATGAGCATCCCCTCACTTGCAAATTCTTTACCACTACAAAGAGCTGCTATGAAAATTTTGGAACATGTAGGATTTTTAGCATTTTTGACAATTTCCTCTGTACATAGTCCTAGAATTGGAATTTCTGGGTCAAAGGGGATGAACAGTTTTATTGCTCTTTGGTCATAGTTCCATATTGCTTTCCAGAAAGGTTGGATATTTTCACAACTCCACCAGCAATGCATCATTGTCCAAATCCTCCCACAACCTCTCCAGAATTGATCATCTGCCCATTTTCTCATATGGGCTAATCTAATAGATGTGAGATGATACAACATTGTTGTTTTAATTTGCATTTCTTTGATTAATAGTGATTGGGAGCATTTTTTCATATGATTATATATAGCATTGATTTCTTCATTTGAAAACTGTTCATATCCTTTTACATTTATAAATTAAAGAATGCTTTTTATCACTTCTTATAGAAGAGTAATATTTAATCATAATCCCATCCCATATTCGGTTCAGTCATTCCCCAGTTGATGGGTATCACTTTAATTCTCAGTTCTTTGCATCCAGAAATCAACTATTATAAATGTCTTTGTACACAGAGGTTCTTTTTTATACCTCTTAATGGTATTGCTAGGTCAATGGATATGAAGAATTTATAGGCCTTTTGACATAGATACAAATTGTTTTACAGAATGATTAGAGAAAATTCATGCCTCCAACAACTATGCATTAATGCTGCTGTTGTTCCCATATCCCCTCCAACATTTTTCATTTCCCTTTTTTGACCTATTAGCCAATCTATTAGATCTGAGGGAGTAACTCAGAATAATTTTAATTTCATGATGATGATGATGATGATGTTCGTCCTTTTTTTCAAAGAGCACGATGTAGTCATTTCCATGATAACATGACTTGTACTATAATGTTTTAGTGACAGGAGTGTTCTACAAAAGCATCTTCCTTGCTTGCCTTTTTCACAAGTGTCCTACCCCATGGTCTGCTTAATAGGATATTGCTGATGTTATGGAAGCTGCAGAAGTTTCTTGACCTATGAATTGGTTTCTCTTCTTCTCCCATTTATGTGATTTCTGATGACAGAATGTGACAACCTGCTACATTCAAACCTATCTCTCAGTGGACTAATTTGTCACTTTGGCCTTTTCTTTCAAAACTTCTTTCTTTAAACTACTCAATAGTACCATTTGATTGGCAAAGGGTTATTTATTTATTTATTTATTTATTTATTTATTTTTGCCCATATATACATGGTATATTTTTAAGCTAAAAAATTTCCTTCCACCCTCTTTTACCACCCCTTTCCCCTTAGTGGTAAACAAGTTGATATTGAATATACATATTTTTGATAAATATGTCTATAGATTCATCATTTTGGGGGATGAGGAATTAGGATTAGGGGAAAGAGATACATAAGAGATAATTTTTACAAAGTGTTTATCATATTCTAAAGAGTTTGACAACATTTTTTGACATTTAGACCAAGCCGTCTTGTTACTCATTGATCTATTCTGCTCTGCTCTGTCAGCACACTCTCAAGCTCCCTGGATATTCTAAAAAATGCAATGCGTTCCAAGCTGTGAATCCATCTCTCAGGACACACTCAGTCCAGGGTGGCCTTTCCTTTCCTTTCAGAGAGACAGGGAAAGAGAGAGAGAGACAGAGACAGAGACAGAGACAGAGAGAGACAGAGAGAGAGAGAAAGAGAAACTCTCCATGGCTTTCCGATGGTGCCTATCTCTGCCACTTTGAATTTGGGGATTTGATTCTGAATCCCTTTTATTTCACTGAGAGCAACAGAAACCATCACACTTTCCTTCAGAATAGTGCTTCTAAGTCTCTCTGGAATGACTTGTCACAGATACAGGAGTAGTTTGCCTTTTCTTTTCAAACTCATTTTATATATTAGCAAATGAGTCAAACAAGGTTATATGATCTGCCCAGGGCCACACAACTACTATGTGTTTGAGACTAGATTTGAACTGAGGAAAATAAAATTTTATCATTTTAAATCTAACACTCTATCCACTGTGTCACCTAGTTCCCCTTTTACCCAGTAGAATACATCAAATTTGGTTAATTTGAATAAAAATAATGAAAACTAAATTAACAGCATCAAAAATGAAAAGTGAATTCACCACCAATGAGGAAAAAAATAAAGTAATAATTCAATATTATTTTGCCCAACTATATGGTAACAAAACTGACAATATATGTTAAAAAGATGAATACTTACAGAAAATATAAATTGATCAGATTAACATAAGAGATAAAAAATAGTCAAATAGCCCCATTTCAGAAAGAGAAATTAAAGAAGGCATCAATGAATTTACTAAGGAAAAAAATAAATCTCTAGGCCAAATGAATTCACAAGTGAATTCTACCAAAACATTTAAAAAATAATTAATTCCAAGTCTCTAAAAATAGTAGGCAAAAAAAAGTTCTGCCATGTTCTTATGACACCAATAGGGTACCCATACTGAAATCAAGAAAAAAATAAACAAATCATAGAAAGAAAATTATAGACTAATTTTCCTAATGACTATTGATTTAAAATTTTTAAATAAACTAATATCAAAGAGATTATAACAAGTTATCATTAGAATGATGCACTATGATCAGGTTGGATTTATATTAGGGATGCAGGGTTGATTCAATATTAGGAAAACCATCAGCATAATTCACCATATCAATAACAAAATTAACAAATATCATTTGATTATTTCAATAGATACTGATAAAGAATTTGAAAAAATACATCATCTATTCCATTTTAAAAATGGAACATAATGATAAATGTATTTTTCCTTAAAACGATAAGCTCTATCAAAAACCACCAGCAAGTATTTTGTGTAATGGTGATTAGTTAGAAGCATTCCCAATAAAAGATCATAGTTAAAACAAAGACAAAGATGTCCATTATCACTACTAATTTTCAATAGTTTTGGGAAAATTAGCTTTAGATATAAGAGAATGAAAAATAATTTCAGGAATTAGAATAAACAATGAAGAACAAAATTCTCACTCTTTGCAAAAGAAATGATGTATAATTAGAAAAAGCTAGAAAATTAACTAAAATCTACTTGCAACAACAACTTTACCAAAATTACAGGATATAAAATAAATCCACATAAATCATCAGCATATATTAAAAAGTCAGATTTATTAATTAGGTGTAGACAGAGCCAATATAATAAAAAAGATAATTCTCCCTAAATTATATTACTTATTAAGTGTCATACCAATCAAGCTTCCCCTGAAAAAGTATTTTACAGAGCAAGAAAAAAATAGTAACAAAATTCATCTGGAAGAATGAAAGGTCAGGCATATCATGGAATTTAATGAAAAAAAAAGCAAGAAGGTAGTCTAACCAAATCAAATCTAAAATTATTTTTCAAAGTAGCAATCATCAAAACTATTAAGTACTGTCTAAGAAATATTATGGGTACATCAGAGCAGATCAGATTATTTCCAAAAAAAGACTAATTTATGATTATCAAAATATACTGTATGAGAACCCCAAAGACATCAGCTACTGGGATAAGAACTCAGTATATGATAAAATTTTTTGGGAAAATTAGAATAATATGGCATACACTAAGTATAGACCAATATTTCACACCCTGTACCAAGAAAAGGTCAAAATAGGTATAGGATTTAGACATGAAAGGTGATCCCATAAGGCAAATAAGAGTAAAAGAAAAGTTTTCTATGCCATGTCTAAGGAAAGGGGAGTAATTTATGACCAGACAAGAGACAGAGGACATTATAAATACAAAATAGATCATTTTGATTATATTGAATTAAAAGTTTTGGGAAAATGAAACCAATATTAAAAGGAATGGAGAAAGAAGAGAAATAATTTTTACAGTTATTATTTCTGATTAAAGGACTCATTTCTAAAATATATAGAGAACTGAGTCAAATTCCTAAAAATTCAAGTCATTCTCCACTTAATTAAAAGCTCAAAGGATATGAACAAGCAGTTTTCAGATAAAGAATTTAAAGCTAATTTTTGTTATGTGAAAAAATCCTTTAAATTATTATTGAGTAGAGAAATGAAATTAAAGCAATCTTGGGATAATACTTCACATCTATTTGATTGGTCAGTTTTCTAAAATAGAAAAATGATCAATGTTATTGAGGAAGTGGAAAAACCAGGACAGTCATACATCATTGATGGAGTTGTGAACTAATTCAACTATTCTGGAAAGTAAAATAGAAGCGTGTTCACAGTGCAGAAAAACTAGACACCATCAACATTTAGAGAAACACTATGGAGTCTGAATGCAGATAAAGCATACTATTTTCAATTTTTAAAATTTAATTTATGCTTTATTTTTTCCTCTTTCTTGGTTATGCCCCCTTTTGTTCTGATTATTCTTTTACAACATGATTAATATGGAAATATGTTTAATGTAGCTATACATGGATATTTTATTACTGACTAATGGGAAGGGGGGAAGTAAGGAAAGGAGAAAAATATGGATTTCAACATCTTAACCAAAAATTCATGTTGAAAATTGTTTATTCATGTAGTTAGAAAAATAAACAATTAAATTTATTTTTAAAAGAAAATTTTATGGAGAAAAGGGCATGATTTAAATGTAAAAGTTATGGGAAGGGATATAATTTACATAAAAAATAAAAAAGTCCTAGTATATATCAGGTTTTTAGAATGCAATTCTCCTAAATTCCAATCTCATGTTCTATTTTCTAATATTAGGAATTCCCACAGCCTCCTTTCAAATATTAGCCAGTAGACTGTTATTCCAATACAATATTCTTTTCCCTGACTTGGCAAGTGCCTTGGCACAAGTGCTTCTCCTTACCTTGATTGCATATTTTTTTCACTTCGGCCTCATAAAATTTCTAACTTCCTTTAGTGATCAGCTTAGATATTAACATCCATTAAGAGAATTTTTCTGTTTATTTCTTACTGCTAATTCCATATTGAAATTACTTTGTGTTTTTGAGTATTTGTATTCTTTGTGTCACTTTGAGTGTACTCTTTGAGATCAGGCTTTTTTTATTTGTGTGTGAAATTAATTAATCTTCAGTCACAATATACCTTCCTAAGATATTTTTTTTAAAATATAATTTTTATTCTCTTACTTTTTCCCTTTGAACTCTGAAGAAAAATATTATCCCCAATAAATTCTTAGTTTTTAGATGTACTATCACCACCTTCTTCCTCTCTCTCTCTCTCTCTCTCTCTCTCTCTCTCTCTCACAAACGAATTTCTTAAATGTACTTCCAGTCCCTTTAAGGATGATATAATAAGTGAGAAGAAAAATATTTCTTTACATATATGAAAAAATGAAAGACAATTGCATGAGTTGGAAAATATATTAAAAGAAAAATATTTTTAAATTTTACTCATTAAATATCTGATGTTATCATGGCCTCTGAAGAATCACTTTTATTCTTTCAAAACAACTAATTTGTAAAATAAGCTGGAGAAGGAAATAGCAAATCATTCCAAGAACTTTGACCCAAAAGGAATCAGCAGGATTCACATATGACTGAAACATAATTAAACAAAAATATGGATGAGTAATTAGACTTGTTATACCTTGCTCAAATGGGTAGAATTAGATAGAATGACTGAATAATATAAACAGATTGAGTATCATTTAAATAACAATCCCTAATCATTAAATACAAATCTAGAAGCAAGCTATCTTCTGAATGAGTTCTCTGCACCTGGAAATGTTTAGAAGTTAGACAATTGTTAGGAATTTCATAAAGGTGATTTCTGCTATGCTTTGAATCTGCTAACCTCAGGCCATAGACCGAAGTATTTAGACATCTTTAGACTTCTATGAAATATCTTTCTTTTTGTCTTTTAAGTAACTAAGTGAAGAAGATGAAGAAAAGGAAAATAAAATCTCAAAAGGAAATGGTCACATCAAAATTGGGTAATTGTTTTGCACCTAGATTGATAACTACTGTATAAATACTTGAAAACAATAATTTCTTGCTCTGTTAATAGCACCTTGTTTTAAACTTTCAAAATAGAGCATAAAGTTTCTGAGGTAAAATTATATTGTTTTAAGATTTTAGATCTAACAAAGGCTATGCATTCTCTGTTAAAAAGAATTGTCTCAAAGGATACATCATTTATTCTTTTATTCATTTATACAGAAAACGATAATATCTCCACAATGAATCTAAACCTCCTGACATTGCCAGGGCTATCTTGGTAATCACTCTAGTGTACTTTAAAATTCTTCAAGGTGGGCTGGTAGTAAATTATGTGGATGTCTATATTTTTCATTTTCTTTGGACAGTTAATTTACATCTCCTATAAATGTAAATCTTTCTCATGTGTGACTAGCTTTATTCCAGCATTATAGAGAATATTTACAGCTTCAGGAAGGTTTGCTTGTCTTCTCTTCTGTCATTGGTGTCTGACTGGCACAATAAGTAGTTGAGGTAGATATGCCAATGCAGCCAGGAGTGATAAAGTGATCAAGTCTAATCCTCTGCTTTGGCATGGGGACCTTTTTTTTAAAATAATATTTTATTTATTTTGAGTTTTACAATTTTCCCCTATTCTTGCATCCATTCCCCCCATCTCCTATAGAAGGAAATCTTTACATTGTTTCCATGGTATACATTGATCTCAGGTGAATGTGAAGACAAAGAAATCATCTCCTTAAGGGAGAAAAAATAAAATATAAGAGATAGCAAAATTATATAATAAGTTAATGGGGGTTTTCCCTAAATCGAAGGTAATAGTCTTTGGTCTTTCTTCAAACTCCACAATTCCTTCTCTGGATATAGATGGTATTCTCCATTACAGATAGCCCCAAATTGTCCCTGATTGTTGAACTAATGGGATAAGCAAGTTCATCAAGGCTGATCATTGCCCCCATGTTGCTGTTAGGGTGTACAAGCTTTTTCTGGTTCTGCTCATCTCACTCAGCATCAGTTCATCCAAATCCTTCCAGACTTGTGCCTGAACTCCCATCCCTCCAAGTTTCTAACAGAACAATAGTGTTCTATGACATATGTGTGTGTCTGTGTATATATATATATATCACTGTTTGTTAAGCCATTCCTCAAATGAAGGATATTCACTTAATTTCTTATTCTTTGCCACCATAAACAGGGCTACTATGAATACTTTTGTAAAAGTGATGTTTTCACCCTTTTTCATAATCTCTTCAGGGTACAGACCCAATAGTGGTACTGCTAGAACAAAGTGTATGCACATTTTTGTTGCTCTATGGGCCAAATTCTAAATTGCTCCCTAGAATGTTTGGATGAGAACTTCTGACCAAGATGGCAGACAGAGTGAGCCTGAGGGTCTATGAGTTGGACCTGCTAGATGAGCAGGCCTAGAATCTGGTTGACCAAGGGGGCTTGGGACAACTAGGGAGCAGAGGCACTGGCATTTGCACTGACCCTCTGCAGCTTGCAGACAGGGCTGGGGGGAGAGTTCAGGTGCAGGAGAGCTGTGGACACCATCCCTGGGCTCCTCTGGTCTGAGGAACTCTGAGTCCACACCTCCATTGCTGCTGAGGCCTCTTCCCAGAACAAACACAATTGCAGACTACCTCTGCCTCAGGCACAGGGGTGTGAGCAGAAGAACCAGCTGAGCTAATAGAGAAAAGGATAACCTCACCCTAGGGTAAAGCCCAGCATTGATTAAAGACAAAAAGTATTTACCAGTATTTAACAGCTTCAACAGCTCCCTCCAGGCTAAGGGAGAAAGCCTCAATCAGACACTCCAGAGAAAGCAACCAGCACCTCCTACTGGCCACCAGAGAAATTTCACCCAGTGAGTAAAGCCTCTAGGGATCCCAACACCAAACCTCTGTGAACCAGCCCCTTCCCAGCTCAAGGTCTTAACAAAATAAAGTCAGCAGAAAGTTGGATCTGTAGAAAAATTCTTGGAAGGAGAAGACCCTAACTTAGAGAGACCTAGAACCTCTGAAGAGAATATAATCTGGTCTCCAGCACAGAATGACTTCCTTGAAGAAATCAGGAAGGATTTTAAAAATCAATTGGAAAATTTGGGAGAGGCAATTAACACCTTGCAACAAGAAAACTAATCATTGGAAAATGCAAATGGACAAATACAAAATGAGACTAATTCTCTCAGATCTTGAATTGATCAAATACAAAAAGAGAATAAATCTCTCAGATCATCCAGTGGGGAAATGCAAAAAGAAAATAATTCTCTCAAAACCTCTATTGGTCAAATGGAAAGCTCTTTCAAAAGTAAAATTGACCAATTGGAAAAGGAGCTACAAAAGGTAAATGAAGAAAACTCTTCTCTAAAAAAAGAATGGAGTCTTCGGAAACTAATGACTTCATGAGACAGAAAGGCTAGATGAGTTCACAGCTCCACCAACAATGCATTAGTGTCTCAGATTTCCCACATCCTTTCCAACATTGAACATTGTCCTTTCTGGACATATTAGCCAGTCTGAAAGGCATGAGGTGATACCTCAGAGATGTTTTAATTTGCATAACTCTAATAAGTAGTGCTTTAGAGCAAATTTTCATATGATTATGGATTGCTTTGATTTCCTCATCTGTACATAGACTTTGCATATCCTTTGACCATTTGTCAATTGGGGGAACGGCTTGTTTTATCTTTTTTTTTCAAAATATGACTCAGTTTTTCTGTATATTATAGAAATGAATCCTTTGTAAGAAAGACTAGTTGTAAAAATTATTTTCCAATTTACTGCATTAATTGAATGTAATCAAAATTATCTAGTTTGTTTTTAATGATGTTCTTCATCTCTTCCTTGGTCATGAACTGCTTCCCTTTCCATTGAACTGACAGGTAAACTACTACACCTTGATATTTTAGTTTGCTTATAATATTGTTTTTATGTCTAAATCCTGAATCCAGTTTGGTCTTATCTTGGGTACAGGGTGTGAGGTGTTTGTCTAATCCAAGTTTCTTCAATACTAACTTCCAATTTTCCCAACAATTTTTATGGAGGAGAATGTTTTTATCCCAATAGATGGACTCTGGTTTTATCAAATAGCAGAATACTATAATCATTTCCTGCTATTGCACCTAGTCTATTCCACTGGTCTACTACTCTATTTCTAAGCAAATACCAGACAGTTTTGATGACTGATGCTTAAAAAAAATTAGATCTAGTAAGGCTAAGCCTCCTTACTTTGCACTTTTTTTGTTGTATCCATGGAAATTCTTGACCTTTTATTTCACCATATGAAATTATTTACATTTTTTTCTAACTCATTAAAGTTATTTTTTTGGAATTTTGATTGATAGAGCACTAAACAAGAAGTTTAGTTTTGGCAGAATTTTCATTTTTATTAGATTAGTTGGACCTATCCACGAGCAGCTGATGTTTGCACAGTTATTTAAATCTGATTTTGTTTTTGTGAAAAGTGTTTTCTAATTGTTTTCAAAAAGTTTTTGAGTCTGCCTTGGAAGGTAGATTCCAAGGGATTTTATATTTCCTAAGGTTACTTTGAATGGGATTTCTCTTTCTAGCTATTTCTGATGTACCTTGCTAGTCATATATAGAAATATTGAGGTTTTATGAGGGAGGGTGTATTTTATATCCTGTTACTTTTATAAAGTTGCTAATTATTTCTCTTAGTTTACTGGATGATTTCTTGGCATTCTCTATGTATACCATCATGGAATCTGCAAAGAATCAGAGTTTTGTCTCCTCCTTCCCTATTCTAATTCCTTCAATTTCTTTTTCTTCTCTTATCACTCACGGTAACTTTTCCAATACAATACTGAATGGAAGTGGTGATAATGGGCATCCTTGTTTCACCCCTAATTTTATTATGAATGGCTCTAGCCTATCCCTGTTGCATATAATGCTTGTTGATGGTTTAAGTTCTAAGGAAAAATCCATTTATTCCTACACTTTTTAATTGTTTTTAGTAGGAATGGGTGCTGTATTTTGTCAAAAACTTTTCAGCATATATTAATATAATCATAAGATTTCTGATAGGTTTGTTATTAATATAATTAATTATATTAAGAGTTTTCCTAATATTGAACCTACCCTGCATTCCTGGGATAACTCCTACTTGATCATGATGTATTATCCTAGTGATAACTTGTTGTAATCATTTTGCTAAAATTTTATTTAAGATTTTTGCATCTATATTCATCAGGGAGATAGGTCTATAATTTTCTTTCTGTTTTAACTCTTCCTGGTTTAGATGTCATCAACATATTGGTGTCATAGAAGGAGTTAGGTAGAGTTCTGTTTTCACCTATTTTTTTTCAAAGAATTTATATCGAATTGGAAGCAATTGTTTCTTAAATGCTTGATAAAATATATTTGTGTATCTATCTGGCCCTGGAGACTTTTTTCTTAGTGATTTCAATAATGGTTTGTTGAATTTCTTTTTTTTAATATATATAGTTCTTTAGTTTTTTGATTGCATCTTCATTTAATCTGGGCAACTTATATTTTTTGCAAATATTCATCCATTTCACTCAGATTGTTTATTGACATATAGTTGGGCAAAATAATTCCAAATAATTGCTTTAATTTCCTCCTCATTGGTGGTGAGTTCTCCTCTTTCATTTGTGATACTAGCAATTTGGTTTTCTTCTTTTTTTTAATCAAATTGAACAGAGATTTATCAATTTTATTGTTTTATTTATAAACCAGCTCTAGGTTTTATTTATTAGTTTAAAAGTTTTTTTGCATTTCAATTTTATTAATTTTTTCTTTAATTTTCAGAATTTCCAATTTGGCATTTAATTGGAGGTTTTTAATTTGTTCTTTCTTTGTTTTTTTAGTTGTATATTTAGTTTATTTAATCCCTCTTTCTCTTATTGATTCATGTAAACATTTAAAGATATAATACATGCCCTGTCAGTCACCTTGAGTGTATTCCCTACATTTTGATATGTTCCATTATTGTCATTATCTAGGATGAAAGAATTATTTTTTTCCTATAATTTTTTGCTTGATGCACTCATTCTTTAAAACGATGTTCTTGGGGTGGCAAGGTGTCACAGTGGCTAAAGCACCGGTCCTGGAGTCAAGAGTACCTGGGTTCAAATCTGGTCTCAGACCCTTAAAAATTACCAAGCTGTGTGGCCCTGGGAAAGACACTTAACCCCATTTGCCTTGCAAAAACCAAAAATACAGATAAAATGAGGTTATTTAGTTTCCAATTAGTTCTGTGTCTATATCTTCCTGGTCCAAAATCATATAGGATTTTTATTGCTTTATGGTCTAAGAAAGATATATTCATTATTTCTGCCTTTCTTCAATTGATTATGAGGTTTTTATGTCCTAGTACATGTCAATTTTTGTGTAGGTGTCATGTACTGCATAAAAAGAGTATATTCTTTTCTATCCCCATTCAATTTCCTCCGTAAGTCTATCATATCTAAGTTTTTCAAACAATCTATTTACCTCATTAACTTCCTCCTTGTTTATTTTATGATTAGATTTATCTAAATCTGAGAGTGAGAAGTTTAAGTTTTCCCACTAGTATAGTTTTGTCTATGTCTTTCTGTACCTCTTTCAACTTCTCCCCTAAGTATTTGGATTCTATACGTTTGGGTGCATAAATATTTAGTATTGAAATCACTTTATTGTCTATGTATATATTTCCTTCCTTTTCTCTTTTCATGCTCTCTATTTTTTGCATCTGCTTTGTTTGAGATAAGGATTGCTACCCCTGCTTTTTTTTTACTTCAGTTGAAGCAAAATATATTTTTCCTCCAACCTTTTGCCTGTACTCTATATGTATCTCTCTGCTAGTCTTGTAAGCAGCATATTGTAGAATTCTGATTTTTAATCCACTCTGCTATTTGCTTATGTTTGAAGGGAGAGTTCAATCTATTCAAATTCAAAGTTATAATTACTAACTCTTTCTTACCCTCCAAGCTATCTTCCCTCTGTTTGTATTTTTCTCCATTATCCCCTTTATCCATATTCCCCAATATTTTTTTTCTGAATACCACTTTTAGTGTGTTTGGCCTCCTATATCAACCACCCTCCCCATTCTTTCCCCTTTCTCTTTTCCCCTTCTTTGTTCCCTTCCTTCTGCTAGTTCCCCTTTTTCTCCCCCTCTCCATTCTGCCTCCCCTTTTCCCCTTTTAATAATTTAAAGGTAAGATAAATTTATTAACTTAATTGAGTATTTGCAAGTTAACTTTAAGCTAAGACTGATGAAGTGAATATTCAGATGGTTGTCATTTCCCTCTTCTTCCCCTCTATTACAATACGTCTTTTGTACCTCTTGATGTAACGAGATATATACTCTATTCAGTCTCTCACATCCTCCTGTCTCCTTACTGTCCCCCTTTTTAGGGAGGTAATTTTTCTTAAATCGTTCTGAGTCACAGAAAAGTCATGAATGTCCATATTTGTGGCTAAGTATATTCTCTCTAATAGAATTACAATTCTTGAGTTATTAGAGTCTTTCTATAGGATATAACCAGTTTCATCTTATTGCATAGCAGGTTTTTTTCCTTTACTTTTTTTTAACCTATTCCCATATTCCTTGAGCTTCCTGTTTGATGTCCACATTGTCAATTAAGCTCTGGTCTTTTCATCAGGAAATTTTGGAAGTCACCAATTTTGTTAAATTTACATCTTTTCCCCTGGAAGAGAAGGTTCAGCTTTGCTGGGTAGTAGATTCTTGGCTGCATTCCAATCTCCCTTGATCTTCAAATTATTTCATTCCAGGCACTTTGAGTCCTTAATTTTGATGTAACCAGGTCCTGCAAGATCCTTACCATGGTTCCTTGGTATCTAAATTGTTTCTTTCTGACTGTTTGCAGGATTTTCTCTTTTATCTGATAGTTTTGGAGTTTGGCCACAACATTCCTAAATGTTTTCATTTTCAGATCTCTTTCAGGAGCAGATTGATGTACTCTTTCAATAACTTTTTTGCCCTCTGGTTCCATGATATCAGGGCAATTTTTCCAGCACAAAATCCTGTTATATTAATTCCAGTCTCTTTTTTCTCTTCAATGTTTTCATGGAGACTATAATTCTCAGATTGTACCTTTTTGATTTATTCTTGAGGTCAGTCATTTTGCTGATGATGTATTTTATATTTTCTTCTATATTTTGGTCCTTTGCTTTTGTTTAACAGAATCTTATTTTCTCATGAAATCATTAGTTTCCAATGATTCCATCCTTTTTTTAAGAGAAGAATATTTTTCATTGACCTTTTGCAAATCCTTTTTCAATTGGTCAATTCTATTTTTGAAGGAGTTTTCCATTTGTCCAAGTGTAGTTTTGACAGAATTATTTTCTTTTTGCTTTTTCCCAGTGTAAGATTTGGGAGAATTATTCTCATTTTGTATTTGCCCAATTGTATTTCTCAAGGATTTGTTTTCTTGTTTTGAGAAGTTAATTTTCTCTTGCATTGTGTTAATTTTCTCTTGAGTTCCTTTCCCAATTTTTTGAATTGATTTTTTAAACTCCTTCCTTATTTCTTCAAGGAAGTCTTTATGGACTGGAGACCAATTCATATTCTCCTCAGAACTGCTAGATCTCTCTGGATTAAAATCTATTTCTCCTAAGTATTTCTCCATGCCTCCCCCTTCAATGGCCTTTCTTCAATTTCCTAGGTTCTTGTGTTGGGAGTGGGGCTGGCTTTCAGAGATTTGCTTTTGGAAACCCTAGAGTCTTGTTCACTTGGCTTAGTAATTCCAAGAGCTGGCCTGTAGAGGGGGAGATGGCTGCTTTCTTGGGAGTGTTTGAGCCCCTCAGCAGCAGGGTCTGAATTGACCTTGACCAATGGGCTGGGCTGTGGAGGAGGGAGTTAATCTCCCTTTCAGCTGAGTGAACTCTGTTGCCCATACCTGAGTCTGAGGGAATGGAGGCAGGTGTGGCCAGCAGTGCTTACCATTTGTTCTGGGAAGATGGCTCTGCTGAAAGTATGGAACTCAGGTCCATTGCTCAGCTGGTTATTCTCCAGGCATGCTCTGAAAAACTCATCCTCCTGTTGCTCCTTTCCCCCAGTCCAAAGACTCCTCGTCTAAACTTGGTCCTTGGACCCACCACTGACCAAAGC
Organism: Macrotis lagotis; assembly: GCF_037893015.1. Classification (NCBI taxonomy): domain Eukaryota; kingdom Metazoa; phylum Chordata; class Mammalia; order Peramelemorphia; family Peramelidae; genus Macrotis; species Macrotis lagotis. Next base: position 70,621,493 of record NC_133658.1, read on the forward strand.
CTTTGAGGCCAAGGCTGGTCCTCTGGCTTCCGCCAGCTGCTGCCCCTGTGTTGGTCCTCTGCTCTCCACTCCCAAGTCACTCATGGTCCCCTGAGACAGAACTTCTTGGTAGGTGTTCTCCTAGCTTTTCTTTATGGGTTTTGTCAATCAAGTTGCTGTTAAGAGATTTCTTTCATGTTATTTTTGAGGGGAAGGAGGAACATTTATCAGAGTTCCTGTCTTCTCTCTGCCATCTTGGCCAGAAGCTGACTGGCATGGGGACCTTTTAAAACATTCCATCTTTCAGGAAAAAGAAGAATGTGTCTCTGTTTGGAGAACATTAATGTTTCACAACAAATCATAGTTTTGCAATGCTAAAAGTTTGTGAAGCATCAGAACATAATTATCGCATTCAATTTATATAGTCCTATAAAGTTCTTCAAGAGAAAGAGATATTAAGTGACTTATCCATGGCCTGGTAGTAACTACCTGAGAGAAGGTTTGAATTTTAGTATTCATGATTCCATTTGCAATGTTCTGTCTATAATAGTGTCTGACTTCTTTAATAATATATGAAGTCACAAAGAATCTTTGTATAGAAAGTCTCACTTCATCAATAAAATATATTACATAATATGTAATTCTTTGGACGTTGCCTGAGATATGTAAAATTTAACTGACTTTCCCAGGATACTATAGCTGGTAATTATCATAAAACAGATGTGAACTTCAGCCTGACTGACTGAAATCATTATTATATCCACTATTATACATGACCTCTAAAATAAAATATAATAATTAACTGAGAGTGACACAAGATCTAAGATTTTACTAAGTTTATTTTCACAAATTTTAACTCAGTTGAATCATATACTGCACATTGAAGGTATGTATTTTTATGCTTAATTTAATCATTAAGATACTTAAGCTTAGAAAGGTTAAGTGACTTTTCTTGGTTTTATATTCATCAAGCATTGGAGAGATCCAACTCCCATCAAGAACTTTTTTTCTCCATCTAACATTCTATGGATTTGTTATTGTAAGTGGACTTAATGTGTCACTAAAGAACTAATATTTAACCAGATAATCACTAACAGGTTAGTATCAGTTCCTAGTCAATAAATTGAGATATTGAAAATTTTTCAAGAGCTATCTAAAGATGGTACTGGAAGTTACTTGCTTTGGATTTGAAAGCCTTCAGTTAAATTTAATTAAATACATTAATACACATTAAATATTTACTTTTTTATAGATAAATTCATATAGAAAATATGAAGACACAAACAAAACCTACTCTTGCCCCACCCATGTTCCATTACAAAGAAACATACAATTTATCTAATGTATGGGATGGAAGAGAAATCCAAAATGATGTAGGCCTTTTGTAGAAAAGGAAAAAAAAATATTAGCAGTGGAAATAATGGGATGTTAGTTGGAGGTTATAGCATGCCAACAATGTCAGGAATAGTTATAAGAATTTTAAAAAGAAAAGATGAGATGTGTGCATTTCAGCCCTGAGAAATTATTGGAAATGCCTACTATAGACACAGGGAAATAGGAGAAAAGTTCATATTCAGGGAACAGCTAATAAATTCCACAGTAGTAAAATGAAGGCTTGGACTAAATGGCCTCTAGGATCTAGCTTTAATGTTCTATATTAAAAGAAAAGATTGATGCAGAGATATCAAAAATAGCAGAAATAGTGGTATGATGTAGCATTTAATGGTTCCAAATAACTTTCTGTATAATGCATATTTTGTCCTTAAAACATATATATATATATATATATATATATATATATATATATATATATAGTTATTGTAGTATGATCTGCATTTTAAATATGAGGAAAACTGTTTCAACAAAACCCTCTCAGAAAACTGAAATAACACTGACAAAGTCACAAATTTTCTAAAAGTCAAATATAGAACTTAAATCTAGGACTACTGAATCAGAATCAAAGGTTTTTTGTTATTTTTAGTGAATCAGCATAAATGGTTCCTTGTTTCATTGTGTCATTGGGGAAATACTTTGCCATGGTTGTTCCCAATGTCTTCCAGTGTTCCATGGTTTGTTTTGTTTTTTCTTACTGATGAATAAGTAAAAAGACCATGAGATGAACAATATTCAGATTAAAAGACCCAGTTCTCCATCCTCAAATTTACAACCGTGATTCTCCATATTCCCATTAAGTTTTTACATGCATCATGAAAAGGAAAAGATATACACTTTTCTTGGCATATACTAACAACAACATGGGGTGATAATCTACCACAATGGACTTGTTCATTTCAGCAGCACAATAATCAAAGAGAATTTTAAAAGACTTATGATGGATATTATCATACAAATTTGAAAAAGGAATTGCAGAGTTTAAATGAAGACCAAAGTTTATTATTTTCAATTTTTAAAAGTTGTCTTATGCATTGTCATTTTTCTCTCTGTTTTCTTTCTTCAGTTTTTATCTGATTCTTCTCTTACAACATTTTCATTATAGATAAAATAATTCACCTGGATAAAAAGTGGTAAAAGAGTTCAGTTGATAAATATCACTACTATATCTATATCCTGAAGAAGTCATGAAAAATTATTAAAATTCCACATGTACAAAAAATTAACAGCAACTCTTTTTGTGGTGACAAAGGATTGGAAACTGAGAGGATGTTGATCAATTGGGGAATGGCTAATAAATTGTGGTATATTTTGAGATTGAACACTAATATTATATAAGAAATCATAAGGAACAGGATTTCAGAAAAGCCTAGAAAGAGTTTCATGAATTGTTGCTGAGTGAAATGAGCAGAACCAGAAGAATATTTTAAACATAAACAACATGGGGTGATGATACCTATGGTGGATTTATTCATTTTAGCAGTATAATATCAAAGAGAATTTTAAAAGATTTATGATGGAGAATATCATACATATACAGAGAAGTAATTGTGGCATTTAAATGAAGACCAAAGATTATTATCTTCAGTTTTTAAAACATGTCTTATGTATTATGTTATTTTTTCTTTCTGTTTTCTTTCTTCCATTTGAATCTGATTCTTTTCTCATAATTTGATTAATATGGATTTATTCTTTAGCATGGTTATACATGCAGAGTCTATATCAGTTTGCTTTCTGTCAGTGGGAGAGGGAAGGGAAAGAATGAGAAAAATGTAAAACTCAAAACCTTTGCAAAAAATAATTGATAAATACAACCTTTGCATGTAGGTGGAAAAACAAATAAATAAAATATATTTAAAAAAGAGAGAGTGGAATGATAGATATTTGATCTAGAGTCAGAAATACTTGACTTCAAAACTGATCTCACATATTTTCAAGCTGTTTTCCACTGGGCAAGTCATGTTAACTGTCTGATCCACCTTTCATTATATGAACATTAGGGATCCTGGTAACACATTTCTTAGCGGTGTTATGAGGATCAAATACAACAACATTTGTAAAATGCTTTTCAATCTATAAATGACTATATCAATTTTGTTGTTGTTGGTAATGGTGGTCATGGTGGTGGTAATAAAATAGTAGTAGTAGTAGGAGGAGGAGGAGGAGGAGAAGGAGGAGGAGGAGGAGTAATTTTATTTGTTTAGTGATTTTTCAGTTTTGCCCAATTCTTCAAAACTTCATTTGGGATTTTTTTGTAAATAGTTTGCCATTTCCTTATTCAGTTCATTTTCCAAATGAGGAAACCAAGGCCAAAAACAGATTAACTGTACAGGATTATTTAAGTAGTAAGACTTTGATGCCATATTTGAATTAAGGTCTTTACCAAATCCAAGGCAGTGCACTGTACCATTATCATCATATTCATCATCATCATCATCATCATCATCATCATTATCTATAATAAAATATGATGCAAGACAGAATACTGATTTTTAGAAATTCTTCAATGTGAAATATTAGACTGTAGGAAATAGAGAGTCAGATCTAGAAGGGAGTTTAGAACAAAAAATAATAGAGCTGGCAAACACCTGAGGTCAAGTAATCTAGCCCTCTCATTTTATTGATAAATATAACATTAAAAAGTAGTGTTTGATTGGAAATAAGGCTATACCCTAGGATAAATGATGACTTGACTTCAAGTTATATCTCTTACATATTCATGAAAAATTATTCCAGTTTTTTGAGTCAGTTTCTTTTTCTGAAAAATGTATATATATATTTCTCAAATCATGGACTTTTTTGAAGAGATAATTTATTCAAAGTTCTATATAAGTATTAGCTTGTGCTATTTTTCACATAAAAGGCATGTCTTTTTGAAAGATTGTTTTTATTTTTCTTGCTGAATAGGCTAAATAACTGAACCTCTCCTTTCCTCCCCATTCCCACTAGTGCTTTTGCCATCATGTAGATGTACCACAGGTGCCAGTATACTCTTGGGACTTTGCTGACTTCATCATTTTCAACAGTTCTGGATGATTAGGTCTTAAATTGGGAATGGCCCATAAATACTGCATTATTTTAAAGCTATTACAAAATTGTTCTGCTCAGATCTTTTGTCAAAGAATAAACCAATCAGTTTTTCTTTTTTTTAATACTTGGAATTAGGTTTGCATATTTTGTTTACAAATATAATAAATATATTGCTGAAAAAGAACATAAATTTAATACATTAATTTTTATATTATTCCAATCCATTTATTTATTTTATAAGCTGAGAACTGTACCCCTTCTCAGTTCAATATTACAGTAATTGATGGGAATTGCTGAATTAGCAAAGTTTTTTAACTTGCCCCCCCACCCAGCTTTTAAGAATATCATGACATTAGATACATGAGTGTCCAGGGAGTTTCCCTGAAATTTAATAATCCACTGTTATCAATTCTCTTAATGCCTACATTAGACAGGTGTTATGAAGGCCCCATTAAATGAGTTATTTTAGGTCATATAATGCTTTGCAAATATGATTTTAATAGCAGCATTTGGACTAGGAGTCAGGGTAGGGTAGCAGTAGAAGTAATAGTGGTAGTAGTAGAAGTTTGCAGTATAACTTATAGAATGATAGGGTATATACTGATGTTTTCCTGGGTTTCAATTCACTAAGATGAGACAATAGTTATTCAGTTAGTCAACATGTTTCTTTACAAATGTCTACTATGTAATAGTATATTAATAGCTGGAAATATATATCTACCTGTCTGTAGAGGAATTAGAACATTTGAGAGAGAAAACACTCATAATTTCAAAGGGAAGTGGTGAGGGGAAAAACTATTAAGTAAAGCCTTCTTAGTGAATGGGTTAAAATGTGAAATTTTTTTTTTTATTTTTATTTTTTGCAAGGCAAATGGGGTTAAGTGGCTTGCCCAAGGCCACACAGCTAGGTAATTATTAAGTGTCTGAGACCAGATTTGAACCCAAGTACTCCTGACTCCAAGGCCGGTGCTTTATCTACTATGCCACCTAGCCCAATCCAAATACTTTAGAGTAACCCCAACTTTCCTTCCCCCCGCTTCCTCCCCCTCCTTCTCCTTCCTGCATTAGGCACTTTTGGGCAAACATGTTTCCATTTACATCCAGTGTTTATCTCCTTGTTCCTTGTATTAGGGCTAGATTTTGTGCTCAGATTATAAAACCATATCCTCAGCCAATGAGAATAAATGTCAGTGGTGGACTGATGTTGTTGCATCAGAAACTCTATAAATGCTCTCCCTATTTGTACTTGGCACTTCCCTTTAGCCACTTGCATGGAAGGTGATGCCTGCTTCTAATGAGAAATGAATAAAGACTTTGATTTTGTACCTGGAGACATCTTTAAGTTTTAATTGGCAACCGTCGGCTTCCATACCATACATTAGGATGATGGGATTTAACTTTAGTCTTCACTATGTCAAGGGAAGTTAAGAGGCAAAGGGGAAGAGAGAATGAATTATGGTTATGTAGGATAACCAGGATAAATGCACAAAAGCTGGAGGTCAGATATCCTGTGTGAGCAATAGCAAATAGCTCAGTATAGATAAATCTTATACTTTGTGTAGCAAAAATAAAATTAGAAAGTTAGGAATTGCTCAAGTTATGAAAAGCTCCAAATTCCAAGCAAAAGAAATTATTTTTGATCCAAGAAGTAAGAGAAAGACTGAAGTTTATAAAATTGAGGGGTGGGTATGGTCTAACATACTTTAGGAAAATTATTTTGACAAATATGTATAATGTATATTACAATGAGGAGATGATAGAAACAGGTAAACCAATTAGGAGGGATTTGTAATGGTTTAAGCAAGAGATATATACCAAAGTGAAGGAATGAAGATATGAATGGAAAGAATAAGATGTTCAGATGGTATGACAAAGTAGAAATGAGAATATTTGATAAAAGAATAGATATATATAGAGCAAGTGCTAGTGAGAAGTCAAGTGTAATTTCCATTTGTTAATTTGATTTTAAAAAAGATGAAAATGTAATTATAAGCACAAAAATGAAAGAAACAAATTCAACATTAATGAAGATAAAACAATAGAAATTATCAGAAATGATTTTGCTCATTTAAATTTCAATATATCTAATAAACTATGTGAACTGCATGAATACTTACAAAAATACAATTTGCCTAAATTATCAGAAAGAATTGAATTCTTTAATAGTCCCAATTTAGAAAAAATAAATTGAATCAGTCATAAATGAGCTCACTCTAAGAAAACAATCTCAAAGATCAGATGAATTTACAAGTGAATTCTACCAAATTTTTAAGGAAAATCTAATTCTATTACTTAATAAAATATTTGGCAAAATAAAAAAGTGAGCAGTCCTGTCAAACTCCTTCTTTGATGCAAATATGGATCTGATACTAAACAGGGAAGTGCAAAAACAGAGAAAGCAAATGTAGATTAATTTCCTTAAGGAATGTTGAAGTAAAAATCTTAAGTAAAATAAAAGCAAGTAGATTGCAACAATATATGGGAAAAATAATAAATTAAGATTTAGTAGGATTTATATGATCAGGGATAGTTCAATATTATAAAAATTATAATTTATTTGAAAATATCAATAATAAAAAACAAAAATATAGAGTTATAGTAATAAATAAAGAAAAAACCTTTGATTAAAACAACATATTCCTTTTAAAAACTCTAGAAAGCAAAGCAATACATGAAAATTTCCATAAAATTATAATCAGTATTTATCTAAAATCTTCAACAACTTAAAGTTAAGTGAGTAGAAAGAGAACACTGAACAGTTACAGCAATCTTGTAGAACAAACTTTAATTTAATTATTCTCAAAAATACAGTGATTGAAGACAATTTCAAAAAATCATGATAAAAAATTCTATGTACCTCCAGAAAAAGAATATCATCTAAACACAAACTGAAGCATCTCTCTCTCTCTCTCTCTCTCTCTCTCTCTCCTTTTTATGTTTTCTTAGACAAGATGATTAATAAAGAAATGTTTTGAATGATTGCCTATATATATACATATATATATACATATATATATATATATGTATATATATATATAAATTCTATAAATTTCTTGAGATTTCAAAGAGAGGAGAGGGGAGGGAGGTAATCAATTTAAAACTCAAAACATTTAAAAATGAGTTAAACTGTTTTCACACAAAAAAGTAAAAAACCTTTTATAAGAATCAATTATTGAATCAGGACCAAGATTTTTTCAGAAGACTATAGGATTTTCAGTTTCTAAAGGAAATGTTGAGGGATGAAATTACCCAAATTCCTGGAGAATATGTCTTTAGATGTCACAGTTTAAATATTTTTTTAATAAATAGCAGGATAAAAATAAAATGACATAAATTAACAGAATTTCTTAATATTACAGAAATATTATCAACAAATGATAGAAAAAATTGTTAAAATAAACGTAGACAATATAAAATACTTGGGATTCTACTTGACAACATAGGCCAGAAACTATTTGAACATATTCACAAAATACACACACACACACACACATATTACAAATAAAGTCAGCTCTAATTAGTTTAAAAATACTACTTATTCATGGATAAGCCAAAATAAAATATATTTGTATAATTTCTAAAAAATGACATCCCTACAATTTTCAATTTACTTATTCAGTTTTATTCAATAAAACTATGAAAGATTCTAATATAGAGATAAGGGAAAATAAGAAAATTCATAAAGAACGATATATTGTCAAGATAGTAAGACAACCAATGAAAAAATATGAAGGAATTTGGCCTTTCAGTACAAGATCTAGAAATGTATCATAAACAGTAATACTCAAGACAATAAGTTAATGGCTAAAAAAAAAAAATAGAATGCTGAATCAATGGAATACATTCATCACATAATAAACCCTAGTAAATGACCATTGTAAGTTACTGTTGACAAATGCAGAGAATCAAGAACAAAAACTTTCAATTTGAACTAAAAATTGCTAGAAAAATTAAAAAACAATTTACTAGAAACTTCTTTTGAACCAACATCTCACAATGAATAACAACATTAGTCCAAGACGGATACATGATTTACAAGTAACAGGTGATTTATAGACAACATGAGATGGTTTATCTGTCATATCAATGGATAAGGAAAAACTTTGTGACCATGCAAACCGAACATAAAATTGATAATTTTGACATTGTATTTAACTTATTTGCCCATAGGCAAAATTAATTCATCTGAGTTTAGAAATAAAGCAAGAAACAGGAGAAAAAATTACAGCAAGTTTCTCTGAGAAAGGCTTCATTTCTTAAATGTAAATTATATATATATATATATGTATATATATATATATATATATATATATATATATATACTAGGTCAATTTTATAATAGTGTATCATTCTTTAATCTTTATTTATAAATGATAAAATGATGTGAAAAACCAGTTTTCATTTTTTCAGATCATTTATTGAGGATTTTTTTTCTAAACAGTATTTTAAAATTATTCCCAATTTCACGGAAAGATAGATTTTGACATTCTTATTGTAAAAATTTGAGTACAAAATTTCCTCTCTAATATTTCTTCCTCTCTCTTCCTTTCTTCTTCTCCAAGACAGAAAGCTAATTGATATGGTACATATGTAAAATCAGGCTAAACATATTTCTACATTGATCATGTTTTGAAAGAGGAATCCAACCAAAAGGGGAAAAAAGACAACACAGGAAAGAAAAAAATAAAACAAAAAAGTGACGTTATGCATTCATCTATAGTAACAGTCCTTGATCCTTTCTATGGATAAAGTTAGCATTTAATATTACGAATGTATTGGAATTTTCTTGGATTTATTGATGAGAAAGGCTAATTTTTTCATAGTTGATATCACACAATGTGGTTGTTGCTGTGTACAGTGTTCTTCTGGTCCTACTCACTTCATTCAGCATCTGTTCTTGCAAGTCTTTCCGGTTTTTCTGAAATCCAATTGTTCATGACTTTTTATTACAACTATAGTACTCCATGAATTTCATATACCATAACTTATTCAGTCATTGCCCGATTGATAGATCTGTCTTCAGTTTCTGATTCTTTGACACTGCAAAAAGAGCCGTGATAATTATATTTGTAAAAGGTGAAAGATTTATGATAACTGAAGAGAAACCATATAGGTTTTTTATGCTTTCATGTGATCTTTTTGTGATACAGACCTAGTAATGATATTGCTAGACTAAAGGGATCTAGCACAGTTTTATTCATCTTTTGAATACAGTTCCAATGTGTTCTCTAGAACAGTTGGATCTGTTCACGATTCTACCACCAATCAATTAGTTTCTCAGTTTTCTCACATCTACTATATGTGGGACAAAAATCCAGTTTAAAAAATACGGAGACTCCTCTGAGAAAAAAGTAAAGTTTATTTTGACTTTTCTCAAAAAAGGGCACACTCCAAGTCTCACAAAGGTAGTGAAGATCAAGGAACTGCCCAGAGGTGACAGTCAATCAAGATTATATGGCTTAGCACATTTCCCCCATCCCTAGCCCCTTCTCTTCCAACCTGATTGGTTAAGGTTTTCAGAGATACAATCTTTACGGTAAAAATCTACCCAGGAACAAAGAGAAGAATAAAATATTTTCATAAAATATTACTTCACCATCCAGATGGTGAGGGTATCAAAATAAGATTGCCAATGACTGTTTTGTTTTCTATTTAAATGAATTACAAGGTCTTTTAAGAAACTCTACTATCTTCTTAGTTTAGGACTTATCACACAAGAGAAGGCAGGCTACTGTTCTCCTAGTCTATTATCAAATAGGTGGCTAACTAAGACTGCAAGGTCTCTTCTCTGAAAGTATTCCACTATTTCCCTCCCTAACAGAATCGGGAGAGTATCTGACTGGGAATGCAAGACCTCTCTCCTTCTTCTAAGAATAGTCTAAGGGTGATAGAGGGTAATAGTCTGTCTCTGTTTTAATTATTTTTAACCCCGAGAAGGCTTCACCATGAATATTAACTCTTAAGAGGGAATATTCCACTCATTCTACAATATTAATTATTTTTTTATCATATTGACCGATCTGATAGGTGTGAGGTGGTATCATAGAGTTGTTTTAATTTTCATTTCTCTATCAATAATGATTCAGAACTTTTTTTTACGTATGATTATTGATAACTTTAATTTCTTCATCTTCCTGTTCACATCCCTTAATCATTTCTCAATTGAGGAATGACTTGTATTCTTATAAATTTGACCCAATCCTCTATATATTTTAGAAATGAATCCTTTATCAGAAAAATTAGTTGTAATATTTCCCTAATTTACTGCAATCTTTTTAATCTTGGTTGCATTGGATTTATTTAGGGAAAATCTTTTTAAAATTTTATTTTAATTTAATTTTTAATTTATGCTTTTAAATTTTTTTTAAGTTTATTGTTTGCATTTCATAACTTTATCTCTTTTTTGGTCATAACCTCTTCCCCTTTCCAAACATCTGACAAATAACTATGCTTGTTCTAACTGGTTTATGGTACCTTTTTTATGTCTTTGTTTTAGTATAGTGTACAAGATATTGATCTGTGTCTACTTTTTTCATACTATTTTCAAGTTTTCCCAAGCAGTTTTTGTTAAAGAGTCCTTATCCCACAAACTAGAGGTTTTAGTTTTATCAAAACAATAAATTAAAATAGTCATTTATTACTATTTCCTTTGTACTTAAACTATTCCACTTATCCACCATTCTATTCCTTAACCAAATATTTTGATGACACACTTTAGATTATCATTTTAATTCTAGAATGGGTAAATCACTTTTCACTGCATTTTTCATTAATCCCTTTGATAGTCTTGACCTTTTTTATATGAATTATTTTAATATTTTTCCTAGTTCAATAAAGTAAATTTTTGTTACAGTACTAAATAAAATTATCATTTTTATTTTATTACCTTGGTTGACTCATGAGCACTTGTCATTTGCTCATTTATTTAGATGTTTTCAAATGTTTGGTAGAATTCACTTGTGAATTCATCTGGCACTGAGACTTTTTCTTAGGGTGTCCATTGATGGCTTATTCAATTCCTTCTAATGAGATCTATTTCTGCTTTTGCTTTATCTGAGATTAGGATTGTTAATCCTGCTTTTTTGTACTTGAGCTGAAGTATCATATATTCTGTTCTAGCTATTTACCTTAACTCCCTGTGAATCTTTCTCCTTCAAATGTATTTCTTATAAACAATATTTTGTAGAATTCTGATATATAAGTCACTCTGATATTCACTTCTGGTTTATGGAAGAGCACATACCATTCACATTCACAATTAAAATTGCTAACTTTATTACTATCCATCCTAACTCCTCTCTGATTTTTTTTCTTTTTGCCCTCCTCCTCCTTCTCCTCTTTCTCCTGCTCCTCCTTCCTTCTCCTTCTCCTCCTCCTCCTCCTCCTCCTCCTTCTCCTCCTCAGTATTTCCTTCTGAATACCACCTCCCTCATTCTGTCCCCCTTGTATCAGCCTCCTTCATTCCCTCATGGCAAAATACTAAATAGGACTAGAAAGTCGAGTCATAGAAGTTAATACTTTGATCTTGCTTTCACAGCTTTCTCATTAAATTTGTGTACATTTAGCGTGGCTAGGTGGCATAGTGGATAAAGCACCAGCCTTGGAGTCAGGAGTACCTGGGTTCAAATTTGGCCTCAGACACTTAATAATTACCTATCTGTGTGGCCTTGGGCAAGCCACTTAACCCCATTTGCCTTGCAAAAACCTAAAAAAAATATTGTGTACACTGTTACAAACTTCTGATCTGGTAATAATTTCAGAAACAATTTCTCAAGTAAGGTTAGAAAAATAAAGCAGGAACTTTTCCAAAATAACTACGAATGAAGCCTCTAAATAGCTCCTACAAGTGACAGGACTCACCAAAATGAACAATGAACAACTTTTCAGTCACTTATCTTGGAGAAACTTCAGGCAAAGGACACTAGAATTGATAAAAGGAGAGTATAGCCCAGTGGACTCCAGTGAGAGACTTATAGCCACAGCATAGTTAAAGTCATGGCACAGCTCTGCCACTTGGGATGGCCCCAACCCAACTCAGAGAACAAGGTTCCAAACCCTGGGAAACTGATGTGACATTGAGTTATTTTAACACAGGGAGCAAAATAGGAACAATGGAAATACCAGAGGAGAGTTCCAAGGATCAGAGTTCTAGCCCCCATCAAAAAAAAAAATACAAAACAGCAGCAAACAAACAAAAAAAAAACTTTTTGGGACTATGCACCATATACTGCAGGAACAGCGCTCAACTGTCAAAAATGAGTAAAAAAAAAATCCAAAACAACCAAGTGTTGACCATTAATAGATACCATTCTATAGGAGTCATAAAAATACCATCCCAGAAGTGGAAAGTAATAATAAAATGTCTATATGTTAAGCTTCTAAGGGGTTGAAAAACTGTTCTTAATTCCAAAAAGACCTCTTGGAAAAACTCAAAAAAGAATTTTAAAAGCAAAGAAGAGAGAAATAAGAAAAACAGAGAAAAGAAATAAAATCCATGGAGGAGAATTATGAAAATTTAACTGAAGATAAAAATAATTTTAAAAGTAAAATTTACCAAATGGAAAATAAAATTAAGCAGCTACAAAAAGAAACAAAAAATAATAGAAAAAAAATAAATCTTAAAAACTAGAATTGCAAATGAAATAAATGACTCTCAAGGCACCAAAATTCTATCAAACAATTCTTAAGGCTGAAAAAATAGAAGAAAATTCAAAGTACCTCAGAAAAAAAATGACCAACCTGGTATATAAATTCAGTAGTAAAAATTTATAAATTATTGGTCTATCTAATAGTCATGATCAGAAAAAAAAAGCCTGGACAATATCATTAAGAAAATTACCTTACTATCCTATAGCAAGAAGACAAAACAGTCATTGAATAAATTCATCCATCACCCCAGAATGAGATTCCAAAATTAAAATTTCAAGGAAGATTGTAGCAAATTTTCAGAATTCTCAGATAAAGGAGAAAATATTACAGGAAGCTAAAAAAGAAGCAATTAAAATATCAGGGAATCACAGTCGGAATTTTGCAGGACTCATCAACTTCAACATTAAATAATCAGAGGGCCTGGAAAACAATATTCCAGAGGACAAAGGAACTTGTCTTACAACCAAGAATCAACTACCCTCCAATATATAGCATATTCATTCAGGGGAAAAGATGAACTTTAATTGAAATTCCTGATAAAAAAGACCAGAAATGAACAGAAAATCTGATCTTCAGATATAAGATTCAATAGTTGCATAAAAAGGTAAGTAAAATGGAAGGGTAGGGAAAGAATATTATTTAACTCTAGAGAACTGCATTTCTCATGACAATTGAAAGGAACACATTTCAACAGAGGGTTTGGTCATATATTTACTGTGTTGTATTCAAACTTTCAGTTGTTGAGGGTTCTAATTCAATTGGGTCAGTTGAAGGAAGTGTACTTGAAAATAGAATGTGTGTGTGTTAGTTAATTGTGAGGTGATGAATCTCTTAACTCTGGGGTTGCTTTATATTGAGACATTGGAGGGATTGTTCTTGGAAAGAGGGTGTGAATTTAAATTGGTAATGTTGTAAAGATTTGTATGACTTTTGAGAATTGTTTTTTTATTAGGACAGTTTGAAGGTGTATAAGTTGACAGAGTCAGTACAAGATGAGTGTAAAATAATTAAGACATGAAAAAGAGGATTACAGTTGGGAAAAGAAGGCATTAGCATAAATAAAGTCACATATTAAGGCACAAAGGAAATATTATAGTAAAGAGAAAGAAGGGAGGGTGTGGACACTGAACAAATCTTACATTCAAAAGATTTGACTTAAAGAGAGAATAACATAGATTCCCAAATGGGTTCAGAAATGTATACTACACAGATAAGTAGGAAGGAAGGGGAAAGAAAGGAGAAAGTGAGGTTGATAAAAGGGAAGGGATAAGTAAAAGTAATGATAAAGTTACATTTAAAGTTAAGAAAAAATGTAAAGTAAAAGGGAAAAGAAAGAATAAAAGGGAAGAGAGCTGGTATAAGGGAGGGCAGATTGAGAGATGAAGCTGTTAAAAGAAAACATTGGTGAGGAGGGATAAGAGGAAAAGCGAGAAAAATAAAAAGAGGGGAAGATGATATTGAGAATAAATTGCTGAATTATTAATATTGTTTGTGATGTAAATGGGATAACTTTCCCATAAAACAGAAATGGATAGCAGACTAAATAAGAAAATATAATCTTACAATATGTTATTTACAAAAACAAAAAAAACAACAAAACAACAAAAACTTGTTAGAAACAGAAAAATCACAGAGGATAAAGGTAAAAAAGGCTATTTTAACTGAAGTAAGAAACAAATCAAACAAAAAAGATGTAAGAATCTTGATCTCAGAAAAAGGATAATCAAAAATAGATCTAATTCAAAATTTGGAAGAAGATAAACATTATGAGGCTGAGTAAATTATAGATAAATTTGTGAAATTTTGTGAAATGTTTTAAAATATCCATCAAATGGGAAATGGTTGAACAAATTATTTATATGAATGTTATGGAGTTTTATTTTTCTGTAAGAAAACATGAGTGGCCTGACTCCAGAAAAGCCTGGAAAGACTTGCATGAAGTAATGCTGAGTGATAAAAGCATACCCAAGAGAATATTGTACAATTTAACAACAGGATTGTGAGATGATCAACTACAATGGAAGCAACAAAGACCTGTTAAGGAAAATACCACCCATATCCAGAGAAGATTTATGGATTCTGAATGCAGAGCAAGAGACACTATGTTCACTTTCTAAAGCTTCTTTTTATAGTTTTTTTTTTCTCTTTTCTTCTCAGATCCCCGCCCTTATTTCCATTTTTTTCACAACATAACTAATATGGAAATATGTTAAAAATGAATATACATGTATAACCTTATCAAATTGTTTGCTGCCATGAGGAAGAGGGAGGGAATAAATTTTTCTCCTTTATCTGAGAATTCTGAAAATTTGCTACAATCTTCCTTCAAATTTTAATTTTGGAATCTCATTCTGGGGTGATTGATGAATTTATTCAAAGACTTTTCAGGCTTTTTTTTTTCTGATCATGGCTATTAGATAACCAGTAATTCATAAACATATTGCAAAGGTTGAATGTTGAAAACTATCCTTTCATATAATTGGAAAATATGTTTTAAAAACTTCTGAAATGATTCAAATATTACTTCCAACTCAAATGTTGGATATTACCTAATTAGAATAGAAGCTAAGATGATCAACAAGTTTTCTGAAGGTGAAGTTTAGATAACAAAGAAGAGAAAGCTGACCCCCCCAACATCCTTCTCCAAACAACTTTAAAATAATGCTTAAAATTGAAGAGCCATAACTGTTTAGATTGAGACATTATTCCAGTTCCAAACAAATTAGATCAGAAGGAGAGAGACCTAAGGTGTGTAAACAGAGGCTGACCTAAAGATTATGGTAATGAAATAATTGTAGTGTGATTAAGATATGTTTCAAAAGCAGCAACACAGGCTTCTAAAGCTCTCAAGAAAAAGATGGTAAGGGGCCCTGACAATTGGTCAAAAAGATATTAAGGGATTTGAATTTGTTATAACTAAATATGAGACCAGATGTCTTTTGGCATCATCACAATTCTGCAACATAATTCAAGAGCAGAGATGAGCAGGAGGGAAGGATAGTCCAACAGTCCTGTGACCTTAGGGCTCAAGGAACCACAGGAGCAGTATTATTTCTAGTCCCAAAGGATAAGGCATATGTAAGGCTTGCAGTCTGAAAGCATAAGGAAACCTTCTTGGTTAAGTACAAGAGTGTGAACCAAGGAAGTCATGATCATACATCTCTGAAAATATACCTTAAAAGTTATCAGTTTTAATTTAATAATAACTTGGAGACATCAAGTATTTCAAACTTACAAGCTAGTTCTAAAATTTCAGTGCAAAAACCCTAAAATTTGAAACAGACCTTTGATCACCTCAAACCTCAAGCTGCAAAAACAGTACAACATTAAAAAAATGTTTCAAGTGAAAAAAAATACTTTTGCAAAATGAAGATAGAGAATTATTGTGCTGACATGGAAGATTAAGTCATGCTAGGAAGAAGACAATGAAATGAAAATACTCACAATAAACATCCAAGAAAAAAATATGAATTAGAAACAAAGTAAATAAGAATTCCTGGGGAGAAAATTAAATACTTTTTAAATCAAATAATAGTATCAAAGATATAACGTGGTAAAAAAATGTAACTAACATTTGGAAAAAATATGAAAAACTAACAGCTTGGTAAAAGAGCAACTAAAACCATTGAATAAAATAATGCTTTAAAATGGAAGTAGAATGGAAATGGGAAAAAGAGGTATAAAAATTCACCAATTAAAAGAATTTTTTAAATAGCAGAATTGTCAAAATGTAAAAAAAAAAAAACCCTAAAAAACTCTTACTAAAAATAACTTTCTGCGGGGCGGCTAGGTGGCGTAGTGGATAAAGCACTGGCCTTGGAGTCAGGAGTACCTGGGTTCAAATCTGGTCTCAGACACTTAATAATTACCTAGCTATGTGACCTTGGGCAAGCCACTTAACCCCGTTTGCCTTGCAAAAAAACTTAAAAAAATAACTTTCTAATAATAAGAGTTGGGGAAGGGGAAGATAGTTACTTCATGAGACATCAAAATCAATAAAAAAGAAAGTCAAAAGAATGCAAGAATATAAAGTATTTTTGAAATATTTCATTGGAAAAACAACTGATACGGAAAATAGATTGAGGAGTGACCACTGAAGAATTACTGAACTACCTGTAAGTCATCATAATGAAAGATGGCTAAGCCATCATAATTTAGCAAATTATCAATAAAAATTGTTTCAGTGTCCTCAAACAAAAGGCTCAAAAGTATTTATAATCACCTGAAAGAAAATCTAAAATGAAAAATTCTCAAGAATATTATAACTAAATATCAGAGCCTCCAGATGAAAAGAAAATTTTTCAGGTGGCACAAAGAAATTATTCAAATATGTGATGTCATATGCCATATCACACACAATTTAACAGCTACAACATCAAAGGAACAAAAGGCTTGGAATATAATATTCTTTTTCCCTTAGGTCTTTGCAAGGCAATGGGGTTAAGTGGCATTCCCAAATCCACACAGCTAGATAATTATTAAATGTCTGAGGCCAGATTTGAACTCAGGCATTCCTGACTCCAGGACCAATGCTCTATCCACTGCGCCACCTAGCCACCCCAGAATATAATATTCTAGAAAGCAAAAAGAACTGAGATAATAATGAGGCTCACCAATAATAAACTACCTAGCAAAACTGAATATAATTCTTGATGGACAAAATGGATATTTAATGAAAAAAAAGAGACTTTCCAATATTCCTGATAAAAAGACTAAAATTGAAGAGAAAAATTAACTATCAAATAATCCAGAAAAGTATAAAAAGATAAACATGAAATAGAAGTCATAAGGAATTCAATAAGCTAACAGCTTTTCCTTTTATAATGTTAGATCATAAATATATCTTCTAAAAATTTTAATAATTCTAAATCAGTTAGAATAATTTTACAAAGAGAGTTTTGGAATGAGATTACTTTGTTAGAAAGATAATAAAGGAGGCAATTATTTGGTGCAGTTAACAAAGCACAGGCCCTGGAGTCAGGAGTACCTGAGTTCAAATTCAACTTCAGACACCCAATTTTTAGTTTTGTGACCTTGGGCCTGTTGCTTAATCCCATTCCCTTGCAAAAACCAACAACCAAAAAAAATATAAAAATGGATAAATGAGAAAAATGGATACCCTGGAGATGGGCAAATGGAGAAGAATGTGCATAATTGTCTTACATAAAAAAGACATAAAAGAATAACTTTTAGGCATTGCTTTGATCCTCCATCTCATATAAATTGGTTCAAAGAGAGAAAATACATACATATATGTTTATGTGATATATATCCACATATATACAAACATATACATAATACAAACACATACATATATACAAACGCATACATAATTCAAACATATAATATATAATGTTCAATTAGTAATAGAAATTGATTTTACAAAATAGAAAAGTAAGAACGATAAGACATAAGTAAAGATGGGAGGGGTGATGAAAGGGAGGGTGGATAAAGAAGACAGTGGTGAGAAGTCAAACAAATGACAGAGGAGAGTCTGAGGGAGAGTGATAGAAAAGAATAAATAAAAATAAAGTAGGAAAATATATAGTTAGTAATCAACAGTGAATGTGAATAAGATCAACTCACCCATGAAATTGATGCAGAGAGCAGAATGAATTAGAAATCAGAATCCAGCAATATTTTGTTTATAAGAAACAAATAAGAGATGCAAAAAGTTAAAATAAGGGGCTGCCACAAAGTATGTTACAATTTTAGTTGAACTGGAAAAAAAACATGAGGTGTCAAATATGATTTGAGTCAAAGGAAAATCAAAAAGAGATCTAATTTAAATAGACCAACAAGGAAACTACATCTTGGTCAAACAAACAAATAATAAATACAGCATAGAAAATTAAGTAATACCAATATACACCAGATAGCATAGGATACAAATTCATAAAGCAAAATTTCAATGAGTTACAAGAGGAAATAGCAAAATTTTACTAGTGGGGGAACATCAACTTTCCTTTTTCAGAATTAGATAAATTTAAATAAAAATGTAAGAAAGAAATTAAGAAGATAAATAGATTCTTAGGAAAAAATAGATATGATGACTCTCTGGAGAAACCTGAATGGGAAGAAAATGGAATATACCTTTTTCTCAGTTTCTCAAACATAAGTATAAAAAGACATAAAATTCACACAACCAAATAGAGAAAAGCAGAAATATTAAATGTACCCTCTCAGATATAACACCATGCATTTAATACTTAAGTTCTGGATACTGGTAAGGTAGCTATAGCTTGAGTAAAGACAGAGAAGTTAAAATGAAGAACATATTTATAATTCAAAACTATCGATTCAATTTTCATCATGTTGAAATGTAAATGATGGTATTTGACTCAAGTATAGAAAGCAATTAGAGTATTGAATTTCAGCACAGAAGAAAGGCAGAAAGAAAGATTGAAGTGTATATGTAAATTAGACAGAATATAATGTGAAGTAATAATTGAAGCTCTGAGCATTGGTGAGTTCATCAACAGAGAGCATGCATAGAATAGGGAAAAGAGACCCTTAGATATCCTTTAACTTAATATAAAGTTCCAGAAAGAAGAATGCATTTTTAGATAGGACAATTTTGCCCCATTGTTTATTTAGGTAAATGCATTTATTACAAAGTAAAGTTTCTATTTTGGAGTGTGTGAGTTAATGAATGGTGATTTTGAATGCAACAAAATAAGTCAGCTAGCATTTTATTAGATGACTCCTATGTGTCTGGCACTATCTTAAGGATAAGTAACACAAAGAAAGACAATCTCTGTTCTCGATGATCATATAGTTTAAAAAGAGAAACAAATAAAAATGTTCAAATAAATTTTATACAGTATAAATGGAATAATCAACTTTGACTATAAGGGGGAATAGTAAAGCCTTCTTAAATAAGGTGGAATTTTGGATAAGATCTGAGGGGAATCCTGGAAATTCAGAGGTAAAGAAAATGAAAAAGATGTCTAGGTATTGGGAAAACTCATTTAAAATGTCTGAATTCAGATGATGAAGTGTCATATGTGAGAGAAAGAGTGAGGAGGCCAATGTCATTGGGTCAAACAGTATTATAAGAAGGGGTGAAATATAGTGTAAGAAGGCTATAAAGGTATGAAATGGCCAGATAATGGATAGTTAAAAAGCCAAAGGACTTTGTATTCATTACAAGAGATAGTATAGGTCATTGGAGATTATTGAACATGGAGGATGAAAGGGTCAAACTTGCACTTCAGGAAAATCAATTTGATAACTGACTGGAGGATGAATTGTAGTTGAGAGAGGCATAAGGCAGGAATACCAATCAGTAATTTATTTCTATAGTATAGTCATGAGGTGAGGAGGGTCAGCAGCAGCATTATGGCAGGTCATAGAAGAGAATGGAATACATTCAAGACATATAATGAAGGAAGAAACAATTGTACTTAGCAACTGATTGTGAGGTATGAGGAAAATGTGAAGCATCAAGGATTACACCTCAGGTGAAAGCCCATAAGTGTAGGCAAATGTAGGAGAATGATAAAAATCTCAAAAGTAATTAATAAATTAAGAAGGGCAAATCTTGTTGGAAGTGAAAATAATAAGCTCAATTTGAAGTTATGGAGATGAAAATAAGTATAAGACTTACAGTTTAAGGTGGTCAGTAAACAGTTAAAGATGAGAGGTCGGAGGCCAGACTGGGAAAATAAATATGCTGATTATTTCTACAGACAGTAGAGATGAATACATGAGAGATAATTACTTATCAAGTGAAATGGAGGGAGGAAGGTCTCAAAGAAATAAAAAGAGACAAAGAGAAAGAAAATGAGGGGGAGAGAGAGAGAGAGAGAGAGAGAGAGAGAGAGAGAGAGAGAGAGAGAGAGAGAGAGAGAGAAGCAAAAAATGAAGGAAGCAATGAAAGAAGGGACAAAGGAAGGGACATAAGAAGGAAGGAAGGACCTAAGGAAAGAAAGAAAAAATTAAAGGAAAGGAAAATGAGACCTAGAGAGAGGATGTCAGTTAATCAAAATTGCATAGGCAGGTATTTGCCTATGCATATATGCCTGGAAATAGAATCTAGTTCTTCTGACATATGGTAAAATGCTATTTATTGTACAAAAGGATGTCTAGGCTTACTTTTGGACCATGATATCAATTTACTAAGTAAATTCTTTAATAAAGAGGATTGTCTTTTATTAACAAAAATTGCACCCATCTCCATATTAAGTCTAAGTAACCCCCCCCAGAGAAGATAGAGGAAAAACATATTTTATTTTCTCTCTGGTGCTTTAAATTAGCAAAGATATTCCATTCACCCTGAAAAATATTGTTTCTATTTAGTAGAAGTGAACTAATACAGTCTGGCAATCTCATATATAGAGAAGTAAACTTTTAATATCAGTTCTCATCCTCTCATATTGGCAATGTTTTCCTAGATAAGTCCTTTAATTTCTCAAAGTTTCAATTTTGTCATTTAAGATCACGTCCCATCTAAAATCTATAATTAAGAATATCCCTTCTACTACCTGATTATGTCTAAATATTCTTTAATTTCAGTAGTTGCTTCCTTGTCCGGGGATGTGTTGTAAAAATGTATTCTCATTCTAGAGTTAATTTCAGAATCTAATTTTATAACGCTCTTGCCCAGGAATTTTTAACTTGATGTCACAGACATATGCCTTCAAGGGTTCTGTAGATGAATTTTAAGCAGTTTGTGAGGAGAAAAAAGTACATCTTTGTATTCAATAATCTTACACTAAAATTTAGCATACCCATCATGATGGATGTATGCAACTAAATATTATTCTGAACAGAAATTCATAGGTTTTTATAAGAGGTCCATGGTCCAGACAAAAACTGAAGATTGCTTGCTCCAGTTGTAAACCAACATAATTCAATGGGAATGATGTTCTTCTGAGAATGTAAAAAGTGTTTGTGTATCCTAGATGAATACATAAAAATCTAAATGAAATGGACAAACTATACATGCACTGACAGTCTTAAGTAAAAGATGATTCCACCAAAATACCAAGCTTTAGGAGAAATTAGATTTTATCACAAGCTCTCTATTGCTATCTTTCTTTTAGCTTTACTTTTGAAAACAATCCCTAAATTGAATCTGGAATGTTTCTGAACAATGGTTACAGAAAAGTATCACACCAAATAGTAGCATTAATCAGCTCCCTGTGACCAAATAACAGGTATGAGTCTCAAGTGTAGTTTACAAGCACCATGGCTGTTCCCAGGTTATACAATTGTTTCTGCAGCTACACAGAGGCTGGGGGTATTAGGTAACAATGATTAAATTACTATAAATGTCATATAGGATAGGCTTTCGTCGTATTAAGAGCATAAATCAAAAGCTTTTGTGTCTATTTAAATTATATTAAGAATTCTCTTTATCATTATGTTACTTACAGCAAACAAACTTAACTCTTTGTGTGTGGGGGGGACATTTGACATTCTTGTGAAATCTGTGGATCTCTTTTCATAAGAATATTTTAATGTTAATATTATATTTAACATAATAATAATAAATAATGTCAAATTTATAAAATAACATATAAATGGTTTGATTCCAAATTCAATCAATATTAAGAGAATAATTTTTTTGTAAGTCAATTGACTTTGGTTAAGAAAATTTGATCTAGAAAATTGCTGAAAACATGTAGATTCTCGAAGATGAGCTATTCTTTATGTGTTTTATCATGCATTTCATAGCTTATTCAATAATCTATTAATCAATAAATACCTACAAAGTGTCCCACATTGTCTTAGTACTGGTGCGCCAAAAAAGAAGGGAAAAGGTTTGCCCAGGAAATGGATTTTAATGTCTGAAACATTTCTTAGTATTTCTTAAATATTTTCCACCTTACACCAAAAAAATTACTTTTTTTGTTACTCAAAATCACATTTTGTGAAATTATTGCAAAGATGAGATCTAGCCATGAAGAAAGACAAAGGATAAGAGATGAACAATCTGAGCAATAAATTTAGAGTTGTGGATTGATACTTATTTGTTTATTTGATTGTTTGTTTCAGGCTTTTACAAGGCAATGGAGTTAAGTGACTTGCCCAAGGCCACACAGCTAGGTAATTATTAAGGGTCTGAGGCCGAATTTGAACTCAGGTCCTCCTGACTCCAGGGCTGGTGCTCTATCCATTGCACTAATTAGGTGCCCTGGATTGATATTTATTTAAAGGTTTACAGATATGACAGCATATTTGGTGAGATTTATGACAGGAGGTAGATAATATGTTTATGACTGGAAAGTCTGAAAGGGTTATAGATCACACTTATTAGATGAAGTACCAAGATGGATCAGACCAAGTTACACTGTACAAAACAGCAGTTTAAAACTATTTATTAAATAGAATCATCACTAAATTTATTAAAAATAGGATTCTAGGAAGATGGCAGAGTAGGTAAGAATAACTTTCAACTCTCTAAACTTCCTTCATTAAAAAAAAGAACATTATCTTAGCAGAAACAAACAAAAGTCAGGTTAAAGCAGCTGTTCTTCCAAGCCAAACTAAGGAGACCCCCAGTATCTTCAGATTCGGAAGTTCAATTTATGGAAGGGGGAAACAGCTGTAGACCATTGCTGCTAAATCAACAAACAACAAACCCTGAGATCCCTCTTGTGATTATGAACTATACCTATTCTCTCTTCAAAGGAATTGAAACCAGGGACTCTGCTGCAAAAGTTCACAGACAGCAGGATCTTCTTACCTCTAGGACTGCACTCACCAGGTTTATGCAGGACGTCAGGGAATATGATCGTTTGTGGTACAGCATAGTCCAGGGAGGACTCTTAAACTGTGTTAGGAGTGGAATCTCAGGTTGAGCCCCAGGACAGACCACAGGAAATAATAGTAAGAAGGACATGAGGTTTGGGGCATTATTCCACATATCTGAGGACTAAACTTTGATCACACTTAAGTTGTTAAAAGTAAAAATAAAATAAAATGAAAATAAAGAATTAATCATAAACAATTGGGAAAGGACCTAACCATAATAAATAGATATTTTGGTGGTAGCTTCATATTCAGAAGATAATGAAACATAAAAAAAGTCCCTTTTTTGTTTTCATTAATTCCAAATGATCCCAAGCACAGAAAGATTTCTTGGAAGATCATCTTTATTTATTTATTTATTTTCTTTCTTATTTATTTATTTGTTTGTTTGTTTTTTCATTCATATGCACACATATATTTTTTAAATTATGAAATTTCCTTTCACTTTCCCTTCCCACCCCCCTCTCCTCAGCAGTGAACAGTCAGATGAGCAGTGTAACATATTTTTGATAAACATGTTTATAGATTATTCATTTTCAGTATAAGGAATTAGTAGTAAAGGAAAGAGATACATGAGAGAAAACTTCTATAAAGTGGTCATCAGATTCTGAAGAGTCGAGTTTTTTGTTTTGTTTTCTTTTGATTTGACTTTCTTCCTCTGGATGGGAATAACATTGTCCATAGCCTGAGTAATATGGTTGTCCTAGCTCCCTGAATTGTTGGGAGGGGAAGATGTTAAAAGGACTTTAAAAATCAAATAATAGCGATCAAGGAAAAATTAGAAAAAGAAAAGAACAGTACATGAAAATTATTAAAAGAAATTGCAACAACCTGAAATGGAGAATCAAAAACTTGAGACTAAAACTTGGAAACTAAAATTAGGCAAAGGGAATCTAATAATTTTCTAAGTCACATTTCTTCATGACTTACTGCTGCTACTACTACTATATATTTATAAATAAATAATGAAAAATTGAAATATAGAAGAGAATGTGAAACATCTTATCAGAAAAAAACACATCTGAAAGAATAGATCAAGGACAAATAATTTAAGAATAATCATACTGCCTGAAAATTATGACAAAAGATTCTGATGCAGGAAATTATGGATATATGTGATTAAAAACAAATTTTGTCGTAGGAAAAATAGCATTTGTACCTATCTAGGAAACTCTTTTAGTCAAAGTGACTCTATTCTAGGATGGGAGTGGCCTTAGCTTGTGCCCTTTCCCTCAGCTTCTTGTCCTTTTCCTCCCGTTTCCAGTGTCCAGCTACCTGACTTTGGCTGAAACTTACTCTAGAGTGACAGAAAACTTAGAGGATTTTTTAATGTTGGAATTAGAAGTCACATGTATTATGACTGGAAAGAACAGCAGGTAGCTTGCCTGTTGGAGAACAGCTGAACAAGGTACTAGACCACCCCCCAAGAGCTAACCCCTATAAAAAGTGCCTTCAAACAGTCTGGAAGAGAAGTGCTGTCCTTTTTTGCCCTTTTTTTTTCACTCTATCTTCAGCTTACAAGGATGATTGTCTTTCTGTCTCTGTCTCTATCTCTCTTTTCTCTCTCTCTCTCTCTCTCTCTCTCTCTCTCTCTCTCTCTCTCTCTCTCACACACACACACACACACACACACACACACACACACACACACACACACACAAAGACAGCACTCTCCTAGTCTTTTGTTATTTACTTCGCTCCTCCAAGTGTCTGATGCTTTTATAGTAGGAGAAAAATTTTTAATCTGTATGCTATATAGCTTTCTATAATAAATACTGAGCAGTTTAAATCCCAGGGATGTATGTGAATTCATTCACTATTCAAGGCCTCTTAATCTATAATTGGCATTCCCAAAATCATCTCACAATAATTCTTGATATAATATTACTAAAAATTTATTAGGAAAATTGTCCTGGAGTTCTAGAACTAGAAGGAAATACAAAAATAGAGAAAATTCACTAATCATTATCAGAAAGAGATACCAAGACAAAAACTTACAGTAACATCGTAGTCAAGTTTCAAACCTCCTAGGCTAAGAAACACCAAGAAAAAGATAATTCAAATACTGTGTTGCTAAGATAATGATTACACAAAATCTAATTGCTACCATATTGAAGGACCATGGGTTTTGGAATATTATTTTGTAGAGCAAAAGTGCTGGGGTTACAAACAAGAGGAACTTACTCAGCAAAGTTCAATATAATACTGAATAAAAATGGACATTCAATCAACTGAAAGATTTTCAGATATTTTTGAACAAAAAAAAATAGAACTTAGGGGAAAATTTGACATATTAAACCATGGAGAAATATAAAGAAACATTAAGGACCAATTATGAGTCTCAATAAAATAAATTGCTACATCATATATATGAAAATATATTCAATCTTTAAGGATTATCATTTTTATTTGGGCAATTTGGAACAAAGATTAGGACTGAATTGATGTGATTCTAAAAAAAGTAAATTTGTATAGAGAGATATAATGAGAAATTGGATCATAAAATGAAACAAAAAAGGAAAATTGATATAGAAGTAGTTAGTAAGGAGAGAGTAGGTAGTCTTGAAGTCTTAATTTCATTGAGAATGGGTTAAAGAGGGAAGAACACGTAAACATTCTAAATTTACAAAGAATAGGAAGGAAAGGGTATAAGGTGGGGAGGAGACAATAAGGAAGGTTTTCTTAGAGGGGTGAATAGTGGATTTATGTAAAGTACAGGAAAAAGGAGGGATCAGGTAAATAGGGAGAGAAAGATAAGGAAGAAAAATAGGAAGGAGAAAAATACATACAAGTAATGGTTGCTTAGAATGTAAATGGGACAAATTTATCCATAAAACAGAAAAAGTTAGCAAATTAAAATTTGAATTCAACAACATGTTGCTTTCAGAAAACACAAAAATGAGAGATATTTAAAAAGATAAATAAAAGGTAGAATAGAATTTGTTATATCAACAAAAGTAGGGAAAATAAGCAGGTTCTCAGACAAAATTAAAATTAAAAGATTTAATCAAAATGAAAAAATCAAGAAACTACAACTATATATAGTATTCCTTTTTATTATATAAATATTTTATTTGTTTTCCAATTATATACAATAGTAGTTTATACCTATCATTTTTGTAAGGTTTTAAATTTTATACATTTTCCCTACCCTCCATTCCCTCGCCCTTCCCCCTACAGAAGGAAGTCTGATAATCATTATATTGTTTCTTTGCTACACATTGATTAAAATTGAATGTGTTGAAAGAAAAATCATACCCTTGAGGATAAAATGAAATAAAATATTATGGATATCAAAATTATGTAGTACATGAGAACTTTCTGCTTTTAAATTGAAGGTCTTTGGTCTTTGTTTAAACTCTACAGTTCTTTCTCTGGATACAGATGATATTCTCCTTCTCAGATACCCTAAAATTTTTCCTGATTGTTGCACTGATGGAATGAGCAGATTCATTATGAATGATCATCTCCCATCTTGCTATTTGGGTGTACACTGTTCTTCTGGTTCTGTTCATCTCACTCAGCATCAGTTCCTACAAATCCTTCCAGGCTTCTCTGAAATCCCATCCCTCCTGATTTCTAATAAAACAATAGTGTTCCATAATATACATTTATCACAATTTGTTCAAGAATTCCCCAATTGATTCATGTCCCTTTGATTTTCAATTCCTTGCCACCATAAACAGAGCTGCTATGAATATATTTGTACAAGTGGATATAGTATCCTTTAGACCATTTGGAATACCTAAGACAGTAAAAATATCTACGTGAATACCTTCCAAAATAGACACAAGAATAATATGGATGCAAACTTAAAACTTTTTTATATAAATGAACTCAGATCTAACTAATTAATATATTGTTTATTGTTCAAGGGGAAGTATAAACAATATAATTTTTAAATGACAATTTAAATTCAATGTCATCATAATTAAATTACTAAATTATTTTTACTGGTTTAGAAAAAACTTTGAAAGTTTATTTTGAAGAACAAAAGGTCAAGACCCTCAAAGAAACCAGGAGGAAGAAGATGTAAAGAAAATAGATTCATAGTATTAGATGTTAAACTATATTATAAGTTGAGGGGATTATTAAAGTATAAAGAGAATAATTTCAATTATTTTAAATTAAATTTTTCTTCTATAAATAAAATCTTTGTAATGAACAAGAGAAGGAATGCAGAAAATCAGGGGAAAATTCATAGATAATCTCTCAGATAAGATGTGAAGGGATTGGAATATTTCTGTACTGTACAAAATGATCAAATTGATTTATAAAAACAACATAACAGAAGTAGTTGGATTTATGAAGAAACATACTCTCCACCTTCAGAGATGTATATGATAAGAGGAAATAAGCATATTACTGTCTTAGATGTTTGTGAATGACTGTACATATGTATATATATGTAAATATATATATATATTATATGTAAATTTATATAGGTCTGTGTGTATTTATGTCTATCTATATAAATCTATGCTAAATTATGACTTTCATTGGGGTGACCAGGATGTAGGAGTAAAATTGTAATAAAAAGTGCACAGCAGAGAACAAAAGAAAATTAAGAAGGAAGCAAAGAAAAGCTGGGCTGTTTGGAAAATATATATTAGTGATCATTTATGGATTTATTTTGAAATGGAAATTGAAGTCTCTCTTATGGTCTGCTTTGTATATAACAATGATTTTTTACCTTTCTCATGTATTTACCTTTAAAATAAAATTTTAAAAAAATAGTAAAAAGAAAAGGAAGCATATAAAGGTTTAGACCTATCTTTGGTGTGGGGGTTGGAATAAAACAAGACCTTGGCTGGATCTTCCACAGACGGGATGTCTTCAAATACAAGCTTCAATTTCTTGTGTTTTCTCATCTGAGGAGCATCACTACTAAGTGCAAAGGGTAGCTGATTGTTCCTTAGAAGATTGGTCCACAAGGGATATTTTTGTTGGTTAGGAAAGAATTCAGCAAAGGAATGGGAATTATGTGATCTACATCAGTAGGAGACATAAGCCCAAATGACAAACAACATAGTTCAATGAAATTTTGAATAATGACAAATGAAACTTTAAAATTATAGGGTAGTATTAGTTTTCACCTACAGTTTCTGAAACAATTAACAGAGTTGGCAGGGAAATGGCAAATGTAAATAATCATATTAGAAAGCTACCCCATTATTTTAATGGAAAATAATGTGCATATTTACCCATGCCATAGCTCAAACTCATTGGAACAGATGTTGTGTGAATTTCTTAGGTGTATAATTGCCTGAATCATTTTTTCATTGAGTAACCAGATGCTCCATTGAAACATACCAAAACCTGGTAAAATCAATGTTTATTTCAAAAAGAAGACTATATAAATGAGGGGAACACATTTTAGGTTCATTTGGAATCTCTGACCTAAGGGTTAAATGTTCATCTTTTTCATTGGTACAATTGTAAGCAATAAATGTTCAAAATACAGACACCTTTGTCAATGATGTCTAGAAATGGATGGCAAGCAAAGAAATTAGGAGTTCTTAATAAATTACTTAGAATGTTACTCTATGCAGAAGTAATAATTCAAAGACTTAATTACATTTTTTTGCAGTATGTTGTATTGAAGAAAACTAGGTTCTACATACATCTCATGATGATCAAGATCACCATCATTGTCAGTCAATTTTCTGGTTCTCAATCTCTTTTTTTTAAAAAAAAGAGTGAATATTAGACTTCACGAGATTAGAACATTAGCATTTCATAATTAACAACTTTAGATATTACTTTTGTCTTCTGAGACACTCTAAATCATTATATATTATAAAAACTGAAACCCTGGCAGATAAGGGATTTGAGTAAGAGTCTCCTGAATCCAAATATAATGTCCTCTGTCCTTGACTCCAATGAAATCTTTTTGCAAGTTCATTTTATCACTGAAATTAGAATATAAAAGGAGCATTTATATAATTTTTAAAATATATCCTTAAAATAGGGTTTATTAAAATAGAATTTCATGAAGTAGATATCCTTGTATTATTTAGAATCAGAGTATATGTTTACTATTTCATCATAAGTTTAGGTTAGTTTAATCAGTAAGCTTAGGCAGATTTACAAACTACCAAACTTTTTTTGTAGCTTTGAGAGGTGGAAAATCAAGAATACATAATCTTTTTCAATTGGGAATCATAACCATAACTGAGACAGAATGATTGGTAGGGGCAGCTAGATGGTGGAGTGGATAGAGCACCCATCTTGGAATCAGTATGAACTGAAATCAAATTCTTCTCAGACACTTAATGATTATGTAGTTGTGTGACCTTAGGCAAGTTACTTATCCACCTGTCCCCACCCCCTCATTATCTTACAAAATTAAAAAAGAGAAAAAAAAAAGAAAGAAAAGAAACAGAATGCTTGGCCTATCACCACTCCTTTTCTTCTTTCTCTTTTCTCTAGAAATATGTAAGGAATAGACACGTCATGATTCAAAAGTAGTAGGCTAGTTCATATATGCATTAACTTCATAGAAAAGCAGAAACGAAATTTTCCATGAGAGGATTTTTGAGAGGAAAAATATCCATTGCACAGGATTTATTAGGTACCTGCTGTGTAGAATACATTATGGTAGTCTCCATTGGGGAGGTTTCAATACTTAACAGTAGTATATGATTTGTGGTCTTCACTGTGGGGGTATTTTTTCCATCAATTCAGAGTATAATTCATCTATACTTTTAAAATTCTTAATATTCAAAGCTCTTCACAATTTAGTCCCCCCCCACCCATTTGTTTTTCTTACAATTTATGTAACCATGATCATATACTTTTCAATCCAGTGACAATGACCTCCTTTTCTGCTTTTCAAATAAGCCATTCCATCTCCCAACCCTTGAGTTTTCACCAGCTAACTCATATGCCTAGAATTCTCTCTATGCTCATTTGTATCCTGTGTTTCCTTGGTTCCTTTCAAGTCCCACTTAAAATCCCATGTTCTAAAAGTTTTTGTCCTTTAATTCTAGTATTTTTAAATTATTGACTATTTCCTGTAATTAGCTTGCTTATACATAATTGCTTATGTTATCTCCTCCTTAACACTGTAAACACTTTGAGAACCAGGATTGTACTTTTTCATATTTTTAATCCTAATATTTATCATGGTACCTGATACCTAGTTGGTGTTTAATAAATAATTATTGACTAATTGCCCAATCCAGAAATCTTCCATAGGAAATCTAATCAATACATTAGAGAAATTACTCTGATGCTTTTAACATTTTGTGAATTCAAGTTAACACTTAGGCTATCTCACATAAATGACATTATGATAAACAAAACATTATTCTGATCCTCAATGAACTTATTCTGTAGTAGGATTAGTTATTTACTTTTCAACACTAGTTGCTTATTTTGAAATTTTTATTTATTTAGCAATGGGGTTAAGTGACTTGACCAAGGTCATACATCTAGGTAATTATAAAGTGTCAGAAGCAAGATATGAACTCAGATCCTCTATGTCTTAACAAGTACCAGGTAGTTTTGATGATTGCGACTTTATTGGAGAGTTTCAGGTATGGTACAGTGAGACTATCATTCTTTGCATATTTTTTTCATCAGTTCCCTTCATGTTCTTATTTTTAGAAGATTAAATTTATTTTGAATTTTTACAATTTTCCCCCTAATCTTGCTTCCCTCCCCCTACCCCCAACAGAAGGAAGCCTTTGAGTCTTTACACTTTTTCCATGGTATGCATTGATCTAAGTTGAATGTGATGAGAGAGAAATTATATTCTTAAGGAATTCAAGTATGAGATATAGAAAAATTACAAAATAAGATAACTTTTAAAAAATTAAAGGTAAGAGGTTTGTCGTTGTTCAAACTCCACAATTCTTTCTCAGGGTACAGATGGAATTCTCTGTCTCAGATAGCCCAAAATTGTGCCTGATTGTTGCCCTGTTGGAATGAGTAAGTCCATAAAGTTTGATCATCACTCCCATGTTGTTATAAGGTTGTACAATGCTCTTTTGGATCTGTTCACCTCACTCAGCATCAGTTCTTGCAAATCCTTCCAGGATTCCCTGAATTCCCATTCCTCCTGATTTCTAATAGAAAATTAGTGTTCCATGACATACATATACCACAGTTTGCTAAGCTATTCCACATTTGAAAGATATTTACTTGATTTCCAATTCTTTGCCACCATAAACAGGGCTACTATTAATATTTTTGAATAAGTGATGCTTTTACCCTTTTTAATAATCTCTTCAGGGTATTGCTGGATCAAAGTGTATGCACATTTTTGTTGCCTTTTGGGCATAATTCCAAATTGCTCTCCAGAAAGTTGATGGCTCCAACAACAATTTATTAGTGTTTCAGATTTCCTACATCCCTTTCAACATTGATTATGTCCTTTCCAGGAATATCGGCCAGTCTGAGATTATATCTCAGAGACGCTTTAATTTTCATGTCTCTCATAATTAGTGATTTAGAGCAATTTTTCATATAACTATGAATTGCTTTGATTTCCTCATCAGTAAATTGCCTTTGCAATCCTTTCACCATGTCTTAATGGCTGAATGGCTTGCTTTTTTATGAAAATTTGACATATTCTCTATATATTTTGGAAATTAGTCCTTTTTAAGAAATACTAGTCATTACAATTGTTTACCAAATTATTACATTTCTTTTGATCTTGGTTACAGTGGTTTTGTCTGTTCAAAAGCTTTTTAATTTAATGTAATCAAAATTATCTAGTTTATTTTTAATGATGTTCTCCATCTCTTCCTTGGTCATGAACTGCTTCCCTTTTCATGGATCTGACAGGTAACCTATTCCTTGATCTCCTAGTTTGCTTATATCATTGTTTTTGTGTCTAGATCCTGTATCCATTTGGATCTTACCTTCATACAGAGTGTGAGGTGTTGGTCTAATTCAGTTTCTTCCATACTAACTTCCAATTTCATTTCCTGCTATTGCACCTAGTCTATTCCACTGATCCACAACTCTATTTTTAGCCAATACCAGGCAGTTTTGATGACTGATTCTTTATAATATAAAATAATTTTAGATCTGGTAGGGCTAAGACACCTTCTTTTGCACTTTTTTCATTAAATCCCTGGAGAATCTTGTCTATTTCTACATATAAATTTATTTACAATTTTTTGTAACTAATTAAAGTATTTTTTTTTGCAATTTTGATTATTAGGGCACTAAACAAGTTGTTAAAATTCAGTTGAATTGTCATTTTTATTATATTAGCTCAACCTATCCATGAGCAGTTGATGTTTTTCCAGTTATTTAAATCTGATTTTATTTGTTTGAGAAGTGTTTTGTGATTGTTTTTTTAATTTATTTTTTATTCTCATTTTGTACAAATTTTTTTTTACATTAATAAAATATTCTTGTTTACAAGTAAACAAAATACCCCTCCCCCCCCATGAATAAAGATAGACTTGCTTGGGCAAAAAAAAGTAAAGGGGAGAGAAAAAAAATTAAAATTAAAAAAAATAATAGTAATAATTGTAGGTATAGCCAGGTGGCACAATGGACAAAACACCAGCCCTGGAGCCATGAGCACCCAAGTCCATATTCAGCCTCATAAACCCAATAATCACCCAGCCATGTGACATGCAAGCCACCCAATCCCCACTGCCCTGCAAAAACCAAAAAGAAGAAAAAAAAAGACCCAAAATAAAATAAAATAGTAATAACTGGGTGGCAGACAGAGCATTGGCCTTGAGCCAGGAGCACCTGGGTACGAATCCGGCCTCAGACACCCAAAGATCACCCTGCTATGTGGCCCCAGGCAGGCCACCCAGCCCCACTTGCCCTGCACCCTCCCCCAAATAATAATAACAAAAAATGTGCTTCAGTCTTTGTTCCAACACTAACAACTCTGTCATGGGTGGATCACATTCTTTATTATAAGTCCATCACAAAAGTTACTTCCATATTTTTCCATTGCCATTGCTGATCGCAACTCCCTCCTTTCTTACTTCTCCACTACCATGTACTATATTTTCTCTCTCCTTTCACTCTGACTCTGCTGTAGGGTCGCTGAGTGGCACAGCAGACCGATCCCTGGTCCTGGAGCCAAGAGGCCCTGAGCCCCCATACCACCCCTTAGGCCCAGAATCCACCTGGCCCTATGGTCCTGGACAGGCCTTCCAATCCCAGCCCCTTGCAAGAACTAAAAAAGAAAATGTGTTATGTCTGACGACTTTCCCACCATGGTCCATCTTCTCCTCCTTTATTCACATCCCCACCCCTTCCCCCTGCTCCCCCCTCCTTCTTACTCCAGATATCTATACCCCATTGAGTATATTTGCTGTTTCTTCTCCTAGCCATCTCTGATGAGAGCAAAGGTTCCCTCATTTCCCCTTGCCTCCCCCCTTCCATATCATTGCAATAGCTCATTGTAATAAAAAAAATCTTATTATGTGAAATATCTGGGACTATTCCCCCTCTCCTTTTTCTTTCTCCCATTCCATTTCCCTTTTTTCCTATTGACTCCATTTTTATAACATATTTTATCTTCGAATTCAGCTTTCTCCTGTGCTTCAATTATAAAAGCTCCCTCTACCTGCTCTATTAACTGAGAGGGTTCATATGTATATAATCAGTATCGTTTTTCTATACATGCTGTTCATCCTCATTAAGTCACTCATATTTCCCCCCTCTCCTCCAATCTCCATGCTTCACCTGAGTCTTGCATCTGAAGATCAAACCTTCTGTTCAGCTCTGGCCATTCCAAAAGGAACATTTGAAATTCCCCTGGTTCATTGAAAGTCCATCTTTTTCCCTGAAAGAGGACATTCAGCTTTGCTGGGTAGTTCATTCTTGGCTGCATTCTAAGCTCTTTTGCCTTCCAGTATATTGTATTCCAAGCCCTACGAGCTTCCAAAGTAGTTGCTGCTAAGTCCTGTGTGATCCTGACTGCAGCTCCACGATATTTGAACTGTGTCTTTCTGGCTGCTTGTAATATTTTCTCTTTGACTTGGGAGTTCTGTAACTTGGCTATAATATTCCTAGGGGTTGTTTTTTTGGGATCTTTTTCTCGGGGGGATCGGTGGATTCTCTCCATTTCTATTTTGCCCTCTGCTTCTAGAATTTCAGGGCAATATTCCTGTAGTAATTCTTTGAGAATGATGTCAAGGCTCTTTTCCTGATTATGACTTTCAGGTATTCCAATAATTTTTAAATTATCTTTCCTAAGTCTGTTTTCCATATCAGTTGTTTTTTCAATGATATATTTCACATTTTCTTCTAATTTTTCATTTTTTTGGTTTTGAAGTATTGATTCCGGATTTCTGGTAAATTCATCAATCTCCCTTAATTCTATTCTTTGTCTGAAGGATTTGTTCTCCTCAGAGAGTTTTCTTATCTCTTTTTCCATCTGGCCAATTTTGATTTTTAAAACATTCTTCTCCTAAATAACTTTTTGAATTGTTTTATCCATTTGCCCTAAGCTGGTTTTTAGCATGCTATTTTCTTCAGCATTTTTTTGGATTTCCTTGACTAAGCTGCTGACTTCATTTTCATGTTTTTCCTGCATCTCTCTCCTTTCTTTTCCCAGTATTTTCTTCCAACTCCCTCTTTTGATTTTCAAAGTCTTTTTTGAGCTCTGTCATAGCTTGAGCCCAATTTCTGTTTTTCTTGGAGTCTTAAATGCAGGAGCTTGTGCTTCCTCATCTTCAGACTGAGTATTTTGATCCATCTTGGGCTCATTTGCAAAATATTTCTCAATGGTCTTCCTCTTGTTTCTTTGCTTGCTCATTTTCCCAGCCTAATCCTGTTTTTTGGGGTGCTTCCTGAGCTTTTGGGACACTTCCACAAAGGTCTCAGTGTGTGAAAGCTCTGTCCTCCCTCCTGGTCTGTGAATGACCATAAGCGACCCCCTCTGCCATGGGGCTGAGGTGGGGGGGGGCTGCTGTTCTATGGGGGAGCCTAGACTGTGATCAGTATCTGAATGTGGTCAGAGCCCCAGAGTCCTGTTCCAGGGCCAGAGGACAGAGCTCAGCAGTCTCTCTTCACTCCCCTCCCTCAGCTCAATGGGCTCATGCCCTGGGGGCTCCTGCTTACCTGCTCTTCCTGCTTCTGTTTCTGGGTCTAGGCTGCTGAAAGACCAAGCTGCTAGCTGTGTGCCCTGAGGGCTGGGCTCCAAGTGCTTGCTCTGGCAGAGGTCGCCCGCTCTGGCAGAGGTCGCCCGCTCTTCCCCCACTTTGTGCCCGGTGCTCCCCTGGGCGCAGCTCAGGA
The DNA here is from genome assembly GCF_037893015.1 of Macrotis lagotis. Taxonomy (NCBI): domain Eukaryota; kingdom Metazoa; phylum Chordata; class Mammalia; order Peramelemorphia; family Peramelidae; genus Macrotis; species Macrotis lagotis. Next base: position 70,657,526 of record NC_133658.1, read on the forward strand.
GACTCCCCAGCTGCTGTGAGCTGGGGCTCCCAGCGCCCTGGGGCTGCCTCCGGGAGGCTGAAGTTCTTTCCCTCTGGCGGCCGCCCCTCCGGCCCCGGGGAGCAGAGCCTTTCTGCTCTTTTCCAGGTTACCTTGTGTAGGAGAACTGCCTCACTGGGTCCCTTTGCGGGTTCTGTTTAGTTAGAGTCCTTACCTTAATGAGTTTTTATCAGAGAGCTCCTAAGACTGGATCCTTCATGTTACCATCTTGCCCCCCCCCCCCCCCCCGCCGTGTTTTGTAATTGTTAACAAAAAGTTTCTGAGTCTGCCTTGGTAGGTAGACACTCAGGTTCTCTTTCTAGCACTTTCTGCTGTATCTATATGACTAGTGAGTCATATATTGAGGATTTACAAGAGTTTATTTTATATCCTGTGACCTTGCAAATGTTGCTAATTATTTCTAGTAGCTTTTAAGCTGATTTTGGGGGATTATCTAGGCATACCATCATGACATCTGGGACTTTTCATTCCCTATTCAACTTCCTTCAATTTCTTTTCCTTCTCTTATTGCTGGAGTTAACATTTCTAATTTGATATTGAATAGTAGTGGTGATAATGGGCATACTTGCTTCAACCCTGATCTTATTGGGAATGCCTCTAGCCTATCCCCATTGCATAAAATGCATGTATATGATTTCAGATAGATACTCCTTATTATTCTAAGGAACAATTCATTTATTACTATGCTCTCTAGGGTTTTAGTAGGAATTGGTGCTGTATTTTGTCAAAAGCTATTTCAGTATCTATTGATGTCATGATATAATTTCTGATAGGGTTGTTATTGATATAATTATTTATATTCACAGTTTTCCCAATATTGAAACAATCCTACATTCCTGGGCTAAATCCTACTTGGTCATAATGTATTATCCTAGTGATAATTTGCTGTAATCGTTTTGCTAAGATTTTATTTAAGATCTTTGCATCTATATTCATCAGGGATATAGGTCTATAATTTTCTTTCTCTGTATTAACTCTTCCTGGTTTAGGCATCAGCACCATATTGTTGTCCTGCAAAGATTCAGGCAGAGTTCCATCTTCACCTATTTTTCCAGAGAGTTTATATAGAATTGGAAAAAGTTGTTCCTTAAACGTTTCCTAGAATTCACTTGTGAATCCTTCTGGCCCTGGAGATTTTTTCTTAGGGACTTTAATAATGGCTTGTTGAATTTCTTTTTCTGAGATAGGGTTATTTAGATTTTTAATTCCCTCTTCATTTGACCTGGGTAACTTATATTTTTGTAATATTCATCCATTTCACTTAGATTGTCAAATTTATTGGCATACAGATGGATAAAATATTTATGAATTATTAAATTAATTTCCTCCTGGTTGGTGGTGAGTTCATATGTGATACTAGCAATTTGAATTTCTTCTTTCCTTTTTCTAATCAAATTGGCCATAGGTTTGTCAATGTTATTTTTTTTATAATACCAGTTCATGGTTTTATTTATTACTTCAATAGTTTTCTTGCTTTTGAATATATTAATTTATCCTTTAATTTTTTGAATTTCTAATTTGATATGTAGCTGAGGATTTTTAATCTGTTCTTTCTCTAATTTTTTGTTGAATATTTAGTTCATTGATTCCCTCTTTCTGTAATTCATTCATGGAAGCATTTAAAGATATAATATATCCCCTGGCAACAACCTTGAGTGTATCCCATAGGTCTTTGTATATTGTTTCATTATTGTCATTATGTTTTAAGGGAGAGTTCATTCCAATTCACATTCAAAGTTATAATTACTAACTCTTTGTTGCCCTCCATGGTATCTTCCCTCCTTCTGTATTTTTCCCCCCTTTCCCCCTTTATCCATATACCCCAGTAACTTATTTCTGAATAGCACTGTCTTCAGTGTGTTTGGCCTCCTATGTCCAACCTCCCTCTCCTTTTTCCCCCCTTTCCCTTTCCTCCTTCTTCCATCCTTTCCTTCTGTTAATCCCCCTCTTTCCTCCCCATCCCCTTTGCCCCTTTTAACACTTTAAAGGTAATAAAGTTTCTTAACTTAACAGAGGATATGTATGTTAATTTTTAAGCCAATCTGTTGAGAGCAAGATTCAGGCAGTCCTCACCCCCTCCCTTTTCCTGTCTATTGCAATAACTCCTTTGTACCTTTTAGTGTAATGATATTTATCCCTTTCAGTCTCCTCCAGTCTCCCATGTCTGTACTGTCATCCTTTATAAGGCCGTCTTGTTTTTAAATCATTCTATCTGAGTCACAGAAAGGTCAGGATTGTTCTTCTGGCAAATTAAATTCTCTCTAATAGAGTTACAATTCTCTAGTTATTAAAGTCTGTCTTCCAGGTTGTGATATAGGCAGATACATCTTACTGGATAACAGTATTTTTCCCTTATTTTTACCCACACCCTTTTTTTTAACCTTTTCATGTGTTTCTTGAGTCTCCTGTTTGAAATTCAAATATTCTATTAAGTTGTTGTCTTTTCATCAGACAAAGTGGGAAATCTCCTACTTCATTAAGTGTCTATCTTTTGCCCTGAAAGCAAAGGCTCAGTTTTGCTGGATAATGAATACTTGTCTGCATTCCAAAGTCCCTTGCTTTTTGGAATATGATATTCCAGGCCGTTTGATCCCTAAATGTTGATGCTGCCAGGTCATGTGTAATCCTTATTGTGGCTCCTTGGTATCTAAATTATATCTGCTTGCTGCTTGCAGGATTTTCTCTTTTATCTGATAGTTCTGGAATTTGGCCATGATATTCCTTTGGCATTTTCATTTTGGGATCCCTTTCCAGAGGGGAACAATGTATTCTTTCAATAACTATTTTGTCCTCTGGTTCCATGATATTAGGGCCAATTTCTATTACTAAATCTTGTAATATCAAGACCAGGCCTTTTTTTCTCTTCAGTGTTTCCAGGAAGACTAATAATTCTTAGATTATCACTTCTCAATTTATTCTTGAGGTCAGTGGTTTTTGCCAATGAGATATTTCTCATTTTCTTCTATTTTTTCAAATTTTTGGTTTTGTTTAACAGATTCTTGTTGTCTCATGAAATTATTGGTTTCCATTGACTCCATTCTTATTTTAGAGAAGAATTTTCTTCATTTTGCAACTCTTTTTCCAATTGGTCAATTCTATGTTTCTAAGAGTTCTCCATTTGACCAATTTAGGTTTTGAGAGAATTTTCTTTTTGCATTTGTCCAATTGTAGTTTCCAAGGATTTGTTTTCTTGTTTCAAGGTGTTAATCTTCTCTTGGGTTTCTTTTTCCCAAATTTTCCAATTGATTTTTAAACTCCTAATTTCTTCATGGAAATCCTTCTGGGCTGGAGACCAAATCATATTCTCCTTAGAGTCTCTAGATTTCTCAGAGATAGGGTCTATAATTTATAAGTAATTTTCTATGGATCCCCTTTCCCACTGACCTTTCTTCATTTTCCTAAAATCTTGTGTTGGGGGATGGGCTGGTTCACAGAGGTTAGGTGTTGGGATCCCTAGAAGTTTTATTCACTAGATTTAGTAACTCCAAATGGGCTGGCCATTAGGGGATGCTAGAGACTTTGCTCACTGAGTTTAATAATTCCACCCAGCCAACAGGGTGTGCTAGAGGCTGGAACTCACCCTTTAGCCCTTCTGATAAGCCCCAGAATGTCAGTCCCACCACCTACAACTCCACTCTCCAGTTGTTTCTCAGAGCAATTCCCACAGCGAAAGCCTCCAGCTCTGATCTTAGGTAAGTCTGGCTCTCACCCCATTCTGTCCTCCCAGACAGAGTCTCTGCTCCCTGTGCTTAGCTCACCAGTGATCCTGGAAGACAGACCTTAATGTCGGTGTTGTTACCCTAACTACTCTTTCTGGGTTTTGTTTATCTGATTTCAATTAAGAATTTTGTTTCATATTAAATATACGGTAATATCAGGAGACCTTAGCACATGGCCTGCCTTCGCTCTGCGAAGCAACAATTTGTTGCTCCAGATTAAATTTTCTTCTATTTCTTTCTAATTCTGTAAAGTAGGTGTTTGTGAGTTTGATTGCTATGGCACTGAATAAGCAATGTAATTTGAGTAGAATTTTCATTTTTATTATATGGATGTTTTTCCAATTATTGAGCTCTGCCTATATTGTGTCAGATCTTGTAATTGTGTTCATACAGTTTCTGGCTTTGTCAAGGGAGGTAGATTCTCAAGTATTTTAATCTTTTCTACAGGGAAATTTCTCTTTCATTTCTTGCCCTTGGGCATTGTTGTTCATTCAAAGAAATGCTGATGGTTTGTGGGGGCGTTTCAAAATATCCTGCTACACTGCTGAAGTTGTTAATTGTTTCAAATAGGGTTTTAGTTGATTTTATTGGGTTCTGTAAGTATAATTAGCATATATTCTCTAAGTGCATCATCTGTAAAGAATGAGTTTCATTTCCTCATAACTTATTTGAAATCCTTAATTTTTTTTCTTCTCTTATTGCTAAAGTTAACATTTCTAACACTATATTGAATAGTAAGGGTAATAATGGACATTCTTGTTTCATCACTGATCTTAGAAATGTTCCAAGTTAATTCATAAGAATTTCATATAATGCTTTCTGTTGGTTTTAGATACACACTGCTTATTGCTTTATGGAAAACTGAATTTATTCTTATATTTTCTAGTGTTTTTATTGGAATAAATGTATTTTTCAAAGGATTTTTTTAGTATCTATTGAGATAATCATATGATTTCTGTTGGCTTCACTATTGATATTTCCAATCATGTTCAGTATTTTTCTAATATTGAACCATTCCTGCCTACCTGCTAAAATTCTACCTGCTTATGATGTATTAACCTAATAATAACTTGCTTTTCTATCCCCAGTAAATTTTCCTCCAGATTTTCTTGTCTTTCTTTCTCTTCCTGGTTTAGGTATTAGCACCATATTGGTGTCATAAAAGGAATTTGCCAGAAGTCTGTCTTCTCCTATTTTTAAAAAATAGTGTATGTAGAATTGGAATAAATTGTTCCTTAAATGATTGGTAGAATTCACATGTAAATCCATCTGGACCTGGAGAAGTTTTCTTAGGGAATTTATTTATAGGTTCTTCAATTTCTTTTTCTGAAATGGGGTTATTTAAATATTTTATTTCCCCTTCTGTTGATCTGGGCAGTTCATTCATATTCATCCATTTCACTCAGGTTTTCAGATTTATTGACATACAGTTGGACAAAATAACTAAATTATCTCTTTAATATTCCACTCCTTGGTGGTAAGGTCACTCTTTTAATTTTTGATACTGGTGATTTGGAATTTTTTTTTAAATCAGATTAAACAGGGGTTTATCTAACTTGTTATTGTTTTCATAAAACCAAATCTTAGTTTTGTTTATTAGATCATTTTTTTTACTTTTTATTTTATTAATCCTTCTTCAAATCTTTTATTTGGTAATTAATTGGAATCTTTAATTTGATCTTTTTCTAGTTTTTTTTTAAATTTGATGTCCTGCTCATTAATATCCTTTTCCTCTATTTTACTCATATAAGGACTTAGAGATATAAAATTTCTCCTAAAAACTGCTTTGGATTCATCTCAAAAATTTTGATATGATGTCTCATTGTTGTCATTTTCCTGGTTGAAATGGTTGATTATTTCTATGATTTGTGGTTTCATTCACTAATTCTTTAAAGTTAGGTTATTTAGTTTCCAATTAATATTTAGTTTACCTTTCCATGGTGCTTTATTACATATAATTTTTATTGCATGATTATCTGAAAGGCATTTATTCATTATTTGTAATTTTTTATTCTCTAATGCATCATTAAGTTTGGTATAGGCATAATGTACTTCAGAGAAAAAGGAGGAAACATATACTACAGAGTAGTATAGTCTCGATCAGTTTTCTTAAGAGCTCTACCATATGTAAGTTTTCTAGTTTATTTTGTGATTAGATTTATCTAATTCTGATATAGTTTTGTTGTCTAAGTCTCCTTGTAATTAGTTCAGTTTCTCCTCCAAGAATTTGGATGCTATGCCAATTGGTACATATGTTTAATAATGATATTGCTTCATTTTATATAATCCCTTTTAAAATGATCTAAGTTCCTTCCTTATCCCTTTTAATGAGATCTATTTTTGAGTTTGTTTTGTCTGAGATGAGAACTGCTAGCCCTGATTTTTTTTTTACTTCTACTGAAGCATAAGAGATTTTGCTACAGTCTTTTACCTTTACTTTGTGTGCATCTCTCTGCGTCAAATGTCTTTCCATGTAAATAACATTTTGCTGGATTCTGGTTTTAATCCTTTCTGCTATTGTTTTCTGTAAAATTCATTCTATTTACAATTAGTGAAGATTACTAATTCTGTATTTTTCTCCATGATACCTTAGACAATTTATAGTTTCTACTTTCCTTTCCTCTTATTCCTTTTCACAATATTTTGCTCCCTTTATTCTTTAACTTTTCTACAAAATTTTAGCTTTAAATTTATTTTTCCTTTTATTTTTGCCTTCCCTTTTTATCAGTACCATCTTCTCCACCCTTTACTTAACCCCACCTCCCCATTCCCCTGTAGGATATGGAATATTTTGAACACATTTGGGAATTATGTTATTGCCTCTCTGGGCCAAATCTATTGAGTAGAATTTACTCAGGTTTCACACCCTCCCTTCTTTCCTTGTACTTGTCTTTGTGCCTCTTCACCTGGTGTCATTTATCCACAAATGTCTAGGCTTCTCATTGTATAATCATTGTTTTTACGTTTTTCTTATTTTAACCCTGTCTTGTACCGATGAGCCCTTTGTCAAAATATACTCCTTTTTTTCTTTCCTTATAGAAATACTATTTTAAAGGGTTGATTGATAGATTGATTATTTGATAAGCAGTATTGCCTCATAGTAACTAAATACACTCCTCTCTTTTGTCTCATTAGAAATATAGTTCTGACTCATAAATTCCATCAAATTATAGTCAATTTATATCATATCCCCTTTTCAAGTATCCTCCATGAACACACAATCTACACCAGTCCAAGCATCACAAAAAGGTAAATCATTTCAAGAACAATTTGTACCCTCCCACACATATATACTCCCTCCAATTGCTGCCAAAGCATCTAGCAAAGAAAAATCTCTTCAAGATGATTTTATGTCCAGTCTCTCAAAGTACACACTCTCTCCATCTCTATAGTGCTCCAACCTTGCCCTACAATCCTCCCCAGCCAAAGTATTGGGTACATTCACTCCCTCTATTCCTTTGACACCCCAACCTTCATTAGCTAAAATTTTGTTTATGACTAGATGACTTCCTGATCTATTTATGCCCAAACATTCTAAGTCCACTCCCATCCTCTGCCCCTATTGTACTACAATGCTCCTTCATTTAGTTATCTAGGAAAGTAAAGTCAATTCTGATTTTATTATTTATAGAGCCCCTAAGTACTTTAAGTAACTGGACACCCTGAAGGTCTCTCTTACAGACTTCAGGGGTGATTGTAAGGCATGGGAAAAACTGGCACATGATTGTTCAGCATAGAGTGCCCTCATCAGAGAAAGTGCTGAACTCTATGAGCAAAGTAGAATTAAAGAAACCCAAAGGAACCAATGGCTATTTTTATGTTTGACTTGTGGTAGAGCATTCTGGGCTCATATCAGTCTGATCAATCACAATTGTCCTCACAGTAATTTTTCTGAAACAGTGTGATGTCATTTTGTCTTCTTTGATAATTAAAAGGACAAGAACTACCCATATCCATATCCTTTAAGTACAATCTCTTCAACTATATTCAATCCTTTTAACTATCTTAAGAAAAATACAATACTCAAGAGTTACACGTGTTATCTTCCCTTGAAGGAATGTATGCAGTTTAATGCTCTTGACTAGCATTTGTTTTTTTCTTTTATTTTTAGCATTTCTTTTTTCTTTTAAGTTTTTTTACCCTTTCCATTTTTCTTTATATGTATCCTTTGAGTCTTGTATTTGAAGATCAAATTTTCTGTTCAGTTCTGGTTTTTTAATCAGAAAATTTTGGAAGTTCCCTATTTCATTGGAAATCCATGTTTCCCCTGTCAGAATATGCTGAATTTTGCATACTAGTTGATTCTTGATAGCAATACAAAATATCATACTCCAGACCCTCTAATCCTTTAATGTTGAAGTTGATAAGTCCTGTGTAATTCTGATTGTGCTTCCTTTATATTTAAATTGAATTTTTTATTTCTTACAGTATTTTCTCCTTTAGATGAGAATTCTGGATTTGGTTATGAAAGTCCTTAGAGGTTTTATTCCGGGGTTTCTTTCCATAGATGCTCTGTTCATTCATTCAAGGACTATTCTGTCTTCTTGATCTAGCCTATTAGAACAATTTTCTATGATAATTTCCTGAAAGATATTTTCCAGCCTCTTTTTTGTGGATAAATGGCACCAGGTGAAGAGGGACTAGTTATTCATAAGTTAATTCTCTTGGACCCATTTTCTATGTTATTTGTTTTTCCTAAATGGTACTATACATTTTCTTCAATTTTTTCAGTCCTTTAATTTTGTGTGATGGAATCACAACATGATATTTTCATGCCCAGTCTCTCAAAGTACATATTCTCTCTATCTCTATAAGTGTTCCAACCTTGCCCTATAACCCTCCCCAACCAAAATATTGCATACATTCACTCCCTCTGTCCCTTTGACACCCCAATCTTCATTAGCTAAAATTTGGTTTAAGGCCAGATGACTTCCTAAACTCTTTATGTCCAACTCTTCTAAGTCCACTCCCACCCTCTGTCCTTATTCTACTACAATCCTCCTTAACTTAACTATCTAGGAAATTTTATTTGTTCAATTCTAACTTTTATTTTCTTGAGTTAGCTTTTATTTTCTTTGAGTGTGCTTTTCCAATTATCTATTTTTACTTTTAAATGAAATGTTTTCCTTTTTCCATTTGGTTAATTTTACCTTTGATGGTACATTTTTCCTTACCAGATGGTTGATTTGACTTTTAGATGGGTGGTATTCCTTTTCCAATTGGGTCAATTTGATTTTTAGATGAGTTGCATTTTATTTCCAATTGAACATTTGACATTTCTATGAGTTGCAGTTCTTTACCAGTTGGTCAATTTTAATTTTGGATGAGTTAAATTCTTTTTCCAGTTCTCTATTTTTACTTTTAAAAGAGATGATTTCTTTGGTCAACTTTTCATAATCTTGCCTTCATGGCTCTCATTTCTTTTGTTTTCAATTTTCCTTCTTTCTCTATTCTTTGGTTTTTATAATCTTTTTAAAGCTCTTTCACGAAGTTTTGGATTTGAGTTCAATTCATAAACTCTTTTGACAATTTGTGACTGCTTTCTTTTTCTGAGATGGTGTTTTTATTATCTCTATCTGTATAGCAGTTAGTAATCTTTTTGTTTTCGTTTCTTTTACTCATTTTGATAGTTGAACTCTGCTCCTGGGGTATAGGGAGAATTATTCCAAGTTTTTTGTGCTGGGACTGCAGTGTGGTCCCTAGTTTATTGCTTGCCAAAGTGTTGCCTCGGCAACCCAGGCATTTCCTTTACAGCTTTATTTCCTCCTTTATATCCAGGCTCTGCCTTTGTAATGGTTTGTTCCCAATCAAGTCCTGTCCTTTGCCACGGTGTTCCCAGGTCTCAGACTTTGTCTGTGGTTGGGATTCCCCCTACTGATCTGATGTCTCACTAAGCAGGACCTAAGCTGCTCTCTGGCTGCTGGGACCTGGTGTATCATCTAGTTGCCAGAACCTGGACTGCACTGTGACTAGAAGTTTCCCTTTGACTTTCTTGTTCCTCCTGACTAGCTAGGTTCTATTTCTTCTTTTTCTCCCAAAATATAGATCTCTGCTGTAGCTCCTTCACTGCCTCATCAACATCCATGCCCATTTAGTGATGCTTCTTTCCTTGGTCCTGCTATTCTGATTTGTGAGTTTATTAATGTAGACTTATTTGATGACCTCTAATCAATTAGCCTTTTCAGTACCCTAACTATACAGCCTTACCTCTTCAAAAACTTTGCTCTATCCCTTTCTATTTGCCCCATATACAGTGTGTCCCAAAATTCTTTTTTTTAGGCTTTTGCAAGGCAATAGGGTTAAGTGAAAGGCCACACAGCTAGGTAATTATTAAGTGTCTGAGGTCAGATTTGAAATCAGGCACTTCTGACTCAAGGGCCGATGATCTATACACTGTGCCACCTAGCTGCCCCTGTCCCAAAATTCTTAATTAAGCTTTAAAATTTAGTAGGTATTTACTAAATTTTAGTAAAATTTAGTAAATTTTAATCACTTTAAATTTCACTAAGACCTTTGGTGCATCCTATATTTTGCCTTCCTTCATTGGAAAGTAAGCTCCTTGGGAGTAAGAACTAAATTGTTCTCCTGCATTTGTATCTTCAATGCTCACACAATGTCTGGCACCTAATAATTATTAAATGTTCCATGTATCTATCATCAATTAAGACCTCACCAAACTTCTACTTCTTTGTTTGTTTATTTCCACTCAAGTATGACCTACTATACTCAGGTGCAATAAACAAATAAGTAACCCAATAACTCAATAAATAATCATTTGTTAAGTGCATACTAGATTAAATCTGAGGATGCAAAAAGAAGCATAAGTCAGTATTTTCCCTAATGGAGCTTATAATATAATGGAGAAGATATTATATATTTATATGATAAATAGGAAGTAACTAAAAAAGAAAAGGCACTAAAATTAAAAGGAATTGGAGAAAGTTTCCAAAATAAGGAACAATTTTAATTAAGACATAAAGGAAGTCTTGGAAGCTCAAAGTCAGAGGGCATGAATGGGAGAATTTCAGGCACAGTGAACAACCAGGAAAAAAATGCTTCAAGTCAAGAAATGGAAGGTTTATTTTGTGGAATAAGCAGGAGATTAGTCTCAATGGATCAAATAGTATTCATTGGAGAGTAAGGTGTAAGAAAATTGGGAAGTGGGAAGGTACTTAATGAAGAAGGAATTTAACAGTAAAGCACATCATTTTGCATTTGACGCTGTAATCAATAGGAAGCCACTAGAGTTTATTGAATGAGAGGGCAGAGATATGATTTGATAGAACCACTGCTTTAGTAGCTGACTTAGAGGATGGATGAAACCATGGTGATTTAGAGAAGAGTTAAATGTTAAAGTTTATGATAAGAACCAACAATAATTACAGAAAATCTTTTGGGCATGAATGAAAGATCTCTGCATTTTAATACTAGCTCTGTCCTTTACCAGTTGTCTCTTGATTCATAAATAAGTACTTCTTCATTCTTCAGGTTTTCTTATCTCTTTGATGAGGAAAAATATACTTTTACAATGAACTTAAGATTATTGGAAGCACGTACTAAGGATTTCTGAGAATTAGTATGATGATTTTAACGAGACAGACTACTCTGCAAGATGTTGGGGGAAATGGAGAAAATGTCATAGGTCTTCTTAGATATCTATAAGTGACTATTTGCATTAAACATCCTTTTAGATTTCTCTAGCCAGTCTAGCAATTGTTTTAGTAAAATAGAATGACTTCTGAAGTAAGGATTAACCAGTTTCATTGTCACTTTGTCTCTCAGTCTCTTCTATTTATAGAAAACATAGCCCTGTGGAGATCAGTCTTAGTCAGAAGATATGATGAATCCTAAAATGGGTTTCTGACCATAAGGAACAGTTAAAGTGAGAGATATAGGGAAGGGCAATGAGGGTAAGCAGAGTGAAAAGTGAGAGAGTTCTATGCACAGAAAATGCAAGAAGAGTCAAAGTGATCAGAAAAGTGCGGTGAGGTAAAGAAGCATTCAACAGAAGCTCCCTAGGTAGAGGTCAAATATCAGATCTGATTTCAGAATGGGTTTCTGTATTACCTGGAGCAACTGAGAGAAGGAGATGGAGGGGGGGAAGCTCAAAGGAAATAATTGAGGAGCTAAACTAAGAACCTTAAAGAGTAAATGGAACATAGCCATGGATAGAGAAAGATGACTGAAGAAAACTGTAACCTTTCTGGATAGGGAAAGACTTACTAAATATAGTAATTACAACTGATGGAAAATAGTATCAAATCTAATTGCTGTAAGGATTGTAAATGGGACATAGCAGGAAGCTGAAGGAGTAAACTGATAGAGGTGATCACATATCTATAGGAGAGGCTTATGAAGGCAACATCCCCAGGATACAATGGAAGAGACTAAAGGGGCGTTAATAATAATTAGATGGTGTTATTTAGGCTATTTGGTTAACCCTAAAACTAGTGAGACTGATTAATTAGTTTGAAAATCTGAAAACAATACTTGGAAGGGACAAGTAAAGCATAACACTTGATAGGCAAAAAAAGAACTTTGCCAGCATTTATTAAATGATGTTTCATGACAAAGAGGTTCATCAGAGCCAGGAGATGATAACAGTAGAAAATATTGACAGCTCTGCAGAGAAATATGTGTCCACTTTTATGAGTGTGATCTTTTTCCTTTTCTTCACAATTGTCCAGGTTATATTTGCTACCCCTTTTTAGATGCTTATAGTCCTTACAATCTCTAGGAAGGATATACTTGTCAGGTTGTATGATTGTGTTTCTCAGAGAGGAATCACATATTTTATGGTAGAAGTCTACAGAAGTATATTATGATTTTATTTCACATTTCTTCAATAAACCTTTTCTATGTACTAAATGAGCTCTATGGTTGACTAGTAATAAGTAAACTGCAGTGGTGGGGGTTTAAGAGGAACAGTTTTAACAAGACTAACTCAAAGATACCAATAACTTAAGCTAACTAAATTGGGGCTATCAAAATGAAGGGGATATATGATAAGTGCTACAAATAATACTTTCACAACAAGTTAAAATATGAGAATTAACAGTAAATTGTCAAATTGGTGAATGGAAAGAATAATATGCCTAGTGATATGGTGTTACAGGTGGGGAAAGAAGGATGAAGATTTTAAACAAAAACACTAAAAACAAATTTCCTCCATTCTGATTTGCTTCACAGGTTGTCACTTGTGATTGATTTATCAGTGTCAATCTTCATTACTACATCTGGCAAACAGGTAGAAGGATTCTATCCTCTACTGCAGGCTTATTTAAGAACATTCTCAGTTCCCAAGAGACTAATGCAGTACTATTTATCACCAATGAAATAGTAAAGTATGACTTGGGTTTAAGAAAGAAAATGAGTGAAGTTGAAAATAACAGTTGATTTCTGAAGCAGACTAAATGTTCCCTTGGAACTTTATTGGTAAAATATATCATGCATGATAGGCTCTCCAAAGCACTATATCATTTAGATTTGCTTCTTAAATAGTGTGTACCATGATGTATCATAGAAATCCAATAAAAATGCTAAAATCTTCTTTTAAATATTTATGTGTAATTTGTATATTATGTTAGGCAGGGGGTTCTTAATTAGTTTACATTAGAGTAGAAAGTTTGAAAAGAGAAGGAAAAATACTTCAAAGTTCCTTACTAAGGATACATTGTAATTATAAAGGAAGTGATTCAAGTTAAATTAAGATAGTTGACAGATGTAATCAAAGAAAAATAGTTTTAGAGTAGAATGACTTAGTCATTACTTATGCACTAGACTTAGATAATTATCAAATGACCTCAGAGCTACAGGAAATTTTTGAAGGTGCTTTTTATCCAATATCCAATAATTCTTATTCTAAAAGCATTCATGTATTCTCATTGACTTAAGTTTCTGAACTCAATATACATTAAGGAAGCCCTTTTCTAGGCATTCCCTTTCCATTTGATGATACAGTTAAGGTATTAGAAACATGTAATAAATGTGCATGTGTGAATTCTAAGAGGAATATCATTGCTCCCGAAAATTTTGCATCTCTCCAAGTGGAGGGATTGCACACAATCTTTCTCTCTGTCTCTGTCTCTCTCTCTCTGTCTGTCTCTCTCTCTCTCTCTCTCTCTCTCTCTCTCTCTCTCTCTCTCTCTCTCTCTCTCCCCCCACCAGATTAGTAGACTTCTCTACTAATGCTGCCCAAATCTAGGACTCCCTGTGGGTAAACCCAGAATTGTCAATTCCATAATTAAATTCATCTTTACAATTCTGACATCTTCATCCAAACACAAAACACATACTTTATTCACTTAAGATGTAATATTGTTCGTTGCCTTCTAATTCACTTACTTCTTTCTTCATTGATAATATTACTATAATTACAATGCTGACTATCCATCAACAATCCATTATTCCTTACTGGTCTGCACATACCATCACAAACAACTGTTGTACTAATAATAGAAATGCAAATGAAAACACATCCGAGGATATACTTCACAGATACAGAATAACAAACTTTCCCAAAATAAGTAAAATGAAAATTTTTGAAATAATTATGAAAGATCAAGAAAACTAAAGTAGAGAAGTTAGAATTATGATTTCATTCACTTATTCTAGAAATCACTATAAACCATTTACTCAAGCTACCTTGATTTTATATTATGTTTGTCAATAATTGGAACCATAGACACATACTGACACTATGCACACACACACGTATAAATACACTAAAGTTACAAAAATAAGAAGGAAAGCACCATATGCATAAAAATTCTTATCAAAGATTATTCTTAGTAAAAATGAACTGAAAATTAAAGTGCAGGTTTTTATCAGCTAAGGAGTAGCTGAAGAATTTGCATGGGATATTACTTTAACATAAGGAATAATAAATATGAAAACTTCAGAGAAACCTTGGAATTTTTATATTCACTGATGTCCTGAGTAGTACAGAAAATCATGGTAATAATGTATATATTACTTCAAGAATGTAAAGAAAATAACTTTGGAAGATGTGAACTTAACATAAAGACAATCATTTTAATTAAGTAATCAATATTCATTTTAATTAAGTAATAAATGCTATCTTAAGAGACAGATGATTTGCTAGAGTTGCAGAATTAAGTCAGAATTTTCAGACAGTAAATTTCTGCATCTGTTTTCCTTTAATATTGTTAATTAATAAAATGAAAGTATTTTTTAAGGGAAGGGGTATGTTTGCAGAACTGATGTGACCTTACCCCTCAAAAGGAAAAAAGTAAGTAGCATTAATGAATTATGTAAAATAGTTAAAAATATATGGAATTCCAGAAGTAAAAATAAACAATAGAAAAAGGGACCATTTTGGTGTACTTTCATTATATTTTTTAAATCACAAGTTGTATAATAGGGATCCATTATTTCTCATATATTCCTCTGTTATTCTTTGTATATGGAAATTTGTATGTTGTTAATGTTTAAAAGATCAGAATAAAATAAAATGAAATAAAATCTTACTTCTAAGTAATAAAAAATGACTAGATATTCTGTAGTGTTTCTAAAAAAGACCACCAAAATATATGCTTTATTTTGATGATGACCAAATATGGTATTTGAAATTTAAGTTTATATCTAGGTAGATGAGTGTATTTCATCTTAGGTGAACTTGAACTCATATTTTTCAATGTCTGTTACATGGTTTGTTTGAGTCAGAAGATGCTATGGATATGAACTCCCATTTATAAAAATCTTTCAGAACAAAAAATTATCTTCTCATGACAATTACATGATTTCAGTTGTGCCAACATTATTATCTACATCTTATAAAAAATCAAAGGAAAGATCAAGTGATGAGCTAATCTGTATCATTGCTGATAATTAAGGTTATGACTTCAAACATCAAATTTCTACTCTCATATTTTAATAAGCTATTTAGAACCCTGGATTAGCAA
Organism: Macrotis lagotis; assembly: GCF_037893015.1. Lineage (NCBI taxonomy): Eukaryota > Metazoa > Chordata > Mammalia > Peramelemorphia > Peramelidae > Macrotis > Macrotis lagotis. The sequence goes on from NC_133658.1 coordinate 70,673,208, forward strand.
TCAGAACATTTGGACTTGAATCCTGACTCAACTACATGCTATATGATCTTGGACATATCACTTAATTCCTGTAACAATCACTTTTCATTAGAATGTGAGCTCCTCCTTCATATTTTAACTACTGGAAATCAAGGACTGCCTTATGATTATTTGCGTTCGTCCAGCATTTAGTCTAGTTCTTGACACATAGAAGGTACTTAATAAGTGTTTATTGACTGAATTTCCTAATCTGTTAAATATCAGATTTCCAATTTTAATATTCTATGTTCTAATATCACTGTTAGTTATATTTTATGACCCCTTTGATTCATTATATTGGATTCAATGCTGCATGATCCTTTCCATAGCTGACCTTCTATGAACTGTGTTTTCTATGAATTTTTGTCTCATTTTGAAAATGATTACCAATGATTTATATACATTAATGGATGCCCTTGTTTTGAGGAAACAATTCATATATCTAAAATATTATATGCATATGAACTAATATTAATGGAGGGTGATGCTTACTTGTATTCTGTTCTTAGAGTTTTACAATAGCTATCAAGATATCTATCTTCTCATTAGCAAAATTCCAATGGTATTATAAAATAAAGTTCAAGAAAAGAGGCAATAGGAAGTGATATAAAGTGTATGGAAATATGCTAAATGTTTGCATGAGATTAATACAAACTGGATTATTCTCATCACTAGCTGATCCTACTTGGTCATGGTATATTATCCTAGTGATAACTAGTTGTAATTATTTTGCTAAGCTTTTATTTGAGATTTTTGTATCTATAGGGAGATAGGACTATAATTTTCTTTCTCTGTTTTGACTCTTCCGGTTTTAGCTGTTAGCAACCTATTGGTGTCATAGAAAGAGTTAGGTGGAGTTCTCTCTTCACCTAGTTTTTCAAAGTGTTTATATAAAATTGGATTAAATTGATCCTTGAATGATTGATAAAATTCACTTGTGACTGCACCTGGCCCTGGAGATTTTTTCCTTAGGGAGTTCAATAATGACTTGTTGAATTTCTTTTCTGTGATAGGATGGTTTAGGTGTTTCATTACCTCTTCATTTAACCTGGCAACTTACATTTTTGTAAATATTCATCCATTTCACTTAAATTATCTAATTTATTGGCATAGAGTTGGGCAAAATGAGTTCACCTTTTTCATTTATGATACTAGCAACGTGGTTTTCTTCTTTTTGTTAACCAAATTAACTAAAGGTTTATCAATTTTATTGTTTTTTCATAAAACCAATTCTTGGTTTTAATTATTAGTTCAATAGTTTTCTTGTGTTTTATTTTATTAATTTCTCCTTTGATTTTTAAAATGTATAAGTTGATATTTAATTGGGGTATTTAATTTGTTGTTTTTCTAATTTTTCTAGTTGCATGTTTAGTTCATTGATTTCCTCTGACTCTAATTTATTCATGTAAACAGTTAAAGATATAATATATCCCCTCACTGCCATTTTTGAGTGTAGCCCATAGGTTTTGGCATGTTGTTTCATTATTTTCATTATCTAGGCTGAAATCAATCATTTCTCTCATTTGTTGTTTGATCCACTCATTATTTAGAATGAGGTTATTTAGTTTCCAATTAGTTTTAGATCTATTTCTCCCTGGCCCAATATTGCATGTGGTTTTCATTGAATTATGATCTGAGAAAGATGTATTCACTATTTCTGTCTTTCTGCAATTGATTACTGGGTTTTTACAGTCTAGTACATGGTCAATTTTTGTGTAAGTGTCATGTACTGCAGAAAATAAATGTATATTTCTTTCTATCTCCATTCAATTTTCTCCATAGGTCTATTATGTCAAGGTTTTCTAACAATCTATTTACCTCCTTAACATCCTTCTTGTTTATTTTCTGGTTAGATTTATCTAAATCTGAGAGGAGAAGGTTGAAGTCTCTCATCAGTAGAGTTCTGCTGTTTTTATCTTCCTGTAACTCCTTCAACTTCTTTAAGAATTTGGATGCTATACCATTGGGTGCATACATATTTAGTATGGAAATTACTTCATTGTCTTTGGTAGCTTTAAGAAGGATATAGTTTCCTTCCTTATCCCTTTTAAGGAAATCAATTTTTGCAGTTGCTTTTTCTGAGATAAGGATTGCTACCCCTGCTTTTTTTCACTAAAGCCAAAGCAAAATGTATTTTGTGCCAACCTTTTACCTTTACTATATATTTATCTCTCTCCTTCAGATGAGTTTCTTGTAAGCAGCATTCTAGGATTCTGGTTTTTAATCCACTCTGTTATTTGCTTATGCTTAAGTAAAAGTTCATTCCATTGGCATTCAAAATTATAATTAACAATCTTTTATTGCCCTCCATGCTATCTTCCCTCTGTTTGTATTTTTCCCCTTTTTTCACTTTATACATATTCCCCAGCATTTTGTTTCTCAATACCACCCCCTTCAATGTATTTTCCCCCATATCCAACCCCCATCCCATATCTTTCCACTTGCCCCTTTTTCTTCCCTTCCTCTTTTTAGTTCTCCTTTTCCTCCCCTGCCCTTTCCCCATTTTAATAGTTGAAACAAAAGATAAGTTTCTTAACTTAACTGAGTGTATGTATGTATGTATGTATGTTAACTTTAAGCCCAATCTGATGAGAGTAAGATTCAGGCAATTCTCACCTCCTCCCTTCTTCCCCTCTATTGCAATAAGTGCTTTGTACCTCTTCATGTAATAGGACTTTTCACATTCAATCTCCTTCATCCTCCCATCTCTTTACTTTCTGTTGGGTGTTCTACTACAAAGTCAACAAAGGAGACAATACAAATTAAATTAACCTTAGACTTTGTTGACTTTGTAGTCACTAAAAGGTTCCACTATCACTTTTTTGTTAATTATGTCATTTAAAATACTGAAAGATTTTCTCTTCACTTCAAGATAAAATGCAAGTTCTATTCCTTCACCTTCTAACAGCAATAGAGATTGAAAGTTGAACACCCAACAGAAAAGATATTAAATTCAAGATTTACCTATTATCACTGCTGTGAACTTTGGGATAGAAATATCTCCCCTCTAGACCACCCTTGTTGGAATGTACTGTCTATATATCTTTCCATAGTTAAAACTCCATACATATTTATACTAAAGACATGGTTGAAACAATATAGGAAATTTCTTTCAATATTTCAATCTATATTTGTCCCTGAACAAACTCTGAGAATAGGTACAATCTTAACCCAATTCAGACATTGTATTTTTCATATTTGTTTTATTCAATGGCAATAAATTAGTCTTATTTAATTTAATAGTATATTTTGTAGCTTTAAAATCTTCTTTCCCTTTGTAGATACATATTTATTTAAATAAGAAAGAAATTAAATTAAATGTAGATATATTTCAAATTAAAACACTCATATGGCACTTTTGTATTTCAAATGGGTTTTCAGCATAACAAAACTGTAATGAATTTTGGGAAAAGATTAAGGTCTTTTACAGGTGAGGAACCTGAGACTCATTGAGGTATGTCTTGGGCATGCTGACATAGTTTGCCAAAGTGCATGCCGAGAAGTATAACTGAGTCTCTTGATTTCACAGCTAACCTGTCTTCTATACTGCATCATTCCCATGATGCCAAAACAGAATAAACTGTGGCATATGCATCAGAGTGTTGAATTGCTAAATACATCATAGCACTACATTTGCATTTCTCACATGTCACAAAAAGCATAAAATGATTTCATGTGAGACTAGTGGGAAACACTTGGCACTGACAAATTTGTAGTCTCTTAAGTATTTGGGGTCATAATTTCTGATTAAATTTCTACCAAGAAATACAGTCATTGGCAGCAAATGATATGCTTTTGTGCATCTGAAGGGTAAAAAAAGTCATCATCTTCAAAGAAAAGTTTCAATTATTTTGTTTGGTAACCTGCAGGGAGAAGTAGGAGCTTTCAAAAGAAAGATTAAAGGGGAGCAAAGTCATGATGATTTGCTTGTCCCTTTTTATTTGGTCAAAATAGATGATTCATGCTGTGCCAGCATAATAAATAAAACTTAATATATGTACTAAATACTGCAGTTAAGCAATCAGTAAAAGACTTGTTTTGTTAGGTTTTATGAAAGGGAGAAAAAGTACATAGAACTTAAATGGAAACTGAAAAATGAATAGTGTAATTATTTATGTGAGATGTCATTAATAACAAAACAATAGCAACAACAAAAACCCACTAGATTGTTATAAAAAACCCACTAGATTGTTATAAAAGTTCAGAAAAGGTCAGCAGGATTAGAAAGCAGTAGTTGTTTATTCTAAACTCAAATTCTTCACTAACTGGGAATTTAAATTAAACTAGACATTAATTTAACTCCATCAAGTAAATTAAAAAGTAAAATAAAAGGTTTCTTAAGGTTATTTCTAACATTGACACATAATAATCCCTAGAATAGAAATTTGAAAGGAAACTAGATGATACTTAAATCCACTTATTTTGTAAATGAGGAAACTGAGGCCAAGAGTGTTGAAATGATTTGCTCAGATGACCTAGTAAGTAGTAAAAGTTATTTTTATACAGATCTGAACAAAATCCAGAGTTTTTTTCAAATCTACCATGTTGCTTTTCCTGTATCTGAGATGACTTTTAGCTATGACAATCTATTACCTATGTTTTAACATTCAGTTCTGTTAAACAAACATTGAGAACCCTCCAAAAGCAATGGTACTATTCTGTGAACTGAAGATAAAAATAATAAAATAAAAATAAAGACATTTTTGAAGTAAAAGAGATTGTGTTACTTGAGGGAGTACCAAAATCCAAAATGTTCACAAATAAATAAATAACAAGATAGTTTGGAAGAAAGTAATGTGTAAAAGCTAGTTGATTATTTAAAAATGGACTTTAGTGAAGATAGTAGGGTTGAATGTCTAGAGTTGTAATCCCCTGGATAGTTTTGGTACATTAGTCATTTGTGTAAATAAAATCACCAAGGGGAGAAAACACAAAGGAAAAAAGAAAAGGGAATGGAATAATCTCTTGATAAAATTCATGTTAAAGGCACCAAGGATTAATCACAAAAATAAAGAAGAATTAAAAAAAATAGAAGTCTCACTCAAAGAGTATTAAGAGAGTACTGTCTCATAAAGGAAGTGAATCAAGGTTGAAAGCATAGGAAGTAATATCAAAATGTGGAAAAAAGTAAAGAAAAATTAGTGAGAAAATTTTATCAGGTTTAGTAGTTGAAAATATTGATGAGAAAAACGTCAATAATTTGGTATATCAGATAACTAAATGCAAACAACTTCAATGGGTAATTAGAATGAGAAAACTGAATGCAAATGATTCCTTCTAGGAGTCTGACAGTAAAAGAAAAGAAAGTAATAATTTTGGAGTTTGAGGATCTTCTCGAATTAAGCAAGGTCTTTTCAGGATATGCAGGCTTCTGGACTTACTGTAAGTGACCTGGTTAGACTCTTTCCTTCAAGTACTCCTCTAAAACATGAACTTATACCCTTTTTCACTGCAATGTCAGATCAGCCAGTGGGAAAGCAATGCCAGGTGAATTTGCAACATCTGGATATCTGAATCCCAGCCATTTGCCTCCTTAAGCCTTTACTAGAATTTGAAAGTAAAATGTTTAGAAAAAATCCTTTCATTTACAGAAATGTATTCTATTTCTCATTCATCCATGCATACGTTTATTTCAAGATAATTCCTCATTCTGGCACTAACCCTACCTCATATAAACTTTTTTTTGAGAGAAATGAACCCAGATTAATCATTGTTTTCATTTAGAATTTCACTAAACTGATGAAAATAGTCTGGTATAATACTTGACACAGAGTCAATAAGATCTATTTTGAGTCATGTTTTTTTTTATTGATATTTCATTTTTACAAATACATATTATGAAAGATTTTCAACATCCATCCATATGCATATCTATATTTTTATGTTATAAAATTTTCTTCCCCCATCCCTTCCCATCTCCCTCTCCTCAGTGGCAAACAGTCAGTTTAACATTGTACATATATTTCTGATAAACTTGTTTACAGATTAGTCATTTCCTGTATAAAGAATTAGAAATAAGGGGAAATGATATACAAGAGATATTTTTATAACGTATTCATCAGATTCTGAAAGATTTTTTTTGTTTTATTTTATTTTGGTTTTTTTCTCTGGATGGGAATAACATTGTTCATAGTTGGTCTAATATTTTCCAAGCTCTCTGAACTATGGAGAGAAACAGTTTCTGTCAAAGTTGTGCCTCTCACAATGTTGTTGTTAATGTGTACATTGTTCTCTTGGTTCTGCTCCCTTCACTCAGATTCAGATCCTGTAGGTCATTCCATGCTTTTCTAGAGTCCGGCCATTCATGGTTTCTTATAGAACAATAATATTCCATAGTATTCATGTACCATAACTTGTTTAGTCATTCCCCAATTGATGGGCATCCCTCAATTTCCAATTCTTTGCCAGTATAAAAAAAGCTGCTATGAATATTTTGAGACATGTATGACTTTTCCAATTTTTTATGATTTCTTCTGGATATATGACTAAAATTAGAATTGCTTGATCAAAGGGAATGAACATTTTTATCGCTCTTTGGCTATACTTCCATATTGCTCTCCAGAATGGTTGAATCATTTTACAACTCCACCAGTAATGCATATAAACTTTCTTCTAAGTAAGTCCAAGATTAATCCAGGGGAAAAAAATAAAACATAAGAATCTAGAAAAAATAAAGTAAGATTAGGGTCTTAGGAAAATCTGAATATATTCAACATTAGTTTCATGGAGAAAAAAACAGCTTAACAAAAAGTATATCCGTTATTCTATTGGGAATTTGAATCTTCCTCATATAAACAGGTCAGGGGTTGGCTTCAGAACAAGAAATGAAGCTAAGAGATGGCAGGAAATGTTATGTGGTAAACAAATGACAGCAATATGGTTCAAAATCGTTTGGTTACAATATCAAAAATTAAGGAGTGAGAAAGATTGGTGCACTAGGAGAAGGGAAAAAGGAAAGATAGAATGGGATAAATTATCTCATGCAAAAGGTGAAAAGAAATTTTACAGTAAAGGGAAGATGTTTGTGTGGAGCCAGGGAACTGATGGGCAGCACTTGAACTCTCATCATAAAGGATTGAGAAGGATATAGCACGCAGTCAGATGAATAGGGAAATCAAACTACCCTTTATGGAAGAGGAAATGAGTCAGGTAAGAAAGTAAAAGGTGAACAGAAAGAAAGGCAGATTAGGGCATATGGTAATCAAAAGCAGAACTCTTTTGAAGAGACCAAGGGTGAAAGAACAAAAGGAAAGAAAATTGACAGGTGGAGTGATTAAGATAGAGGGAAATACACAGAAACCATGACTTTGAATATCAATGGAATGAATTCACCAATAAAAAAAAAGTAGTTAGCAATGTGGAATAAAACCCAGGATACTACAGTATACAGTTGAAAAGAAATAAACTGAAAGCAGAGAAACACATACAGAATGACTTTAAGTAACTGGAGCAGAACCTATTATGTCTCATTTAAAGTTTAAAAAATCAAAAAAGAATAAACAACCAGGAGTAGCAATCATGATCTCAGACAAAACCAAAGCAAAAATAAATCTAATTTGAAGGGATAAGCAAGAAAAATATATGTTAAGAGATATCATGGAAATGAAGCAAAATCAATACTAAGTATATAATTGTATAATATCCAAATTTTTAAAGTAAAATTTAAAAAAAAGAAAATATAAAATGAAAAAGATAAACAGGGAAGATATCCTTTCCTGAAAGACACCATAGCCACTTAAGCAATAATAATACGAAATATATATTAACCAAAGAGCATAGTAACCAAATTCTTAATTGATTTGCAAAAGGAATATACAACAGACCAATACTAGTGAAGGATTTCAACTCTCTGCTCTAAGAATTGGATAAAACTAACATAAAATAGGCAAGAAAGAATTCAATAACAATAGAGTGTTAGAAAAAAAAATATATATATGTATATATTATAGACCTCTGGAAAAAATAATGGGGAAAGTAAGGTAAGCATTGTAAATTATGTCTTTAAAAAGTTTTCATGTATTTGGGGATAAAAATGTCACAAGTAAATGCAGAAAAATATAAACATTTAATGAATACTTTTCAGATCATAATTCAATGATTTCATTTAAAAAATGACAAAAATGAGATAATAATAGTGAAATTTCTGGGGTGCAACAAAACCAGTACTCAAGAGAAAACGTATAACTTTGAAAACCTTAAAATATTTAATGTAAAAACCTAAATTAAATCCAATGGTAAATCAAATAATAAATAATGAAAATGAAAGTTAAAAAAATCTATTGAATTATTAAAGCATGAAAAGGTTTTATGAATAAGAATAAATGATAATATTTTTGTTTATTTTATTTAAAAATAAAAACTAAATTAAACTTATCAAAAATGAGACATGTCCAATGAACAAGGGAATTAAAGTTATTATTGGTTGCTATTTTGCCAATTCAATTATATTTCAGAAAAACTGATAATCTAAATGAAATAGAGAGATATTTGCAAAACTATAAAATTCCCAAATTAACAGAATAGCAACTATCATAATTAATAACATTATTTAAGGAAAAGAAACTGAATAAACCATAAATGATTTTCTAAGAAAAAAAATCTCAGGACTAGATAAATTTCCAAATAAATTCTTCCAAACAGTTAAGGAATATTTAGTCCCAATATTATATGAACTATTGGGAAAATGGTAAAGAAAAGTTCCTATACAATTCTTTTAAACATACAACTGTGGTTTTGATAATTAAACCAATGAAAGCAAAAACAGGGAAAATCTACTATAAACCAATTATATTAATTTATATTGATGCAAAAAATTAAACATTAGATAGATATTATAGTTATATATCATAAAAATCATATAACATCATTGATACCAGGAATGCATGACTGATTTAATATAGGTCATAATGATAGTGGACTTGCTTGGCAGTGGGGTTGGTTATTATATGAGGATGATAAAAAAAAGATGATAGGGGAAAAGAGGAAGAAAAAGAAATAAAAAGAAAAAAGCACACAAAGAAAAAAGAGAAAATAAGCATTTATATAAATCTAATGATTAAACAATACATTCTCAAATTATCACATTTGTATCCAATAAAATTAAAGAATATTCAAATTTAAGGAACTCAAAATGAATTTTAGTTCAATATATTATAAACATAAAATCACATAATTATAAAATTAATATCTGATATTGAACATAAAGTAAAGAGAAACTTGGTTAAAAACTTGCTTCAGGGGACAGTTAAGTGGCATAGTGTATAGAGCACCACCCTGGAGTCAGGGGGATCTGAATTCAAATAAGACCTCAGGCAGTTAATACTTACTTATCTGTGTGACCCTAGGTAAGTCATTTAGCCCCATTCCCTTGCAAACCCCTCTCCCCTCCAAAAAGAAATTGCTTCAAATGATTGTTTTGACTCTGAACAAGCCATTCAACTTTTATTTGTTTAATTTTTTTTAGTCTTCAAAATGCCAGGTGAAAGATTGAAAAAGATAAACTCTAAAATTTCTTTCATTTCTGGATTTATTATCATATAGATTCATTGCTTTTTTAACAAATAGAAACACTAATGTCTATTAGGCTATTGTAAAGATCAAAATAAAACAATGATAGATACACTATAAAATTGCAAGTAAACAAAAACAGGTTTAATATTATTTCATTGGGGGAAATGAAAAAAAAATATTCTGGTATTAGAAAACTCCACACTTCATTCAATAGCCATCTGAAATTTAATTATTTTCCTTCATATGATGATTTCTGCTTTAAAGAGGGAAATGGGACAGTAAAGATGTTGAAACAAATTACTTAATGACTTTAAAATGTATGAGAAAACACTTTTTTCTTTTAGTATACTAAAAATACACATAGGGTTTATTTCATTAAGCACATAAAATATGTCAATCAGTTCCAATTCAATTGAAGTCTGTACTTAAACCCTGATCATTGCAATTATAAGGGCTTACAGCATAAGGCTGAACATATGTTCCCAATGGTTTTATATAATACAAAAATATAGACCCTGCATTTCTTTAGAAAAATATCTTTAAAGAAGTGTTTCCTTAAAATCACAGTGAATAATTTACATGCTACATTGTTTCAATTTGTGGAGAGGCAAAGTCACACTTTTGACAAATTAGGCTCATTTTGGGGTGGGTGGGGGAGGAAATACATTAAAGTAGTTTCAATGTCACCAAGTTGTTTATTCTGCATGCTGTCAAATGATCTTAAATAGCCACATAACCTCAACTTTCTTTTTTTATCTGCACCTGACATTGATGTTCCACTCCCTATGTCTTGTTTCCACCCTGAGCCTAAATGCAAGAAATCCATCATGATGTTTTCTGAAATTCATAACCCAGTGCCTAAATAATTGTGTCTTTCTTTAGAAGTCGTGCTAGTGCTCATTACAGTTGATGTGACTGAATATACCATCCAGAAGATAGCCTACTATATCTACTGACTGGTGTTAGTCAAACGACTACCAGTTCATGTTGACCTTCAGAAACCATCTGGACAATTACTCAATAGATTTTACCATACACCTGACAATGGAGTACATTCTCCACTTTTTAAATTCCAAGAAGAAGACACCCATTTTTTTTAACCAATCCTTTGATCTATTTTCTTTTTCTATTACTCATTAGTACATATACTCTTTCCTTTACTGCAATTTATATGTAAGAGCCTTCAAAAGATGAATGTTTTAGGGCGGCTAGGTGGTGTAGTGGATAAAGCACCGGCCCTGGGTTCAAATTCGATCTCAGACACTTAACAATTACCTAGCTGTGTGGCCTCTGGCAAGCCACTTAACCCCGGTTGCCTTGCAAAAACCTAAACAACAACAACAAAAAAAAGATGAATGTTTTCTCTCTGTTTTTCTTTCTCTGTGGCTCTTTCCTTCCCCTCTCTTACTCCCTCCCTTCCTTTTTGTCTCTGTCTCTAATGAATGGCACAATATATAGAACATAGTAAAGTATTAATTATTTTCTTCCAGGCGGCTAGGTGGCATAGTGGATAAAGCACCGGCCTTGGATTCAGGAGTACCTGGGTTCAAATCCGGCCTGCGTGGCCTTGGGCAAGCCACTTAACCGAATTTGCCTTGCAAAAACATAAAAAGAATTATTTTCTTCTTCATATCACATTTATATTTGATATTCCATCCCCCTTCCCTTTAGATACATTTTTTTTGTTGAATCTATTTCTATGATGCTAAAACTTTTCCTTTCCATTCTCAAAACTGCTTTTCTAGTCCATTACAATCTTCCTAGAGTATTTTAACATTCTGTTGACTTTGTTTATAGGAGTTACAGTTTAATCCTGGATTTGCTCCCTCCAGTATAGAAAGCTTAGCAGAAAAAATTGACAAGAAGAGAGAAGGAAGAGGAGGAAGGGAAGGAGGCTGAGGCACAGAATAGTACGAAAAAGAACAAGAAGAAACAGCAGCATTGCCCCAAATCAAATTAGCAGGCTGAGTTACTACTACAAATTATTGTTCATCCTTCCTTCGCTAAGAGGACTGATAACATCATGAGTGTAATATCTTTAATTGCATGTGAATTGCATTTAAATGATGTAGAGCTCTCAGTCTCATGCCCTTCTACAAAGTCAGCTGTATCCAGTCATAAGATATCTGTCAATAGTAAGTCATATAGTAAATGAAACAATAATTATCATTAATATTAGCAGTAATTATCATTTGTTATCATCATTTTTATGATTACTAGCTGGGTGATACTGGGTAAGCCATAGTCATTTAACCTTTGTTTTCCTAAGTTTTCCCATCAGTAAGAAAAAAAAAAAAGAAAAGATTGGGGTTTGTGGAACAGGGTGAGCAGAACTAAGATGTTAAAAAGAAACACGTTTTCTTGGATTTCCTTCAAAAACAACATTAATTAATGGATTCTGGAATGACAGAGCCCAAAAGGAAGGGAATGGAGTTGTTTTAGTAAGGTCTGTCTCGGGTAGAGTGGGACCATGACCAGGAGGAGGGAGTGAGCCTAGGCCAGGTGGGATGTAGAGGGGGCCAAGCAAAGGGACAGGGATGAAAGACCTAGTCTACAGTGCAGGCTTCTAGTGATACTCATTGCCGAAGGCACAAGTCCAATCAACAGGTCACTAATGGTTTCATTGAAGAAAGTCTATGAGCATGCTCTTCCACCAAGACAAGATGCTTGAGACGGAAGAATCTGAAATGAGTCAGAAAAGTCAGAAAAAAGTCACATCAATAGAAGGCTATTTTGAATGTGAGTATGGGCAAAGCATATCTCAGAAGAGCAAAACAGAAAAAGTAAAGCATGTGAAGCCCCAGGAGGGAATATGCATTAGTCTCCCTCTCAAAAAGATTTTTTGGAAGAGCTTAAAAATTAAAAATCAAATTTAAAAATAGGGTAGAGAAATATAAGAGAAATTCAACAACATTTGAAAGAAAGCACAGTGACTGAAGAAAATAAAATCTTCAAAAATACAATTGAGCAAATGAAAAAATAACAGTTCCTTTAAAAAATAGAATTGATAAAATGGAAAAAAAGATGTGAAAGCTAACTGGAACAATGATTCCTTGAAATCATAGATTTGAAAAATGGACTCGGGCAAGTAGAACATAATGATTCTTTGGGACATCAAGATAAATAAAGCAGAATTTTAAAAATTAAAAAGAATAGAAGAAAACATAAAATACCTCAATGGAAAAACAACTAAATGGGAAAATAGATTCAGAAGAGATCATTTAAATCCAAAACCATCAATAAACATTTTATGTAATGGAGATGTTGAAAGCATAAGATCAGGGGTGAATCAAAGATGGCCATTATCACCATTGTTATTCAATATTACATTAGATATGTAAGATTTACCAATACAAGAAGAAAAAATAATCTGGAGGAATTAAAATAGGTGATGAATAAACAAAACTCATCTTTTGCAGATGATATGATGGTATGCTTAAGAGAATTCTAAAAATTCAACTAAAAATTATTTGAAACAATTGCCAACTTTAGCAAAGTTGCAGGATATAAAATAAACCCACATAAATCCTCAGTATCTCTCTATAAAGCACAGCAAGCAGAATTTGATAAGGAAATTCCATTTAAAGTAGCTGTAAAATATTTGGGAGTCATCAAGACAAACTCAGAAACTATATGAAAACAATTACAAAATACTTCACATAAATATAATCATAACTAAATATTTGGACCATGTCAAATATTCAAAAATAGAAAGAGCTAATGTAATTAAAATGAAACGTCTTTTTGCATTAAATTATTTATTCAGTACCATACCAATCAAAGTAGAAAAATATTATATACACACACACACACACACACACACACACACACACACACACACATATATATATATATATATATATATATATATATATATATATATATATATTTGCAAGGCAATGGGGCTAATTGACTTGCCCAAGGTCACAAAGCTAGGTAATTATTAAGTGTCTGAGGTTGGATTTGAACTCAGCTCCTCCTGACTTCAGGGCTCATACTCTATCTATTACACCAGCTAGCTGCCCCCATATTATATTATTCAGCTAGAAAAAATGATAACAAAATGCATATGGAGGGACAAAAGATCAAGAATATCAAGGGGGAAAATATAAAGAAAGAGCCCTAGCCATACAAGATCTAAAACTATATTATAAAGCAGCAGTCATCAAAACTGTTAGATTTTAAAAAAAATAAATAGAGGAGAGGATCAGTAGAGTTGATTATATACAAAAGAAGCAATAAAATCACCATAGTAAACTACTGTTTGATTAACTGAAAGATACTATATTCTGGGATAAGAACTCTTCTTTATCAAAAGCTCTGGAAAACTAGAAAATACAATGGTAAAAAAACTAGAAATGAGCCAACATTCCATATCCTATAATAAACCAGACATAGTAAAAATGAGTTCAGGATTTTGACATAAAAGGTGATACCATAAGCCAATTCAGAGAACAAGGAATATTTTATCAACCAGATATATGCAACATGGAGGTTTTAATGACAAAACAACAGATGAAGAATGTCATAAAGTGCAAAATGATTTTCATTACATTAAATTAAAAAGGTTTTGTTCAAATAAAACCATTGAAATCAAGATTGAAAGGAATACAGAATGAAGGGAAACACTTTTTATAAGTATTGTTTCTGATAAAGGACTCATTTCTAACATATATACACACAAATGACTCAAATTTATAAGAATACAAGTTATTCTCCCTTTTTTTCAAAAAAAAATTTTGCAAAGTAATGGAAAGAAGTGACATGTCCAAGTTCACACTGCTGAGTAATTAAGTGTCTGAGGCTGGATTCAAAATTAGTTTCTCTTGACTCCAGGGCCAGTGCTCTCTCCATTTTACCACCTAAGGGACCTTCATTCTCAAATTAATGAATAATCTAAGCATATGAATAGAGAGCTCTCAGATGGAGAAATTAAAGCTATTTATAGCTATATGAAAAATGTTGTAAATCATTATTGATTAAAGAAATGCAAATAAAAACACTACTGAAATACTCCCTCACACCTATAAGATTGATTAATATAAGAAAAACGGAAAATGTTAATTGTTGGAGAGGATGTGGGAAAACTGGAACACTATGCATTGTTGGTGGGTCTGTCAACTGATTCAACATTTCTGGAGAACAATTTGGATCTATGCCCAGAGAAAAATAAAATTTTTCATATCCTTTGATCCAACAATACCATTACTAAGTCTGGATTCCAAAGAGATCAAAAGAAAGGTTAAAAATTCCCTATGAAAAAAATTTTAGCGTCTCTTTGTATAGAGGAAAGGAAATGGAAATTGAGGCAATTTGGGAAATACTTGAAAAAAATGTAGCATATGAATTATGGAGTCCAATTGTTGTATACCAAATCATGAATAGCTAGACTTCAGAAAACCCTGGAAAACTTGCATGAACTGATGCTGAGTGAAACAAGCAGAATCAGAAAAATTGTGCATATTAACAACAAAATTGTATGATGATCAACTTGTATGTTGATAGACTTGTTCTCAGCCGTACAGTAATCAAAGGCATAAAGGATTTGTGATGCAAAAGACCATTCACATCCAGAGAAGGAACGAAGTAGTCTTAATGCAGAGAAAAGCATACCATTTTCATTTTTTAAAATTTTTTCTCTCTTTTTGTTCTGATTCTTCTTTCACAACATGAATATGTAAATATGTTTTCCATGTTGAATTCAAAACATAATAAAATTGATTATTTGTGTTTTTGCAAAGCAATGGGGTTAAGTAAGTTGCCCAATGTCTCACAGCCAGGTAATTATTAAGTGTCTGAGGTCTGATTTGAATTTAGGTTCTCCTGACTCCAGGGCCCATGCTCTATCCACTGTGCCACCAGCTACCCCTAGAAAATGATTACTGAAAACTATCTTTCCATGTGGTTGGAAGTGTTCAGAAATAAATTTATTTAAAAATTAAAAATCTATAATTGAGATATTTAATAAAATGAATCAAATATAATAAAACATTTTTAAAAAGGAACAAAGATCCCAGAGTGAATATGGAGGATAATTAAATGAGATAATAATTATAAATTTCTTACTATAGTTCCTGGAAGAAATATGAGATATATTAATGATAAATGTTGTTGTTATTGTTATTGTTAATTGTGTGATTTTGGATAATCACCTTTAAGCTGTCATTGCTTTAGTTCCTTCTTGCAAGAAATGGGAAAAATAGTAATATCTGAATTGCAATGCTATGGAAGAATTCATTGAGTTAATAATTATAAAGTGTTTAATATATTTTATGGAATATATCAAGCACAATATGAATATAACCTATTTTTAGTTATATTTATCTTCTTCCTTCTTCCAACTTTAATAGCCTCAGAAGTAGAAGCATCTTAACTCTCTCTACACAATCTTAACCTATCTGCAGAGGTGATACTGCAAATAATTAAGCATTATATACTCCTTATAGCATTGAGTATAGCTAAAAATATGATTTAAATTTGTGAGATTGCCCATACATTGCATTGCCTTAATATTCCTTTCTCTTTTCAAAGAAAAAAAAACAAAAACAAAAAAATTCTAGTCATCAGATATTACCAATAACTTCTACTTAAATTAGATTATGGGTCAAGACTATGGGTAGAGAGAGTGAGATCTTGTCTGGGGGATTTGGAGGTTGGAAAGATCATTCTTCCTTCTAGGGGGTAATGGAAGATGAAAGCTCTAAGGATAATGGAGAACTTACAAAGGGAGAAGGCATGAACAGGAAGATGATTATGAGGCAAATGAAGGAATAAAGTAACTAGGTGAAGGGATGTAGATGAGTGGTATGGTGCATAATCAGATTTTTCAATAAAATGAAATATTTTTTTTTACAAAAATCATTCATCAAAGTCAGAGATATACTATGACTGTTGATATTTACATGCTAACTATATTCACTCTAATAGAGATACAATTCTCAAAAATTATGAGAATCTTCCTCCCAGGTATAGATGTAACCAGTTTAGTCTAATTGAATAATAGTTTTATTCTTTTCTCTTGTTTATTTTTTCATGTATCTCTTGAGTCATTTGTTTGAAGATCAGATATTTCCATTCAGCTCTGGTCTTTTCATCAGGAAAATTTTATAGTCACCTATTTTGTTAAATGTCCATCTTTTCCCCTGAAATTGATGTCTCAGTTTTGGTGGACAGTGAATTCTTTGGCTGTAATCCAATCTCCCTTGCTCTCCAGAATATCATATTCCAAGCCTTTTGATCCCTTAATGTTGATACAGCCAGGTCCTGTGTAATCCTTACTATAGCACTTTGGTATTTGAATTGTTTCTTATGATTTACTTTTTGATCTGATAACTGTATAGTTGGTCATGATATCCCTTGGTATTTTTATATTGGGATCCCTTTCAGGAGGGCATCAATGGAGTCTTTCAATGACTATTTTACCCTTTGGTTCTAGGATAACAGGGCAGTTCTCCTTAACTATATCCTGAGAATGAAATCCAGATTCTTTTTTTCCATCAAGGTTTTCAAGTAGAACAATGATTCCTAAATTGTCTCTCCAGAATTGATTTTCTAGGTCAGTTTTTTTTTTTACCAATGAGGTATTTTATATTTTCTTCTTTTTTTTAAATTTTGTTTAATGATTCTTGGTATCTCATAAAATCTAGCTTCCATACATCCCAATCTATTTTTTTCAGAAAGAAATTTTCTCCCTTTAGCATTTGCATATTCTTTTCCATTTAGTCAATTCTGTTTTAAAGGAATTATGTTTTTTTTCCATTTGCCAAATTGTGTTTCTGAGGGAATTGGGGTTTTTTGACATTTATCCAATTGTATTTTCAAAGGATTTCTTTGTTCACATTTTTGTTGTAAGATGTTAATTTTTTTCTGCATGGTATTAATTTTTCTCT
The DNA here is from genome assembly GCF_037893015.1 of Macrotis lagotis. Taxonomy (NCBI): domain Eukaryota; kingdom Metazoa; phylum Chordata; class Mammalia; order Peramelemorphia; family Peramelidae; genus Macrotis; species Macrotis lagotis. The sequence continues at coordinate 70,690,625 of NC_133658.1, forward strand.
TTCATTTCTTTTCCCAATTTTTCCATTTAATTTTCCATGTGATCACTTCTAAGAAGTCTTTGAGCTGGAGACCAATTAATGTTCTCCCCTGAATATAGCACCTCTTCTGTCATGCTTTTCTGAGCAAATATCCTTCTCTCTAAGGAAACATTCAATATATCCTCCTTTTCACTGAGTCTTTGAGCTTCTTTTGGGGGGGGGGTGTTACTTTTTCTCTAGAGACTTGTGATGGAGGAGAGGTTAGTTTACAGACCTTCGATGTTGAGAATCCAAGAGTACTTGCTTACTGGGGTTCTGAACTTCATGGGGTTACTCATGGACCAACCAGTAAGGAACATAGAAGCTTTCATTGGATTGTCTGTGTTGGGAGGTAGCAGTGGCCTACTCCCTAGGTCTAGGGTTGGATCTGGGCTGTCCTCATGCAACCCAAGCACTGTCTAGAAGGTCAGGATTAGTAACACCAGAGGTTCTCTCTGGATAGTCAGTGCTGGGGAAGTTCTCCTGCCTTGGATAAAGTTATGAATAGCTGAGGCTGTTTCTGTCTTTATATTAGAGAACACCAGTCCCTCCCACAGGTATACTGGGAGCTCTTCTGGGAACACTGGGGACTTGAGGTTTTCTTATTCAGACTGGGTATCATAAGCAATCTGGCTGGAACTCTACCATTTCACTGCTCACACCACAAAGGCTTATGCTTTCACCATTGTGATATTTAAGTCACTCCCCCACCTCATCATGCCCCCAAGGTACTGGGTCTCTGCTCTCTCTTTTCTACAAATGCCAACACTCCCCCTATGACAGACCTTGTGGGAAGATACACCTCTCTTTGAGTTAAGAGGCTTAATTCATTTGGGATCTGAGGGAAAGCCAGGAGAGCTTAAATCAGTGTCTGGCTTCTCTCTGCCATCTTGGCCAGAAGTTTGGATGGATGTCTTAATATGAAAAGGAAAGCTCCCCCCCAACTTATTTTTTGTACTTTTGGACCGTTTTCTGTTGCTCCGCAAGAGGAGGGTACAACTTATGACTTAATCAGTGGAGATGATCCCTGTTTTGTCCATCCAATGACCACCCATGATGATTAATTATTTCTGGTTCTCCTAGAGGGTAAAGATGAAGTCTGTCAGCAAATGAGACTCCATATTTTGGTTCTTCTTTCTGTTTGGATATCTCTTTGTATATGTCCCATTCATTGAAAAGGTTTGATTTAATAAATGGCCATTGACTCAGATTGCTACCTCAGTAGTTTTTCTTGTGATTTGCATTTGTTCCCCACAAAATGAAGTTCATTATCTTTCCCCCTAAACCTTTCTCTTACTAAGACATATACTTTCCTAATATTGTTGATAGCAACATCACTATCTTAATTTGTAGAGTTTGAAACCAAAGTGTCATCCTTTACTCTTTATTATCTCTCCTGTTTCATATTAATAAACTCTTTTCTCTAGATTTTTGAGATACTACTCTTTCATGGTTTTTGTCCTATCTGATTGCTTCTTCTTTGCTGGGTCCATACCAAATTAAATTCTTTAGTAGTAGATGCTCAACAAAATTCTGTTCTAGGACCTCTTTGCTTTACAACTTCATGTGATCTCCAACCCACTGCCAAAATACATCATTTTCACCTTTGCTACAACTCTCAAATATATCACTTTATCTACTCTGACACTGGTATCATATTAATGCAGGACCACATCACCGCATGTCTAGATTATTGCAATAGTCTCTTGGCACATCTACCTATACATCAGATCTCTCCTCACTCCAATTCATACACCAAAAGATAGTCACTCTCTAAAGAGATTTTCCTAAAGCTCTGGTTTGACTATTAAATAATTCCATTGTTCTGCATGACTACTTGGAACAAATAAAGAAACTCTATTTATTATACTTTCTAGTCACAAATTATTCAGTCCAGTGGCAATGACTCCCTGACTGTTCCATGAAGGAGAATGACATCACTTAGTTCTGGGTATTTTCCTTTCTTTGCCCATGTCCAAAATCTTTTCCTTCCTTATCTATCTCCTCCCTTCCCTGACTTTGAGTTTCAACTAAGATACGATCCTATACAAAAAGCTTTTACCAAACCTTCATAATTCTAGTTCTTCCCCATTATTAATAAATTTATATTAACTTTCCTAGCTTCTTTTAAATCACATCTAAAATTCCATCTTAATTCTCTCCCCGAGTCATCTTAATTCTATTGCCTTCCTTTTTAAGATCATTTCTTATTTAGTTTGTATATACCTTACTTTGTGTATTTGTTTGCATGGTGTCTGCCACCCATTAGAATGTAAGCTTCTTGAAGGACTGCCCTCCCAATTTTGCTTACTCTGTATTTAGAATAGTGTGTGGGATATAGTAATTTCTTAACTTTTTTATTGATTTACTATCCTGAAAATTGTTATTTTTTGTATGTATCTGCTTATTACCTTTCATATTATGAGCTCTGGGGGAACAGGGATTATCTTTTGCCTCTTTTTATATTTCCAGGACTTGTCAAAGTGTTTCACAAATAGGAGATTTTAATAAATGTTTGTTGATTGTTTGATTACTACAAAGTTTATCAACGATTTTCCTCAAAACAATTTTGAGAAGTAAAATGCAGGCATCATTTAACAGATGAATAAATTGTGGTTCAGATTCCAAAGTGTGTTTGCTCAGGTAACAGCAGGTTCTGAGTCAGAAAATATAGGCTTCCAGCTCTAAGAATATTGGAAATTGAAAACAAAATCCAGTTTCTTAGCTTGAAATGTCATCTACTTTTTGACATGTTTGGTCCTAATGAATTAACTAATAAGGCGTATTAGTGATCTGTCAGAAAAAAATATTGATGGACTGATACTCAAGATATGGCAAGCCAGATTTTTTTGCTTGTTTGCAACCATTGATAGATTAATTACTTAGAGTACACTGAAAAAAATATCAGTTGACTAGGTAAATAAATGTATTTTTCTTTCTATGAAAAGTTAGACCTAAAATTCTGTAAAAGAGTAAAAGTTTGGTATATTGGAAAGTGCCCTGGCCTTAGAATCAGAAGAGCAATTTGCAGTAATGGAAAGAGGACTGGTCTAAAATCAAAGAATAGGAGTTAAAGTTTGATTCTTTCATTCACTACAAATATGGCTTTCCCAAACAGATTAATTACATTAGACCTCAATATCAAATTTCTTGAAGTCTAATACACTTCTGAAATACCTTTTTAGATGGTAAGGGAAGTGAATAGAAGTAGCTTATTATAGTCTGTAGCCAGAATTATCAGCTTTTCCTCATCAAAAGTACTCCCCCAAATTTGAGCAAAATGCTCCTCATTTTTCCCCTTACACTTAGTCTCCAACCATTTGTCCCACATGTGCACTACTATCTGACACCATGACCTCTTCTGTCCAAGGCAATAGTACATCATCAATAGAGTGTTGAAGTTGGTATTTTATTGTTTATTTGTTATGTCTGTGATCCCATTTGAGATTTATCTGACAAAGATATTAAAGTGGTTTGCCCTCTCCTTCTTCATCTCATTTTATAAATGAGAAAATTTAGACAGACAGGTTTAAGTGAATTGCTTATGACATACAGCTAGAAATTATCTCAGGTTGGATTTGAACTCACTTCTTCCTGACTTCAGGCTTTGCATTCTTTCTACTGCACCTCCTAGCTGCCCTTAAGATACCCTTTGGCAAAGAGGATTATTTCATGTCTTTATCGATCAGATAGTTAATATATGAAGGAGAATTCAAGTAATACTAGGGAAGAAAGGGGAATGTTTACAGAATACCTTCTTATGTGAAACTAATTTTTTATTTAATCTCAGTGACAGAGAAACAAAAGTCTCTGACAAGATTGATATCATCTACTCACACTCTTCTTAGGTTTTCTAGACTAATTCATTTCCAAAGTTCAGAATAAATACAGCAGTTGGAATAACTATATGTCTAATCCATTTTATGCTCTCTAACCTATCTTTTTCACTGACTACAATGGGCGATCATGTAAAGAATAGACTCTGGCTCATTCCTTTAGAACCTGGTCATTATATTTGCTCCTCATGTTTCAGAAGTAACTAGAGAGATTAGAGTTATCTCTTATATACCTTAATTGGTTCAAATTCCTACAGCTCCATACAACTGATCCCCAGTTAAAAGGAGCCATTTAAATTTTTTCTGATATTTTTAAATTTTGCTTTCTTTTCATAAGTAAATGTAATGAAAATTGTTTTTTAGATTTTTCACGGCAATGGGGTTAAGTGGCTTGCCCCAGGCCACACGGCTAGGAAATTATTAAGTGTCTGAGGTAGGATTTGAACCCAGGTACTCCTGACTCCAAGTAGGGTGCTCTATTCACTGCACCACCTAGCCACCCCTGCAATGATAATCTTCAAAATTTACTCTTTTGCAAGCTTTCAAATTCCACATTATTCTACCACTAATCTTTCCCTTGCCCTTCCCTAAGGCAGCATACCATATGATGTAAGTTGTATGTGCATAATTGTTTTAACATATTTCTATATTACTCACATGGCAAAAAAGGAATTAAAACTGGCGGGGGGGACAGCTATTAGAAAGAAAGAAAGAAAAATATAAAAGGAATTTTAAAAAGTGAACATAATATGTTTTGCTCTGCCATCAGTCTTCATAGTTTTTGTTTGTTTGTCTGTTTGATTTTTTGTTTGTTTGTTCCAGCTATGGATGGCATTATCCTTAACAGGTCTTTCAAGATTTTCCTTGATCAATGAACTGATGACATGAGTTGGATTTTTCACTGTTGGTCATCTAACAATGTTGCTGATAATGCATACAATATTCTACCATTTCTGCTCATTTCACTTAGCATTAGTTCAAACTGGACTTTTCAGGGATTCCTAAAATGTAGTTTGTCTAGATTTCTTACAAAACAAAAATAATTGATGACATTGATATGCCATAACTTGAGTAGTCATTAAAGAATAGATGGGCATTCCCTCCATTGCATTTCTGTCACTAAAAAAAGAGTTGATATAAAAATTTTTGAACATGTGGGTTTTCCCCCCACCTTTTGCATTCTCTTTGGGATAAAGACCTAGTAGTGATATTTTTGGATTTAAAGGGTTATGTGCAGCTCTATTTTCCTTTAGGCATAGTTTCAAATTGCTCTAGTGAATATTTGGGTCAGTTTACAAGCCCAGCATCCGTGTATTTATATTCCTCTTTTCACATATCCTCTAAACTATTAATTATTTTCTTTTTTTTAGCATTTTACCCAATCGAAAGGTGTGATATAATACTTCAAAATTATTTTAATTTGAATTTCTAAGATCTATAAGGATTTAAAATATTTTTTCATATGACTATAGATACCTTTGATTATTTCTTATGAAAACTTGACCATTTATCAATTGGGGATTTACTTGCATTTTTATGAATTACACTCTGTTCTCTATGTATTTTAGAAATGTGTACTTTATCAGAAACTAGCTGTGAAAATTGTTTCCCAGCTTTTTCCATTCATTCTAAACTTGGTTGCACTGGATGTATTTGTGTAAAATTTTTTTTTTAATTTAATGTAGCTGAAATTATTTATAATGTTTTCTATCTCTTCTTTGGTCATAAAATCCTCCCCTCTCTATAGATCTAACAGACAGACCATTTCTTGTGCTAATAGACAAATGAGATTAGACTTTTATGACTGACTCCTGTACCCATTTTGACCTTATTTTAGTATAGGATATGAGATGTTGGTCTATTCTTAGTTTTTGTCATACTATTTTCCTGTTTTCTCAGGATGTTTTGTCAAATAGTGAGCTCTTACTCAGAAGCCAGGAACTTTGGGTGTATCAGACAGTAGAAAATTATAGTCATTTATCACTATTTATTTGTACCTTATCTAATCTGCTTATCCTTCTCTATTTCTTAGCCAGTTCCAGAAAATTTTGTGAATTGACACATTAAAATAAAGTTTAAGTTCTGGTACCTACCTTGGTATGCTTTTTCCATTAATTCCCTTTGATAATCTTGAGCCTTTTCTTCCATCAGATGAATATTTTTTTCTATTTTTTTCTAGCTCTGTGAAATACTTTTTTGGTAGTTTGATTAGTGTAGCACTGAAACAGTAATTTAATTCAGGTAGAATTAGCTTAGCCTAGCCATGAGTAATTGACATTTTTTCCGATTGTTTAGATCTGACTAGATTTGTGTGTAAAATGTTTTGTAATTGTGTTCATATGCTTTCTGGGTTTTTTTTTGACAATTAGATTTCCCAGTATTTTATTATGTCTACCACTGAGTTAAATAGGATTACTTGTTCAATTTCTTGATGTTGGGCTTTGTTGGTAATATATATAGAAATACTGATGATTAATATGGGTTTATTTTAAATTCTGTTACTTTACTGTTGGCAGCATTTTAGTTGATTTTCTAGGTTTTTCTAAGAATGCTATAATATCATAAGCAGAGTCTTGTTACCTCAATGCTTATTCTAATTCCTTTCATTTCTATCTCTTCTTTTATTGTTAAAGTTTAACATTTCTAATACAAGATTGATTACCACAAGTAGTGATAGTGGGCATCTTTGTTACCGTCCTGATTCAGATTCCTATATGGGACTGCTTCTAGATATTATATATACATACATACATATATATATATATATATATATATATATATATACACACACACACACATATATATATATATATATATATAATATATACACACACACACACATATATATGTATATATATATATATAAATAATATGTTCCAATGGTTTTAGATAGATAATTATTTTAAGGAAAATTCCATTTATTTCTCTGTTCACTAGTTTGCTTTTTTATAGAAATGGATTCTGTATTTGTTTAAGACTTCTTTCAACATCTACTGAAATAATCATATTATTTCTGTTGAGTTCCTTATTGATATGGTAAATTATGTGGATTGTTTTCCAACTATAAAATCATACTTGCAAAACTGGCATACATTCTACCTGATCATGATGCATTATAACTTGGAGTGTTTTGGCTAAAATTTCAACTGAAATTTTTCATCAATATTTATTAGAGAGATTGGCCTATAATTTTCTTAGTCTACTTTGCTACTTCTTAGTATATGTATTAGCACTATGTTAACATCATTACATAATTTGACTGAATCCTTTCTTTGCCTATTTTTTCAAATAGTTTGTATTGCATTGGAATTACTTGTTCTTAAATATTTGGCAAAATTCATTTGTAAAACAATTTTGCCCTGGAGTTTTTTTGATGCTGTTTTTGAGTTTTGAGTTTTTGTTTTTAGAGATGTAGAAAATGTAATGAATTTCTTTTTCTGAAATTGGGTTATTTAAGTATTTTATTTCTTCTTCTGTTAATCTGCACTATTTTTGAGGCATAGTGTTTTGTTAATACTCTTCCACTTCATTTATATTGTCAAAAATTTGTATGAAAGAACACCAAATTACTTCAATTTCCACCTCAAGGGTGGTGAGTTCACCCTTTTCATTTTAGATACTGGCATTTTGGTTTTCTTCTCTCTTTTTAAAAAAAATCAGATTAAACAGTTGGCCATGATGGTAGAGAGATTACAGACACTGTGCTAAGTTCTCCTGATGTTCCCTCATATATAATATGGAACAAACCTCTTAATAGAAATTCTATCAATAAAACCCAGAAAAAGAAGGTAGGGGAAGAATATCTACCACAAAGTCTGTTTTGGGGAGCATGGATAAACCGGGGCAGAGAACAGAGAATCAGCAGGGCCTTAGTGAGAGCCAGACTAACCTAGGAGCAGCCACAGAGGCTTTGACTGTGGGAGGTGTGGTCAAAGAGCCAACTGGGGCAGAGTTGTTGGCTGTGGGACTGATGTTCTGGGGTGTTCCAGCAGGACTAGGGTATGAGTTATAGGAGAGAGAATTGGAGACATTGATCTGCTGGGCTCCTCTAGTCTGGAAGACCACAGACTCTACATATTCACCTTATCTGAACCCTCATCCTAGAACAAACACAGTGACATCCAATTCCCCCCCCCCCCTCCCAAGCTCAGGCATATATATAAGAGCTCCATCAGCTGAATAGGGAGAGTAATTACCTTGCCCCATCACAAAGGCCTACAATGGTCAAGGATAAAATTATCCAGCAGTACCATTCACATCCTCCAGGCCAGAGGAGATGGCCTCAAATCAAGATCACAGACACTCTAGAGAAAGCAAACATCACCCCCTACAGGCCAGCCAACTTTGAGTTATTAAACTCAGTGAGTAAATCCTCTAACACCCCCTAACGGCCGGCCTAATGGAGTTGTTAAACCCAGTGAGTAAAGCTTCTGGGGATCTCAACACCAAATCTCTGTGAACCAGTCCGTCCCCAACACAAGACCTTAGGAAAATGAAGAAAGATAAGTGAAAAGGGGGGGGTCCATAGAAAATTACCCAGAAGGTAAAAATCCTAACTCAGAGAGATCTAGAACCTCTGAGGAGAATATGATTTGATCTGCAGCCCAGAAAGACTTACTTGAAGAAATGAGGAGGAAGTTTAAAAATCAATTGGAAAATTTTGGAGAGAAACTTAAGACCTTGCAACAAGAAAACAAATCCTTGGGAAAGACAATTAGAAAAATGCAAAAAGTATATAATTCTCTCAAAACCTCAATTGGTCAAACAGAAAACTCTTTCAAAAATAGAATTGACCAATTTGAAAAGTAGTTGAAAAAGATAAATGAAGACAATATTTCCCTAAAAAATGGAGTCTCTGGAAATTAATGACTTCATGAGATAATAAGAATCTGTTAAACAAAACCAAAAAATAAAAAAAAATTAGAAGAAAAAATAAAATACCTCATCAGCAAAACCACTGACACCGAGCACAGAACTAAGAGAGCCAAATGAAGAAACACCGGGCCCCCTGAAAATATTGAAGATAAAAAAAAAGCCTGGATTTAATATTACCAGATTTAGTGATGGAAAACTGCTCTGCTATCATGGAACTGGAGGACAAAATAGTTATTGAAGAACATATCCATCCTCTACAGAACAGGATCCCAAAATGAAAACTCCAAGAAATATTCTGGCCAAATTCCAGAACTATCAGATAAACCAGGAAATCCTTCAAGCAGCTAGAAAGAAACAACTTAGATAGCAAGGAACCACAGTAAGGATTACACAGTACCTGGCCACATATACATAAAGGTATCTAAAGGCCTGGAGTGCTCTATTAGTGGGAGACATCAACTTCCCGCAATATTACAAAAAGCAAGGGAGCATGGAATGCAGCCAAGGATTCACTATCCAGCAAAACTGAGTGTTCCCTTGCAGGGGAAAAGATGGACATTCAATGAAATGGGAGACTTTCAACTTTTTCCTAATGAAAAGACTAAAGCTTAATAGAAAATTTGCACTTCAAACAGGAGACCCAACAAACAGATGAAAAGATTAAAAAAAGAGGATAAAGAAAAAAAACAGCAATCCAATAAGATGAAACTAGCTATATCCTTACATGGGAGAAAGATTAATAACTCTTGAGAACTGTAACTCTTTTAGAGAGAAAATACTTAGCCAGAAGTCATGGACACTCATGACTTTTCTATTACTCAGATATAGAAGGATCTAAAATCAATACCTCCTTGAAAAGCGGGAAAATAAAGAAATAGTAGGATGGAGGAGATTGAATGTGGAAAATCTAAGTACATAAAGAGGCACAAAGCACCCATTGCAATAGAGGGGGAGAAGGGAGGAGGTGAGAACCACCTGATTCTTAGTCTCATCAGATTTGGGTTAAAGTTAAAATACATACACTCAGTTAAGAAACTTATCAGAGCTTTCCAGTATTAAAAGGGGAAAGGGGGATGGGTGAGGAAAAGGGTAACTAACAGAAGGAAGGGAAGGAAGAAGGGGGCAAAGGGAAAGGGAGATGTTGCATATAGGATGCCACATACACTCTGAAGGTGGTTGAATTCAGAAACATAATATTGGGGAATATGGAAAATAGGAAAAAAGGGGAAAATGCAAACAGAGGGAAGATAGCATGGAGGGCAAGAAAGAGTTAGTAATTATAACTTTGAATATGAATGGGATAAACTCTCCCTTAAAATATAAGTGAATGGTAGATTAAAAGACAGAATCCTACAATATGCTGCTTACAAGAAAATCATTTGAAGCATATATATATATATATATATATCTGCTGTGTGTGTGTACATATATATATATATATATATATATATATATATACACATATATATGATAAAAGTTTGGAACAAAATATTATTTTACATAACCTGAAGTGGAAAAAATCAGGGGTAGAAATCTTTATATCAGAGAAAACAGCTGTAAAATCAGATATCATTAAAAGAAATAAGGAAGGAAATAATATGTTACTAAAAGGTACCATAAACAATAAAGTAATTTCAAAACTAAATATGTATAGGTAAAATGGTAAAGCATGCAAATTCTTAGAGGAGAAGTTGAAGGAGTTAGAGGAAGATATAGAAAGGAAAGCACTATTAGTGGGAGACCTCAACTTCTTGTTCTCAGATTTTGATGAATCTAACCATAAAATAAACAAGAAGGACTTTAAGGAGGTAAATAGATTGTAAGAAAGTCAACATATGATAGACCTAAGGAGTAAATTGAATAGGGATAGAAAGGAATATACTTTTTTTTCAGTAGCACATGGCACTTACACAAAAATTGACCATAGACTAGGGATATTAAAACCTAATAATCAATTGCAGAAGGCAGAAATAGTGAATAGATCTCTCTCAGATCATAATGCAACAAAAACCACATGCAATATTGCACAAGGGAGTTACAGACCCAAAACTAGTTGGAAACTGAAGAATCTCATGTTAAGGAATGACTGGATCAAAAAACAAATTATAGGAAAATTAATTATTTCATCCTGGATAATAACATTAATGAAACAACATACCAAAGTTTATGGGATACAGCTAAGGCAGCTGTCAGGGAATATATTATAGCTTTAAATGCTCACATGAATCAATTAGAGAAAGAAGAAATCAATGAAATAAATTTAAAAAGGAAAGAACAAATTTAAAACTCCCAGTTAAACACCAAATTAGAAATTCTAAAATTTAAAGGAAAAATTAATAAAATTAAAAGCAAGACAGCTATTGAACTAACTAATAAATAAAACCAAGAGTTGGTTTTATGGAAAATTCAATAAAATTGCCCAAGCTCTGGTTAATTTGATTAAAAAAAAGAAGAGAACTAACTTACTATTATCATACATGAAAATGGTGAACTCACCACCAATGAGGAGGAAATTAAAGTAATAATTTGGAATTATTTTGCCCAACTCTATGCCAATAAATTTGACAATCTAAGTGAAATGGATGAATATTTACAAAAATATAAGTTGCCCAGATTAAATGAAGAGGAAATCAAATGCCTAAATAAACCCTATTTCAGAAAAAGAAATTCAACAAGCCATTATTAAACTCCCTAAGAAAAAATCTCCAAGGCCAGATGGATTCATGAATGAATTCTATCAAACATTTAAGGAACAACTGGTTCCAATTCTATAGAAAATCTTTGGAAAAATAGGTGAAGACAGAACTCTGCATAACTCTTTCTATGACAGCAATGTGGTGCTGATACCTAAAGCAGGAAGAGTTAAATAGAGAAAGAAAATTATTGAGCTATCTCCCTGATGAATATAGGTGCAAAAATCTTAAATAAAATCTTAGCAAAATGATTACAACAAGTTATCACTAGAATAATACATCATGAACAGTTAGGATTTATCCCAGGAATGCAACGTTAGTTCAATATTAGGAAAACTGTTAGTATAATTAATTATATCAATAACTTATCTATCAGAAATCATATGATCCTATCAATAGATGCTGAAAAAGCTTTTGACAAAATGTAGCATCCATTCCTAATAAAACCACTAGAACGTGTATGAATAAATGGATTGTTCCTTTGAATAATAAGCAGTATCTATCTCAAACCATCAATAAGCATTATATGCAATGGGGACATACTTGAGACATTCCCAGTAAAATCAGGGGTGAAACAAGGATGCCCATTATCACCAATACCATTCAATATCATATTAGAAATGTTAGCCTTAGCAATAAGAGAAGAAAAAGAAATTGAAGGAATTAAAATAGGAAAGGAGTAGACAAAACTCTCACTCTTTGCAGATGACATGATTGCATACCTAGAGAATTCCCAAAAGTCATTTAAAAAGCTACTAGAAATAATTAGCAACTTTTGCAAAGTAGCAGGATATAAAATAAACCCTCATAAATCCTCAACATTTCTATATATGACTAGCAAGATGCAGCAGAAAGAGCTAGAAAGAGAAATCCCATTCAAAGTAACATTAGACAATATAAAATACCTGGTTGTCTACCTGCCAAGTCAGACTCAGAAACTTTTTGAAAACAATTACCATACAATTCTCACACAAATAAAATCAGATTTAAATTCTTGAGCAATTATCACCTGCTCATGGATAGACTAAGCTAATGTAATAAAAATGAAAATTATGCCAAAATTAAATGACTTGTTTAGTGTCTTACCAATTAAAATTCCCAAAAATTACTTTAATGAATTAGGAGCAATAGTAAGTAAATTCATATGGAGAAATAAAATGTTGAGAATTTCCAAAGATATAATGAAAAAAAGTTCAAAAGAAGGTGGTTTCATACTACCAATTATAAAATTATATTATAAAGCATCAGTCATCAAAATTGTCTGGTATTGGCTTAGAAATAAAGTGGTGGATCTGTTGTATAGACTAGATGCAATAGCAGGAAATGATTATCAGAATCTGATGTTTAATAAGCCCAAAGACTCCATCTATCATGATAAAAACTCTGTCTTTGATAAAAATTGTTGGGAAAATTGGAAGTTAGTATGACAGAAACTTAGATTAGACCAACACCTCATACTCTGTACCAAGATAAGATCAAAATGGATACAGTATTCAGACATTAAAAGAACAATAATATAAGCAAACTAGGAGATTAAATAATAGTTGACTTGTCAGATCGATGGAAAGTGAAGCAGTTTGTGACCAGGGAAGAAATGAAAAAAATCATTAAAAACAAACTAGAAAATTTTGATTACATTAAATTAAAAGGCTTTTGCACAAATAAAAGCATTGTAAGCAAGATCAAAAGAATTTTACTAAATTAGGAAACAATTTTTACAATTAGTATTTATGATGAAGGACTCATTTTCAAAATATCTAGAGAACCAAGTCAAACTTTTGAAAAACAAAAAATAAAAAAATCAAATCATTCTCCAATTGACAAATGGTGATTTACAGATGAGGAAAGCAAAGTGATCCATAGTCATACAAAAAGTTGCTCTAAACCACTACTTCTTAGAGAAACACAAAATAAAGCATCTCTGAGGTATGATTGGCCAATATGACAAGAAAGGACAACGATCAATATTGGTAGGGATGTGGGAAATCTGGGTCACTAATACTTTGTTGATGGAGCTGTGAACTCATCCAACTTTTCCAGAGAGCAATTTGGAATTACACGTAAAGGGCAACAAAAATATGACTACCCCAATAGCGCTACTGAGTAGAGAAAAAAATTATGAAAAAAGGAAAAAAAAAACATCACTTGTACAAAAATTTTCATAGCAGTCCTGTTTGGAGTGGCAAAGAATTGGAAATTGAATTAATGTCCATCAGTTGGGGAATGGCTTAACAAACTGTGGTATATGTATGTGATGGAACACTATCATTCAATTAGAAACCAGGAGGGATAGGAATTCAGGGAAGCCTGAAAGGATATGCATGAGCTGATGTTGAGTGAGATGAGCAGAACTCGAAGAACATTGCACACTCTAACAGCAACATGGAGCTGATGATCAATATTAATGGACTTGTTTATTTCATCAGTGCAACAATCAGGCACAATTTTGGTATATCTGCAATGGAGAATACCATCTGCATCTAGAAAATGAATTGTGGAGTTTGAACAAAGACCAAAGACTATTACATTTAATTTAAAAAAAAAAACCTGTTACTGTGTAATTTTGCTATCTCAATTTTTTTTCCCTTAAGTATATGATTTCTCTCTCATCACATTCAACTTAAATCAATGTATAGGGTATGGAGGGAGGGAAGTGAGGTAAGGGGGAAATTATAAAATTCAAAATAAATAAATTTTAAAAATCAGATCAAAGAAAATTGTATCTAGTTTATTGATATTTTCAAAATTAACTCAGTATTAATTTTTAGTGCCATAATTTTCTGAATTTCAATTTTATTAACTTTTTATGTTCAAGATTTCTATTCTGTTTTCTAATATGGTATTTTTATTTTTTTCTTTTCTAGTTTTTTTTTGCATTCCCAATTTTTGGCTCCCCTTTCACCAATTTACCTAAGCAATAAGAGATTTAATATTTCCCCTCAAAGCTTCATTCAGTGCATCCAACAAGTTTTGGTATAATATCTCATCATTGTCATTGTCTTGAATAAAACTATTGATTATTTCTTTGAAATGCTGTTTCACCCTCTCATTCTTTAAAATTAAGTTATTTGGTTTCCAATTAATTTCTAGTTAATATATCTTTCAATGACCCTTTATTATATGAAATTTTTGATACATTATGACCTGAAAATAATGTATTTAAAGTTTCTACGTTTTTGCATTTGTTTGAGGTTTAAATTCCCTAATACAGAATTAATTTTTTGTAGGTCCCATGTACAACAGTGAAGAAGGCATGTTCTCTTTTATACCTACTCTATTTTCTCCAGTGGTCAATCATTTTTAACTTTCATAAAATTCAATTGACCTTAACTTTCATATTTTGTGATTATATTTATCTAAATCTGAAAGTAATATATATATATATGTATATATATATGTATATATGTGTGTGTGTGTGTGTATAAATTTGTTTTTCCAACTACATGCAACAGAAATTTTTGCCAATCCTTTTTAGCAAGGTTTTGAATTTTACATTTTTCTCATCCCTCTCTTCCTACCCACCTCTCCCTGACAGAAATTAATCTAATAAAGGTTTTATTTGTGTAACTATACTAAACATAAATATGTATCAATATTGTTGTTAAAGAAAAATCAAGAGAGTGGCTTATAACCAACAAAACCATCAAGTCCTTTTGATTCTGTCTGATGTAATCTTGGCACTGAATAAGTACATTAAATTAGATAGAATTATTTTAAAAATTATATTTTAAGTTATTTTTATATTTTTTTATATTTGTGACCTGTGAATCATTGATATTTTTCCAGTTCTTTATATCAAACTTTTTTGGGTTAAATGTGTTTTGTCAGAGGCAAGATGCTGACAGAAGTGACCCTCCTATGTATTCTCTCCATAATATTTCCAAAAAATCTTAAAATTATGACTCTAACTAAATTTTCAAGAGACAGAACCCACACAAAGATCCAGTGAAGCAATTCTCCACACCAAGCTAACCTGGAAAATAATGGAAAGGCTCTGCTCCAAGAGGTTAGAGGGGTGGCAAGTCAGAGTCAAGGTACTTCATCCTCTTGGAAGCAGCCCCAGGGTGCCTGGGAGCCATGGTTCATGGCAGCGGGGCAATTTTCTGACCTACACCAAGGGGAGCACTGGGCACAAATTGGAGGATCAGCGGAGGGTCCCTCTGCCAGAGCGAGTGCAAGAAGACCAAGCCCTGAGGGCAGTTGCAGCAGTCAGTGAGGTTATCTCAGCAACTGAAGCTGCTTGGCAGCCTAGATCCAGGAAATGGAAGCAGGCTTGGAGCCAGTAAGCAGGAGACCCCAGACAACCAAGGTTTGAGTGCTCAGTGCAGCAAAGGTAGGGGAGTGGAGAGAAACTTCCAAGGTCTGTCCTCTGTATCTGGAAAAGGACTCTGGGGCTCTGACCACATTCAGATCCTGATTGTAGTCCAGGCCCTCCACAGAACATAACCTTCCCACCTCAGCCCTGTGGCAGAGGGGTACACTTGTGGTCATTCACAGACAAGGAGGGACATCAGAGCTTCACACGCTGAGATCCTTGTGGGAGGTGTCCCAATAATATTCAAAAATTCAGTAAGCACCCCAAAACCAGGCACAGGCTGGAGAAATGAGTAAACAGAGAAAAAAGAGGAACACCATTGAGAAATATATTGTCTTTGATCCCAAGAAGGATCAAAATACTCAATCTGAAGATGAGGAAGTACAAGGTACTGCATCTAAAAACTACAAGAAAAACAGAATTTGGACTCAAGCTATGACAGAGCTCAAGAAAGATTTTGAAAATCAAGTAAGGGAGATAGAAGAAAAAATTGAGAAAAGAAATGAGAGAAATGCAGGAAAAACATGAAAATGAAGTCAGCAGCTTAGTCAAGGAGATCCAAAACAATGCTGAAGAAAATGACATGCTGGGGGCAGCTAGGTAGTGCAGTGGATAGAGCACTGGCCCTGGAGTCAGGGCTACCTGAGTTCAAATCTGGCCTAGACACTTAATAATTACCTAGCTGTGTGGCCTTGGGCAAGCTACTTAACCCCACTGCCTTGAAAAAAAAAATGACATGCTAAAAACCAGCATAGGTCAAATGGATAAAACAGTTCAAAAATTTATTGAGGAGAAAAATGCTTAGAAGTCAGAATTGGCCAGATGGAAAAAGAGATAAGAAAGCTCTCTGAGGAAAACAAATCCTTCAAATATAGAATGGAGCTAAAGGAAGCTTATGAGAAGTCAAGATACAGTACTTCAACACCAAAAGAATGAAAAATTAGAAGAAAATGTGAAACTGATCTGGAAAACAGATTCATGAAAGATAATTGAAAAATTATTGGGATACCTGAAAGTCCTGGTCAGGAAAATTGACCTCATTTTTAAAGAATTCCTACAGAAAAATTGCCCAGATATCCTAGAAGCAGAGAGCAAAAAAGAAACTGAGAGAATCTACTGATCTCCCCCAGAAAGAGATCCCAAAAAACCCAACGCCTAGGAATCTTATAGCCACGTTCCAGAACTCCCAAGTCAAAGAGAAAATATTACAAGTCGGTAGAAGAACACAAATCAAATATCATGGAGCTGCAGTCAGGATCACACAGGACTCAGCAGTAACTACATTAAGGGCTTGTAGGGCTTGGAATATAATATCCCAAAAGGCAAAAGAGCTTGGAATGCAACCAAGAATCAACTACCCAGCAAAACTGAGCATCCTCTTCCAGGAGAAATGATGGATTTTCAATGAGCCAAGGGAATTTCAATTGTTCTTGTTGAAATAACCAGAGCTGAACAGAAAGTTTGACCTTCAAGTACAGGACTCAGGTGAAGCATAGAGAGTGGAGAAGGGGAAAATATGAGGGATTTAATGATGAATTACATGTATTCCTGCATAGAAAAAACAGTACTGATAATACTCAGATGAAACTTTTCATTTAATAGAGCAGGGAGAAGGAGCTTTTATAGATGAAGCACAGGAGAGAGCTGAATTTGAAGATATATGTAAAATGGAGTCAGTGGTTAAAAGGGAAATGTAATGGGGGTAAGAGAAAGGAGAGGTGGAATAGACTAAGATATTTCATATAATAAGATTTTTTTCATTGCAATGATATAGAAGGAGGGAAGGTGAGGGGGAATGAGGGAAGCATTGCTCTCATCAAGAGCTGGCTCAGAGAGGAAACAGCATAAATACTCCATGATGTATAAACATCTAGAGTAAAAAGGGGAGAAGGGGGATAGGGGGAAGGGGGGCATGTCAGTGATGGAGTAAAGGGTGGATCCTGGGGGAGAGTGGTCAGATACAGCACATTTTCAATTTGTACTTCTTGCAAGGAGCTGGGATTGGGTGGCCTTTCCAGGAACACTTGGCCAGGTGGTTGCTGGGTCTCAGGTGTAGTATGTTGGCTCAGGTCTGGTGCTCTGCCTGCTTCAACACTCAGCTACCCTACAGCACATTTTAGAAGAAAGACAGAGTGAAAGGAGAGAGAAAATATAGTACATGGTAGTAGAGAGGCATGAATGGAGGGAGTTGCGATCAGCAATGGCAATGTAGGAAAAATATGGAAATAGTTTTTGTGATGGACTTATTATAAAGAATGTGGTTGACCCGAAACAGAGTTGGTGGTGTTGGAACACAGACTGAAGCACATTTTTTCCTTTTTCCTTTATTTTATTTCTCATGAGGGTCTATATTTTTGAGGGGAGGGGGTTTATGTTTACTCTTAAACAAGAATATTTTAGTAATGTATTAAAAACATCATTTGCACAAAAATAAAATAAATAAATTAAAAGAGAATGAAGGATAAAAAATGCATTTTGTAATATATTCATTTGGTTCCTGAGTTTGGCTTGTAGAATCCCAAATATTTTATATTGCATACAGTGATTGGTAAAGGAATTTCTCTTTTATTTGCCATTGGACTTTGTTGGCAATACATAGAAATGCTGATGATTTCTGTGTTTATTTTATATTCTTCAAATTTGTCAGTTATAAATTGTTTCAGGTTATTTTTCTCTAGTATTCTCTAAGTATACCATCATATTATCTGTAAAGAATAAATGTTTTGTTTTCTCATTGCCTATTCCAATACCGTCAATTTCTTTTTCTTCGTTTATCTCTAAGTTCAACATAGATATCAGGGAAGACTGAATTTTATAGGAATGACTGCATTTTGTCAAAAGGTATTGCAACATCTATTGTGATGATCATATGATTTGTGTTAGTTTTGTTACTTATATCAATTATGGTGATTGTTTTCCTAATATTGAACCAGTCCTTCATTGCTGATATGAATTTCAATTTGTCATAGTCTATTATCCTGATGATAAGTTGCTATAAACTCTTTGTTAATATTTTTTTGCTAAATTTTTTACATCAAGATTCATTAGAGAAAATGGTCTATAATTTGTGTATTGTCTTTTGACTCTTCCTGGTTTAGGTGTCATATATATTTCATAAAAGGAATTTGATAGAATTCTACTTATTTTTCCAAATAGTTTATATATTAAAGAAATTACTTGTTCTATAAATGTTTGCTAAAATTAATTTGTATATCCATCTGGCCCTGAGAATTTTTTTCTGAATGATGACTTAGTTTGAGTATTTTATTTCTTCTTCTCTTTAACTGAAAAATTTATACAATTTAAATTTTTGTAAATATTCATCCTTTTCTGGTAGAGTTTCACATTTATTCGTATATCCTTACTCAAAATAGTTACAATTTATTGCTCTAATTTCCTCTTTATAAGTAGTTAATTCATTCTTTTCATTTTTCATACTGGTAATTTGTTATTCTTTCTTTTAAAATTAAAATTATCCCCAAGTTATATTTATTTTGTATAGTTTTTTTCCCCATTAAACCATTGCTTAGTTATATTTTTAGGTCAATAGTTTTCTTTCAATTTTATTCATCTATCTTTTGATTTTCAGGATTTCTAATTTGTATTTAATTAAAGAATAAAAAAATTTCCCTAATTAACTGTAAAAACAAGTTTTAACATTCATATTTCAAACTTTGAGTTTTGTTTGTTTTTTCAAGGTAGCAAGGTTAAATGACTTGCCCAAGGTAACACAGCTAGGTAATTATTAAGTGTCAGGTCAAATTTGAACTCAAGTCCTCTTGACTCCAATGCTAGTGCTCTAGATCCATTGTGTCACCTAGCCACCCCAAAACTTTGAGTTTCGAATTTGCTTCCCTCTTCTGTCCCCACTCCCCCTCATCGAGAAAGAAGGTATTTGATATATGTTCAAGGTCCTAAATATGCCATAGAAAGATTGCAGGTTTTCTTATTTTTAAGTTTAAAAAAGTTAGTTTCAATCTGTATTAAGACTCCATCAGTACTTTATTTGGAGATGGATAGTATTCTTTATCATAAGGCCTTCAGTTTTGTCTTGGGTCACAGCATTGCTTAGAAAAGCTAAGTCATTCACAGCTTATCCTCCTCCAGTATTGCTGTTACTTTTTATATAGTATATATCGCATTGCATCTGTTTATCTAAGTCTTTTTAGGTTTAACACACAGCATCCTGGAGATGATCAGTGGATTCTTTCAATTTCTATTTTGTCTTCTTCTTCTAGAATATCAGGGAAGTTTTCCTTGATAATTTCTTGAAAGATAATATCTAGGTTCTTTTTTGATTCTGGTTTTCAATAAGTCCAATAATTTTTAAATTATCTCTCGTCGATTTACGTTGCAGGTTAATAGTTTGGCCAATAAGATATTTCACAATGTCTTCTAGTTTTTCCAATCTTTTTTTTTGTTTCATTGTTTCTTGCTTTCTCGTAAAGTCAACAACTTCCCTTTGCTCATTTCTATATTTTAAGGAATTAATTTTTTTCAGAGAACTTTTATATCTCCTTTCGTATTTGAGTAAATTTTCTTTATAAGACAGTTTTCTCTTCATTGACTTTTTGGACTTCTTTTTTTTTCCATTTGACATAGTCTGGTTTTTAAGATTTTTTTTGCATGTGTTTCCTTCCCTAAACTGCTTCTGCAGTTTTTCCCTCATCACTCCCATATCTTTTACCATTTATTCCTCTACCTCCCTTACTTGATTTTCAAAGTTCTTTTTTGAGATTTTTGTTTGCCTAAAGAACAATTTACCTTTTTTCTTTAAAGCATTGGATGTAGAAGTTTTGACTTTATTATCTTCCTCTGAGACTGCATTTTAATCTTCCCTAACACCTTTATGGTCAGATTTTTTTTCTCCTGCTGTTTGCTCTTTTCCCCAGTCTGACTTGATTTTATCCTTTTTTTTTCCTTTCAAAGTTGTGTTCTGCTTCCAGGATGGAGGGTGCACTATTCTATGCTTTGGGAGTTGCTGCTGCTGCTGCTGCTGTTGTTGTTGTCATTGTTGTTGTTGTTGTTGCTTTTGGCAGCTGCTTTCAGAGATACTTGTAGGAATCTGCAAGTTTTTAGTTCATCCAAGAAGAGCTTGTGACTTCTCTCTGGCCTGTAGGCAGTCACAAGCACTTTTTCCTGCTCTGAAACTGTGAGGAAAGTAGTGCACACACACACTTGTGAGAGCAAGTTCTGTTTTGCTGTTTCTCCTCTTTTTCCTGGGACTGTGATCTAGATAAATTATGAATAAAGTAGCAAAGTCCTACCTCAGTGATAGAAAAGGGACCACTATAATCTTCTAACTCATTTATAGTCTGTGCGCTGAGAGCTCCAGAAACAGTTGTGTTTACTGTTTCAGTAACTTCGAAAGATTTTCTATAATCTTCTGCAGCTGTGTCTAAGTTAGTTGGATTATACTCCACTCTTAGCCTGGTACAGCAGAGTTTTCTTGCTTAATTTCCAAGCTGTATTGGGCAATCTTTACATTGACAGGTCTGAAAATTGTCACTTCTACCACTATCCCGTTTTCTAATTTTCTCCTCTTAAATTTCTGTGTCTTGATCACTCTGGTTTGGTCTGGCTGTATTGTATCCCTTCCAGGTTGTCTTGGACGAGCAAATTGTGTCACTCAATCTTTTTCTAGATCCTGACACTCTAGAATTTGTTTAGTCATAATTTATAGGTATTTGAAGAGGTTTGAAGCAGTTCAGGTGAGTTTCTGTCTTTACTCTGCCATCTTGCCTCTACCCCCAATTGGAATTTTTAATTAGTTTTATTAGTTTTTTCCTTGCTATTCTAATTGCATGGCCAATTCATATATATATATATATATATATATATATATATATATATATATATATATATATTCTCTATTTTAATCATTTAAGCATTTAGACATTTCTAGATGCTTTAATTTCTAAAAGCAGTAAGAACTACTTTTAATGCATCCCATAAGTTTTAACATGTTTTCTCAGTATTGTCATTCTTTATAATGAAATGATTGTTTCTAAAATTTGTTGTACAACCCATCATTCTTTAAATTTAGATTGCATAAATTTCAGCTTGTTTTTTATCTACTTTTAACAAAATTTTTTGCATCACAATCTGAGAAAGATGCATTTGATATTTCTGTATTTTGCATTTAATTGTGTGAGATTTTTATGTCCTAATACATGGTTGATTTTTATATATGTGTCATGTGCCTCTGAATAAAAAGTGTTTATATAATTTTCTGATATTCTAGTCACCTACTTAAATTCTTGTTTATTTTTTGTTTCGAATTATCTCATTCTGAGAGGAGACTGAGGTCCCCTACTATTCTACTTTTGTTCTTTCTTTCTTTTTGCAGTTTCTTTAATTTCTCCTTTAATAATTGTTATGTTATAAAATGATGCTGAGTGAAGGATGCAGAACCAAGAGAACATTGTACACATTAACAACATTTTGAGTTGATCAACTATAATGGATGCAGATACCCTCAGAAACTAATCTCATATTCAGCAATCAAAGACAACTCTGGGAGATTTGTCATGGAAAATGCCATCCACATGCAAAGGGAAAAAAATGTACAGAATCTGAATGTGTACTATATTCTCTTTTTTTCAAAACTTCCCTTACATCTTTCTTCCTTTCTAATGTTTCTTTTTTTCTTTCTCCTTAGTTCTAATTACTCTTTCACAAAATGACTAATATGTAATTTTGTTAAGCAAGAAGGTACATGCATAACTTTTATCAGATTGTTCCCTGACATGGGAGAGAGAGGAAAGGGAGGGTGGTAGAAAAATTTGAAATTATAAATTTATGACTGCATGAATGTTGAAAAACTACCAAGAATGTAATTAGAATAATAAAATACAATTCCAATTAAAAAGAACTGCTAAGAAAAAATATGCTATAGCAATGCTATGCCAATTTATGTTTTCATGTTTATTTTTTCATAGTTGCTAATCTATGTATCATTAAGCAAGATTTTTGTTTTCTTCTTTATCCCTGTTAATTAGGTCTATTTTTCTTTTTTTTTTCTGAAATAAGGATTGTCACTCTATTTTTATTTTTTTTACTTCAGCTAGAGCTTACTATTTTCTGCTCCAGCTTTTTTTTAACCATTGCTCTTTGTATATCTCTCTATTTCAAATATGTTTCTTGTAAACAGAACATTTTAGTATTCTAGTTTTTAATCCCCTCTGCTATCTACTGCTGTGGTATGGGGGAGCTGATGCTCACATTCATAGTTATCATCCCATACTCTGAATTTTCCTCCAATCTATTTTTTCCTCATTTATAATTTTCTTTCTTCTTTCATACCCTCCGCACTAATATTTTGCTTTTGACCATCTATTACGTCAATCTGCCCTCCAGTCGATCAGCTACCGTTTTTTCCTTCTTTCTTTGCCATCCAACATCTTCCCTTTTTTTTCTGTGTTTTTTATCCCTTTCCCCTCATAATTCACTGTAGCTAAAATAAATTTCTAAAACCAATTAGGAGTGTCTGTTGCTACCTTTTTGAACCAAATCAGATGGCAGAAAAGTTCAATGCTCACCTCCTCCCTTCCTACCCTTTAGTGTAATAGATCCTTTGTACCTTTATATGCAATGTGATTTACCCTATTCTGTTTCCCCCCTTTCTTCTTTCTTTCAGTACATTCCCTTTTTCATGTCTTAATTGATTTTTAATATCCCCATATCAATGTGTACCTTCATGCTCTAAATCATACTCTCCTAATAGAAATGCAGTTTTCAGGAGTTGTGAGCATTATCTCCTCATGTAGGAGTGTAAACCATTGTATCTTATTGAATTGTAAGTTTGTTTTTATTTCTGAAGTTTACCTTTTTTATGCTTCTCTTGAGTCTTGGATCTGAACATCAAATTTTCTGTTCAGTTCTGGTCTTTTAATAAAAAAAGAAATGAATGGTTTCATTTCATTGAATGTGCATCATCCCCCTAATATAATATATTCAATTTTTCCTAATAGTTAATTCTTGGTTTTCCAGGTCAGTTTTCTTTTAATGAAGTTCTTTACATTTTCTTCTGTTTATTTATCTTTCAATTGTTTTGGATATATATATATATATATATATATATATATATATATATATATTTTAAAAATGGGTTAGGTGACTTGCTCAAGGTCTCACAATAGTTGTTTGAGCTTATATTTCAACTCAGGTTTTCCAAGTAGTGATCTAGTCAGTGTACCATCTAGTTACACCTAATTGATCAATTCTTAATGTCTCATAGAATCATTAGTTTTCACTTGCCTAATTTTAATTTTTACAGGCTTATTTTTTTCCCTTAGCTTTTATTTCTCCTTTTCTATTTGACCAATTCTACTTTTAAATGTGTTATTTTCTTTGTTGGGTTTTTTTTCCATTTTGTCATTTTTTAAGGATGTCAATTTAATTCCTTTTTCCATGGTTTTGAAATTATTTTTTCATAATTCTCCTGCATAATTATCATTTAATTACCCAATTGTTTTTTATCCTTCTTACTTGATTTTTAAAATCCTTTTTTTGAATTGTTTCAAGAAGGCTTTTTGGACTTGAGACCAATTCAAATTTCCTTAAGCTGCTTCACAGGTATGCATTTTGCCATTTTCATATTTTAAGTTAATGTATTGATGATCCTTGTAATCTTTAGTAGCTTTCTATAATTGGAACTCTTTTTTTCTTGTAAGGCAATGGGATTAAGTGACTTGACCAAGGTCACATAGCTAATAAGTATCGTGTGTGAGGCCGGATTTATACTATGGTCCTCTTAACTCCCAAACTGGTGCTTTCTCTACTGTGTTACCTAGCTAACTCCATGAGTGGAACTCTTTTGAGTTTTTTGCTTATTTTTAAATTTGAGTTGTGGAATTGCTGTTCAGGAAGCACAGTTTCAAGTATCTTTTGCCATGGGCCAGGAGTTTGGCTTTCTGCACTGGGGCCTGGGGTCCAGTCCTGTTGTGTTGGAATTCAAGGGCTCACAATATGCCTTCTGAACTGGGGCATGAGGCCTCACTGCTGACTGGTTTATTGCTGTCTTATTAAAATGGGGCCCAGGGACAATGATTCCTCATCTCTGCTGAAGCAAAAGTCTCCCTCTGACTTGCCCTTACTCCTCCTGAGCTTCCTATCCATCAGAGTGAGAGAAATTTCCTAAAGCCTTTCCAAAATATTGTGAGTTGGAAATTTTTTCATTCTATCTTTTTCAGGGTTCTGTCACTTCATGAATCATTTAGAGGTCTAATTCAATGTTGTTTCTGAGGGAAACTTGAAAGATCTCAGGCAACTTCTTATCTTTTCTCCATTATCCTGACTCCACATAAAGCTAAAACATCAATTTTGTTAAGCCTACCAGACCTGCTTACAGAATACCTTTACCTGATCCATAGTATTTCCAATTTACTTTTTTTGCATCATTATTTTCACAGAAGATTTTCTAGCCTCCTTTACATAAACAAATTGCATCAATAGGGTACATTAATAAACTCTTTAATAATACACTACTGGGATTTGCCTTTTGCTTTTGTTTTTGTTTTTGTTTTTTGGAAGGCAATGGGATTAAGTTATTTTTGCCAAAGTCATTCAGCTAAGTAAGTATTAAGTGTCTGGATTTGAACTTAGATCCTCCTGACTCCAGAGTTGGTGTTCTATTCACTGGGCCACCTAGCTGCCCCCAATATTCTTAATCTTACAAAA
This sequence comes from Macrotis lagotis, assembly GCF_037893015.1. NCBI lineage: Eukaryota > Metazoa > Chordata > Mammalia > Peramelemorphia > Peramelidae > Macrotis > Macrotis lagotis. The sequence continues at coordinate 70,716,043 of NC_133658.1, forward strand.
GTATCTTGTAGTAGATCCTCTTTCATATTCATCAAATGGGAGTTATTTCTCCCTTACCTAAAAGCTTAATTTTGTGTAACAATTCTGAAATGGTTCATACCCTATGAGAGTTTATGAAGGCTCTGACCAGCTTCAATCCAATATAATCATCATGGACTTCAGTGTGACAAAGATGGCATATATCTTCCTCAGTCACTTGGTACAGACAGCATATAACCTTTTAGATTCACATCCAGTCTACTTTCCACACAGGGCATCTAGCTGTCATCTCTAACCTTCTTTAATTCACCATGACAAAAACCCTCTCCACAGTACTTGAGATCTGGACCTCACAACTAGATCTTCTGGAATTTAATGCCCATGTCAGATGATGTGAATCTTTTAAATTTTTAAATCTAGAATCCAAGCTCTAGTCTTGGATGAAGCAAATCTTTTCATTTTCAAACCTATCACAGTAGGGTTCAGCCCAGTTGATCGATGACTCTATATTTTCAAACTTGCCCACACTTAGCACAATTTATCTATTTTATTTCTTTAGACAGCAGGCTATTCTTCAACCACAAATCTCATTCAGTCATTCACTTAGCCCATTTTCACCATCTGTTTGCCACTACAATAAGAAGAATCTACTGCAAATAAAGATTATTATGGCAATCTGTGAGAAAGAATTCAAAGTTTCATATGTACGGAGAAATAGAAACAGAACTTAACCCACTGATTTATAGAAATATTTGTCATACAGTCCTCAAAAGAGCTCACTTGTACCTCATATGATTTCAGTGATAGATACTTGTTTGGATAATATTAATCTCATTTTATACATGAAGAAGCTATACAGGCAAAGAGGGGAAATAATATATTCATATCAGAAATCATAAAAGGCCAGAAATGAGAAAGAAGTGACAACAAAGCACCATAGAACATGAAGTAATAAAAAATAATCTTTTTATTGTATTATGTTATGTAAATATTTGCTTTACTACATGAATTAAATTTTTTTAAAAGGTCATTAATGCAATAGTCATGTAGAATAATAGTAAAATCATGATTTTTTCCAACTCCTTGTATAACCTTGAGTGGATAATTTAACCTCTTAGAGTCTCACTTTCCTCATCTACAAGTGCATAGTCTAAATTAGGTGATCTCAAAGGTTTTTTTCACAGTCAAATATTCTTCATTTAATAGCATGTGACATACCTGGAATTATCCTGTGGTGAGGCGATAAAAAGATCCTGTTCCCAACTGCAAGACTAAAAATCAGGAAAAGTAATCCAATTGACAGTATAATTTGACTAAGCCTCATGGTAGCAAAGGTATAGGATCTCAAAGGATACCAGTCTAATTTTGAGTGGTTAATTCCAAATGAAAGATGATAAGGTTAAAAAAGAATGTTCTAGAACTTTCAAGAAGATGATTGAAGGACAAACAGTGACTAAGCCTAACCCCAAAGTCCATTTCAACGAAATAGCAAAAAAAAAAAAGTCTAACTACAGTAATAAAACCAACAAGAAGAAGGAAATAGGGTTTACTTCATCCTAAAATGTACATTCATACAGAAGAACAGGATGCTACTTATCTTGGTTTGGGCAATCACTCACTACCCCTGACATCACTTGAAAGGATGTGAAACACTTGCGTTCACATAGCTGAGAGTATTTGTTGTTTTCCTAGTAGGTTTTTTTTTCCTGAAGCATTAATTAAATTAATACAAAATTGAGTCATATTTTTTTTCTGTTTTTCTTTGTGTATAAAACATCTGCCTCATGAAAACTTTCCAGAAATTTTCCAGAGCAGGCATATACCCCACTCTCTTGCTGAACTTGATGTGATCTACATAATTTAATGCAAGGGATAATCCAACAACTTTAGAAAATGCTGATTCTTTTTCCCCTATGGAGAAACTCAAGAGCAAATGAGATTCTTTCCTTATGTATTTTGCTTTACAGTGAATTATGTTTATATTCTTACATATCAAAAATTTATCAAGGAATGTTTATTGCAAAATTGATGAAATTTATATATAATATTAATGTTCCTAACCCTTAATGGCAAGTATAATTGAATTCATCTTACAATTGTGGTCTGCATGAGAGGAAATGGTTGATTGAAAGAAAAAAGAACCAGTTTTAAAAGCAATAGTAAGTACTTAATAGAATTTTTTATTCATTCTTTCAGTCATTTCATTTTTAATAAACAATTTCTTTATGATCTTGCAGTAAACAGGAAAGTATATGTTTTTCTAAATATATTAAAAGTGGAGAAGCTGGCCTAGAAAGATTCTGAGTCAACATTTGACTACAATCCTAAAAATCAAATTCGGTATATTTTCCAATTATACAAAGATAATTTCTAAAACTGATCTCCCCATTCAAAATTTCTAACCACCTACCCATTTAGCTATAGAGTCACCATCTCTATCTTACTCCTTTCATATCTTTGACATTGGACACATACATTTACTTTGGGTTACAGCATATCGTATAATATGGAGACTATCCTATTGGAATGTAAAAGGACCTGGATCTAAATCTTGCCTCTGATATTTATGAACATATGTGTCAGCATTTAACATCACAGTTTTTATTTCTTCTTGGCTATATAGCACATTTTTTGTTGTGTGAGTCCCTCTGCTTTATATTCTGAGTATTTTAACTCTTGTTCCTTGTGGAGAGAAAATAAAATGATTTTTTTGAGAAGATTGGCACTGAGAGCAGAAGAGAGAGAAGAAATGGAGTATGAGGTGAAAGACCTCTTCTTGGTTGTTACATGCTTTTCCTTTTCGACATTTGTCATTAGATCTATATTCCTGATCCCTGAAAAAAAATGAGCTAATTATTTTAAGTCATGGTTGGAGGTTCCTGTAAGTTACAAGAAACAAAATGAAAAATCACTGACATTCAGGAGGTGGGGGTTCATGCAAAATTTGAGTCTATGATCCTTTTATGAGCAGCTGTTGAGTTTGTGAGTCTTAATCTAAAAACTGATCCAAGTGGATTCATGAAGATTTAAGTTTTGACATTCATTGTATTTTATGCATTTTTTGAACTATGTCTGTGAATAGGTGCCATAGGGAGTAACCATCTGAATTGTATATTTTATTTCCTGAGTTTTGAGTAGATTTCAAACTGTATGGAAAACTCTTTTGTCTGGGAGACATTGCTTCAAAGAGGGAGCTGCTTTATTATGTTGTACTTTACTATATTTATTGATTCTGAGCAAAGGAAGCAGAATCAAGAGATCATTGGACATATAGACAACAGCACTATGAGCTGATCAACTTTGAGGGATACAGCCACTCTCAGGAGTTCAAAGAACTGGAACAATACTGGGAGACCAATTATGGACAATACCATGCATATACAGAGCAGAAAACAAAAAAACTAACTGAATGAATGAATGAATGAATACAGTATTCAAACTTTCCACATACTCCCAATCCCGATGGGAATTAACTGCAATATGCAAAGTTAATTAACTGGAGTTCAATAAAGTATAACAAACCCAAGGAAGAGCAAAAATTTTACTAGAACTCACAGCATCTGAGTAGTAATTTAGACTGGGTAAATTGGAAATATATCCCAAAGATGGGGAGTTGATTCAAATAACCAGAGAGAACAAAGTGGTGCATACAAAAATTTTCCAGTTTCTAATAACCATATAGAGATTAGCACTTCTTCAACACATATCCTCTTTTGGAATCATGCATCAGAACTGACAACATGTGTATGTATTCAGTGCCTTATCCTTCCAGCTGAATTGGTTCAGCTCAGTGAAAAGCACTGCCCCTGACACTTAAGCTTAAATTTGGTAGAATAATGTTGGTCTTATATACTTCACAAGTTTGGTACAAGACTCAGATGTAATGTGTTAAAGCAATTTCAAGGTTTGAAAGATTTTTTTAATGCCCATTATTTTTAACTATCAGCTATGAACAAAACACTGCTCAGAGTTTGATTCAAAGACAATGGACAAGACAGGAGCACATCTCTCCAGAAGCTAAAGATTAGAAAATAAAGACTCTTATTTAAAGAATCTCCACTGACACTGGGAAAAATCCTCCTCTCTCCTTCACCTTATCATTCCAGCATTGAAATTTTTAAGTGAAAAGGAAATATTTGAATATGTTCTTTAAGAAATCTTCCACCAAAATTCATCAGAATTTGATAAAATGCATTTTATTAAGGTATAATTGTAGGTCATAGTATACCTACAGATCTTGTACAGCACCTGCATTAATTATACCATAAACATACACTTTCTATTCATTTACTCAGTGATTTCACAAACATTTATCAGAAGAAGATTAAATATGCTTTATTGAACAGTATTAGAGAAGAACGGAAATAACCATTGGTTTGATTCATCCTGGGATGACTGGCATGATAGAAGGGGTATGAAATGTTATAGCAAGGTTGGTTGGTAAAGGACTCATCATTCTCTTACCTAGAGTCACAAAACTGAGACTGCATAGCTATACAGTTGCTTATGTCCCTATGGTGCTTAAAATTTTTTTTTTTTAACAAAAAAAGATTTGAGTTTAAGTGTCACCCTTACAAACCTAAGGAGAATAAAACCATTAGACATCTGGGAGTAAGATTCTTTGCTCATTTGTCAGGAAGTTGAATGATAGTGATTGAAGTTTGGTGCTAATTGCTTGACCTATCCCAGTGGCAGCAATGATATGGACTCATCAATCTATCAAGCATACTACATTTTGAGTTGAAATACATAAGTCTAATGACAAATAGCAACAATTCTTAATTTGAGTTAATCTTCCCTGGGACTTCAGTGGTATTGGAAAGATGGTACATCAAGATACTTTGAAGGAACAGAGAAAGATGGAGTCAGTTAAAGAAAGCAACAGACAGAGGCAGAGAGATTGAAATGAATAATAATTTTTTGCTCAAATAACAGATTTGATAGCTTCCTACTTAAATTTTTATTAATTGTTTTCAAATTCTTTGATATATTATAGTTTTATTAAACTGAAAGGACTTTTAGGATTAAGACTGTATCTAACTAGAATCTTGCATATCCTATCAGATTTTTAGAGCAAAAAAACAAGGTAGAGGAATTACAGTACTTGTCTTCCAGTGTTTGAAGCTCTATCTTGAAAGAAAAAGAATTAGACTAATTTTCTTGCCCCAACCGTACTAGAACTAAATGCTATAATTTGTGGAAAAGTCAATTTCAGATTAGTCTGAGAACCTATTTTCTAAGAAATTTGTTATTTAATACATGTATGAACCATATAGTAAAAGAGTGATTTCCTCTTCATTTACACTGACTTGAGACAAGTAAATTATAATCTTATTCAAATACAAGCTGCATTTTGTGATTTCTGTGGTTCCTTCTAACTCTGATGTTCTGCGCAAGTGGCATCAATTTCTAGAATCAGCCATATTCTAAAATTATATTTCTTAACCTTGTTTAACATCTAAAAATGTTGCTGCAGTCTCATAAAACAATTCCATTTTTTTTTATCAATGTCACTGGGGCATTCAAGAACTGTCTCAATTGAGGCATTCTCCTGCCATCTGCTCCTGGGAAGCCATATAGACTTTAGATCTTGTAAATTGTTCATCATGCCAGGGGCTGCCAAGGCAATCAATAGGGATTTGCAGAGATAACAGATTATCTGTCAGAAAATTCCATGTGTTAACTATTTTTCTCTATCACATTTTCTGAACTAATTAAATATTTAAGCTAATCAGATGTTGAGAATTTTTAAATACAACTTGTGAACAATATCTCCTAATATTTTCTTGCTGGTGTTTCACAGCTTCCTCTCCCTCACTCACTGGGAGTAAAGCCATAATTTCTAGACAAAATGATCATTAAAAAGTGCTGATCGTTATAAAATAGGTTGCATATCAGAGCATCTGGAAAGGTGATGGATGTGAAAATTGACACATTAGGTCATCATGAAGAAATGAATTAGTCTGTAGGAAAAAATATTTCCCCATTTGGGAGCAATCTATACAGGATACTTTGATAAACTATGAGTAACAAAAACAGATGCACTCCTCCTGGGTCCCAGAAAGTTATCTCAGATGTAGAAAGGTTTTGTTCAATAGATAACTTCGATTTAATGTCTTGTGATCTTTAATAGGTCACTTCTTTTTTCTGGGACTATTTTACTCTTTTATAAACTATATAGTGCATTATCTGATAATTTTGTTTCTTTTTAATGGCTTTCCTGAATGCTGCATCTAGAATACTCTTTCTCCTCAAATTTGCCTACTCCCCTGACATTCCTCAAGGCTCAGTTTAAATCCTACTTTCTTTAAATTTTCCCACTCCCATGACTCCAGTGCCTTCCTTCTGAAATTCCATATAGTTAAATATATATAATATATATATATATATTATATATATATCTCATGTATTAATGTATCTAGCTTTTTGGTTCATGCCCAGATCATGGGTGATAGAAGGAGTTGTTTGGTGCTGAATTTTGGAGATAGTATGACTAACAACGATTTAGACTTTCTTTATTGCCCTCCCTCTGTATGATTTAGGGGCATCCTTTTTCCACTAGCTGCATCTTTAAAACTACATGTATGAGCTAAACTCTCTATTTCTAATATCATCTAAGGATAAAAACTTGTTCACTCCCCAGAGGTGACAACATGCAGAAAATAGATCAGTATCTGATTGCCAACTCCCCTTCTCTTTATGACACATAAGCTAGAACTAGGTTTAAGGGTTTGATCTGTTTCAATGATCCCTAGTTTTAAGGAGAAGCATCTCCCAGCTAGGAGTTCAAAATCCTTAGAATTTCCTATCAGAATTCCAGTCTGGATGTCACAAGTGTCTTTTCTCTCTTTCTTTCTTTAAGAGGATCTAGGACATCAGTAGAGTGCTGTCTTGACAAAAATGACTTGGATTTAAATAAGACAGTGCTGTGCTCTGTCACGTCAACAGTCTTTCAGGGTTTATCAGAATTTAGTGCAAGACAAAGGTCAGGACAAAAGGTGATGTCCTTGGATATAGTGTCTTTTTAGGCTAAACTCTTTCCCAAGTCTCAGTTTGTCTGAGGTAACTTCCATTCAATAACTAAAGATTACGTTAAGACTTGAGTCAAAAGTTGACCTAGTTTGCCATCACAAAAAAAAAAAACAAACAAAACATAACAAAACAAAACAAAAATAATAAACAAAAAAGACAAATCTCTAAGAGGGAAAGACTCTCAAGTTTCAGGCAGAAATAGAAATAATTGATATTTACACTCACTTTGAGTCATGGAAACCTAAACAATGTGCAAGAGAGGCTGGGGCTAGGACATATTATTGACCAATCAGTGAAAGTCAGAGTGATTTGGGTTTAAAAACAAAGTCAAGTAGCTCTATTTGAATCACAGTGGGCTTTATCAACATCTGGTTTTCAGAGTTCTATTTCAAGAAATTATGAATGAAATCTACATGAGACAAATGAGTTAATTATCCAAGTTTAAAAAAAATGAATGAGTAAACAGAGAAGACAAAATTCAAACACCCAAACTCCCCAAAATACCTTGTAAAATAAGTGATGAAAACTCACATTCCTTTGAAGAAAGCATGCATATCTAAATTTATGATTCCCTATGTGGAGGAAGGAGGAGGACAGAGATCATTAAGCAACCTTGTGAATCTAGAATCGTGGGAATTTAGTTCAGAGAGAAGTTTAAACTTGATGTTTTGTGAAATTAATATTATTTAGGAACTGAGAAATTGTGACTTATTCCATTCCCATCCCTCAGAAAAAGGGAGGGAAGGGGATCCTCCCTTTAGGTGCTAAAGAGATATAGTTGTGGTTATTTTGTTCTTCCAAGCCTTTGAAGCGAATATTCTTTTTTGAAAGCTAATCTGATTGCAAATTGTCAAAAAGAGGTTTTGGACTCCTGTAGTTGTGGGGATAATCAGTGGGAGCTCTAATTGATGGCAGAGATTGAGAGATGCCCGGACTCTTTTAGGATAACAGAGAATCTTGGTAGTGGAGGGTGTAAGAAGTGATTAGTTTTCATTTCTAGATCAGTTATAAGAAACTGAGGCAAGGTGTCTATGTCTTACAGATAAACAGCTAGGAAGGATGGAGAAAACTATAAAATGAGTTGATATATAACTGGGAGGATGAGCAGAGCCATAGAGAAAGGAATCTGCTTTTACTGATAAGAAGTGGATATACTTACTATAGGAAAGCAATAAACCGTAAAATTGGAATGTTGGGTGAATTAATGAATAAACTGGTACCAGTCTAGCTATCAGATTCACTTATCTGTGTCATACATTCAAATATTGGTAGAAAAGTCCAAGAGTGAGATCAACAAATAGTGGGGAAGAGGAGGTTCGATAAGGAATGGGGACCCACATGAGGAGAGAATTAGGCACTTCAGATAAGAATTTTGACCTCTGCAATTCCCAGTCATTTGAGGACATAGGAGTGACTGTGTTTCTAGACAAGGGATAAAAGGCATTGCCTTTTGTGCACCAGTCCTGCCCATTTTGGAGGGGTCACCACAGTACAATAAAGGATCCTCTTTACTTCACTAATGGCAGTTCTGAATTCTTGGGAAGGTGCTTATTCCTTACAGAGGGGAAAGTCACATAAGTTAACTCTAGGTAGTTGGGGCAAGAGAATCACTTAAAAAATTTCATAGCTATTTTGAGTACTGTGGACAAGTGCACTTATCTTCGCAGGATGCTTTCTAGGGGAGGGTACACACTGTCAATGAGGTTGACACATTGCCAGAGCTAGCTCAGTATTGGGAGGCTCTGAACAGAAGTGTAGGAGAGAAGAGATTTTAGAGTGACTACCAAACTGAAGCTCTTCAGAGAGGTTGTGTTGATCTCATTATTATATGCCTGTGAAAACTGGAATGTCTACCAGAAACATGTCAGAAAACTGAATCGATCCCATTTAACTTGTCTCAAAAAGATTCTCAAGATCACCTGGCAGGAGAAGATACCAGACACTGAGATCCTTTCTGGAGCTAAACTACCTAGCATTTTAACATTACTACAGTGAGTACAAGTACAATGGACTGGCACGTTTTAGAATGCCAGATGTAACCTTGTCAAGAAAACCATTTTAATTGATGTCATAAATAAAACTAAGAGTTGATTTTATGAAAAAAGTCAATAAAATAGACAAATCTTTGGTTAATCTTATTTTTAAAAAAAGAAAGAAGATAACTAAATTACCAGAATCAAAAATGAAAAGGAAGAACTAAGCAACAATGAGGAAGAAATTAAAGAGACAAGTTGGAGTTATTTTGCCAAACTGTATGACAATAAATTGGACAACTTGAGTTGAAATGGTTGAATATTTGTAAAAAATATGATCTGCCCAGATTAACAGAAGAGGGAATAACATACTTAAATAACCCCATTTCAGAAGAAATTGAAAAAACCATCAATAAACTCCCTAGGAAAAAAGTCACCAGGTCCAGAGGGATTTACAAGTGGATTCTAACAAACATTTAAGGAAAAAGTAATTCCTATTCTACATAAATGATTTTACAAAAAAGGAGGGGAAGGAGTTATACCAAAATCCTTTTATGACACCAGAAAGATGCTGATACCTAAACCAGGAAGAATCAAAACAGACAAAGAAAATTATAAACCAATCTCCCTAATGAATATTGATGTAAAATCTGAAATGAAATAAAATAAAAATAACAAGTTATTATTAGGATAATACACCATGATCAGGTAGTATTTATACTGTGTAGGCAGGGATGGTTCAACATTAGGAAAACATTCAAAATAATTGAACATATTAATAGCAAAACCAACAGAAATCTTATGATTATCTCAACAGATATAGAAAAAGCCTTTGATATAATATAAATATTATTAAAATTAAAATTTAATTAATTAATTAAATCAGTATAATTAATTAAGTAATTAATAAATTAAATTAATATTAAAAGCACTAGAAAGTTTAGGATTAGATGGAGTTTTCCTAAAAATAATAAATAGCATCTATCTAAAACCATCAACAAATATTATATGTAATAGTAATGAGCTTGGAGCATTTCCAATAAAATCAGGGTTAACCAAGGATGACCATTATCACATTATTATTCAATATATTATTAGAAATGCTAGTTATAGCAGTAAGGGAAGAAAAAGAAATTGAAGGAATCAGAATTGGTAATGTTCAGAAAGCAAAACTTTCATTCTTTGCAGATGATATGATGGTATACTTAGAGAAACTGAGAAAATCATCTTAAAAACTCCTTGGAACAATCAATGAATTCAGCAAAGTAGGAGGATTTAAAGAAACCCTCATAAATCATCAAGTTTATATATATATGAACAACAAAGCCCAAGAGCAAGAGATAGAAAGAGAAATTCCATTCATAATAAGTATAGACAACATTAAATACTTGAGAATCTACCCCCCCAAGACAAACCCAGAAACTGTGAACACAATTATAAAGCTCTTCTCACCCAAATAAAGTCTGATCTAAGTAACAGGAAAAATGTCAGATGTTCATGGTTAGGTCGAAATAATATAATAAAAATGACAATTTTACACAAATTAAATTATTTATTCCATGCCGTACTAATCAAATTACCAAAATAACTACTTTACCAAGCTGGAAATAATAGTAACAAAATTTATCTGGGACAACAAAAGGGCAAAAATAGCAAGGGAAATGATGAAAACAAATGTAAAGGAAGGTGACAGTGGCAGTCATGAAAATTGACTCATACTGGTTAAGAAATAGAGTAATGGAGCAGTCGCTGAAGTAAAGGACTAGAGCAATCTATTTGACCAACCCAAAAGACAAGAGCTTCTGAGAAAAGAGCTCACCATTTGACAAAAATTGTTGGGAAAACTAGAAAATAGTATGACAAAAACTAGGCATAGATCCATACCCTATAGCAAAATAAGGTCAAAATGGGGGCAGTATTTAGACATAAAAGGCAATACCATAGATAAATTTACAGACTAAGAAATATTCTATTTATCAGATCTATGGAAAAGGGATAAATTTATGTCCAAAAAAGAATTAGAGCTCATTATAAATTGCAAAAAAGAATGCTTTTGACTATATTAAATTAAAAGGGTTTGCCTTAATAAAATCAACACTGCCAAAATTAGAAGGAAAACAAAAAGATGGGAAACTATCTTCACAATCAAGAGTTCTCATAAAGGTCTCTTAAAAATATATATACAGAATTGCATGAAATTTTAATGTCACAAGTCATTTCCCCAATTGATAAATAATCCAAGGATAAGAACAGACAGTTTTTAAGTAAAGAAATTAAAGTTACATCTAGTCATATGAAAAAGTGTGTGAAATCAATATTGATTAGAGAAATGCAAATTGAAATAACAATGAGATATCATCTATCATATTGCTCAAGATGAGGAAAAAGGGAATTGACCAATGTTGGGGTGGTTATGGGAGGATTGGGACATTGATGCATTGCTGGGGGAGCTGTGAACAGAACTAACTTTTCTGGGGAGTACCCTGTGACCAATAATTCCAATTCTAGGACTATATTCTGAAGAAATTATAAAAACGGAAAAGTCCTACATGCTCCTAAATATTCATAGCAGCTTTTTTTTGTAGTGGCAAAGAATTATAAATTGAGGGGATGATCATCAATTTTTGAATGGCTAAAATGTTATGGTACTACTATGGTTCTATCAGAAACCATGAATGCTCAGACTACAGGGAAACATGGAGTGAATTTACAGGATATGATGATGAATGAAGGGAATAGAAACAAGAGGATGATGTACATATAAACAACAATATTGTTTTTAGCTTTTTTTGGGGGGGGTAGGTTTTTGCAAGGCAAATGGGGTTAAGTGGCTTGCCCAAGGCCACACAGCTAGGTGATTATTAAGTGTATGAAGCCATCTTCAAACTCAAGTACTCCTGACTCCAGGGCCGGTGCTCTATCCATTGTGCCAACTAGCCACCCCTCAACAACAATATTGTGAGATGAACTACCTTGATGGAAACAGGTTTAGAGAGTTAGGACAACTATATTAGACAGGCTATGTACTATGTTATCCCCATCCAGAGGAAGAAAAACAAAACAAAACACACACACACACACACACACACACACACACACACAACAACAACAACAACCCTTCAGAATCTGATGAACACTTTATAAAAATTATCTCATATACCTCTTTCCTTTTATCCTAATTCCTCATACTGAAAATTGCTAATCTATAAACATGTTTATCAATATATGTATGCACAATCCGAATCTAACTGTTTGCCACTGAGGGCAGGAAGATGGGAAGGGAGGGTGGAAGGAAATTTTCTAACTTAAAAATATACATGTGCATAAGGTTGAAGACAAATATGTTTTTGAAATATATCTTATGGAGAGCTCACCCAGGACAGGCTCTCACAAAGGGGTCAATAGAAATGATACCGAGACACCCTGAAGGTCTCATTGAAGAACTTATAAATTGATTATACAGTATGGGAAACACATGATGTGCCCTCATCATTGAGGGTACTGTGCTCTATGAGGAAGAAAGCATTGAAGTTCAAAGTAAATATGACATCCATAAATAAGTTTAGAATACTCACTACAGGTATTCACTTGGACTATTTGTGCCAGACCTATGATAGAGCATTCTGAGCTTGTGATCAGCCACAGTTGGACATACTGTACCTTGTTTCTAAACATAGTGCTGTCATTTTGGTCTTCTTCAATAATAAAGAAAAAGAACTAGCTATTTTCATGCTGTCTACCCCATTAGAATGAGTTTCTTGAAGAAAAGGATGTCTTTTGTCTTTCTTCATTATTCCCCATGTTTAGCTATAATGTCTGACATATATTAAGAACTTAATAAATACTTGTTGATACTAATTGAGTGATTGAGTGAGAAGTGTTAATTAAGTAGTCTGTAGGGTTCCTTCCATTTCTAAATCCTTTGATTATAGTAAAATTCAAGACTTGGTCAAGGAATAGTATCAAAATTATCAGTACCTCTCTACTCTAAGAAATCTTGGGATCAGAGGATTCTAAAATTTTTGCCAGAAAGGACCTTAAAGGTTACCTGGTTCAGGGTTTTTTTTTTTCATTTTACAATGTTTAGGGAAATTAAATGACTTCCTAGATTCATACAGAGGTTGAGGAAGAGGAAGAATTTTTCATTTACATTATCTTACTAAGTCTACCTTAGGAAATGAATAAACAAATGTAAGCCAGCAGTTGTTCTCCTGGCAGCGGGTTTGGAGATTCAGACAGACCAAAGAACAGATGCAGTGCCAAAGGGAATTAATTCATACTGTTTATTTTTCATGTAGCAATGGTGGTAAGAGGCAAAAGTATGCAGATCCACGTTGTCTCCACACAGTGTGAGATGTATATAGGAAAACCAAACAAAACTATCTACAAGCCAACTTTTATTGTTACATTAGTTACATAATTGAGACTACATATAAGCACAGTTATAGGTTTTTCACTCTAACTTGTTTATTTAATTGTTACTAAGGAAATAAACCTCCAAACCCAAATATAGCTTTTTCACTTCTGGTCAAGTCTGGCTTGGCTTCGTTTACATTACCCAAGGAAGGGACTCAATAATACTTGATGCCTACATCAGCTAAATGAAGGGGAAATCCAAAAAGATATGGTACAATTTTATCACTATAGACAGGAACAGAGAATCTTCTAAAACATAGGAAAAAAGGGGAAAATACAAACAGAGGGAAGATAACATGGAGGACAATAAAACGTTAGTAATTATAACTTTGTGAATGGGATGGACTCTTCCTTAAAACTTAAATGAATAGCAGAGGTAATTAAAACCAAAATCCTTCAATTTGTTGCTTGTAAGAAATTCCTTTGAAGCAGAGAATTACATATAGAGTAAAGGTAAGAGTTTGGAGCAGAATATATTGTGCTTCAGCTGAAGTAAAAAAGGCAAGGGTAGTAATCCTAATCTCTGATAAAGCAACTGCAAAAATAGATCTCATTAAAAGAGATAAGAAAGTAAACTATATCCTCCTAAAGGGTACCATGGACAATAAAGCAATTTCAATACTAAATATGTATGCACCAAGTGGTACAGTTCTAAGTACCAATTCTCAGAGGTGAAGCTAAAAGAGCTACAGGAAGATAAAGACAGCAAATCTCTATTGGTGGGAGACCTCAACCTCTCTCTCTTAGAATAAGACAAATCTAACCATAAAATGAACAAGATGGAAGTTAAAGAGATAAAGAGAATGTTAGAAAACTTAGGCATGATAGACCTTTGGGGAGGGGGGAAATTAATGGGAATGGTAAACAATATACTTTTTTCCTGCTGTACATGGCACCTACAAAAATATTTTCCATGTATCAGGGCATAAATCCTAATAATCAAATATAGAAAGACATAAGTAGTGAATACTTCCATTTTAGACAATAATGCAATAAAAATCAGAGGCAATTATGGGCCATGGAGATAGATCTAAAACTAATTGGAACCACATAAGTCATTTTAAAGAATAAATGGATTAGAGAGAGAATTAATGATTTCATCACAGACAATGACAATAATGAGACAACATACCAAAACTTATCAGTCACTGCCAAAACAGTTATTAGGGGATATATTATATCTCTAAATGTATACATAAATAAAATAGAGAAAGAGGAAATCAATGAATTAAGCATGCAACTAAAGACAAATTAGAGAAAGAAAAATTAAAAATCCCCAGTTAAATATCAGATTAGAAATTCTAAAAAATAAAGGAAAAATTAATAAAATTAAAAGCAAGAAAAATATTGAATAAATAAAACCAAGAGTTGGTTTTAAAGAAAAAATTGATAAACAGTTAATTTGATAAAAAAGAAAGAAGAAAATCAAATTGCTAATATCATAATAAAAAAGGCAAATTTACCACCAATGAGGAGAAAATTAAAGTAATAATTTGCAATATTTTGCCTAACTGTATGCCAAAAAATTTGATAATCTAAGTGAAATGGATGAATATTTATAAAAATATAAGTCTCCCTGGTTAAATGAAGAGGAAATGAAATGTCTAAATAACAGTATCTCAGAAAAAGAAATTCAACAAGCCATTACTGAACTCCCTAAGGAAAAAATAATAAGTGAAGATGGAACTCTGTCTAACTCCTTTTATGACACCAATATAGTGTTTATACCTATACCAGGAAGGGTCAGAACAGAGACAGAAAATTATAGACCAATTTCCCTAATGAATATAGATGCAAAAATCCTAAATAACATCTCAGCAAAGGAAATGCAGCAAGTTATCCCTATACAATACACTATAACCAAGCAGGATTTATTCCAGGAATGCAGGGTTGGTTCAATATTAGGAAAACTATCAGCATAATTGACTATTTCAATAATAACCATAACAAAATCATATGATTATCTCAATAGATGTTGAAAAAGCCTTTGACAAAATACAACACCCATTCCTACTAAAAACACTAAAGAGCATAGGAATAAATGGATTGCTTCTTAGAATGTTTGGCATTATCTATCTGAAACCATCAACAAGCATTATATGAAATGGGGATAAGATAGAGGTATTCCCAATAAGATCAGGAGTGAAACAAGGATGCCCATTAAGCCACTACTGTTCAATATTTTATTGAAAATGCTAGCTTCAGCAATTAGAGAAGAAAAAAGAAATTGAAGGAATTAGAATTGGGGCAAAAAAGTCTCACTCTTTACAGATGACATGATGGTATACCTAGAGACCCCTAAAAATCTTCTAAAAAACTACTGGAATCCATTAGCAACTTCATCAAAATCACAGAATATAAAATAAACCCACATAAATTCTCAGCATTTCTATACATTATTAGCAAGCGACAGCAGCAAGAATTAGAAAGAGAAATCTTATTTATAGTAACTTCAGACAATGTAAAATACTTGGAAGTCTACCTGCCAAGGCACACTCAGAAACTATGAAAACAAGTATAAAAAATTTTCACGCAAATAAAATCATATTTAAATACCTGGACAAATATCTACTGCTCATGGATCTGCCAAGATAATATAAGAATGACATTTCTACTTAAATGAAACTACTTATTTAGTGTTGTGTCAAACAAACTTCCAAAAACATATTTGAATGTGTTAGAAGAAATTGTAACTAAATTCACATGGAGAAAAAAAATTCAAGAATATCAAGGGATTTAATGAAAAAATGTACAAAAGAAGGTGACTTAGCCTTACCATATCTAAATTATATTATAAAGCATCAGTCATCAAAACTGTCTGGTACTGGCTAAGAAATAGAATGGTGGATCAGTGGAATAGATTAGATGCATATGAGACAGCAGGAAATGATTATGTTAATCTGCTATTTGATAAACACAAAGAGTCCAGCTTCTGGGAAAAGACTCACTCTTTGATAAAATACTGTTGGGAAAATTGGAAGATAGTATGGCAGAAACTTGTATTAGACCAACTTCTGACACCCTATACCCAGATAAAATCAAAATGGGTTCAGGATTTAGTCATACAATGCATTAATATAGCAAACTAGGAGAATAAGGAATAGTTTACCTGTCAGATCTATTGAAAGGGGAGCAGTTTATGACCCAGGAAAATAACATTAAAACAAAGTAGATAATTTTAATTATATTAAATTAAAAAAATATTTGCATGAACAAAACCACTGTAACCAAAATCAAAAGAGATGTAGTTAACTGGTAAACAATTTTTACAACTCATGTTTCTGATAAAGAACTCATTTCTAAATTATATAGAGAACTCAGTAAAATTTATTTAAAAAAGAAGTCATTCCCCAAATGACAAATGGCCAAAAAATGTGCAAAGTCAATTTTCAGATGAGGAACTCAAAGCTATCCATAGTCATTTGAAAAAGTGCTCTAAATCAATGTTGATTAGAGAAATGCTAATTAAAACATCACTGAGGTACCACCTCACACCTCTCAGATTGGTCAATCTGACCAGAAAGGAGAATGATCAATGTTGGAAGGGATGTGTGAAATCTGGGATACTAATGCATTGTTGGTGGAGCTGTGAAATGATACAACCTTTCTTGAGAGCAATTTGGAATTATGCTCAAAACACAGTAATAATGTGCATGCCCTTTGATCCAGCAATACCTCTACTAGGTGTATAACCTGAGAAGATTATGAAAAAGGATAAAACTATCACTTTTACTAAAATATTCATAGCAGTTCTGTTTGTGGTGTCAAAGCACTGGAAATTGTGGGGATGTCCATGAATTGGGGAATGTCTGAACAAATTGTGGTATATGTAGGCTATGGAATACTTTAGAACATGTTGGAAATCAGGAGGGATAGGCTTTCAGAGAAGCCTGGAAAGACTTGCATGAACTGTAGCTGAGCAGGATGAGCAGAACCAGAAGAACATTGTAAACCCTAACAGCAACATGGGGGTGATGATCAATCTTAATGGACTCGCTCAGTCCATCAGTGAAAAATCAGTGACAATTTTAGGGTATCTGTGATGGATAATACAATCTGTATCCAGAGAAAGACCTGTGGAGTTTAAACAAAAACTGAAGATTAATGCCTCCAATTTAAAGAAAAATTGTCTATGTACTACATAATTTTCCTATCTCTAATATTTTAGTCCTTCCTAAAGGATATATTTTTTCTCTCAAAATATTCAATATTAAGCAATGTATATAATGGAAACAATATAAAGATTATCAGATTGCCTTCTGGTGGGAGGAAGTGGGGAAGGAATTGAGTGTGGAGAAAAAATTGTAAAATTCAAAACCTGACCAAAAATACATAGAAACTATTATTATATATAATTTTAAAAGAAATAAAATATGTATAAAATTTTTAAATGTATTTGAGAAGGAAAAAATAAGCCAGTATTAGAGTTCCAAAAATTGTAACTTTAGATTCAGGTAGTCATACAACTTAGACTTCAATACATCCAGTGAGAAGGCGGTCCACTACTTTCCAAGTTACTTTCTTTCTCCTCTACCAGTTCTCACATAAATATCATTCCTTGTTTTTAAATCCTTATACATTTTAATCTATTTTTTCTTAGTTTTCTACTCGGATGTAAAGCAGATTCACTTCTAAATAATTATCCCATCAAAAAGATAACTCAGAATAATGAAAAAGCTTTTTGTTCTGAGTTTGATCACAGAGATGATCAGAAATAAAATTAGCAGTTTATGGAACTGAGCTCAAGTGGAATTAATGCCCTATTATGGTGGCACTTCTTTTGATAGGGCAGCATATAATCAAGTAGAAGAGGAAATATACTTCAGGACAGTATTATTGGCATCCTTTAACATTCTCACTCAAGGAAAATACCCTTGTTTCCATGAAATAAATATCATTTTGACTCTTACTAAACAATTATATCACTTTTTTTGGAGCTTGTTTTCCTTGTTGGAGGTGAATGATATCATCAATAAAAACTATTTCAACACTAAAATTCAGATTCTTGGTTTCTAGTATGAAAAACAAATTTTAATAGGAGAATTTTAGGACCATATTCTCCATTCTGTCTCAAGAGACATTTAAACATTTCACCAGAAATATTCTTGAATGGTTCACCAGAATATTTACTATTTTGTCTAATCCAAGAACATTTAGTGCTAGGATTTTGTAGGAAAGGAAGGATGGCTCAAGGTAAAATTATAGAGAAAGGTAATATTGGGCAACCTCATCATTTTGATGTTCCTTAATGAATAATAGGCATGCATCTGAAACCATATATTCAGCAGGATGACACTGTTAATTTCTAAATACACAAAATTATCCCAAATAGAACATCCATCTCTACTTTAATTGATCATGAAATATTTTCAATAAGAAATAGGTGACCTTTGTCCAATGCTTTACAATTTACACAAGACTTTCAAATATTAACAAACTTTATCTTTACAAAAATATTGTTAGACAGAGAGGATTATTTCCATTTTACAAATTAGAAAATGATAGATTAGAGAAGTTGAATTATTTGCTCCATACCTGACACTTTGTAAGTGAAAGGAAAAGAATGTGAAGCATTCTTTGATTTACATTGCTTTGATTCTCAAAGCACTATGAAATATACAGAATGTAACTATTTTCCTATATTGAGCTTTATAATTCTGATAGACAACTGACTATTTTTTCCTCCCCAAAACTTTGCCCCAAAGACTTTTAGATAATTGTCTTCCTATTCCCTGCAATTATGTGCTTCTTGATCCTTTTTAGACAATGGAGACTGCCACCTTCTCCTTCCATAATAACAGTGTTTCACCCATATTATACCAGGACCTACATTATCCCACTGCTAATATTTCCCCAAACCCCAACACTTTTCTTCCTCAGGCATTTACTTCCTCAATGACTTTATTAAGCTTGATATACTAATGATCCCCTATTAGGGTGTCTTGAAATTGAATGGAGTCAAGAGTTTATATAAAAGCACTCCCCATATGACAATTAAGATAGAATCCTTTACCTTTCCTTCAGCTCCATTTAGTGTTTAATTTGGGAAGGTGGAGAGTCCTAGAATTAGCCTAGGTCTCAGTATCAGTCTCTGTCCCTTGAACCCTTGACTGAAAGAGAAAATGATGACCTTCTGAGAGTCAGAGAATTTGAATTCTCATAAGTAGTGTTGTAGAAAAAACAACCAAAGGATAGCTGATGTACTATTGACAATGGGAACTAAGGGCAAACTAACAGTCTGAAGAATGGTAGGTTTCAAATGCTGCAAAAAATTCATAAGAAAATCTACATCATATCTATTAGGGGGAAATTCATGAGCAAGTAAATAAATAGATAAGCAAACAAATGAATGGATGACAGGTGAATAGATGAAAGAATGATTTAATAAATAAAATGAATGAAAGAATGCATTTCAAGCAGATAGAGTCTCTAAACTTGATGCCCAATTCTTGTAGACAATCTATGAAGTGAAAGAAATAGGGTGTGTTCCAGATTTTGGAGGAGATACTTTTTAGTAATTCTTCTGACCATATAAAATCTTAGCAAAAACCCTCTCTAGAAGCTCATTATCAATGATTGACTAATTATTACCTAATTATTGACTGATAATTAGGGAGGGAAAGAATATTTGTGGGTATTTGTGATACAGAAAGAATATAAGTAGACTCCTGAGGGTATAAGTAGTAACTTTATTCTGGAGACTCAGTGTATTGATGCTGGTAGAGGAGTAAGCCCAAGAAAAGATCCCCACTAGAATTGCTAGTTAACCATCTGGACATCACTACACCACATTTTTATAGCAATACTTTCATAATTTAAAACTCAAATACACCAAGTGAAGCTCTTTGTAATGCGTATATGAAATTTCTCAAAGTCTATTCTCTAAAATTTAGAACTTGAACTAGTCAATCTTGGTTTCTATTAGGACAGTCTTCTTTATTATTGTAATGAAGGGTTTCAAATGACTGACCTGTAAGCATCTTTCAACTTTGTCAATTATTCCTTATGATGTCTCATCCTCTAGATTTCATTCTATATATCTTTTATTTTAGTTTTTTTTTGCAAGGCAATGGGTTTTAGTGGCTTGCTGAAGGCCTAACAGCCAGGAAATTATTAAGCGCCTGAGGCTGGATTTGAACTCATGCACTCCAGGGCTGGTGCTCTATCCACTGTGCCACCTAGCCACCCCTTCTATACATTTCTTGTAATGGAGTCTGACTTGAAATATATGAGTTTAACTTCCTATTTAAAGATAATGGCAATGAAGCAAATCATTCTCTTTTGAAGTAAATAATCACTTCAACTATTTTTTTCTTTTTAGGAAAAAAATAGACGTGGGGATATAAATATAAAATAATTATCTCAAAAATATTAATGATCTAATATTGCATAATTGTGATTCTATAGTAGTTCTAATTTTAAAACATTTTTAAATAGAAAAACTCATCTTAAGGAATTCCTCAATTTAATAACTTACAGACATTTCTTTCTCTAATGCTATTCTTATCCATTAATCCAAGGATTAATCCTAATCTGTTCTACATAAAATTCAGATCTAGTCTGACTTCACTTGTAAACTCTTAGCATGGGAAAGTACTCATTCATCAGAAGAATGAAGAAAGAGGAAAATTTGGATGTCTGACAGTGTTATTTTTACATTGGATAGGTACCATTGTTGAAAAGAAATGTGGGTCCACAGCTCCACTTTAAGAGAGAATCTAGCTTGCAAAGTGAAAAATTGGTGGGAGGAGCTAGTGAAAGACTTTCTCCATAAAAGACCCAAAGTTCATTTTGCTTCATGATGATAGCCTGCTATTTTTCTTGATAGCTTGCTTTATTCATTCTCCATCTTAGTGCTTATGGTACTGGGTATGATTAAAAGGTTTCTTAATGTGTAGATTTTCAATTTCAATACGATTGAGTTTAACAGATAGACAGGTTATGAAAAAAATATATGACTCTGAATACTATAGTATGATATATCACAGATTTATAAACAGATTTTGCAAGTGTAATATGCAATTCTAATTATCTTAGAACCTTGTAAAATACATAGGCCAGTGCATTAAGAATTTTAAGCTAGTTTTTTTTAAACTCCATTTAGTCCACCATTGTAATGTTTTATGTTTGTGTTTTAATTTTGTTTATGTGCTCTCTAACAATGCACTTAATATTTCAAAGTGGCTTGATAGAAGCTTTATGAAAGATATCTTTTTGTAATTACTCCAAATTAACTACTTTTCAAAAGTTCTCTTCACTGCATATTTCCTTCAATTGCTATCATGGAGAAAATGTAATTAAGAAGAGCTCTGGGATCAACTGGTCTTGATTGACAAGAATTTTTCTAGAATCATAAGATAATAGGATCATGAGTTTAGAGGGGGAAGGAAATTTAGACGCCTTCCAGTGTGATTCCTTCACCCTACAGTGGTCAAAGCTGAGACCAGTAATGTAGGATTCTCAAGAGCACAAGGCTAGATAGAGGAAAACTGATACTAGAAAGTAGGTCACATTGATCTTTGTACAAGTCTGCTTCAGACTGAGCAGCATTCATTTCACAAGTGGACATTTCAGAGTTGTCTGTTGAAGATATGTTCAAATGAATATGTTTAGAATTATCATATATTAGAACTTAAAAATTTTTAGAATATTCTTTGTCTTACCCACTCACATAATAGGTAGGGAAATCCAATGGAAAAATAAGGACTAAAATCAGATTTTCTTTATTTTCATAGTGTCCCCATATTACCTTACATACTGCTTTGTGTTTTTCCTTTTTTAAAATGAATGAAGAAATAGCACAGCAGATTTTGGTCTGGATTTGAGGATCCTAGGAGTTGTATCTCCACAATCGATGAAGAAAAGAAGTTAACATGAAAAGACTGGAGGGTAGCGCTTTTCCCACTACAACTGTATTTTTTTTTGGAAGGGTAGGAATTTCAAAAGTGGAACAAATAAGGGAATAGTAGAAGAGAATATATATATATATATATATGTATATATATATATATATATGTATACATATAATTATTGTTTAAATATAGTGCAGTATATGCAATTAATGGATTGAAATGCTTTCCCAAGACTTTGGACTTTGATGACTTGTTTAATCTCCTCATGGTTTACAATAAAAAGATTATATTCTCTTTTTGGTTCCTTCCCCCTCTTTGATAAATATTACATCAATATTACAAAATTCTGATGGAATTTTTCATATCTACATTTCTAAAAATATTGGTAAAAATGTATTCCAATCTTTCATATAAGTACTCAGGAACATGATGTATTCATTTTACTCCACCAAAAATTCAAAGAATCTATTAGAGACACTTGAAGAGAGGAATAAAACATATTAATCAAACTTGATCTTCTATTCTTCAAGGAGAGGTCTTAACTTTGACTTACTATTGGGAAACCTTCAAAATTCAAGCAACTCTCTTAGTTTTTCCCCCCACAGCATCCTATAAATTTATCTCAATACTTATGTTATTCTCTGCTTTAGATTTCCATTTTAAAGGTTAAACAGACAATTGAAATTTCTAGAACAAAAATTGAAAATATATTGAAAAATAAGCAGTCCTAGTAGTTCACTGGCAGTCCTCAAAATATAAGAATATTTATGAATTATGTTTATGATTCCCATCTTTCTCAAAAGAAAATGCTAGATCATGAAATAGCTTTTGATCTACAATAGAGCTCTAATTTTTAATGTGTGTGCATGTGTGTGCTTGTGGAGGTGGTGGTACCTATGGAAAACTTTTTAGAATAATGTTTTTTAATGAATAAGATGAAATATATAATATAAAGGTAATACATTTTATTGAAATGAAATTGTAAAAATACTAAAATATGTTAATGTATCTCAGTATCATAAAATTAGATATTCTGCTTCCTGAACTATTTTACCTGGAGAAACTGAATTTTTCAGAAGTTACAAAATGTGAATCATTAAATGTGACCAAGCAAGTTAGAAAGCTAAATCCTTAAATTACCTTTTAAAGTTTAGTTTACAGAACTAGTGGCTTAGGCCATGACCTATCACGCACTCTATTATTTTCCATTGTGTGAAAATCAATTTTATTTTGTAATAGGAATTGGAGGTGAATACATATTATTCTTATTCATTTCTACAGTAAAGTAACTGCTATAATTTCTAGGCAAATAGGCTATGTATGGGTGTGGACTTCTCCCTGTCCACTTCTGCTTTACTCAGAATAAAAGTCTTTGTTTTAATAGAGGAAGATTACTTCTCATGCCATTTTCAAAGACTGTAAACAAGGTCAGCTCCCCTGATATGAGTCTGTACTAGTCATTCAAACTCAAATCATCAGAAATTTTATTTTTTTCCTCTCAGGCAGTCTGTTTTTCAGTCAATAAACATTCGTTAAGTGTCTACTATGTGTGGCTTGCAGTATACTAAGTATTTGCAGTATACTAAGATTTGAAAAATAAGTAACAGGAAGGAAAGTCAATGCTCCACCCATTAGTGCCTTCTCACAACCAAGGCATTTAACATTTGTCCATGATCTGTTCAAATCTCATTAGGTTGATTACACACAACTCACTGAATTGATCATGGATGAACCTGACAATGTCCTTCCCACCTTATAGTTATTATTGGAAGGAACTTCACTAATAAATCAATAATTGTATATACATATGCATGTATATATGTGTATGAGCATATCTACATGGGCATGTACAGAGATGCACACATAAGTGCGTATAGTTATTTTCTAACCCCATCATTTTACTTAGTAAATGCAAATATGAAGTCCAAATAAATCGAATCTAAGTTGTATGACTAAAGAACAACAAAAAAGTCTTCTGTGTTCTAGACTTATTTTTTCTTTTTCCTTGCTTTCACCAAGCTACTTTCTCTAAAAATTTATTCT
This sequence comes from Macrotis lagotis, assembly GCF_037893015.1. NCBI lineage: Eukaryota > Metazoa > Chordata > Mammalia > Peramelemorphia > Peramelidae > Macrotis > Macrotis lagotis. The sequence goes on from NC_133658.1 coordinate 70,740,338, forward strand.
TGCCAAAAAGAAATGCATCATATGAGGAACAAACTGTCTAAAGTTTCAAAAAAATATTCAGATCTCAGTTAAATTAATTCAACTAAAAGCCAAGGTACTCTATAAAGTGCCAAACATATTAAATTGACTAATATTTTTATTAGACTAAAAATTAAGTTATAAACTTTGAAGACAAAAATGAATCAAACCCTGTATTTTAAATTTACCAACTGCTTGATCTCAATCTGTCAGAGACAGAACTATCAAACTCATATTAGATGTCAAAGAAGTTGACTATGAAGCAACAGAGTTAGCCAAAAGTTTACCCAGAAATACTTTTACTTAAAAACAGCAATTTTAATAATGACAATAACAGCAATTTTATAGTTTTTATGCATTCAAAATACTACTAAATACCTCATTTGAATGTCATGATAATAATGACAGGAAAAAACATTTTCATTTTTTAAATGAAAAAACAGGCCAAAAGAAATCTTCACTGTTGTAAAAAAGTAAACATGTGTCTAAGGGAAGATTCAGTCATGTCTTCCTGATTCAAAAATATAGGAAAAAACTGCCTCTAACTATTTTCATTTTTTACTGTATTCTTCAAAAAATAACTTGGTTAGCTAATCCAAAATGTGATAGATAGATGAAATATACATACATATATGCATATATGTGTCTATAAATGTATATATATGTATGTATGTATGTACATATGTGGGTAGGAAACATGGAATGTGTCACACTTATTGTCAACACAAGCTCCAATAAACCTGAAAGAAGAACAGTTCTTGATGCAAGAGAATTTATTAGGTATCATATTCAAATAGCAGCCCTGAGTGAAACAAGGTTGACAAATGATACCCAGTTTTCTGAAGTTGGAGCTGGATATAACTTTTTTCTGGAGTGGCTGCAGTGAAGGAGAGCACCAAGCTACCATCATTAGGGACTTTGCTCCCATCATATTGAACCCCTATGAAGTCAAAGTCATCATCAATGTACCCAAAGAAGAAAACTTATAATTCTGGGTGACTTTAATGCTAGAATAGACTCAGACTACCAGACATGGTAAGGAGTCTTTGGGAGGAATGGAATTGGAAACAGCATCTGCAATGGTCACCTTCTACTAAAGATCTGTGCATCACAGATGCTATCACACTCTCTCCTATTTATTTTCAAAATAAAACTTCCTAGATACACCCTCAAAACAAACAGTGGTATCTAATAGCTTGTCATTCTAAGGAAAAGACACAGACAGGATGTGAGGGTGAGGAAGACAATGTGTGTTGCAGAGTGCTGGATTGATCACAGACTCATTCTCTCTAAGCTAACCATTTATATTCAAACAAAGCAGCAACCCCAAAGTAATATGACTACTAAAAGTATTAATGTCAAGAGATTAGACTATCTCTCTGAGCAGGAACAATTTGTTGCTTGGTTGGAGTAAAAGCTGAGTCAACACATAACTGGCAAGAAAGGAATAGGCAGCTTTTGATATTTAGTGTACAACACTATATTTAGTCATCTGAATCAGAACACTCATAAACATCAAAACTTAGTTTGATAAAAATGATAGGCAACTATAGAAGCTCATGAATGAAAAACAAGAATTCTATAAGGTTTAACAACAGTATACTTCATCCATTTCTAAGAAGGCAGCATTTAATTCCATCAAAAACAAAGTATTAGTGAAGTTTAGAGAGTTGCAGGACTTTACTCAGTAAGAAGACAGATGAAATTCAGTTCTATAGAGATAGTAACAATCTTATCCTCTTATGACGCCTTGAAGACTATTTATGGGTCAAAGATATATGGTGAATCTCAAGTACTTAGTACTGAGGGAGCCACATTGATTAATAATAAAGAAATAATCTCAGAGAGATGAATTGAACAATTCCATAGTGTTCTTAACCAACCATCCTCAATCTAGGCAGAAGCCATTGATTGTTTAACTCAAGTTGAAGTCAATCTGTCCTTAGGTGAAGTTCCAAATGAAGACAATGTTTTGAATGCCATTAGATTCTGTTTTTATAGAAAAGCATGTTTTGCTGATTCTATTCCAAGTGAGATTTACAAAGTGGGGGGTCCATTGCTCATCCAAAAGGTGACTGAAATTTTTCCAGGTTACATGGCATGAAGAGGTTATATCCCAAGGATTCAAGGGTGACTCCATTGTCCATTTTTCTAAAGGCAAAGGGATGAGATTGCACTATGATAATCACAGGGGTATTTCTCTTTTAGTCATTGCTGGTAAGATTCTTACCATAGTCCTTATTAACAATATGATGTTTCACCTGGTAGATGGTTACCTCCCTGAGAGCCAGTGCCTTTTAGAAAGGCCCAGGAAATAATTGATACAGTATTTGCTGCCTGACAATTACAGAAAAATTCCAGGAGCAGAATAGAGATCTGTAAAAAAATTTTTGCAGATCTGCCCAAGGCTCTTGATGCCATCAGTTGTGTAGGTTTATGGAAAATTGTGTCAAAAATTGAATGCTTGGAATTCATAATTAAAGTATATTAATTTTATGCCACCCTGCTTGCTTGCATTCTGGATAATGGATAATGATCTAGTGATTTCCTTGTCACCAATGGAGTGAAACAAGGATGTATCTTTGCTCCCATGCTTGTTAGCATGATATTTTCAGCCATGGTATCAATTGCCTTCACTGAAGATAAACATGGCATCAAAGTCATCTCTCACACTGATGGTAAATTCTTCAATATGAAAACATTACAAGCCAAAACCAAAGTGGAGGGAGGGTTGGTGCAAGATCTTCTATTTGCTGATGATTGTACACTCAATGCAGTCTCTGAAGTTGAGAAACAAAAAAGTATGGATCAATTCTCTGCTTCTTGTACTAATTTTGGACTAATAATCAACACCAAGAAAACCCAGGTGTTTCCTCAGCCAGCCACACACCACAGAACTATGGGTTGCAGCAAATGGAGAAGCTGTGAATAACTGTGGATAAGTTAACTTACCTTGGTACATTACTTTCCATGGAAATACACATTTACAATGAGGTTAGGACATGTATTGCCAAAGCTAGCTGAATTTCTGGGAGACTGAAATAAAATATGGGAGAAAAGAGGTATCTGAATAATAAACTGAAGATTTACATAACTGTTGTGCTAACCATTGCTATATGCCTGTGAAACCTGGAAAGTCTACCATTGTAATGTCAGGAAATTGGAATCAGTTCTATTCAGAATCTTAGAAAGATTGTGAAGATCACCTGACAGGAGAAGATATCAGATACTGAGGTCCTTTCTCAAGCTAAACTACTAAACATTTAAAGATTACTACAGGGAGCACAACTCTGGTAGACTGGGCACATTGATAGAATGTTAGAAGTATACTTGCCAAAAAGACTATTTTATGGAGAACTCACATAAGGCAACCTCTCACAAGGGGCTCAGAAAAAGCATTACTGGGAAACCTGAAGGTCATTCTGTCTCTCTGTTTCTCTGTCTCTCTGTTTCTCTGTCTCTCTGTCTCTCTGTTTCTCTGTTTCTGTCTGTCTGTCTGTCTGTCTGTCTGTCAGTCTCTCTCTCTCTCTCTCTCTCTTTTCTTTCTTTTTTGGGGGGGAGGTTTCTCAAGACAGTGGGGGTTAAGTGGTTTACCCAAGGCCACACAGCTAGGTAATTATCAAGTGTTTGAGGCCAGATTTGAACCCAGGTACTCCTGACCCCAGGGCTTAGTGCTCTATGCACTGCACCACCTAGCCTCCCATGAACATCTCTCTTAAGAACTTTAGAACTAATTATGTAGCATGGTACATACAGGACCACCTGCTATGGTATGCCTTCATCAGTGAGGGTGCTGTGCTCTATGAGGAAGACAGAATGGAAGAAGCTCAAAGGAAACATGAGACAAATAAGTTTAAAGTAATTACCCCAGGTGTTGACAGGGATAATTTGTGCCTGATCAGTGGTAGAGCATTCTGAGTTCATATTGCTCTGTACAGTTGGATACCCTATGATTTGTCTTGAACACAGTGATATGATTTTTTTCTTTGATAAGAACAAGGTCCACCAACCAACCAAACAACCAACCAACCAAACATATGTGTGTGTATGTATATATTTAGACACAGTTACATGCACATACATATTGGTATGTGCATGTGTTTATATTTGCTTATGTATATTAGGTTATATATGAATACATATATACATCTATATATTGTGCATTTTATACATTCACAGGCATATATATGTGTGCATAGACAGATAGATGAATAATAGATTTAAAGGAATGCTAAGAATTATAACAATTTAGAGATGACAGAAAAATTAGAGGTATAGAATGAAATCAGTTGCCTTAGACGATTTAGAGTAGTCAAACTAAGACTTCAGACTTCAATTGAGATCTATCATGTTATATATCCATGACCCACTAAGTTTTTCGACTTAGGTATTCTGGAAATTTAAATATAGCAAACTGAAAATTTCTGTCAGAAATACTACTCTTTAATCAGTCTGCCATATTTGAAAATTTAGTCAGCATTTACACATCATCTCCATTATCCCTTTCTCTTAAATTTAACTCATACCAATTAAATCTTTCTCTATAAGGCCTGTCCATTCTGTCCTCCCCAATTCCATTGCTACTTTTGTAATCCAGGGTCTTAATTCATCTACATTTGCAAGAAGTTTCTTCTCCTTCTTCCCCTTTCCATTTCACCCAAAGTCTTCTCAAATAGCTGTTTACTAATTGAACTGCCTAGTCCACTGCAACAATATCCTAACTAGCTTTCCTGACTCTGGTCTCTCCCTAACACCATTCTACCCAGATTCAATGACAAGATTGGTTTTCCTGAAACATAAAATTTTTGAACTGTGATTTATTATATTAAATCAGAAAATCAATATGCAATATCTTATGAAAATAATTAAAATATACATATTCTTTGATGTAGAGCTTCCCATAAAACTACTTTAAAAACACTGTATATATATATATATATATATATATATATATATATATATATATATAGTATATATATATAAATTTAAAACTGTATAAATAGGTAAAAACAAAAGAAATAGTTATAAATAGATAAAAGTAAAAAAAGAAAATAAACTATATATATATTCACACTATTCAGGACTTTTTATTAGTAAAGAATTAGGAAAAAGAGGTAAGTACTAATAAAATGGTGAATAGTTAAACAAATTGTCTTACATGGATATGACAGTATAATACAGCACTGGTTAAGATGATGACCATTAAAAGGTAAGTATGGAAAGGGATAAAAGAATGAAAAAAGAAGCATTTATGAAGTTTTTACTGTGGTTATATATATATATATATATATATATATATATATATATATGTATATATATACACACAAACTGATAGTGAATGAAATAAAAATTAAAAATATTATGCAAATTGTCTACAAGAAATTAAATAAGCAAAAAGTTATACTACAACAACAAAAACTTTCAAACTTTTTAGTCTTTCAATGAAGGCTATATTCAATTCATTATCTTCACTGTTAATGATCTATTTTAGCAACATTTTTTATTTATTAGTAAATATTTTATACATAGTTGTCAAATGATTTTTGAAAAAATTTTGATCTGCTTACTTGAAAAATTATCTCCTTTTTTTCCACTTCCCTACGTGTGATGCACTCTCTCAGCCTCTCTTCTAATATCAGCTATACAGTAATACTCTCCTTCCCTCATCATCAAAGTTATTTTTCCTTCAGCGAACTTCTAAAGTATTTATTTCATCTTCTATGTATTTGACAACAACTTCATGTATAATGCATTTATACTGTCAGTTATTTGTAGACACACACACACACACATACAAACACAAACACATATATGTGGGTATCTAAATTGCATAGTCTGTCTCCCAACCTAAACTATCACCTTCTTAAGGACATTCCTGGTGTCTCACTACATAGAATTGCCTATGCTTGCCATGGTATCATACACATGGTATGTGTTAATCAGAATAGATTAATGATTAAGAAAATATCATAATATCAATGATATGTGATACCTATTAACTCTTACATTATATGATATAAATTTCTAAATTATATGGTCAATGGTGTATGCCAGATTTTTTAAAATTTATATTCTGTCTTCTTTTAGTTCTGAAATATTAAGAGAGAGAGAGAGAGAGAGAGAGAGAGAGAGAGAGAGAGAGAGAGAGAGCGCCCCAGTTAAAATGAAAAGGTTAAAAACATCAGGAAATGTTTTTTTTTATATATATAATAGCCAAAAGGTCACTAAATAACATTAAACAGGCTACCAAATCACTTAAAAAAGCTATGCACAAACAAACCTCCAAATTGCTACCAGGCAATCTATAAAAATGCCACTGGAAATGTTAGTCATCTAATACACAGAATTCCAGTCTGCTTGCTTGGTTGTGAAATCTGAATTATTTCTATTTGATTCTGATTACTACCTGATTCTCAGGATTTCTACTGACAAGAGAAGTAATTCAACTCACTTCAGTTCAGCCATTGACTAAATGCTACAGCCAAGGAAGCACAATATCCCATGCAGAGAGGTGTTAAATCCAGCAAGACATTGGTTCAAGACTTTCTTCTACCTACTGATCCTATCAATCTGTACAAGTTTCTTACTCTCCCATTCCCCCTAAACACCTCTTTAAGACTGTAAAATGTGAAGAAATTGTCTCTTTCCTTCAGTAGAGGAAGTTGCCTCATCTGAAAGTTCCCTAGCAAAAGAAATCATGACATTATATGTCAAGTTCCAATCATTATTCTATTGATGCTAAGGGCTAGGAATAGGGTTTTGGAAGTGGATTCTGAAAAATCTCACTTTGTACCTCAAATACTAGTTTCTACAACCAGGACCAAATAAATGAACCTTTATCAGTCTCAGTTTCCTGTTTTGTAAAATGGGGATACTAACAACATAAAAACTTCATAATATGATAAAGATCAAATTAAAAATATATTTAGGACATTTTGTAAAACTTGAGATTCCATTTAAATACTAACAATTGAAATTGCTATTATCATAAATTCTCTCAGGCATTGCATTTATTTAGAAAGATAAGAAAAGTAATTTAAAAAATAGTTTTTACAATCAAGTGAACTAACTGTTGCTAGGAATATGAACTTAGGACAAAGATCATATGTTCCTAAATAAAAGAAAGAAAAAGAAAGATACCTGATTTGTTTCTAAAAGTATTCTTATATATCAAATGTATTCATATAAAGTGTACTATTATTGCTAATACTCTTGAAAGTAATATTAATAATACTAGCAGTTCATATCTCTAACAGCTTTTAAGGGATGACTAAGTTATTTTTTTGTATATAGTGAAAATATTTTTTACTACCTACATTTTTGAGACTAGGAATTTTAGGTCAAGAATAATAAATTGATTTTCCCAATAACAACCTCATTTAGTCATTCTATAAAGTTATACCATAGAAAAGATTTTTATTTTTAATACAGCATTTTCTACAAGTATTTGTTTGTATATAGACATGCACACACACTCATGTATATGTGTGCAACCATATACACTTATACATATTCATTCATGTGCCCTTGATAGAAAGTAATTTAATATAGGTTATACATACAAAACTATGCTAAACATATTTTCATATTAATCATGCTATGAAAGAAGAATCAAACCAACAAAAGGAAAAAAATCATGAGGGGGAAAACAACATAATATATAAAACAAATTTTAAAAATTGAAAATAGTAAACTTTTATCTGTATTCAGAATTCATAGTTGCTTCTCTGGATGTGGATGGCATTTTCCATCACATGTCCCTTAGAATCGTCTTTGATTATTTTGCTGCTGAGGGTAAATCCATCTTTGGTGATCATCACACAATGTTGCTGTTGGTGCATACAATATCTTTTGGTTCTGTTCACTTTACTCAGCATCAATTCATACAAGTGTTTCCAGGATCTTCTGAAGATCTGTCCATTTTGATTTCTTTCTTTTTTAAAATTTTTATCTTATTTTTCTGATTACATGCAAAGGTAGTTTTAAGCATTCATTCATTTACAAGTTTATGAGTTATACATTTTTCACTATATAAATATTTTATTTGTTTTCCAAATCTATACAATAGTAGTTTCTACTTGTCATTTTTGTAAGATTTTGAATTTTATAATTTTCCCCCTACTCTCTTCCCTCCCCCTACTACCCACAGAAGGCAATCTGATCATCTTTACTTTATTTCCAAGTTATGTATTGATCAAAATTGAATGTGTTGAGAGCTAAAACATATCCTTGAGGAAGAAATCAAGTATTAGAGATAGCAAAATTCTGTAGTACATAAAACAATTTTTTTTAAAAACTGAAACTAATGATCTTTGGCTTTTGTTTAAATCCTACAGTTCATTCTCTGGATAAGCATGGCATTTTCTGTTGCACATATACGAAAATCATCGCTGATGGAAAGAAAAGGTTCATTAAGGTTGATTATTACCCACATGTGGCTTTTAAGGCGTATAATCTTCTGGATCTGTTCATCTCACTCAGCATCACATCATGCAAGTTTTTCCATGGTTCTCTGAAATCTCATTCCTCCTGGTTTCTAAGAGAATAATATTGTTTCATAACATAAATAGATCACAATTTGTTCAATCATTCCCCATTTGATGGACACCCTTGATTTTCAATTCTTATCAACCATAAACAGAGGTGCTATAGAAGAGTTCCACATTTTTCCATCACGCTTCCTTCCACCCTTCCCCCATCGCCACCCCAGTCCTGGTAAAAGTTATACATGTACTCTTATATTTAAATTATCTCCATATTAGTCATATTGTGAAAGAGGAAATGGAATTAAGAAAAAACACTATGATAAAAAGAGAAAACATTTCATTCACATTTACATTTATGCTTATTTTCTTTCTCTTTACGCTATCTTCCCATATTTTTACTTTTGTCTTTTGTTTCCCTTTAGCTCTCATACAAATGTTGTGTTTTTGATTATTGCCTTTCTATCAGCCTTTCACTTTCCTTCTCCCTTCCTCTTTGTGTCTTTTTATATATTTATTTAACTTCTACTTTATCTTTACTTTTACTTTCCTCCTCCCTTTTATCAGTCTCTTTCCCTTTCATTCTTTCCTCTTCTCCCCCTCCCCCACTTTCCCTATAGAATAGGACAAATGTTTAAACTCAATGGGAAATATATATTATTCTACCTTTGTGGAAACATCTGTTGAGATTAAGATTTACTTAGTTCTCTCACCCTTCCTTCTTGCCCTCTGCATACTAGGTCTTTATGCCACTTCATGTAGTGTTATTTATCCACTAATACCTGAACTTCTCTTAGTATAATCCTTCTTTTTATGTCTTGATTATTTTAAAATTGACTAAAACCCACAGCATTTATCAAGATATACTCCTTTTGTCAGTCCTTCTAGAAGTTTGATTTTATTTTTTATTTTTTAAAAATGTATTTACTTATTTATATTTTCATCCATATGTGCATAAATATTTTTCTAAGTTATAAAATTTCCTCTAACCAGCCCTTGCCACTTCCCTCCCCTGAGCAGTGAACAGTCAGGTTAGCATTGTACATACATATTTTTTGATAAATATGTTTACATATTCATAGATGAGTCATTTTTGCTATGAGGAATATTAGGATCATACATGAGATAATTTTAATAACGTGTTCATCAGATTCTGAAGGGTTGCTTTTTGATTTTTTCTTCCTCTGGATGAAGATAACATTGTCCACAGCCAGTGTAATGCAGTTACCCTAGCTTTCTAAACTTCTGAGAGGAGCTGCTTCCATCAAGGTTGATCATCTCACAGAGAAATACAATTCTCAGAGTTGCTCCATTTATAAGCAAGATTACCTCATAGTCACTTCATATGCACAGCATCTATCCATGTACATTCCCCTCAACTGTCCCATTAGAAATACAATTCTCTGGAAATGAAGTGAATGTCCTTCATCTGGAGAATGGCTTAACAAACTGTGGTATATGTGTGTCATGGAACAATGCTGTTCTATTAGAAATCAGGAGGGATGGGAATTCAGGGAAGCCTGGAGGGATTTGCATGAACTGATGCTGAGCGAGATGAGCAGAACCAGAAAAACATGGTACCATCCTAACAGCAACCTAAGGGTGCTGATCAACTATTTTGGACTTTCTCATTTCATCAGTGCAACAATCAGGCACAATTTTGGGCTATCTGCGATGGAGAATAATATCTGCATCCAGAGAAAGAATTGTGGAGGTTTGAACAAAGAACAAAGACTATTACTTTCACTTTTGGGGGAAAAATCTGTTATCTTATTATGTAATTTTGCTATCTCTTACACTTTATGTTTCTTCCTCAAGATTATGATTTCTCTCTAGTCTCATTCAACTTAGATCAATGTATGCCATGGAAACAATGGAAAGACGAATAGACTACCTTTTGTGGGGAGGGGTGGGGGGAGGGAAGCAAGAATAGATGAAAAATTGTAAAACTCAGAAAAAAATCTTTTTAAAATAAAAAAGAAATACAATTCTCAAGAGTCATAAACATCATCAAATTATAATCAATTTATACCAAGCTCTCTTTCCAAGTACCTTCTATAGAAATGCAATCGTCATGAACCAAGTTATCATGTAAAGAAAAATCACTCAAGTTAAAATTTTGATGAAATCACAATTAATTTCTACTCACACCCATTATCTAAATATGTTCCTTTAAATTGTCCTAAGAGAAATACAATTCTTAAGAATTACTGAAGGTCCCCCCATCCCTTCAAACAATTAGTAGAATTTACTAATCAAAGGACATGAACTGAGACTGAAATAATAGACAACATGAAGATGACATGCCCAATGTGAAATTTTTTCTTCCTAAGAATCATATTGTAAGGAAGGACATTGAAAAATATAGAAGCAGATGATGACCAATAATATATATATATATATATATATATATATATATATACATATATATACATATATGTATATATATATATATATATATATATATATATATATATACATACATACACACAAAATATTAGGATGAGCAAAAATAGAAATGGGAGATATAGCCTAAATGTCATAAAATATTTCTGGAAGCAGAAAATATCACTTTTTTATCTTTACCTTTTCTGACCTTTCTCCATACAGTTCATCCACTAATCAACTTAATCTATCCTGATACTTTAGTATAAATGCTATGCTTCCTTGCCTCTGTACCTTTACTAATGATTTTTGCCATACAAAGAAATTCCAATCCCCTTTTGCCTGTTGATTTTTCTTCTTTTCATCTTGCTAAAAAGATAATTAAATTTCCACCTTCTTTAACTCTTTCAGTGCTCAAAGGGAACTTTTTTTCCTTTCATCACAGTGCTGAATATTTTGTACCAAATTTAGGCCAAAATATATATCTCACTAGGGATCAATTATAGCTGCAGTTTATGTCAGTTTCTTTCTAACTACCTATAAAAAAAATCTAAGGCAACTAAACAAATCACATGTCAGAAAACATAAACATGATCCCACACTGAATGAGTGAAAAAGGCTTTTCTTTTTCAGACATCATCTACAATTCACAAATGTGTAGAAAGTTACCATTTCTCCAAGGGTTTCAAAAAATACTGTGCTGTTATCTTTGTGTTCACATGCAAGACAAAAAAAATATAGTTCCCTGTCCATATATTTCCCTCAACAAATACTTCTGTTGTGTGTTTGCCCTAGGATCTAAGCCTCAGTTACTCTGAATATTTTTATTATGTTACAATAAATTATATCTTATATCACAATATATTATATACAATATAATACAATACACAGATTCAAGCATGGCTATTAATAGCAATATGAAGAAATCATATCATTTCCTATTAATGAAAGAGTTTTATAAAATCCCACTCCTACAATTTAACTAGCTAAGGCAAACACCATATTTGTATTTTTAATCTTTCTTTTTATCTTTATCATTTACTACAGTGACTTGGACATTTCTAGTAAAAAAAATGTTCATGAAATTGAAGTGTATTGTATGTCTCAGAGGAAGTTCAATACCAACCAAAACAATTTGATTTAATTTTTAGTGAAAAGGATGCCCCTGAAAATTTTGGAACACATTTCTAAGAGCAAGTACTACTATTTCCAGAAGTGTACTCTACCAGAAATACTACATAAATTTGTGTTTATAAAGTAATGTCATGTTTATTTTGTTAGATTTCATCCACAATTTTTCCCATTTAGTTTGATACATTCCAATAAAATTAATAACAGGCAATCCATTGTTTAATGAGTGGATTTCAATTGCAAATTAAAACTGCTGATTTGAACTGAGAAAGCTATTCTAAACCTAGCAATAGGTTTATTTTTTAAAAAATAAGATTTTGGGGAAATTAAAATGAGGGGACAGAAGATAACTTAAACAATTGTTTATATATTAAGGTGTCAATTGTTTGTTTAATTATCCTGAAATGGCAATTTTCTGCCCTCTAACTTCCCAAATTTCAAAAGGAATTTGTAAACAGTTTTTAAGTGTGTAATATGTTCATAAAATCTCAGTTTAATTCCTCATACATTGAAAATAATCTCAGAAAATCTTTGAGGATTCAAGACTGTCTCTATTATCATTTTTGCAACTTAAAAATTAATATTATAATAAATGAACTTCAGTTTAACTCTATCTTCCAAAATCTGATTCTATTTTTTGCCAAAAATAAAAATTCCTCTGTATTAAACTCTTACTAATAAATCACTTTTTGCAAAGAGTAAAGGATTAAAGAGTAACAAAAGTAGTAATTTATAAAGTATGAAATATCCAAATTTTATTAAATCTGTAGCATATATTAAATTACCAAATATTAAAGTTGGAAGATTTAGTGCATCATAGAATGTTGTCAGGTATAACAGGTCCTTTACCAGAACAAATTCCTCTTTCACAGATATTGTCAAATAAGGAGTTGGTCAAAGAATGTTAAAATAACTTATAAACCTGTCCAGTTTTGCAAAATAAATGAACTGGGGGCTGAGTTTTGGGGAGTAAAAGGGATCAGAAAGCTCAAACCATCACTGCCTCATTTGGACACACCAGTTCATACTCTGATCATGGTGCCCTAAGTTACTTCATGTGCTTAATTATTAACTTCTCCACCCAAGGAGGAGTTTAAGGTTCATTATAATAATATGTGATATATGTAACAACATGACCAGAGTAGAGGGACACATCAAGAGGGTAAATATAAGGGGAGGGATGAAAGAATTGTAATCTGGAAGAGCCTGGACTATTCCTGGCTCTGTTGAGAGGAATAAGATTAAACTAACTGTAGTTACTCAAATGTCAGTTAACTACCCTACCCACTTATTGCTCTCAAGAATCATAATAAATTCATTTCATTCAAATTTCATTTTATTGAGAGGAGAGAAGGATTCTATTGGGTATGTAAGTAGAGAAGTAATAAGTTAGAGCGATACACTTGGGCTAACCTCCAAACCCTGTTAGAGAATGACCGAACCTCATTTTTCACAAATTCTAAAGATAAAAGTAAAGATTGATAGACTTAGGAAGAGCACTATAACAATGAACATGAAGGGGGGATCCAAGATGGTGGCAGGAGAAGATCCTCTCTTAGGTGCTCTCTCAAAAATATTCCAAAAACCATAAAATAAGGACTCTAACTAATTGTTCAAGGGACAAATACCACAGAAAGTTCCAGTGAGGCAATTCTCCAGCCCAAAGTAACCTGGAAAATAGTGGAAAAACTAAGTTCCACCGGGTTAGAGCGGCAACCCCACTAGAGCAAGGTAACTTCAGTCTCCTGGGTACAGCCCCAAGGTGCCTGGGCGCACCGGCTTCAGGCAGCAGAAACAGTTTTCTGACCTGCACCCCAGGGAGCACCAAGAAAAACTTGAAAGACTGGCAGGGAGACCTCCGCCAGAGCAAGCACAAAGTCCAGGCCCTCAGCGCAGCTGTGGCACTATGTGAAACCAAGGTCCTCAGCTTGGACAACACTCAGCAGGGTCACAGCAACCCAGATCCAGGATATGGAAGCAAGCTGGTGGAATCATCCAGCTGGAGCCTCCAGGCAGCTACCACTTAGTGATCAGCCCACCAAAGGTAAGAGAGCAGAAGGAAAATTCTGAGGTATGTCCTCTGTCCCTGGAACAGGACTGTGGGGCTCTGACCACATTCAGAACTTGATCGCAATCCAGCCCCCCCCCATAGAGCAGGGACCCCACCCCGACCCCAGACCCATGGCAGAGGGGTATGCTTGTGATCATTCATAGACAGAAGAGCAATCAGAGCCTCACACACTGAGGTCCTTGTGGGGGTGTCCCAATAAAACTCAAAAGCACAGGAAGCACCCCAAAACCAGGCACAGCCTGGGGAAATGAGTAAAAAGGGAAAAAAAGGAACTGGACAATTGACAATTACTTTGCCTATGATCCCAAGGAGGATCAAAATACTCAATCTGAAGATGACAAAGTCCAATCTTCTGCATCTAAAGACTCCTGGAAATATAGAAGATGGGCTTAGGATATGGCAGACCTCAAAAAAGATTTTGAAAATCAAATAAGGGAGATAGAAGAAAAATTGGGAAAAGAAATGAGAGAGATGCAGGGAAAATATGAAAATGAAGTCTGCAGTTAAATCAAGGAGATCCAAAAACATGCTAAAGAAAATAACATGTTAAAAACCAACTTAGGACAAATGGATAAAACAGCTCAAAAAGTTATTGAGGAGAAGAATGTTTAAAAAGCAAAACTGGCCAGATTGAAGGGGAGACAAGAAACTCTTTGAGGAAAATACATTCTTCAGATGTAGAATGAAGTTAAAGGAAGCTGATGACTTTGTGAGAAATCAAGACACAATAGTTCAACACCAAAAGAATGTAAAATTAGAAGAAAACGTGAAATATCTAATTGAAAAAACAACTGATCTAGAAAACAGATTCAGGAAAGAAAATTTAAAATTTATTGGGATACCTGAAAGTCTTGGTCAGGAAAAGAGCCTTGACCTCATTTTTAAAGAACTCCTACAGGAAAATTGCCCTGATATCCTAGAAGCAGAGGGTAAAATACAAATCCAGAGAATCCACCAATCTCCCCCAGAAAGCGATCCAAAAAAACAACCCCCAGGAATATTAGAGCTAAGTTCTAGAATGCCCAAGTCAAGAAAAAATATTACAAGCAGCCAGAAGGACACAATTCAAATATTGTGGAGCTGCAGTCACTATCATACAGGACTTAGCAGCAACTACAGTAAAAGGCTTGTAGGGTTTGGAATATAATATTCCAGAAGGCAAAAGAACATGGAATGCAACCAAGAATCAACTACCTAGAAAATCTGAACAGTCTCCTCCAAGGGAAAAGATGGACTTTCAATGAAACAGGGGAATTTCAAATGTTAAACAGAAAGTTTTACCTTCAAGTACAGGACTCAGGTGAAGCATAAAGGGTGGAAGAGAAGGGTAAATTATGAGGGACTTAATGATGATGAACTGCAAATATTCCTGAATGTAAAAATGATAATACTCATTATGAATCTCCTAATTTAATACAGCAGGTAGATGGAGCTATATAGATGAATCACAGGAGAGAGCTGAATTTGAAGATATAATATAATGTGTAAATGGTGTCAATGGCTAAAAGGGAAATGTACTGAAAGTAAGAGAAAGGAGAGGTGGAATAGACTTAGATACTTCTTATGAAAGATTTATTTTGCAATGGTATGGAAGGGGGGGATGGCTAGGGAGAATGAGGGAACCTTCACTCTCATCATAAATGGCTCAGAGAGGAAACAGCATACATGTACACAATCAGTAGGGTACAGATATCTTGATAAAAAAGAAGGGGGATGGTGGAAAGGGGGCAATAAAGGTGATAGATGAGAGGGTAGATCATAGGAGAGAATAGTCAGATATAACCCATTTTCTTTTTTAATTATTGCAAGGTTCTGGGATTGGGTGGCCTGTCCATGAACATGGAGCCAGGTGGTTGCTGGGTCTCTGTTGTGGTATGTGGACTTAGGACCTCGTCGTCCCAGGGCCAGTGCTCTGTCCCCTGTGCCATTCAGCTACCCTACAGCACATTTCTGAAGAGGGATAGAGATAAAGGAAAGAGAAAATATAATAAATAGCAGTGAGGAGTAATGGATTGAGGCAGTTATAATCTGCCACAACCATTGTGGGAAAATATGGAAGCTACTTCTGTGATGGACTTATGAAAAAGAATGTAATCCACCCGAGACAGAGCTGATGGTATCAGAACACAGATTGAAACACATTTTTTTCTCTTTCTTTTACTTTATTCTCCATGAGGTTTTATATTTTTGTGGAGGAGGGGGTATTTTCTTTACTCTTAAACAAGAATATTTTAGTAATGTGTAAATAAAAAAATGAACATGGAAGATAATAACTTAGAATTTATAAAATAACAAGTATTCTTAGAAGGTAAAATATTAAGTTTGGTAGCACCTTAGAAACTTTCTACCTTAAACCCATCCTTTTAGAGATAGACAAACCTTAAAATTTGAAGAAAATCAAAATAATATGGTGTACAACTCAGATTAGAATTTAATTTTTTGAAATTCTGTTCATTTCTATTACATTACATAAAATAACTACAGATAGTTTATGAAAGGTAGAGTCAAATGAATTTATTAAAGATAGTACAATATAGTTACTGTCCTATTCTACTTATATTTCTGAATACCTAAAATACATGGATTTAAATATTTATGAAAAGACAACTGTTTGTGTTGAATCATCATTAATGAGTCATTTTTGTCTTTCTATGATTTAAATATTTCCCATCATTCCCTTCTTCAAGATTGATCAATTTATTTAAAAATCAACATATTCAAGCAATTACCCTAAGAAAAACTTCATAGTAAGGAAATGACAGTGGAAAAAAATGTAAAAATCAAAAAATAATTTCCTTCATTTAAAAATGACACTGACTGAAATCCACTGGGGCATTTTTAACACATTTGTCTCATGATTTGAAAGTGTTTAAATTATTTGCAGTATGCAAAGTGACAGATAAAGAAAACTAGTAATTAATATACTAAACTTACAATATTCACTGAATGATAATTGTAGAAAATACACAGAATCATAAGAGTTTCAATCACAGAGGTCATATCAGAATGCAACTATCATTGGTATTTAAATGAATTATAAATGGAGCATTCTAAATTCCCCAGACAGGTGAGCTATATTGATGGAGGGAATTATGGGCACAGAGAAATTTTGTAATCATTTCCTGCTCTGTTAAAATGTTTAAATCCTGTAATTTTATAAATGTTGGGAAATGATCTTTGTAATCTTCTCTGTACTACTAAAATGTTTTCCCTTTAACCTTATTTTGACTTTATTTTAAGCATGTGTCTACGTGTGAATCAAGCTAGATAATAGATTAAGCAAGTTGCATAATACTTCACCTTCCTCCTAAAACCACTTCTACAGCAATCTCTCCAATGTAAGGTCTGGATCACTCTGAAAGAAATGGGGGCCCCTCCCACAGACCCTGAGGTGTATTTAGGGAGAGGTTGAAATGTTGATTTTGTGAACTTTCTTTTTTTTTTTTTTTGGCTTGTTTGTTTCCTGCAAGGCAATGGGGTTAAGTAACTTGCCCAAGGTTACACAGCTAGGTAATTGTTAAGTGTCTGAGCATAGATTTGAACTCAGGTCCTCCTGACTCCAGAGCTGGTGTTCTGAGTAACCTAGTCACCCATTGTGAATTTTCTAATAATTAGTGCCATACAAAAATTGAATGAGTTCTTTTAGAAAGTAATTATTTAGAAATCCTACAATAGACAATGAATGGCTATTAACTATAGAGGATTTCTTTTGTGGTGATTTTTTTTTAGAATATAAGAGAATACATACTGAGAAATAATATATAGCAAGAAACAAAGAATAAAACTTATCTCTTTCCCAAATGATGGGTGCCTCCTCTCCTCCACTCCCCTTTGTCTACCCACTCAGAATCTGAGGGTAATGGACTCAAATTTAAAGTGGTAATTATCAAACATACTCCTAAATTTATTCTTTGGTTTGGCAAAGCTGTTAGATAAATAACTTACTTGAAAGATATAACAGTTACCTTATTATCTCTAGTTAATTCTGAGCAGGGTGGAGAAATTTACTCCTCAAGACTGATTCTCACTGAACTCAGTTGTTCTCATTATTAAAAGACCAGCCTATAAATTCCAGGTGCTGGTTTTCTGATTGTTTTTTCTGATTTTCCAGAGCTCTCAAGGTCATATGCTGATTCTTTTTATCTTCAGTTTATCCACAGAAAATCAAGAAATAAGAAACACTTCAGAGCCCAAAACAAAACAAAACATGATGCTTTTATGGTCAAAGGTTGCCTCATTAGGCTACTATTGCTGCTATCAAACCCCATCCCACACCCATTATATTTCTTCTTCCTTCTTACTCTAAAGCAGGTGTGTCCAACCTGCAGCAGGCCCTCTTCACTTTTGTAGTTGTGCTTACTGGTAGTGAGAGATGCATTGCATTCATGAATGAGTCCTGAACTCTGTATCAGACCCTTGAGGGATTTTTGTTGGGCAATGTGGACAAGAAGAAATAAAAGAGTGAAAAATTAATTTTCTGAATCTTATATTTCTGATCAAAAACTGATTTCTAATGAAGATTTATAAATCTGAATGTTACCCCCTGCCCTTTTCAAGTCTGTGTCTTTCCAGAGACAGCTGAAGACTGGTTGGTGCCCCCCTATTTGTATCTAGATATTTATTTTCCCAGGTGTGTAAAAAATTAAAGACCAGCCTGAGAAAACAGGACACTGGTCTGCTTATCTCTATAACAGAATTAAATAAATTCTTATACTTTTGTATAAGATTTTTATATCTTATGTTTTATGTGTTTATAACAAACCTTATAATAATATCGAGTCAATGCTGCTACTGTTTCCATTTTTGTTTTGACATAGGATAGATAGACCTTATGGATTGATAAGAGGATCAGAATGTAATCAACGATACTTTTATGAACTAATGTATAACATGTTTTATCTGCCAAAAGTTTGTTTTTTTTCTATATTCTTTTCTCATTTGGGTGGATGTCAACATCTTTAATGTCTTCCATTTATAGATTTCTGGGTAAACTTTATAGAATAAAATTTCATCTTATAACCTAACTCATTTTAGCCTAAAATAATTAAAATTGGAGAAAGAGAGAGAGAGACAGAGAGAGAGAGAGAGAGAGAGAGAGAGAAGAAGAAGAAGAAGAAGAAGAAGAAGAAGAAGAAGAAGAAGAAGAAGAAGAAGAAAAAAGAAGAAGAATTAAAAGAAGAAGAAGAAAGCTGGTCTGTTGACATGCCATCAGTTCTTTTGTGGAAAGCAAGTAGTATTTTTCATCATGAACACTTTGTATTGTCTTGGATCATTGTATTATTGATAATAGCTAAGTTATTCACAGTAAACCATCATACAATATTGCTGTTAATGTGTATAATGCTTTTTTTAAGTCCGCTAACTTCACTCAAGTATTTCCAGAATATTTCTGAAATCATTCTCATCATTTCTTTTTTTTGCAATTAAAAGTGTTTTTTTTATTTATATTCAATATTGTTCATTACTTTACATTGAGATGAAATTAAAAAAAATGCTTTTGTTCATTTTGGGTGAACAATAAATAATTCACTGATAGTATTAACATTCAGATATATAATTTAGTTTACTACTTTACAAGTACTTTAAGTGCCAGGCACCTGAAAAAACATTACCCAACAGGTATGCAACCTCCTTCTTTCAATGTTTCTATCAGAATGAAGCACAATAATATGTTATTTATACTGTGACAGACCATACGACACAAGGGACAAGAAGTAAATGCAAATATAACACATGAAATAACAAATTTATTTAATTATATTATGAAAAGATAAATCAAGAAGTCTTTTCTAAGTGGAAAACTACCTCCCCTACTCCATATTTAGTGTTATTGTCTTTTTAAAACTTAAAAATATAGAGTTGAAATAAAAGGCAGAAAATATAGGTTAGAAATGAAGTTTTATTCTCTAGGGTTTACCAGAAATCTATAGTGGAGACAATCTGTCCAAGAGGGCCCCTCAGAGAGGAATATTTATCAAAAAATAAAGGATGTGGGAAATCATTAATATCCTTAGAACCCTGTCTATGAAGGATGCACAATATTAAATTGCCCAATTGCTTGTCAAAGACTATCATCTTTATACAAAACTATCTGATGACTTGTTTTCTCTTCCTGAACTTAAAGTATCATGAGGGCAGGACAAATTTTCAGTCTTCCTATTCAATGATCTTCCTGAGTTTGTAATTAACCTAGGGGGAAATATTCACAGGTCTTAACTTACCTATTGGCAAAGGTAACTGTAAAGTAAAGACTAAATACCACCTAAAATGAAATTATTCTTTTTTACCAGGAACATAATTTGAGAAACTTATTATACTTTGACATTTTCCTATTTTGATCAAAGATGATGTCTTCACATCAGTTGTAGATCCCCAAGGTGATGAAAAATGAAGGATATCTTGGAGGGAAAGAGACACCATCTTTTGGTGACCTAGATTTGCTAAAAGAATGAGCCAGCAACAAACATAATATCTGTCTATGGTGAGGAACGAGAAAAAGGATGGATGATGCATTTACAGAATCAAAGAAGCAAGTTACGGTGCGGGGCAGTTCTCTATGATTAAATAACCCATACAATTAAGATACACAAGAAATGGAAAATTCTTTTCCATTTTTTCTTCTTCTGGAGACATCTGATGTAATTCTAAATCTTCTTGTTCTGTCAAAGACCTGGTATTTCCAAGTTCATTCACATTACTTGTAGATATCTTCCTTTCTGGTAATCGAAATATCTCAACATAGATTTTATCAGATTCAAAACTTATAATTTTGGAAACTCTTAGATCATGAAAATTGCAATTTGATTTGCCAATTGTCACACAGAGAGGTTAGTTACAAATTACAACTTACAACCAGTTTTAAAAACTCTATACTTGGGCGTTATTCATTTATTTCTCCCATTTGAAAGATGCTGTTCCACTAACAAAAATAACTTCCATAATAATAAATTTTTAAATCAACTTGAGTTTATAGCATTCATATTTGATAATCACTTTTACAACAGCATGCATCTAGTAGGTGATTTTATAAAAACTGTTTTAACCTTTTGTCCATGTTTAAAAAGAATAAAAAAAATCTTAGCTGAAAATACATTCCAATTTAAAAAAATAACAAGAAAAAGAAATAAAAATGTTTAAAAATAGACCACAGGTCATCCTTCTTTGGATAAACTTAACTAACATTACTTAAAACAACTTGGGATAGCTATGATTGAGAATCATATACTAATGTCACAAAAGCTTTATCATATTTTAGCCTATTTGGCTATTAGAATTAAACAATAAGCAAAAATGACCCAAATTTATAATTTTTGTATTAATCCCCTGACTTGATTATAGGCATTTATCATGAGGACCAAAAACATAAAAAAAGGAAAATTCTCTCTTTTTTTAAATTTAGATCTTAATTTATAGGTAAGACTATGTAGATGACTAAATGCCTCAAGCCAGATTTTAAATCTGCCAGATAAGAAACTTCCAATTGTCATGTCTGGGAAACCAAATTAGAATCCGACCTCAAAACTTATTGAAAAGTGATTCTCTAGCTTATCCCAATGATCCTGTAACCTACAGTATATCCAAGCTCCTTGGATTTCCAGCCTCATAAGACATTAGTCCAACATAAATCTCTTTGATACCTGGATTCAGGCTTAGATAGAAGAACAATTTTTCAGTCCCATGAAGTCTCTAATGGTGAATTCACCATTTCTGTTACAGTACCTTTGTGAAACAATTAATAAAGTAACTACATAACTTAGTTAAGAATTTCACAATTTTCATATTAGCACAAAGAACTATAATTCAATTTCTATTGGTTAACCCATTCATGTATTTTTTAGGTTTTCACAAGGCAATGGGGTTAAGTGGCTTGCTGAAGGCCACACAGCTAGATAATTATTAAGTGTCTGAGACCTGATTTGAACTCGGTACTCCTGACTTCAGGGCTCATGCTCTATCCACTATGCCACCTAGCCACCCCACATTCATTTTTTTAAAATCAAAATCAAGTGGCTTAAATTTTGTTAGATGCCCTTCCAGATTTTCTTCCAGAAAACTGTCTCGGGGCAGCTAGGTGGTGTAGTGGATAGAGTACCAACCCTGGAGTCAGGAGTATCTGAATTCAAATCTAGCCTCAGACACTTAATAATTGCCTACCTGTGTGACTTTGGGAAATTCACTTAACCCCATTGCCTTAAATATAATTTTAAAAAATTTAAAAAATTGTCTCAAAAATATTGGATTTCCTAAAAACAAATGGAAAGGATTGAGGTAATGAAAAGCAGTTAACATTCAGCAAGTGTACAGTATATAGTTAGGTGAAATTAACTGTGACCCAAGGGAATGTTTCCCCTACTTTCCTTTTACAAATCACATAATTTGTCTTAAAACTCCCTTAAAACTTAATAAATTTAAAAATATAGTAATGATATTAAATTTCAGTTACAATAAAACTAAAATAAATTACAAGTTTCCTAATATAGAAGTATAGGTGATAGAAAGAATAGTGGATATTTCTTCAAATCTAGCAAGTATATATGTGTGTATGTGTATATGTATATATGTATATTTATGTAGGCAAATATACATATATACATGTATATTTATGTGCATTTATGTGAATATATATATATATATAATATATATATATATATATTTATATATCTCCACATGACAGGATGCTCTGATTGTTGGGATTTGTCATAAAAACCTCAAACAGTTATATCCCTAAGCATTTTATCTCATATGCAAACATTAATCACAACTTAGGATGAGATACAGTTATTATGTTAGGTATAATAAACAAAATATATGAGATTTAATTCACTTAAATTTATTAAATTTATTATTTATGTTGTCAAAAATAAACTTTAAAATTCCCAAATGTTTATTTTATGAAAATGTCCTTACTGATAATCCTAGATGTTACAATTATTTATCAATATTTATTTTTGTTGTTTTTGTTTTTATTTTTGCAAGGCAATGGGGGGTTAAATAACTTGCTCAAAGTTACAGAACTAGGTATTTATTAAGTGTCTGAGGCTGCATTTGAACTCAGGTCCTCCTGCCTCCAGTACCAGTGTTCTATCCACTGCACTACCGAGCTGACCTAAAATTTCTTAATATTAGAACATTTTAGAATGTTTGTCCTTCATTTTCAAAGAAAACCATGACATCACAGAGGTGATGCAATGACAAGCATGTGAATTGGATTTGAGTGACAGGTATGTGGTACTAAGTCACTAGTCTCACTTTTTCCTCCAGAACCATCTATTGTCCAATGGCTAGATATGATTCAGGACAACTGGAGATGGCCCTGGATGTGAGGCAGTCAGGGTTAAGTGACCTGTCCAAGATCACACAGCTCGTAAGTGGCAAATGTCTGAGCCCATATTTGAACTCCCAGACTCCTGAATCCAAAGCCAGTTCTCTACACTGCACCAAAAATATTTAAAGCTATGATCAAAATTATTCATTAATAAATTTTAAATTGTCTTGATTTAATTTAATAATGTTTTAGATTATTTAGCCAGAAAATCAACATATATTTGCACATGTATATATATATATATATTATGTATATATATATATATATACATATATACATACATATACACAGTTATTTCTGCAGTTATCTAAGGAAAAGAGATTGGATGACTTAATAAATTTATTAATTTAGATTGTCCTTTCCCTTTAGTACGAAAATTTGTTATAAATCAAAGTAAATCTGGACTTATAAGCAACCTAATTTTCGATATTTCCCTCCTTTTATTGTATGCACATAATGAACTATTTAGTATGCAATTTTCCTTGCCCGCTAGCTTCCCACAGATGCTTTATTTCAAACTTTTTCTGCTAGGTTAAACCTGATTTGTTAACTGATTTCTAAAGGGAAAGATTATGTGCATTTTCTCACGTTTCTTTAAAGTACTCTAGCATAGAACTAGGCTTTGAAAACTTGAAAATGATATCCTAAATTAGATGATAACCTGCTATTGCTTAGTAATTTAAATCATTTTTGACTAATTAAATCCAAAATCCAAACAAAGAAAAATAATAATTCATATTTTAGATTTTGTTTCATTTAGACTGAGGTTTGAAATGAACTAACTTGCCATTTTGCAAATGTCAATTAGAAATGTCAATTAACAATTTACGTTCTAATTTATAACTATATCTATATCTATGTCTGGATACATTTAAAATTATAGATGAGTCCCCCAAACCAACACTGTGTTCACATTTATGATGCTGTTTCAGTCTATCCCAAACATGAAGAAATTCTAAACCATTTCAAATCTGGGTTCCCCACTTGCAGAATGATTTTATAACTTATCTTATGATTTAAAGTCCTGATACATCCATATATGTACACATATACACATGCACACATATATATTGTTTCCTTAAAGTCAAATTACAATACATTCAGATACAGTCAAATTCTGACAATCTGTTCACATTCATTTGTAAGTCATTTCCTATCTTATATGGTAAGGACCAAGACATTTTCTAAGATTTAAATACATTTTTTAAAATATTTTTTTGAGTTTTGAGTTTTGCAATTTTTATCCCAATCTTACTTCCCTCCCGCCACCCCCTGACAGAAAGCAATCTGTCACTCTTTATTTTGCTTCCATGTTGTACATTAATCCAAATTGAGTGTGATGAGAGAGAGAAATCACATCCTTAAGGAAGAAACAAAAAGTATAAGAGATAACATTATCAGGGAGTAAGATATGTGGGTTTTTTCCCCTAAATTAAAGGGAATAGTCTTTGAAATTTGTTCAAACTCCATGGCTCTTTATCTGGATACAGATGGTATTCTCCATTGCAGACAGGCCAAAATTGTCCCTGGTTTTTGCACTGATGGAATGAGCAAGTCCATCAAGCTTAAACATCACCCCCATGTTTCTGACAGGGTAAACAGTGTTTTTCTGGTTCTGCTCATCTCACTCAACATCAGTTCATGCAAATCCCTCCAGGCTTCAATAAATTCCCATCCTTCCTGGTTTCTAATAGAACAATAGTGTTGCATGACATACATATACCACAGTTCGCTAAGCCATTCCCCAAATGAAGGACATTTATTTGATTTCTAATTCTTTGTCACCACAAACAGGCATATTTTTGAATATTTTTGTACAAGCAATATTTTTACCCTTTTTTTCATCATCTCTTCAGGGTATAGACCCAGTAGTGGTATTGCTGGATCAAAGGGTATGCTCATTTTTGTTGCCCTTTGGGCATAGTTCCAAAATTTCTCTCCAGAAAGGTTGGATGAGTTCACAGCTGCACCAACAGTGTAATAGTGTCCCAGATTTCCCACAACCCTTCCAACAAGGATCATTATCCTTTCTGGTCATATTGGCCAGTCTGAGAGGGGTGAGGTGGTACTTTAGAGAAGCTTTGATTTGCATTTCTCTAATAATTAATTATTGAGAGGAATTTTTCATATGACTATAGATTGATTTGATCTCATCTGTAAATTGCTTTTGCATATCCTTCGACCATTTGTCAATTGGGGAATGTCTTTCTTTAAAAATTCTGACTCAGTTCTCTGTATATTTCAGAAATGAGTCCTTTGTCAGAATCATTAGTTGTACAGATTCCCAATTTACTACATTTCTTTTGAGCTTGGTTACAGTGGTTTTATCTGTGCAAAAGCTTTTTAATTTAATGTAATTGAAATAATCTAGTTTGTTTTTGGTGATGTTCTCCATCTCTTCCTTAGTCATACACTGCTCCCCTTTCCATAGATCTGACAGGTAAACTAGTCCTTGATCTTCTAATTTGCTTATAGTATTGTTTTTTATGTCTAAGTACTGTAACCATTTGGATCTTATCTAGGTAAGGAGTATGAGGTGTTGGTGTAATCTAAGTTTCTTCCATACTAACTTTCAATTTCCCAGCAGTTTTTATAAAAGAGAGAGTTTTTATCCCAATTGCTGGACTCTTTGGGTATATCGAACAGCAAATTACTATAATCGTCTCCTGCTTTTGCACCTACTCTATTCCTCTGGTCCCCCACTCTATTTCTTAGCCAATAACAAATAGTTTTGATGACTGATGCTTTATAATATAATTTTAGATCAGGTAGGGCTAAGCCCCCTTCTTTTGCCCTTTTTTTCATTAAATTCCTGGAACTTCTTGACTTTTTATTTCTCTGTATGAATTTACTTACAATTATATATACCTCATTAAAGTAATGTTTTGGAATTTTGATTGGTAGGGCATTAAACACGTAGTTTAGTTTTGGTAGAATTGTGATTTTTATTATATTAGCTCTACCTAACCATGAGCAGTTGATATTTGCCCAGTTATTTAAATCTGATTTAATTTGTGTGAGAAGTGTTTTTTAATTGTTTTCAAAAAAGTTTCTGAGTCTGTCTTGGCAAATAGACTTCCAGGTATTTTATATTGTCTGAGGTGACTTTTAAGGGGATTTCTGTTTCTAGCTCTTCTTGCTGTATCTTGCTAGATATACATACATACATATATATATATATATATATATATATATATATATATATATATATATATATGTTGAGGATTTATGATGGTTTATTTTATATTCTGCAACTTTGCTAAAATTGCTAATTGTTTCCAGTAGTTTATTGGATGATTTCTTGGGATTCTCCAAGTAGACTATCATGTCATCTTCAAAGAGTGAGAGTTTTGTCTCTTCCTTCCCTATTCTAATTCCTGCAATTTCTTTTTCTTCTCTAATTGCTGAAGCTAATATTTCTAATACAATATTGAATAGTAATGATGATAATGGGCACCCGTGTTTCACCCCCTGATCTTGTTGAGAATGCCTCTAGCATTTCCCCATTGAATATAATTCTTGTTGATGGTTTCAGATAGATATTGCTAATTATTCTAAGTAACAGTCCATTTATTCCCACACTCTCTAGTGTATTTAGTAGGAATGGATGCTGTATTTTGTCAAAAGTTTTTTCAGAATCTATTGATATGATCACATAATTTCTGATAGGATTGTTGTTGATATAATTGAGTTTACTAATAGTTTTCCTAATATTGAACCAACCCTGCATTCCTGGAATAAATCCTACTTGATCATAATGTATTATCCTAGTGATAACTTGTAATCATTTTGCTAAGATTTTACTTAAGATTTTTGTATCTATATTCATTAGGGAGATAGGTCTATAATGTTCTTTCTCTGTTTTAACTCTTCATGGTTAAGTTTCAGGACTATATTGTTTTCATAGAAAGAGTTAGGCAGAATTCCATCTTTCCCTATTTTTCCGAAGAGTTTATATAGAATTGGAACCAATTGTTCCTTAAATGTTTGGTAGAATTCACTTGTGAATCCATCAGGCCCTGGAGATTTTTTCTTAGAGAGTTCAGTGATGGCTTGTTGAATTTCTTTTTCTGAGATAGGGATGTTTAGGTATAAAAGCTCCTCTACAGTTTACCTGGGCAACTTATATTTTTGTAAATATTCATCCATTTAACTTAGATTATCAAATTTATTGGCATAGAGTTGGGCAAAATATTTTTGAATTATTACTTTAATTTCCTTCTCATTGGTGGTGAGTTCACCTTTTTCATTTATGATACAAGCAATTTCGTTTTCTTCTTTCTATTTTTTAATCAAGTTGACCAGAGGTTTATCAATTTTATTGTTTTTTTTCATAAAACCAACTTTTGGTTTTATTTATTAATTCAATAGTTATTTTTGCTTTCAATTTATTAAATTCTCCTTTAATTTTTAGAATTTCTGATGTATTTAATTGGTGATTTTAAATTTGTTCTTTCTCTAATTTTTTTGGTTACATGTTTTGTTCATTGATTTCTTCTTTCTCTAATTTATTCATGTAAGCATTTAAAGATATAATATATCTCCTGAGAGACGCTTTGAGTGAATCCCATAGGTGTGTTGTTTCATTATTTTCATTATCTAGGATAAAATGGTTAATTCTCTCTATCATTTTTTTTAGGTCCACTCATTCTTTAAAATGAGGTTATTCAGTTTCCAATTGATTCTGGGTCTATTATCTCCTTGGCCCAATATTGCATATGACTTTTATTGCATTTTGATCTGAGAAAGATTTATTCACTATTTATGCCTTTCTGCAGTTGATCATTAGGCTTTTATGTCCTTGTACATGGTAAATTTTTGGATAAGTGCCATGTACTACAGAGAAAAAGGTATATTCACTTCTTTCCCCATTCAGTTTCCTCCATAACTCTATCATATCTGGTTTTTCTAACAATCTATTTACCTCCTTAACTTCTTTCTTGTTTATTTTATGATTCAATTTATCTAGATCTGAGAGTGGGAGGCTGAGGTCTCCAAGTAGTTGAGTTTTGCTGTCTATGTCTTCCTGTAGTTCTTTCAGCTTCTCCTCTAAGAATTTGGATGTCATCCCATTGGGCGCACGCGCGCGCGCGCGCACACACACACACACATATATTCAGTATTGAAATAATGTTATTGTCTATGGTACATTTTAGGAGGATAAAGTTTCCTTCCTTATCTATTTTAATGCTATCTATTTTGCCACTGCTTTGTCTGAGATAAGGATTGCTATCCCTGCTTTCTTCACTTTAGCTGAAGCAAAATATATTTTGCAGCATATTGTAGGATTCTGGTTTTTAATCCATTCTGCTAATTGCTTACAGTTTAAGGGGGAATTCATCCCATTCACATTCAAAGTTAAGATTGCTGATTCTTTATTGCCCTCCATACTATCTTCCCTCCATTTTTATTTTCCCCCTTCCCCCCTTTATCAATATTCCTCAGTATTTTGTTTCTGAATATCACCCCCTTCAGTGTGTTTGCCCTCCTATATCATCACACCTCCCCTTTCTTTTCTATTTCCCTTTTTCCCTTTTCCCTTCCCTTCCTTTTGCTAGTTCCCCTTTTTACCCCACTCCCCCTCCTTTTCTCCATTTCCCCCTCCCCTTTTCCCCTTTTATACTTGAAAGGTTAGATGTTTTTTAAGTTAACTAAGTATGTGTAAATTGACTTTAAACCCAGTGTGATGAGAAGAAGGTATAGGTTTTTCTCATCTCCTCCCTCTTCTCCTCTATTGCCAAAGTCATTTTGTACCTCTTAGTGTAATGAGATTTACCCCCATTCAATGCCCCCTCCTCCTGTCTCCTTCCTGTCCCCCTTTTTAAGGAGGTAGCATTTTTAAAATCATAATGAGTCATAGAAAATTCTGAGTACCCATTACTTCTAGCTAAGTACATTCTATCTAATAGAGTCAATCTTCTTGAGAGTTATTAGTCTTTCTCCCAAGTGGGGTTAAAGCCAGTTACATCCCATTGGATAGCAATCTCATGGATAGGTCATGAATGTCTATCACTTCTGTCCATCATTTCTCTCAGTTAGAGTTACCATTCTCAAGATTTATGAGAATCTTTTTTCCCCATGCTGGGATATAACCAGTTTCAACTTATTGGATAGCAGGGGTTTTTTTCTCTTTTACCACCCTCCTTTTTTTGTTTTTAACCTTTACATGTATCTCTTGAAATTCCTGTTTGATGTCCAAAATTTTCTATTTAGCTCTTGTGTTTTCATCAGGAATTTTTCAAATTCTTCTATTTCATTAAATTTCCATCTTTTTCCCTGGAAGAGAAGGCTCAGCTTTATGGAATAGTGAATTCTTTGCTGTATTCCAAGCTCCCTTGCTCTTCAAAATATCTCCTTCCAGGCCCTTTATCCCTTAATGTTGATGCAGCCAGGCCCTGCATAATCCTTACTGTGGCTCCTTGATATTTAAATTGTTTCTTTCTGCCTGCTTGCAGGATTTTCTCTTTTATCTGATAGTTCTGGAATTTGGCCACAATATTCATTGGTGTTTTCATTTTAGGATCTCTTTCTGGAGGAGAATGATGTATTCTTTCAGTAATTATTTTGCCCTCTGGTTCCATGATATCAGGGCAATTTTCCATCAGTAGATCCTGTAATATTAAGTCCAGGCTTTTTTTTCCCTCTTCAATGTTTTCAGGAAGTCCGACAATTCTCAGTTTGCCCCTCCTCAACTTATTCTCGAAGTCAGTGGTTTTGCTGATGAGGTATTTTACATTTTCTTCTATTTTTTTCTATTCTTTGATTTTGTTTAACAGGCTCTTGCTGTTTCATGAAGTCATTAGTTTCTGCAGACTCCAAACTTTTTTTAGGGAGGAGTTTTCTTCATTTACCTTTTGCAACTCCTTTTTCCATTGGCCAATTCTACTTTTCAAAGATGTTTCCATTTGACCAATTGAGGTATTGAGAGAATTATTTTCTTTTTGCATTTGTCCAATTGATGATCTGAGAGAATTATTCTCATTTTATAATTGTCCAATTGATGATATGAGAGATTTATTCTCATTTTGTATTTATCAAATTATCTTTTCTAAGAATTTGTTTTCTTATCGCAAGGTATTTATTGTCTCTCCCAAATATTCCAGTTGATTTTATTTCTTCAAGGAAGTCTTTCTGTGCTGAAAACCAGATTGTATTCACCTCTGAGTTAGGGTATTTCCCTTCCAAGAATTTTTCTATGAATCAACTTTTCCTCTGACCCTTCTTCATTTTCCTAAGACCTTGAATTGGGGAGGGGCTGGTTCACAGGGGTTTGGGATCACTAGAGGATTTACTCACTGAGTGCAATTTCTCTGGCTGGAAAGGAGGAGGTGCTGGTTGCTTTCTCTGGAGTGTCTGTGACCTTAATTGAGGCCTTCTCCCTTAGCTTGAAGGGATCAATTGAAGCTATTGAATCCTTTTTTCCTTCAATCAATGGTGGGTTTTAATCTGGGCTGAGGTAATCCCTTTCCCTATTGGCAACTGGGCTCATACACCTATGCCTGAAGCAGAAGTAGTCTGTGATTGTGTTTGTTCTGGGAACAGGCCTCAGCTGTAATGGAGGCATGGACTCAGAGTTCCTCAGACCCGAGGAGCCCTGGGATGTTTTCCACAGCTCTCCTTCACCAGAACTTTCCCCCCTGACCTGTTGGCAAACTCCAGAGGGTCAGAGCCAACACCAGTGCCTCTGCTCCCTGGTTGACTCAAGCCCCCACCAATTAGCTCCACTGCTGATCCAGCAGGTCTGTCTCTCCGGCCCTCAGACTCCCAGCTCCAATTCAGCTGCTAATCTGGCTGATCCGGAGCCAATCTACCCTCTGCTCCAAGACTCACCTGCCTGGATGGGCCCAAGGCTGCTGTGGGAGACAAGTCCTGAGGTAGATGTTCTTTCTACTGACTTTTCTTTCTGTGTTTTGTGGTTTGTATTTCTGTTAAAAGATTTATTTCATATGATATACAGGGAAAGATCAGTAGACTTTAGAACTGTTCCTGTCTTCTCTCTGCCATTTTGGCCAGAAGTCTAAATACATTTTTTTTAAATAGATAGAAGTCATATATAATTTGCTGCAAAAATTCCAAATGTGACTTTTCAAATATGTCTTTTAATTCAACATATTTTAAACTAATGTAAATAATTTCCTCCTTCAAATTGCAATTTCTGGATTAATCTGATGCATGACACCTTTATTGCAAATTCTGACAGAAGAGTTTTGGTTATCCCTCATTTTCCAGATGGAAAATCATAAGAGAAAAAATTACAAGAGGCTAGAAGGAATTTCTGTGGTAGGGGAGGGAAAATAAAAAGCAGGACATATTTGACCAATCAGGATCACAAACCCACAAGAAGCATAATACAACCAATAAAGGGACAGAAAAATCCAATTAAAAAGACAAAATAATATAGTCACAATTTTTTTTTAGGTTTTTGCAAGGCAAATGGGGTTAAGTGGCTTGCCCAAGGCCACACAGCTAGGTAATTATTAAGTGTCTGAGACCAGATTTGAACCCAGGTTCCCCTGACTCTAGAGCCAGTGCTTTATCCACTGTGCCACCTAGCTGCCCCTGCTAGAAACAAATTTTTAAGAGAGAAAAGAGAATTTTTTTTAAATCTCACAATTCACCAGCCACTAATATCACTGAGAAAAAAAGACAAGATTCCTGATGGTCTTCCTAGGGCTCTCCACTCCTTAAACTGATGTGAGTTAAATACATTGCTTGCCCTATGTGAAGGGAGAGGGGAGGTTAGTGAATGAAGTTCACATCTCTAAGACCTTATTCTAACTTTTAGTACCATTTAATAACAGAAATGCCTGTATTAAGAATATCAATAAATAAACACAGGTACATGAAAAGATATCTACACAAACAAAAGCAGGGTTTATACAAACAAAGTCTCACATATCAGGGTACCAAAACAACAGTATATACCACTGTCTGGTGCCAAAAAAAAAGGAGGTACCTAGAGATCTAAACTAGAAGAGGTTCTCACCAGAGGTAAGAATTTTAGTAAACAATGGTATATTCCAGAGATTATTTCAACTTCAACCAAAACAAAAGTTTGAAAATAGAGCAACTGAGCTGAAAAAATGGTAGACTCATCTCATTGCTAGATCAGTTTTGACTAGACTCAAGATATGTCCTAATTTTGGGGGGGTCCCCTTATACAATATTGTTAAGGTCTACCTCCTTTCCATATCAAAATTGGCTAATCTACTGTCAAAGTGCCAAAACTGTTAACCTTAAAAATGTAGCTTAAAATAGAATGATAGATAATATAGGTTAGACATGAAGTTTTATACTCTAGGATATACCAGAAACCTATAATGGAGGCCATCTGTCTAAAATGACTCATAAATCTAAAGGTTGAGGCCATCTGTCCAAGATAACACCTCAAACCTTGAAAGAGGGGAATATTTATCCAAAAAGAAAAGATGGCAGAAATCATTAATCTCCTTGGAGGGTTTCTATGAAGGTTGCACAATATTAAATTGTTCAATACTATCTGATGACTTGTTATCTGTTCCTGGGCTTTAAAGCATTATGAGGAAAGAAAAAGTTTTCAGGCTTCCTAATCACTGTAAAATTTGTAGTTTGCAATTAACATGAGGGTAATATCTAGGAATCTTGACTTTTTACGTAGTGGCAAAGATGACTGTAAAGTGAAGGCTGAATACTGCCTAAAAAGAAATTAGTCTTTTTACAAATAATATAGTTTGAGAAATTTGTACTTTGACACCTAATGACTAGATATTTGTTATGTGCTAGAGTAATATTATAGGAGATACATATTTTCCTCAAATAATATTGCATTCTTATACTATTGCATTTTGAAAACACAATATGTCACTCTTGGTTACCTAGATTCAATGGAATAGTTAAATATTCCCCTAAAAGTTCATATCATATTTTATTGGATTCTTTTTTAAAATTTTTTCATCCATATGCACATATACATTTTTAAGTTATGAAATTTCCGTGCAATTTCCTTTCCCATGCACCTCCCCTCATTCTTAACCAGATAGTTTACCATTGTAAATATATATTTTGGTAGACATATTTACAGAGTAATTATTTTTAGTATGAGGAATTAGTATTAAGGAAAAGAGATACATAAGAAATATTTTTATGAAGTGTTTATCAGATTCTGTAGGGTTGTTGGTTTTTTTTTTTGTTTTGTTCTATTTTGTTTTTCATTCTTTGGAATGGGAGATAACATTATCCATAGCTGATCTAACATTTGTCCAAGCTCTCTGACCTGATGAGTGGAGTCGCATCCATCATGGTTAATCATCTTGAATGTTGCTGTTAATGTGTACATTGTTCTGTTGGTTCTGCTCCCTTAGCTCAGCATCAGATCCGGTAAATTTTTCCAGGCTATTCTAGAGTCCTACTATTTGTGTTTTCTTATAGAACAATAATATTCCACAGTATTCATATACCATAACTTGTTTAGTCATTTCCCAGTTGATCAACATCCCCTCAATTTTCTTTTTATTTTAAGAAAGTTTTTATTTGGGGCAGCTACATAGCACAGTTGATAGAGCACAGATCCTTGAGTCAGGAGTACCTGAATGCAAATCTGGCCTCAGACACTTAATAATTACCTAGCTGTTTGGCTTTGGGCAAGCCACTTAGCTTGCCCAAAAAAAAACCCTAAAAAAATTTAAAAAAGAAATATTTTATTTATTTTAAATTATACAATCTTTACCCTAATTTTGCTTCCCTCCCCACCCCAACAGAAGGCAGTCTGTTAGTCTTTACAATGTTTTCATGGTATGAATTGATCTCAGTTGAATGTGATGAGACAGAAATCATATCCTAAAGGAAGAAACAAAGTATAAGAGATAGAAAAATTACATAATAAGGTAACATTTTTTTTAATTGAAGGTAATAATCTTTCATCTTTGTTCAAATTTCACAGTTTTTTCTCTGGGTACAGATAGTATTCTCCATCACAGATAACCCCAAAATGTGCCTTATTGTTGCACTGATGAAATGAGCAAGTCCATTAAGGTTGATCCTCACCCCCCATGTTGCTGGTAGGGTGTAAAATGTTCTGGTTGTGCTCATCTCCTTCAGCATCAGTTCATGTAAAACTTTCCAAGCTTCCTGAATTCCCATGCATCATGGTTTCTAAGAGAATAGTGCTCCATCACACACAAATAACCACAATTTGTTAAGCCATTCCCCAATTGAAGGACATTCATTTAATTTCCAGTTGTTTACCACCACAAACAGGGCTGTTATGAATATTTTTGTACAAGTGCTATTTTAACCCTTTTTCATAATCTCTTCAGGCTACAGACCCAGGAGTGGTATTGTTGGATAAAGGTGTATGCACCTTTTGGTTACCCTTTATGCATAATTCCAAATTGCTCTCCAGAAAGGTTGGATGAATTCACAGCTCCACCAACTGATGTATGTGTCCCAGATTTCCCACATCCCTTCCAACATTGATCATTGTCCTTTCTGGTCATACAAGTCAGTCTGAGAGGTGTGAAGAAGTACCTCAAAAATGCGTTAATTTGTATTTCTTTAATAATTGGTGATTAAGAGCAATTTTTCATTTGACTATGGATTATTTTGCTTTCTTCATCTGTAAACTGCTTTTGCATATCCATTGACCATTTGTCAATTGGGGAATGGCTTGACTTGTTTTGACTAAGTTCTCTTTATATTTTAGAAATGAGTCCTTTTTCAGAAATACTTGGTGAAAAAATTATTTCCCAATATATATTTCTTTTAATCTTGGCTACAGAGGTTTTGTCTGTGCAAAAGCTTTTTTAATTTAATGTAATCAAAATTGTTTAGTTTATTTTTAATAATGTTGGCCATCATTTCCTTGGTCATAAACTGCTTCCTTTTCCATAGATCTGACAAACTACTCATTGATCTTTCAGTTTACTTATAATATTTTTTTTTATGTCTAGATCTTGTATCCATTTTGGTTATAGGGTGTAAGGGGTTAGTCTAATCCAAGTTTCTGCCTGATTTCCAATTTTCCCAACTGTTTTTATCGAAGAAAGTTTTTTATCCAAATAGCTGGACTCTTTGGGTTTATCTTTTCTTTTCTTTTTTTTTTTTTAGGTTTTTGCAAGTCAAGCGGGGTTAAGTGGCTTGCGCAAGACCACACAGCTAGGTAATTATTAAATGTCTGAGACCGGATTTGAACCCAGGGACTCCTGACTTCAGGGCCGGTGCTTTATCCACTGTGCCACCTAGCTGTCCCCTCTTTGAGTTTATCAAACAGCATATTACTCAATTCTTGATATTCACCTAGTCAATCCCACTGTTCCATCATTCTATTTCTTAGCCAATACCAGACAGTTTTGATGACTGATGCTTTATAATATAATTTTAAATTTTGGAGGGCTAAGCTACCTTCTTTTGCACTTTTTTCATTAAATCCCCTGAAATATTTAATTTTTTATTTCTGCATATGAATTTAATTCCAATTTTTTCTAACTCATTAAAGTATTTTTTTTTGGAATTTGGATTGGTAGGGCACTAAACATGTAGTTTAATTTTGATAGAATTGCCATTTTATCATATTAGCTAGGCATATCTGTGAGCAGTTGTTTACCCAATTATTTAAAACTGATTTTATTTGTGTGAGAAGTGTTTTGTAATTGTTTTCAAAGTTTTTAAGTCTGCCTTGGCAGGTAGATTGTGAGGTATTTGATGTCTGAAGTTACTTTGAATGGGATTTCTCTTTCTAAATCTTTCTGCTGCATCTTGCTAGTCATATAAGGAAATGTTGAGGATTTAGAAGGGTTTATTTTATATCCGGTGACTTTGCTAAAGTTGCTAATTATTTGTAATACTTTTTAGATGATTTTTTGGGATTCTTTCAAGACCATCATGTCATCTGCAAAGAGTGAGAGTTTTGTTTCTTCCTTTCCAATTCTAATTCCTTTGATTTTTTTCTTCTCTTATTGTTGAAACTAACATTTCTAATATAATATTGAATAGTCATGGTGATAATGGGCATCCTGTTTCACCCCTGATCTTATTAGGAATGCCTCTAGCCTATCTCCATTACATATAATGCTTGTAGATGGATTCAGATAGATATTGCTTATTGTCCACAGGGACAATCCATTTATTCATACTCTCTAGTGGATTTAGTAGGAATGGATGCTGTATTTTGTCAAAAACTTTTTCAGCATCTATTGGTATAAACATATGATTTCTGATAGATTTTTTATTGTTATAATTAATTATACTGACAGTTTTTCTAATATTGAACCAATCCTCCATTCCTGGGATAAATCCTACCCTGTCATAATGTGTAATTCTAGTGATAACTTGTTGTAATCATTTGCTAAGATTTTATTTAAGATTTTTGGACCTATATTCATCAAAGAGACAGGTCTATAATTTTTTTTCTCTGTTTTAACTCTTCCTGGTTTAGGTATCAGCACCATATTGGTGACCTCCAAAGAGTTTGACAGAGTCCCACCTTCACCTATTTTTCCAAAGAGTCATACAGAATTGGAACCAATTGTTCCTTAAATAGTTGATAGAATTCATTTGTGAATACATCTGGCCCTGGAGATATTTTCTTAAGGAGTTCAATAATGACTTGTTGAAGTTCTTTTTCTGAGATAGGGTTATTTAGGTATTTAATTTCCTCTTCATTTAACCTAGGAAACTTATATTTTTGTTAATATCCATCCATTTCACTTAGATTGTAAAATTTTTTGGCATAGAGTTGGGCAAAACAATTCTGAATTATTATTTTAATTTCCTCCTCATTGGTGGTGAGTTCCCCATTTTCATTTATGATGCTAGCCATTTGGATTTCTTCTTGCTTTTTTTTTAAATCAAATTGACTGGGGCAGCTAGGTGGTGCAGTGGATAAAGCACCAGCCCTGGAATAAGGAATACCTGGGTTCAAATCCAGTCTCAATCATTTAATAATTACCTAGCTGTGTGGGCTTGGGCAAGCCACTTAACCATATTTGCCTTGCAAAAACGTTAAAAAAATCAAATTAACCACAGGTTTAACAATTTTAGTGACTTTTTCATAAAACCATCTCTTGGTTGTATTTATTAGTTCAATATTTTTTGCTTTCAATTTTATTAATTTCTCCTTTTATTTTTAGGATTTCTAATTTGGCATTTAATTGGTGTTTTTAATTTGTTATTTCTCCATTTTTAGTTGCATAATAAGTTCACTTATTTCCTTTTTCTCTAATTTATTCATATAAGCATTCAAAGATATAGTATATCCCCTGTCAGCTTCCTGTCACCCATAGGTTTTGGTATGTTGTCTCATTTTTGTCATTATCTAGGATGGCATAATTAATTTTGCGTATAATTTGTTGCTTAATCCACTCATTCTTTTTTTTTTTGCAAGGCAATGGGGTTAAGTGACTTGCCCAAGGCCACACAGCTAGGTAATTATTAAGTGTCTGAGGCCAGATTTAAACTCAGGTATTCCTGATTCCAGGACCACTGCTCTATCCACCATGCCTCCTAGCTGCCCCTCACTCATTCTTTAAAATGAGGTTATTTAGCTTCCAATTAGTTCTGGGTCTATATCTCCATTGCGCAGTATTGCATATGATTTTTATTGTATTATGATGTGAAAAAAAAGATGTATTCCCTATTTCTGACTTTATACAAGGGATCGTTAGTTTTTTATGCCCTAGTCCATGGTCAATTTTTGTATAAGTGCTATGTACTACAGCAAAGAAAGCATATTCTTGTCTAACTCCATTCAGTTTACTCCATAGGTCTATCATGCCTAGGTTTACTAACAATCTATTTTCCTCCTTAACTTTGCTCTTGTTCATTTTATGCTTAGATTTATCTAGGTCTGAGAGCAGGAAGTTAAGGTCTCCCACTATTAGAGTTTTGCTCTCTATGTCTTCCTGTAGCTGTTTCAACTTCTCCTCTAAATGTTTGGATTCTATACCATTGGGTGCTTACATATTTTGTAGTGAAATTACTTTATTATTGTCTATGGTACCTTTTAAGAGGATATAGTTTCTTTCCTTACCTCTTTTAACACTATCTATTTTTGCTGCTGCTTTGTCTGAGACAAAGTTTGCTACCCCTGTGATTTCCACTTCAGCTGAAGCAAAATAAATTTTGTTCCAACCTTTTACCTTTACCATATATGTATCTCTATGCTTCAAATGAGTTTCTCATAAGCAGCATATTGGATGATTCTAGGTTTTTTTTTTAATACACTCTGCTATTCACTTATGTTTTAAGGGAGAGGTCATCCCATTCACATTCAAAATTATAATTACTAACTCCTTATAGCTCTTCATGTTATCTTCCCTCTGTATTTTCCCCTTTCTTCCCTTTATCCATATTCCCCAGTATTTTGTTTCTGACTTGATTCAGTGTTTGCCCTCCAATATCCAAACCTCCTCCCCCCCTTTATTTCTGCTTTACCTTTGCCCTTTCTGCTTTTCCTTCCTTCTGTTGCTTCGCCCTTTCCTACCCCTCCCCTTTTAATACTTGAAAGGTATGTTAAGTTACTTGTTGTGACTTAGTTTTTGTATGTTAACTTTAAGCCAAATATAATTAGAATTAGATTCAGGTGGTTCTCACCTCTTCCCTTCTTTCCCTCTCTTGCAATAGGTCCTTTGTACCTCTGTATGTAATAACATTTACCCAATTCAGTCTACTCCATCCTC
Source organism: Macrotis lagotis (assembly GCF_037893015.1). Lineage (NCBI taxonomy): Eukaryota > Metazoa > Chordata > Mammalia > Peramelemorphia > Peramelidae > Macrotis > Macrotis lagotis. Next base: position 70,779,404 of record NC_133658.1, read on the forward strand.
CCATCACTTTAATGTCCTCCTTTTTAAGGAGGTATTGTTTTTAAATCATTCTATCTGGGTCTCAGAAAAGTCATGAGTGTCCATCACTTCTGGCTAAGTATTTTCTCTCTAATAGAGTTACAATTCTCAAGAGTTATTACCGCCTTTCACTCAGGTAGGGATACAGCCAATTTCATCTTGTTGGACAGCAGTATTTTTTTAAACTTCCCCTCCTTTTTCTTTTTCATTTTCATATGTCTCTTGAGTCCCCTGTTTGTAGTTCAAATTTTCTATTAAGCTCTGGTCTTTTTATCAGGAAGTGTTGGAAGTCTCCTATTTCATTAAATTTTCATCTTTTTCCCTGGAAGTGAAGATTTATATTTGCCAGATAATGCATTCTTGGCTGCATTCCAAGCTCCCTTGCTTTTTTGGAATATCTCAGGCCAGGCCCTTTGATCTCTTCATGTTAATATAGCCAGGTCCAGTGTAATGCTTTCTATGGCTCTTTGGTATCTGGATTCTTTCTTTCTGTCTGCTTGCAGGATTTTCTCTTTTATCTTATTATTCTGGCATTTAGCCACATTATTCCTTGGCATTTTCATTTTGAGATCCCATTATTCTCCATAATATTTTGCCCGATGATTCTGTGATATCAGGGTAATTTTCTTTCACTAAACCCTGTAATATTAAGTCCAGGATTTTTTATCTTTTCAATGTTTTCAGGAAGACCAATAGTTCTTAGGTTATCTCCTTGATCTATTCTCAAAGTCAGGGCTTTTCTTGATGAGGTATTTTATATTTTCTTCTATTTTTTCTGGTTTTTTGATTTTGGTTAAAAGACTCTCATTGTCTCATGAAGTCATAAGTTTCCACAGACTACATTTTGTTTTTTAGAGAAGAATTTTCATTTACCTTTTGCACCTCCTTTTCCAATTGGTCAGTTCTATTTTTGAAAGAGTTTTTTTTTTAGTTTCTTCAAGGCAATGGGGTTAAGTGGCTTTCCCAAGGCCACACAGCTAGGTAATTATTAAGTGTCTGAGGTTGGATTTGAAATCAGATACTCCTGACTCCAGGGCTGGTGCTCTATCCACTGTGCCACCTAGCCACCCCCGAGAAAATTATATTCTTTTCTCATTTTTCCAAATTTATTTTCCAAGGATCTGTTTTTCTTGTTGCAACATGTTAATTTTCTCTCCCAAATTTTCAAATTAAGTTTTAAACTCCTTCCTGATTTCTTCAAGGAAGTCTTTCTGAATTGCAGACCAGATTTTATTCTCCTTAGAAATTCTAGATTTCTCTGAGATAGGGTCGTTTTCTTCTAAGAATTTTTCTATGGACCCTCCTTCTGATGGCCTTTCTTCATTTTCCTAAGATCTTGTGTTGGGGAAGGGTTGGTTCACAGAGGTTTGTTGTTGAGATCCCTAGAGGCTTTAGCCCCTGGGTTTAGTAACTCCAAGTGGGCCGGCCAGTAGGTGGTGCTGGTTGCTTTCTCTGAAGTTTCTGTGACATTGATTTGAAGTCCTCTCCCTTGGCCTGGAGGGGTGGTTCAAGTTTCTGAATTCTTTTATCTTTGAATAATGTTGGGCTATATGCTGGGGAAAGGTAATTATTCTCCCTGTTCACAGCTGGGGGAGCTCTGATGCCAATGCCTGAACCTGGAGGGAGGTGGGCTATAATTGTGCTTTTTCTGGGAAGAGGCTTCAGCTGAAATGAAGGTATAGACTCTGACTTCTTCCAGAAGAGGAACCTAGGGATGGATGTCTGCAACTCTCCTGCACTGGAACTAACCCTCTAGCCTTGGTGGTAAGACCCAGACTGTCTGTAAGTCTCTCAGCCAAGGCCTGTGCTTCCCAGTTGGGTCATGCCTCTGCAGCTAATCAGACTAGTCCTGCTCTCAGACTCTCATCAGTCATGTGCTCCCAGCAGAATCTGCTTTCTGTACCCAGCTCATCCAGGATCCTGGAAGGCAAAATTTGAGATAGATGTTCCTCTCCTACCTTCTCTTTCTGGGTTTTGTGGATCAGATTTTTCTTAAGAGGTGTGTTTTATATTATATATGAGGGAAGATCAGGAGACTTCAGCACAGTGCTTACCTTCTCTCTGCCATCTTGGTCAGAAGTTTCTCTTCCCTCTTCCCTTAACTTAGACTTGCCAGTTTTAAAAGATGTATCATTGTTGTACTCATATTCTAGATAAAAAATAACATGAACCATGGCAATAACAGCATTTATAGAGACCTTTAATCTCTCTGTTTTATATCATATTCTCATAAATACCTTATTAAGTGCCATTATCATTATCATCATTTTACAAATGAGGAAATTGAAATTGAGAGAAGTTAAGTGATTGTTCAAGATCACAAAATAAAAAAGTATCTTAAGTAGAATATGAACCCAAATATCCTGTCTCCAACTTAAGAATCTTATCCACTGTGTTACCTATTTGCAAATACATTGTTATAGAGAATCATTTTATCCTGATATCTTCCTAAGTACTGTCTATTATGACTTGTATAATGAAAATTTAGCACCATATACTCTGGTACTTTGTGAGCAGAATTAAACACTGTCTAACAATGAAACATAGCTGATATAGCAAATACATCTAGCATATTCAGTTCAATTTAATATATATATTAAGTACTAAATGTATATAAGGTCACCATGAAAGTCTGTCTCAAATACCTCATTGTGGCATCAAATTTTCCCTCATTTTTGACAAGTTTCACTATGATATGTTGTTTCAGATCATATAGAACAGAGCAATTACAGGAATTAATCTAAAAATGGACTTTATGCTTATAATCTGAGAAACTGAAAAGTTATTATATAAAGGCATCACATGTTTATGAATGACAGGGATGGGAACTGCATAGAGTCCATCTCAGTTGAATTGTAAAAGATCCAATCTGTCACATTGGAAGACATAGTGGTCACTCTTCTATATTGAAAATAGAAACATGCAGAATGTACTGTGGAATTCTAAATGTACAAAGGTGGTGGGAAATTGGTAAAAATTCCTGTAAGCTCTTCAAAAATTTTACATCTCATCAAAAAATGAAGCAAATTTCTTGGTACAATGGTCAAAATTAATATATATATATATATATATATATATATATATATATATACACACATAAATGGAACAAGTCACAATGAATTTACAAAATCTAGAGGAATGATGACAATTAGAAATATGGAAAATTCAAAAAGCAAGGAATACCATGAAGTTAGGATTAACAAATAATTCACAAAGAAAATAACAAGGCATGAAGGAAAGGAAGATTTTTAAATAGGTAGAGAAAACATTTTCTACTTCAGACAAATATATGAATGCAGGAATTGGAAAATTTATTAAACATGAAATTATATGGAAGTTTGACCTGCCTTTTCTAAATGTATACTTTCAAGAGCCCTTAAAATAGTAGCCTGCAAATAGTAGCTTAATGAATAAAAATATTAAAAGGATATTTTCCCAAAACATCAAATACATTCTCTTTTCTCCTCCTCCCACCCCTCTCTCCATCTCTGCCTCATCTTTCTCCCCCTCCCCCTCCCCCCTCACCTTCCTCCTCCTCCTTTCCTTTCTCTCCCTCCCTTTCCTCCTTCTGCTCTCCCTTTTTCTTCCTTTTCCTGAATGGATCTCATGCAAATCATTTTTCTTTCTATGTTTTTTTTTCCTATAGAATTAAGAGGTGGTTGAATTCAATGATTATTAATACACCTTTAAGTTCCATCATTCTTCTATTTCATAATGAGAAGTAGCCTGAAGAGGAAAAATTATTCTTTCTAAATTAAGTATGTGAATGTGAACTCAAAAGAGCATCTGTAGTTTTATTCACTTTGCAAACAACAACTTAATCATTTAAGAAATTTATTTTTACAGATTTCAAAATTATCAAATTAGGATAATAACTTGACCTGGTTATGGATCTAGTAAGTCAGCATTGATTGTGAATTTTCTTTTTTTGTCCTCTGATCTTTAATATTCACTCCATTTCCAAAGCTTCATATGATATTTTAAAGAGGATAATATTTAGGATCATGTTTGAGGTTTAGATAAATCTACTTAAGAAAATTAGTCTTATTCTGTTCTTATATAAATATAACCTAGGTTAAAAAAAACAGTAAATTTTGAGTAAGAAGACTGTTTTATGACCTTGAGCAAGTCATTCAGTCTTTGTGTGCTCATCTCTGAAAGAAAAAGAGTTGAAATAAACAATATCTGAGGTCTTTTCTATCTCTAAATACTATGATACATATAAAGGAGTGAGTCTCTTTCTTAGTTTACCACATCACCAATTTAAATTTCAAGTAAAAGCACATTTCTCTTTATCAGCAAATCCTTGATTTATCATCATTCTTGTTTTGTATACTTGAATTTTTTGTTTTGTTTCATTTTCTATGGTGTTTATTGTCATTTTCCAATATTTGTCCTATAAGACCTTAAACATCGTCAACATTTATTGAAGGATGGAGGCTTGAGGGAAAGAAGTACAACCCCATCATTATTTCCACTATGAAAAGGAATCAGTTTATAACCAATTTGTTACACAGGATTTGAATGATAGTAGCAGGAGCCTGAAGGAGTGCAGCATTCTGACATCCAGAGTTCATAATAAGTTGCTAAGCTTCTCAAAAAACAAGAAATTATGGCCCTTCATGAGAATGCCATCTTACCTCTCCATGTGGATGTTAAAGGTTCTGACCCTTGGAGGATTTAAACATTCACTTCATGGGGTTGAAGGGAAAAGTGAAATCTCAATGGTTTTAAACACAATTAATGGAAATGTAAAAAATATATATATTAAGTAATTTAAGAAATGTAAAATTTGGAAAACTGGTTTATTTTTATACATCTTGGAATGTAAGGTGCTTGGGAACATGTAAAGTAATACAGCAACAACAATAAATATTACATGACAAGAAGTATTTTCCGGAAAGATAGTTTTAATACCATTCTTGTTACCCTCTGTATATTTTTGCAAGTCTTGAAATCATAAAATTTTCTATCTCGAATGATTGGAGCCATCTAGTTCAGTCACATTATTTAAGAGAAGCAAAGTATAAAACTCAGAAGGAGGAAATAACTTATCAAAAATCATCTAGGTAGGATTTACCAACCATAATATTAAAGTTGAAGGTGAAACTATGATTCTATGACTCAAAATATAGTATATTACCTACATCATATTATTTTGAAACATAAATAAAATCTTTTCATCTCTTGTATGATTTGCAAAGAATATAAGGCAATTGCTATTCAGCTGGAGTGTTTTATTTTTTAACTTAGAGAAACAAATTAAACCCAGAGTACATACTTAAGTGCATGGTCACCATTACTCTAGGAAATTTCTTAATATGTTCACAACTATTTTTCCACAAATATAGGCAAAAGACATGTCACGATACTATATAAGAAGTTAACTTAAAAATATCAGTTATGTTGGCCTTTCTCTTCATAATGCAGAAGATTCAGAGAATGTGAAGGTCTCATAGAAGTACATAAAAAGAGTAACTATTTCTATAACTAATCATCAATATACATTTAGTTGTACAGATCTTCCTTTAGGGAATGCACATGTATGGAACTACAACAGTTTTGAGTAATGATATTCTTGAACAGATTACTATTTCTAGAAAAATTTAAAAGGGAAAGGGATCACCTGAGCATAGAGAGGAAGGTAGTAAGAACATCAAAAAGAAAGATAGATAGATGATATGTAAAGTAAGTCTTTTTGGCTGAGCACTTTTTAGATATATTGGAAATATGGGTTTGGGTTTACTCAACAATCAATGTAACTGTGCCACAGAACAAAAAGTAAGATAAAGTAAGACTATTGAATCTGAGAGGAATTCTATCTCACAATTATTTAATTAGACACAACTTAAATTGAATGACCTTTAAAATTTAAAGTTAGAAGATTAATAATTCCATACAAACCAAAAATGTCTTGGAAGATCTTTTACAAGTGTTGCAAAGGTTTTATTGTAAAACATGAAAAATTGGAAAATGTTTTTTGTACATTTGGATCTTTTTTTAATTTTTATTCAGCGGTTCAGGTTTGATAAGAAAAAATATGAAATCAAAACTGATTCTAAAGATTAATTTTATAAATGCTAAATCCAAATCTAGTCTCTTTATTATATAACTTAATTTTATAAAAGCGATGTAAATTCAAAGGATTATTGAGTCACAGAAGAGGAAGGGAACTAAGGTTTACTGTGAGGCTACCCCTACCTCCCAAAAATATTTGCTTCATAGAAAACTTGACAAATGATTGTCCTTGTTCTGCTAAGAGACCTTCAGGACCAGAGGATTAAGTTTCTCCCTTTAATTGATCCTAAGCAATTGGTAGGTAATTATTAACTTTAGAGATTTTAGAAATTATTTTTTCTCTTCTTCAGCAGCAGCAACAACAGCAGCAGCATCCTCATCCTCATCATCACTGTTGCTATCTTTCAAAGAAAATATTCTTATTAATACTACTTAGAGATAATGTAATAAATAACTTTTAAAAATCAATACTTATGTAATAATATTTATCATAATAAGTTAAATTACGTCTCAAATTCTTCATGTAATATGGAGGGGGGAAGAGAAGAGCTAAATGTATGCTCTGACTAGATTTTCATTGTTCTACCAAAATAGTCAGAATACTGAGGAAGAGAGACTCAAGAAACAAAGGAGTAGAAGAATGAGTGTCAACTAAGAATTAGCATATAGAAAGATGATGATTCTATAATTTAAATAAATATAAAACGATGAAAATTAATGATGGGTCAAGAATGAAAGAAAAGTTGTAAATCACTGATATAAACAATGATGTTATCAGAATTAATTAAAATTTTATCTTTGCCACAAAACTTGTAAACAAGGCAATGGATGATAATTAAATAACTTCTTTCTTTTGAGTAACGAATTACCAGCAAATGACTGTTCTATGTTCCCCTCTGATAAATGGCAAAACATTTTTTTAACAAAGGTATACCTATTATAGCCAAAATATGACAGTAATTTGACACTTCCAAATATAGATTGTGTATGAATTATGTAGAAAAAATTCATACCTTGTATTGTGTAAAAATCATGTAGCTGAAACAAAAAGTAATAATTAGTGGATATCCAATATTGGTATAGAGCATCAGGATCAAGAGTGAGTCATAATTCAGTAATTAATAAAGGAGCCACTACAAAATACCACATTTATACCTTTTGATTCAGTTCTGTTTTCATGAATTATTCACCAACTACAAATACAAAAATTAAATCGTAACATAGTGAGGATGCTAGTGTATTTGATAGCTCTACTTATTTAAGAACCATTAATTATAGCATACCACCACTGCAATATTGTCAAGAAAATTGGAACTTCATATGCGTCTTCCAGGAATTCAGTTTTAACTTATTATGGCTTGGTGAGGTCTAATATCCATTACGCCTCTGAATAGAACTGAGCATTTATTTCATGTAATAGAGGGAATTCTACCAAAACATAATATGAATAGCTAGATGTAGAAAGAAGAAATAAAGTTATATGACTCTATTGAAATATATTTTCAGCAGTTCCTTTATCATAAGAAATAATTATCTAATAATATAATAATTCATTTGAATACACTAAAATGTTATTTTTCACTTGTATCAAGGAAGTAGAGATATTGAAAGCTTTGACTTTGAATCAAAGTTCAACATAAATAGATGAACATCATATTTCAAAATGACCTGATCTACACTAGGCAAGATACATTATGCATAATTCTACTGAAAAGAGACTTTAGACTGAGTATATTAAGTAAAAGATGGGATGTTGAATTCAAATTATAATGATACAAACACATTTAAAGAAATTAACTCCTATAAAATGTTAGTATTTTATATTTTGGAAACAGTAAAATGAATGACAATGGATCAAGGTGATGTAAAGAAAAATCTGTGAATACTAATGGAATATGGAGTAGATAGGGGAAAAACCCAACACCATTATATCTAAAAAGGAAAAAAATATTTGTAGATATCTCCAAACTCGTAATATGCCAGTAAAATTTTAATTCAATAGCTTTGGGAACAAAACATGCTTCACTTCTCATATAAATAGCAAATATAAATACCATTTATATGTCAGTAGATTTAACAAATGTAACAGGCTGAAACTAATAAGATCCAGGAAAGGTAAAAAAAGATCTCCATGAGTGACATAAAATTAAATTTAGCCAAATGTCAAACCAATATCAGAAAATCTCAATCCAGCATCACACAAAAAAAGTTGAGCAAGGACTTACATTAATACATCATGAAGATGTATTTATAAAAACAAAAGAATTCATGCTAGCAATTCAAGATCAAGTAGTGGTCAACAAAAATTTTAGAAGACAACGCTTATTGGAGCCCAGGCATTTTGATTGATGCAAATTATGACCAAAAGTGCTGGAAACCATGCAACATTATTTCCATTTGAAAAATCAGTACTAATCAGATTGGTATTAAGATGTATCTTATAATTATGCAGCTGAAATTCACCTAAGGTTTCCTATATTTATAAATTAATTGATGACAAACTTTATTGCTAGAAAACATAATCTCTAAAATAAGCTTAAGAATTCAACAAATACTTGACCTGAGATATCATTACAGCCAGAACTACTCCCTTTAACTGCTGATACATGCAATATATTTGCAAAAATTAAAGGAATGTTGAAACTGCATACCAATAAGTTTCTGTTCATGGAATGAAATTCTTTCAAAATAAGACAGAATAAATTAAAAATATGTAAAAAAAACAGTCAAACATAATTATATCCCTGTCATTGTACCTGTTACTGGAATTGCCCTAATGATACTTTCACTCAGCCTAGGGATGTTGAACTTATATCCCAATACATTTATTCAATTATGAAAGGGGGTAATTTTATCCACATGTGCAATAATCTACAGAACATTAATCATAAAAGAATAGCCACTTGTCCCAGAAGCATTTATATTTGAACTCAATCAGGGAAAAAAATTAGAAAAATGAAAAGAATGTGCCATATAATATTATGACATTTTTAGTAGGCTCATGAACTAGATACTCTTCCAATTTACCTAAGAATAAACAGGTACCTTTTGGTTGTCATAGGTTATGAGCCTTATCTAGCAGTGAAAAAGATTCAGTTGCAAAATACATGTCTACTTTCATCCTTCTAAATCTTTGAATGATAGGGGAAAATCATTGGTGCTTAATGAACAATTGAAATAGAAGCTCCTAATAAATTCTTCATTGCATTTAATACTGAGTCAAGAATTAAATAACACTCATGCTTACTAAAAAAAAAGTGAGGGGAAAATAATTCAAAATATAAAGGGAGAAAAAGTAATATAACCTATGTTTCCTTATAGTCAGGATCAAGTTTTCAATATTCTCTGTCCTAATTTCTGTGTTAAATTTGAAATTACTCTAAAATCAGTTTTATGAAAATTAGTATAATCTAAAACTGGAAATGTCTAATCTTGGAAATAGTGTGTTCCTTGACACTGAAGATGTTCAAGGCATAAGATGAAAAACCTCTTGTAAGTAATTTATTGGAGAGGAATTATATTTCATGGAAAGCTAAAACTAAGTAACCTCTGAGGTGTCATTTTGATGATACTTCTCAGCCATTCTCTGAATAGTTTGGACTCAAGAAAAACTAGTAAAGTCAGAAAAAAATCCTCTCATAAATTACTAAACTTCCAGACTTCTTGGCACTTCTATAATCCTGGAACTTGAGAAAGCCAAGACTGATAGATCTTCTGAAGTTAAGAGTTCTGAGTTGAAGTCTACTGATCTAAATAGTATACAAAGTACATCTTTAATAAGATTTTAGAGGAAATTCCTCAGAACTAGGGCACACCAGACTGCCTAAGTAGGAAGAAATCAGGTCAGAATGGAAACAACTGATCCAAACTCGACACTATATTTTTAGTGAAAGTAGTCTGTGTATTGCACAGTGTGTTAATAGCCTAGGGAGTTAGGAGATTGGATACAGAGACATATATATATATATATATGTATATATATATATATATATATATATATATATGTATATATATATATAGAGAGAGAGAGAGAGAGACAGAGACAGAGAGACAGAGAAAGACAGATAGTGAGACAGAAAGGCAGAAAGAGACAGAGAGACAAAGAGAAATGGAGGAGTCAGAGAGATAGAGAAACAAACAAGCAGAAATACAGAAACAGAAGGGAGAGAGAGAGAGAGACAGAGAGAGAGAGAGACAGAGAGAGAGACAGAGACAGGGTTAGGACAGAAAAAGAGAGAGAAAGATGAAAATATATAGATACATATATAGCTACATGCTTAGGTCTCTAGTTTTATAAGAAAATAGATAGATGAGGACTTCTAGGGCAGAACCAAGATGGTGGTACCAAGCTAACATGTTCCTGGAGCCTTTCCCTACCAAAGATAATTGAAGTCTCTATTCTGACATTCAAGCTACAGATCCCATCAAGAAAACAGAAGATTCAAGGAAGTTTTCAACTGTAGACATCATGGAGGATCTTCAGTGAAGGTCTGTCTGTTTTGGGGAAAAGGGGAAGTAAAGTCCAGGAGGTGGGAGAGCAGGAAAGTCAGCAGTAGGCTTTAAGGCACAATGCAATCCAGGTCCCAAAAGCTTAATACTAATAGAGATCCCAGCAGTTGGATAGCAAGCCAGCATGGAGGATTCCAACCCCAAACAAACTCTGAACCCTGAAAACAATTGGGTAAAAGACAGAATTGGGTTGGGTACAAACCACTGTTAAAACAGAACCTGGACATAAAGGAGGAAAAAAGCCTCTGCAAAGGCAAGACTTGGACTGCATAGGCAACATCTTGGCCAGCAACAAACAAGGGATAAGACCTCAGTACCAACAAAAAAAATGTTTGGGTCTATACACCCTATATCTCAGGACCAGAGCTAAAACAACAAAGATAAGCAGAAAAGCTAAAAGAGTGGTTCACAATAAAAAAAAAAATACTTTATAGATAAAGATGTCAGTAATAACATGTCTGAAGAAGAAATCAAGGAAAAATCACTCACAGGGGAAGTATCAAAATAGTCTATAAATTGGACTCAAATACAAAAGCTCATCAAAGAGCTTAAAAAAGAATTTTAAAAACCAAAGAAGAGAAGAAGAAAAAATGGAAAAAAGAAATGAGAGCCATGAAGGGACTCTATTATCTATATATCAACTCTATTAAAAGTAAAAATAACCAGCTGGAAAAGGAAGCACCAAAGCTAATTGAAGAGAATAAAATTTAAAGATTAGAACTGAACAAATAGAAACCAATGAAACTGAAAGACTACATGATCCCATGAAACAAAATAAAAAGGCTGAGAAAAATTTTTAAAAAATGTGAAAATTTGAAGAAAATTTTAAGGAAAACAAATGACCTGGAAAATAGTTCCAGGAGAAGAAATCTATGAATCATCAGACTACCAGAAACCCTAGATAAAAAAAAAGAACCTGAAAACATCATGCAGGAAATTATAAGGAAAACTGTACAAATTTTCTAGAACAAGAAAACAACAACCATCCACAAAATCCCCAGAACCCTTACAGAAAGAAATCCCAGGTTTAAATCTCCAAGGGCTATTACAGATAAATTCCAGAACTCTCAAATAAAGGACAGACAGAATATTGCAAACAGCACAAAGAAAACAATTTAAAGATAAAGGAAGAAAAATCAGACTCACTCAGGGCCTATCAGCCTCAAAAGTGAAAGATCAGAAGATAAGGAATAATATATTTTGAAGAGCAAAGGACCTGTAATTACAACCCAGAAAGTACTAACCTGTCAAATTTAGCATATCCTGTCAGGGAAAAAGATGGATGTTCAACAAAATAGAATATTTCCATGATTTCCTGACACAAGCTCCTGACAGAACTAAACAGAAAATTCAATTGTCAAATACTAGACTCAAGAACTGTATAAAAAGTTGTCAGATGAGACCTCCAGTACTTAGAGATCTTTAAGATTCTTGCATTTAATTAGATCAAGGTTTGAGCTAATCCATTCTTCACTTAACAAGATGTTAAGTACCCTGGGTGGGGGGAGGGGGTAAAGTATGAGATAAAATAGGCCTGAAGGAGGGCACAAATAATTCAAGAAATCAAGAAATGATTTGGCTTTGGATGATAATTTGACTCATGAGGAAGATTGTGTGTCCTTGGAGGGAACTTGAAAAGGTGGTGATCTAAAAAATTATTATAAATATAATTGGATATAATTTGAGAGAATGCTACTTAACAAGCAATAAAGCAATCAATTTGTAGTGATACTTTGATAACAATATGAGCCTATCAGGCAGTCAAATAATCAAATTGTCATTGACAATAACTGAGTGCTAGAGCAGGGGTTGCTAGGTGGTGCATTGAATAGAGCACCAGCCCTGGAGTGAGGAGTACCTAAGTTATGTCTTCTTGGGCAAGTCATTTAACCCCATTTACCTTGCAAAAAACCTAAAAAATAAAAAAAATAGTATTAGAGCTATAAATAACATTAAGTGAAGAGGAATAAACATTTATACTTTCAGAGGGGAAGAAGGGATTATATGAACTCTGAGTAAATTCTATTCAATAGATTTGACCCAGAGATCCAAAACAATACATTCCTGCTTGGGTTTAAAAATTTATCCTAATCTAGGGAAGGGGGGGACCCAGAAAGGAAAAGATAAAAGAAGAAGGGACTGATAAAAGGGAAGGTGAAGGTAAAAGTGAAAATAAACTGAAAGTTTAAGTTTCAAAGAAAAGTCAAAGGGGAAAGATATAGTAATGTGTCACAGGATAGGATAGGTCAATGACTACAGCAAATCTACTATTTGAGAAATTCAAAGACATCAGCTTCAGAGATAAGATCTAATTATTTGAAAAAAATTGTTGAAAAAACTGGAAAATAGTACGACAAATACATGACATAGATCCATATCTCACACCCTATAGCAAAATAAGGTCAAAATGGGTACAGGATATAGACGTAAAGGGCAACAGCATAGATAAATTAATAGACCAAGAAAACCTCTATCAGATCTAGGGAAAAGTGATAAATTTATGACCAAACAAGAATTATACATTATAATTGTACATTATAAAATACAAAATAAGTGATTTTGACTATATAAATTGAAAAGTTTTTTCACTAATAAAAACAATGCCACCAAATGTAGAAGTAAGCAGAAAGCTTGGAAACAATCTCCACAACTAGGAATTCTGATAAAGGTCTAATTTCTAAAATATATAGGGAACTGCATCAAATTGATAAGTTATAAGTCATTCCTTAATTGATAATGGTCAAAGGATATGATAGTTTTCAAATGAAGAAATTTAAGCTATATATTTATATAATCATATGAAAAAGAATGTTCCAAATTATTGATTAGAAAAAGGCAAATTAAAACAGCAATCAGATATCACCTCACACCTATCAATTGGCCAAGATGAGAAAAAGGGAAAAGGATCAATGTTCAAAAGGTTGTGGGAAGATTGGGACATTGCTATATTGCTAGTGAAGTTGTGAATGGATCCCGCCATTCTGAAGAGTAATATGGAGATATGCCTAAACAGCAATAAAACTGCTCATACCCTTTGATCCAGCAATTCCAATTCTGGTCTATATCCAGAAGAAATTATACATGTTACAAGAAATTATACATGTTCCAAAATAATCATAGCAACTATTTTTGAAGTGGCGAGGAATTGGAAATTGAGGAGGTGAACATCAATTCGGCAATGACTAAACAAGTTACAGTAAATGAATATTATTGTTCTAAAAGGAAACCATAAATTGTTGGACTCTAGAGAAGCATGGAATGATTTACAGGATCTGATGCTAAGCAAAGCGAGCAGAACCAAGAGAACAATGGACACATTTACCATAACTTCCTGAGATCATCAACCTTGAAGGGAACAGCTCCTCTCAGCAGTTTACAAAGCTAGGACAACTGTATTAGACTGGCTATGACCAATATTTTCCCCTTCCAGAGAAAGAAAAACAAAACAAAACAAAAGAAAAAAGAGAAAAGCCAACTCTTCAGAATCTGATGAACACTTTATAAAAATTATCTCTTATATATCTCTTTACCTTAATCCTAGTTCCTCACATCAAAAATAACTAATATATAAACATGTTTATTCAAAATATACATGTACAGTGCTAACCTGACTGTACACTGCTGAGGGGAGGGGGTGGGTGGGAAGGAAGTGTAGAAGGAAATTTTGTAACTTAAAAATATTCATATGCATATGCATGAAAATAAATAAATTAATTTTTAGAACGATTTTATTTATCTGAGTTTTACAGTTTTGACCCATTCTTGCTTTCCTCCCCCCACCCCCACAGAAGGAATTCTGTTAGTCTTTACATAGGTTCCATGTTATACATTGATCTCAGTTAAATGTGATGATGGAGAAATCATATATTTAAGGAAATTTTTTTTTCTAATTTGAAGGCAATAGTCTTTGATCTTTATTCAAAGTTTATAATTCTTTCTCTGGATACAGATTATATGCTCCATTGGAGATAGTCCAAAATTGTCCCTGGTTGTTGCATTGATGGAATGAACAATTCCTTCAGGGTTGATCATCACCCCCATGTTGCTGTTAGGGTGTACAGTGTTTTTCTGGTTCTGCTCATTTCGCTCAGCATCAGTTCATGCAAATCCTTCCAGGTTTTCCTGAATTCCTATCCCTCCTGGTTTCTAATAGAACAATAGTGTTCCATGACATACATATACCACAGTTTGTTAAGCCATTCCCCAATTGACAGACATTCATTTAATTTCCATTTTTGCCACCACAAACAGGGCTGCTATAAATAGTTTTATATGAATGATGTTTTTTTCCCTTTTTCATAATCTCTTCAGGGTTTAGATCCAGTAGTGGTATTGCTGGATCAAAGGATATGTGCATTTTTGTTGCCCTTTGGGTATAATCCCAAATTGCTCTCCAGAAAAGTTGAATGAGTTCACAGCTCCACTAACAATGTATTAGTGTCCCAGATTTCCCACATCCCTTCCAACACTGACCTTGTGCTTTCTGGTCATATTAACCAGTCTGAGAGATGTGAGGTGGTATCTCAGAGAAGCTTTAATTTGCATTTCTCTAGTAAGTAATGATTTAGAGCAATTTTTCATATGACTATTGATTGCTTTGATTTCCTCAGCTGTAAATTGCCTTTGAAAATAATTTGGTCATTTGTCAATTGGGGAATGGCTTGGTTTTTTTGAAACTTTGAATCATTTCTCTGTATATTTTAGAAATGAGTCCTTTGTCAGAAATACTAGTTTCAAAAATTGTTTCACAGTTTACTACATTTCTTTTGATCTTTGTTACAGTGGTGTTGTCTGTGCAAAAGCTTTTTTCATTTAATGTAATCAAAATTATCTAGTTTGTTTTAATGATGTTCTCTATCTCTTCCTTGGTCATAAACTGTTTCTTTTTTCATATATCTGACAAGTAAACTACTCCTTGATCTTCTAAGTTGCTTATAGCATTGTTTTTTAATGTCTAAATCCTGTATCCATTTGGATTTTATCTTGGAATAGGGTGTGAGGTGTTGAGCTAATCTAAGTTTCTTGAATACTAACTTCCAATTTTCCCAACAGTTTTTATTGAAGAGAGAGTTTTTATCCCAATGGCTGGACTCTTTGTATTTATGAAACAGGAGTTTACTATAATTATCTCCTGCTATTTCACCTAGTCTATTCCACTGATCCACAACTCTGTTTCCTAGCCAATATGAGACAGTTTTGATGACTGATGCTTTATAATATAATTTTAGATCTGGTCAGGCTAAGCCACCTTCTTTTGCACTTTCTTCATTGAATCCTGGAAATTCTCATCTTATGATTATTCCATATAAATTTACTTACAAATTTTTCTAAGTCATTAAAGTAATATTTTGGAATTTTTGTTGGAAGGTCACTAAAGTAGTTTAGTTTTGGTAGAATTGTCATTTTATTATATTATCTCGACCTATACATGAAAAGTTGATGTTTGCCCAGGTATTTAAATCTGATATTATTTGTGTGAGAAAAGTTTTGTAATTGTTTTCAAAAAGTTTTTGACTCTGTCTTGGCAGGGAGACTCCCACGTATTTTACTTTGTCTGAGGTTACTTTGAATGGGATTTGTCTTTCTAGCTCTTCCTGTTGTATCTTGCTAGTCATACATATATATATATATATATATATATATATGTATATATGTATATATATAATGTATGTATATACATATATATATATATATATATATATATATATGGATAGATAGATAGCCATAGCTATAGACATAGATATATACATATAGATATATGGATATAGGTACAGATACAGATAGATATAGATATAGATAGATAGAGATATAGATATAGATTTAGTTATAGATATAGATAGACAGGTAGATAGATATGCTGAGTATTTATGAGGGTTTATTTTATATCCTGCTACTTTGCTAAAGTTGCTAATTATTTCTAGTAGTTTTTTAGATGACGTTTTGGGATTCTCTAGGTATAACATCATGTCATCTGCAAAAAGTGAGAGTTTTGTCTCCTCCTTCACTATTCTAATTTCTTCAATTTCTTTTTCTCCTCTTATTGTTGAGGCTAACATTTCTAATATAATATTAAACAGTAGTGGTAATAATGGTCATCCTTGTTTCAACCCTGATCTTACTGGGAATGGCTCAAGCCTCTCCCCGTTGCAAATAATGCTTGTTGATGGTTTCAGATAGATTCTACTTATATTGTAAGGAACAAATTACGTGTTCCTACACTCTCTAATGTTTTTATTAGGAATGGATGCTGTATTTTGTCAAAAGCTTTTTCAGCATCTATTGGTATGATCTGATGATTTCTGATAGGCATGTTATTGATATAATTAATTATAGGAACAGTTTTCCTAATTTTGAACCAACTCTGCATTCCTGAGATATATCCTACTTGATCATAATGTATTATCCTAGTGATAAATCTTTTGCTAAGATTTTATTTAAGATTTTTGCATCTATATTCATCAGGGATATAGGTCTATAATTTTTTCGCTGTTTAACCCTTCCTGGTTTAGATATCAGCACCATATTGGTGTCATAGAAAGAGTTAGGCAGAGTTCTGTCTTCACCTATTTTTCCAAAGAGATTATAAAGAATTGGAACCAATTATTCCTTTAAAGTATGATAGAATTCACTTGTGAATCCATCTGGCCCTGGAGATTTTTTCTTAAGGAGTTTAATAATGATTTGTTGAATTTCTTTTTCTGAGATAGGGTTATTTACGTTTTTAATTTCTTCTACATTTAATCTGGGGAATTTATATTTTTGTAAATATTCATTAGTTTCACTTAGATTGTCAAATTTATTGATATATAGTTGTTCAAAATAATTCTGCATTATTACTTTAATTTCTTCCTCATTGGTGGTGAGTTCACTTTTTTCATTTATGATAGTAGCAATTTGGTTTTCTTATTTCTTTCTTTAAATAAAATTGACAAGAGGTTTATCAATTTTATAGTTTTTTTCATAAAACCAACCTTTGGCTTAATTTATTAGTTCAATAGTTTTCTTGCTTTCAGTTTTATTAATTTCTCCTTTACTTTTTAGAATTTCTAATTTGGTATTTAATTGGGGAATTTTAATTTGTTCTTTCTCTAATTTTTTTAGTCACATATTTAGTTCATTGATTTCTTCTTTCTCTAATTTATTCAGATAAGCATTTAAAGATATAATATATCCCCTGACAGCCACCTTGAGTACATCCCATATGTTTTGATTTGCTGTTTTATTATTGTTATTACCTTGGGTGAAATAATTAATTCTTTCTATAATTTGTTGCTTGATCCACTAATTTAGTTTCCAGTTAGTTAGAAGTCTTTACCTCCCTGGTCCAGTATTGCATATGATTTTTATTGTATTAGGATCTGAGAAAGATAAATTCATTATTTCCTGCCTTTCTGCAATTGATCATTAGCTTTTCATGGCCTAGTACATTGTCAATCTTTGTTTAAGTGCCATGTACTGTAGAAAAAATTTCCTCCATAGGTCTATAATATCTAAGTTTTCTAACAATCTATTTACCTCCTTAACATCCTTCTTGTTTATTTTATGATTCGATATATCTAAATCTGAGACTGGGAGGTTGAGGTCTCCCACTAGTTGAATTTTGCTGTCTATGTCTTCCTGTAGCGGTTTCAGCTTCTTTTCTAAGAATTTGGATGCTGTCATATTGGGTGCATACATATTTAGTATCAAAATTACTTTATTGTCTATTGTACATTTTAGGAGGATATAGGTTCCTTTCTTATCTCTTTTAATGCTATCTATTTTTGCAGCTGCTCTGAGTTAAGGATTGCTATTCCCCTGCTTTTATTCACTTCAGCTGAAGCAAAATATATTTTGCTCCAACCTGTTACCTTTACTCTATATCTCTCTCTGCTTCAAATGAGTTTCTTGTAAGCAGCATATTGTAGCTTTTCAATCCACTCTGCTATCTGCTTGTGTTTTAAGGGACAGTTCATCAGATTCACATTCAAAGTTACAATTTGTTAACTCTTTATTGCCCTCCATCCAATCTTCCTTCTGTTTGTATTTCCCCCCTTTTTTCCCTTTTTCCATATCCCCCAGTGTTTTGTTTCTGAATACTGCCACCTTCAGTGTATTTGCCCTCTTTTATCAACCCCTTCCTCTTTTTACCCCCTTTCTCTTTTCCCCTTTTTCCTTCCTTCTGTTAGTTCCCCCTTTTCTCCCCTTCCCCCTCCCCATTCCCCCCACCCTTTTTCTCCTTTTAATGTTTGAAAGGTAAGATAAGTTTCTTAACTTAAATAAGTGTGTCTAAATTAACTTTAAGCCAATGATGAGATGAAGATTCAGGTGGTTCTCATCTCTTCCCTTCTTACCCTCAGTTTCAATAGGCCTTTTGTTCCTCTTGATGTAATGAGATTTACCCCATACAGTCTCCCTCCAACCTCCCTTCTCCTTACTGCCCTCTTTTAAGGTGGTAATGCTTTTAAATCATTCTGAGTCACAGAAAAGTTATGATTGTCCATCACTTCTGGTTATGTATAGTTTGTCTAATAAGAGTTACAATTCTCAAGAGTTATGAGACTCTTTCTCCCAAATTGGTATATAGACATTTTCATCATATTGGAAAAGCAGTTTATTATTTGTGAAGACCTAAATAAACATATTGATTCTATTGATTATAACTGTCATTTTAGAAAAGCCATTCACCCACACTTTGTCCTCAGTTTCCTCGACTATATCCAAAAGAATTTGGAAAGATAATATTTAACACCTATTCTAGGTCTACATCTTAGAGAAGGAGAATGCTGTTAATGCTACTAGCTGGACTTGAATATGTTTCACATGAACCTTGGTAGGATGCTCTTTCTTTTTTTTTTAATTGATACTTTATTTTTTCCAGATACATGTTATGAAAGTTTTTCAACATTCATCCATATTGATATGCTTTTTATTGAATTTACATAATTTCCTTCAACCTCCCTTTCCATTGCTCTCCCCTCAATGGTTAACAGTCAAGTCAATATTGTACATTATATATATATATATATATATATATATATATATATATATATATATATATATATTTGTGTTAAACATATTTTCAGATTAATTATTTTTTCATGAGAAATTAGGATTAAGGGAAAGAAATGCATTAGAAAAATATTTTGAAAGTGAATGTAGTGTTCATCAGATTCTGAGGTTTAACATTTTGTTTTGTTTTGTTTTTCTTTCTCTGGATAGGGAGTGCATTGTCCATAGCTGATATAATAAGCTTGTCTTGGTTCGCTGAATTGTTGAGAGAAACTGCATCCTTTAGGTTTGATCAGTTCACTATGCATTGTTAATGTGTAGAATGTTCACTTGGTCCTACTCCCTTCACTCAACATCAGACCTTGCTATTAATTCCATGCTTCTCTAGAGTCCTATCATTTGTGGTTTCTTATAGAACAATAATATTCCATCACATTGATATAACAATAATTTGTATATCCATTAAATGGTCACACCCTCAATTTCCAATTCTTTGCCACTACAAAAAGAACTGATATGAATAGATTGGAAAATGTGAGACTTTTTCCATTTTTTTATGATTTCTTCTAGATTTAGGCCTAGAATTGGAATAACTAGATCAAAAGGTTTTTTGTTCTTTGGTCACATTTCCATGTTGCTCTCCAGAATGATTGGATATGTTCACAACTCCACCAGCAAAGTATTAATGTACCAATCTTCCTCTAACCTCTCTAACATTGATAATTTTCCCTTTTTCTAATCTTGACCAATCTGATAGGTGTGAATTTGTACCTCATTGTTGTTTTAATTTGCATTTTTCTAATAAATGATCATTTGGAGCATTTTTCTTCATTTGGAAACTGTCTTTTCTCATTTTTGCACCATTTCTCAATTGGGGAATGACTTGTAATCTTATAAATTTGATATAATTCTCCACATATTTTAGAAATGACACCTTTATCAATTGTGAAGATTATTTCCCAGATTTCTGTTTTCCTTCTAATTTTGGCAGCACTGATTTTATTAGTGTAAATCCTTTATAATTTAATATAGTCCGAATCATCCATTAAGCAATTTATAATGCACTCTGTTTCTTGTTTCATCATAAATTTCTACCCTTTCCAGAAATTTGACAGAGTATTTCTTGGTCTATTGATTTAGCTATGGTGTCCTACTTTATGTCTAAATCCTGGACTCATTTTGAACTTATTTTGGTATAGGGTGGAATGTTCTTTTCATAACAACAATGTGTTCCCCTTGCCAAAAGCTCAATTTAGGTAATTTGTGTGATCAAAGAAGTTTTATCATTACTGGAATTTCCCTCTTTCCATAAAGAGAAAAAATGACCCAATGCCAGTTTAAACTACTGAAATATTTAGGTTATCTAGAACTCAATGCTTTTACAAAGCCAGTAATTCCTCATCTGGTGAAACCATGACATAAGAAACCAAGAAAGCACCAAGAAATCCCAAATTTGAATAATCTAATCATGAATTCTGAATCCACTGAGTGGAATCAATTAATGATGAAAATGAAAGCAAGTTTTTCCAAAGGGAAAGTTACAAAACTATAAAGAATACTTCTGATCTTTTAAAGGTCAAAAAAGAAGATACCTTCCCCAACTGCTTTGATGAAATGAAAGATCACAAATTTGAACACTGAAAATTATGTAGCCTTCTTCAATGTGTTGATTGCTTTTGTTGAGTCTTTTCCTCTTCTTCCTCTTAAAAAGGTATATATGTTGTAAGGAAAAGTCTGTGAGAGGACATTGATAGAAATATAGGGGGAAATATAATTCACACAAAAATAATAGATGCAAATAAAAATCAATGTAACTACTATCCTTCAAAAATAACAGAATACAATTCATATTTTTCATTAAATGTTGTAATGCACGTAAAAGTCAAACTGATTTTCTTTTCCATTTTCCATTTAAATAAGAGAATTTGAGGGGGAGTTATGCTTGACAAAGATTATGTGTATCTATGTATTTATATGTATATGTTTGTGTGTCTTTTATTTGTGAGTGTATATTTGCTGTTTTATGTAATAAATTACCAAATTTGAAAGAATCCTCTCAGTCCAAAACATATTTGAGTACAGAATGCAGAGGAAATCATCCACAGGTGCATAAATTCCCTGTGGGAAAAAGATCTAATTTTATGACTTAATTACTATGAAAGGTTGTTTTCCTATTTATAGAATGAAGACACCATTTCCTTATATGCTAACCATAGAGGTTTATTTTAAGGATCAACTTAGAGGTAAAGATAAATGAGTTAGGATTTAGAAGTGTTGATCCGAATTCTGGCTCAGTGTTTTCTGTTTCTCAATATCATTTTCAAATGGAGGATATTGAATTAGACCATCTATAACATATTATATATAAATGTATCACATTATAATAGAATTAATAATTGTTTATGTGCATTAGACCACACACACACACACACACACACACACACACACACACACAACACTCAATTATAAATTAACCTTCCTTAAGAGCAAAAGTTTTCTTTTCCCCGATATATCATTATAATCAACCACAGTTTTGTTTTGCTTTGGGTTTTTTTGGGAAATACTTTGGTGGAGCCTCAAATCTTACTGCCACAAATATTCCTTCCATAAATTCAGATTCCTAAGCCTACTTAACCTGTTGCAATTTTTTTCCACATATCTTTAAAAACAAATACATCCAATATGTCAGAGGTCTTATTCTATGTCTTTAAAAATTGGATTAGTTGAAAAATAATGGACATTGCCCATTGATCCTCCCATTTTCTCTATAAAAATTTATTTCCTGCACATTTAGTACCCTCTGATATCCATTCATCATGTGCAAGAAATCTTAGGTAACATAAGCTTTAAAAAAAAAAATTCACAAAGTTAATCTCACGTTATCCAAATGAACTTTAAAAACTTCCATATAATGATTCATGATATCACTGATTACAATTGTTGTTATGATGATGGGTTCTAAAGTCAGAGATCCTACTTTCTGCTAGATGGTACAGTGAATAGACCAGTAACCTTGGAGTCAGACGGACAGGAGTTCTAATCCTGCCTCAGACAATTGACTTAGACATTAGCTAGCTGTATGATCTTGGGCAAGTTATTTAACCCTGTTTTCCCCACATTCAGGCAATCTCCAGTAATCCTGATTCATATCTGGTCACTGGACCCAGATGGCTCTAGAGGAGAAAGTGAGGCTGTTGATTTAGCACAGCATTGCCTCCCCCAAATCCAATTCATATGCTTGTCATGGCAGCACCTCCCCTTATGCCATGGTCTCCTTTGAGAAGGAAAGGCAAATATCATATTCATCATCATCATCATCATAATCATCACATTCTTCTGTTATTCAATCATTAAATTAATGACCAGAATTGAGAAAAAATTCTGTCAATTAAACTTAAACCTTAATGTATTAGTTCTAATGATACCTGACTCTTGGTTTGTCCATCTTTAAAATCAAGAAAGTAAAACAATGATTTTCATAATATTATAAATTCTTGTACCATGAAAATTATAAATTTGCCAATTTATTTACTTAACCACAAGATGGGGATCTTTGATAGACAACCTATTAACTCTGATTAAAAATGAGAATTATAGAGCAGGTGTGTCCAATCCAATCCCATGATCTGTGGGGCACATACAACCTTCAAAACCCATTGATGAGGTGTTATTGCATTTTAATATTACACTAATTGGTAATATGGGTAACATTGTAACCATAAATAAATATAAAATTCTATATGAGACCATTGACAAGGTTTTGTTCGGTGATGCAACCCAGAAGAGTTAAAGAATATTAAAATTTTCTCAATGGATGCATTTTAAAAGCAAACAATAACCTAGAAGTGCATTCCCAATAATTATTCCTGAGTTATATTTTAGAGTAAATACAAAATTTATTTTTTTCAAAAATATAACAAAATAAATAGGAGTCTTGCCTATCTAGCCAAGCTTTCAAATATTCTGCCTAAGTATTGTAAAAATTAATATAAAATGCTAAAGAAGAATATTCAAAAATATTGTCTTAGTTGGGGGCTTTTATTTTTTTGCTTTCTGTGCTAAAAGTTGTTGCTATCATAGAGAAGATAAGTTTTGGTGATGGTGATGATGATGATGATGATATAAAAAATATCACTTATATATTATTTTAATATCTATGAAACACTTTGAAATATTATTTTTAAATGAATGTAGGAGTTGTGTTCATTCAAATCCTATATATGATGTGAGACTTTGAGAAAATTACATACAAAGTACAGTTTAGGCTTGGATAAGCACTGTGGCAAAGGTGTCATTCATGGAGTTTAGAGTATTGTTGTAAATGGAAAGAATATTGGATTTATAATCAAATGAGCTTGAACTGAAAGCACCCCTATGCCTTTAATGAGTCTATGATCTCAAATAAGTCACAAAAAACTCTGTATCTCATTTTCTGCTTATGTAAAGGGAGGGGATCCTTCCAACTGTATCCTAATGATCTTTTCCTTGGAGTATTCCCAACTTCTAATCCTTTGAGCCTAACATAGCTTTATTCTATAAAAGATTTTCATTTTCATTAAAGGTCCTTTAAGCAAGATTATATTGTCTAAAATTGAAGAAATTGAGCATGTCATCGGCTTTCTTTTTCTCCATGGAGTCTGGGAGTAACTCAGAATGATGTGTCTAGCTGGTGACAGAAGGTAAAGATGAAGCCTCTAAATGGCAATGGAAAAAACAAAGAAGGAATATTATCTCAAATATAAAAGAAACAAAAAAATTTTGAAAAGTGATATTGTGAAGACTGAGTCGAAACAGCAATGTGTTAACACTGAAGAAGGGAGAATTATGAGGAAGACTCATAATAACCTTGCCCAAAGTGGAAATTCCCACTTTGGAGGGTATTTAAGAGAAGTATGAAAACATTTTTTTCCGTCAATATGAATAAGAATATATGCATGGAGGATTGGGGTTGTGAGATCAAAAATAAAGGTAAAAATGTTTTATTTCTTTTTTTTAATAAGCTGTAATAATGTTACCCTTGACTATTGCTTTCTAAAAGACCATGACAAACTTTCCCCTTTAGTTTATTGACTTAAAAGGTCACATTTTCTTGAGAGGGATTACTGATACATAATATCAGAAAGCCAGGGGCTGTGAACCTAAAATGAACATTATAGTAATAGTCCAAAGGCAAAAGATTTTTCCAGAACACTGAGGAAGAGAGGAGATCCAAAGTGGATCCAGATATGTTCATTGTCGAGGTCTCCATAAAAAATTGAAAAGTACCTTCCTAAGAATGTTTGGTCCACTAACAGAAAGGAATATCTGTTGACTCATTAGTAAATTCTGGGTCTATTTTTCTTCCTTGCTTTTTCATTCAATGTTTTAAATAAATAGAAAGTATTGTAAAGTACTTTGGCATGGTTGGTAGATACATTGGAAATGAGAAAATATTTATTCACTGGTTTTGTACTCAAGTAAAATTCAATATTTTTCAGTTGTCCTATTATTTTAGTTGAGTCTAACTTTCCCTGAACTATTTGAGGTTTTCTTAGGAAAGATAATGGAGAGATTTGTCATTTCTTTCAGTAGCTCATTTTTAGAAGAGGAAATTGAGACTTGCCCTTGATCATAGAGCTAGTAAGTATCTGAGAACAAATTGGAACTCAGGAAGATTAGTCTTTCTGACTCCAAGTTGGGTGTTCCATTCACTGTGCCACCTAACTTCCACTAATATTTTTTTTGCTATGGGAAAAAAAGAAAAAGTTCTCTAACCTTTACCTTTGGGCAATGAGAATGCTAATATTCTTAAAGCACTATCTTAGGTGGGGTTGGGGGTGCAGATAAGCACAGAATGGTGACAAGTCCCTAAAGTATGTCCTGGTTCTTTTTTGTGAGGAGAGATTCTATCATAGGGGTGATATTGTTATCCAGTGCTAACCAGTGGAGTTTGAAATAAAATTTCTCTTCTTGGATCCTTCTCACATAAACTGCATGGTAAGAAAATGAATAATAATATTTAAAACAAAAGACACAATGAACCTCACTGATTAACACAGTATCATATAGAGAACATTAAAGCAGAGGCCCACAGCAAAATGATTTCTATAATATCTCTCTTTTAAAAATAATTAAAATGTAGTTTTTTTTAAAGTTCCTCTTTTCCAGGGACACTGAAAGACAGTATGATATATCTAATCAGTGACACATGTGTACAGATGAAGCCACTAAATGGCAATGGAAATCACAAGCATGAATTTTAAAAATTGAATTTATTGGCATATATAGTAAATCTTTCAGCTTTTTACCGATATAAACAACTTCCTTATTCAATAGGTATTTTGATGCAAACCCTTGTAATCAAGATTTTTTTTTTACAGCTGGTCTCTCAGTTCATTCATGAGCTTAAAACCCAACCCATTACTTAAATTGCTTTTGGTTGTTTGCTTAAGTTTGCATTTTGTTTTATTTTGCTATTGTCATAGTCTCTTGACATTCCAATAAATCAGTGTGTTGTTACTGAGTTATTTCAGTTGTGTCAGACTCTTCATAATACTATTTGATGCTTTCTTGGTGAAGGTACTGAAGTGGTTTGCCATTTTGTTCTGCAGCACATTTTTATTTGAAGAAACTGAGGTAAACAGGGTTAAGTGATTTATTCAGAGTCACGCAGCTTGAACTCAGATTTTCCTGATTTCAGGCTTATTGTTCAATCCACTGTGTCAGTGGTTATACAAAATGAATATTTTCTATTTTCCTTGTTCAAAAAAACAAAGTATAATTTGACCAGGTTTGGTATTTTTTTTCCTTTTTGGCCCCCTTCTCCTACCTTCAATCAAAAAATACCCTAATAGATTAGAAATAAAATTATTTTTCTTATCATTTAAAAGTACATACACACACATACCACCTCTCATTCTATATAATTCTTGTTCATACCTGTCCATGAAAGTTTTTTTTTAATAATTTTTTTAGGTTTTTTTCAAGGCAGGAGGGTTAAGTGGCTTGCCCAAGACCACACAGCTAGGTAATTATTAAGTGTCTGAGGCCAGATTTGAACTCAGGTACTCCTGATTCCAGGGCCAGTGCTCTATCCACTGCACCAACTAGCCACCCCTTTTTTATTTTTTGAAAGTTTTAATAAAGATGTAGAAATAGTGATAAATATGTTTATTTTGTATAAAATATATGTATTTATACATATATGTAGTTTTTAATAAAGTTTGCATGGACAGATATGGATAAGGAATTATATGGAATGAGAGGTTATGGATCAAAAGTCAACACATAAAACTCAAAAAGAAGAATATCACACACATAATAAAATATTAGATTCTATGTTCCTACCTCTCTTCTTTCTTTCTTCTCTCATTGCCTTTTTTCTTCCTTCTTTCTTTTTTCTTTGCTTCCTTCCTTCCCTTAAATTTTCTTCTTTCTTTCTCTATTTAATGTAGAAAAATTCATATCTATGCATATTTGTCTATATCATATAAATATGTGTAAATGCATACATATTTACATATCTATATGTGTTACATGTACTTTGTGTCCATGTTAAACCATGTTAAATTCTAAGTATACTTGTGCTCTCATTGACATATATTCATATCCATGTCTACATATTTATATTGTGAATGTGTATGTACTCTATTAGTACTCTTATATGGAAGTTGTACCCTGAGTTAGAATTAGAATTGGAGGAAACACGATTTTGAATTCTTTTGTCATCGATATGCTTTAGTGGGGCAAGTCATTTAACCTCTTTGCGCATTAATTTTCCTTAAAATGGGAATAATCATAACAATTGAATTCACAGAATCACTGCAAGGATCAAATGGAAAATATGATTACAAAATGTTGTAAACAGTAAATTACTATGAAATATAAATGTGTATTATTTTTATACATACATAAATTAGTGTATTATGGTCAATTAAAGCAGGAACAGAGTATTAAAATATGTTGTATTATTAAGTAGGAATGTTCACATTATTTTCTAGTGATTTAGATTAAGCCCTCCTCCCAATCTTCTTTTCCCTAGAAAAGTCCTCCTATACAATTAGAAATGATGACCTTTGTCTGATGCAGGTAGAAGCTAGAGATGAGGATAATTAATTGGGGCCTGACCATTCTGAAGCAATTGGGAAGGTCTGTGATAGAAAAAGCATTTCAGTAAATTGCATTATAATTATGTGAGGACAACAGGATCTATTTCACTGCCTGAAGGGAGTTTGAAATAAAGATTCAGTACAACTCTATTCTTTATGAGCTTCTCATAGAGTCTTCAAAAACATTATTGCCATTGTCATCAACTGAGCAAAAGTGATATATTGAAGAAAACTACAAATCCAATTTCCTAGACTAGTTTCCTAGATAAAATGTCAAAACTATATATTTGGCTCCTTTAAAACATTCTGCAACATGAAAAATGAGGATTAATGGCTGAAAGGTTCACTGGGGTGTAGTAAAGAAATTGGGTTACAGTACAAAATTAGAAAAAATAAGCAGGCATTTTGGGGACTTTAGTTTTAGATTTAGTTTTAATTAAATTAGTTAAAATAATTATGGTTCTTGATCCCAACATAGTATATTAAAAAGAAAATTATATTTGGTTTCTAAAGACCTGAATTCTAATCCCAGCTGTTCCCCCTTACTAATACAATTTATAGTCATCAAATATATAATGAATTGGTCAAACTACAGTTTTCCTGAAGACTCTTCCCATTTTATCAATAATCATGGCTATTCTTCAAGTAATACTTTTAATATAAATTTTAGTTTTGATTCCAGTGCCTCTCTAGTCTTCAGTTTGTCTGTCAATTGAACACCTTAGTTTAAATGTTATCTAAGATCTCCTCCATTTATCTAAAGCTTATGAATTTTGCTGCCTGACCATTCCCTCCAAAAAAAATTACTTAACCAGATAGTTCCACCACTGAATTCTATTTTCCGATATAGAATCTTGTCACTTATTTTATGAATGCAAGAAAACTAGGAAACTGTATCAAGAAAGTTATTCCATATTTTGAAAGACCATACATAATCTAATATCAATGTGCCATCAAGATACAATACAAAATGTATGCAGCAATAAGACCATATGATACAAATCATATAGTGTGAAAGCTGATTATGCTCAACTTGACTTTTAGCATCTGGTAGAACTGAGATTTTTTTTTCTGCCTTTCATTATATGAAGCTTCAGCCCAAAAATATATCTCTCCTTGGGAATGGGAAATATTGTTGCCCACCCACAGGGTCAGGAGATATAATGTCAAATCAGAGCTGAGCACACAGTGCTGAGATGACCATTGATTTCCCTCACTATTTGAACTATTCCAGATACTGGACTTTTCTTTAGCTGCTTTTTCCAAGGTTTTACCTCTGAATCTCCAAAATTCTTTAACATCTACTGTATAAAGGAGATGTCCATTAATTGGGGAATGCTAAACAAGCTATGGCACATAAGTACTGTGGAATAGTATTGTTCTATAAGAAACCACAAATGTTTGGAGTCTAGAGAAGCATGGAATGACTTATGGGAATCTGATGCTGAGTGAAGAGAGCAGGACTAACAGAATAATGTACACATCAACAAAAACATTGTGAGATGATCAACCTTAATGGAAGTAGCTCTTCTCAGCAGGTCAGAGAGTTAGGAAAACATTATTAGAGCAGCTATGGGTAGTGTTACTCCCAAATAGAGGAAGAAAGAAAAACAAAAATAAACACTTTATAAAATTATCTTTTATGTATCTCTTTCCTTCAATCCTAATTACTCATATAAAAATGATTAACTTGAAAACATGTTTATCAAAAATATCTATGTATAATGCTAACCTGATGGTTCATCCTTGAGAGGGGAATGGGAAGGGAGGGTGGAAGGAAATTTTGCAACTTAAAAATATGCATGTGCATATGGATAAAAATTTAATAAATAATTTAATTAATAATTTAATAAATAAAATTTTAAAAATAGAACTACTGAATGCAGCGCTTTGGTGCAAAAGAGAAAGGAAGTCATTGTCCTCATTTTTTTTAAGTTTTTGCAAGGCAAATGGGGTTAAGTGGCTTGCCCAAGGCCACATAACTAGGTAATTATTAAGTGTCTGAGGCTGGATTTGAACTCAGGTATTCCTGACTCCAGGGCTGGTGCTCTATCCACTGCACCACCTAGCTGCCCCATCCTTATTTTAAAAAACAATTTAGTTCAATAATGTATTTTCTTCTCTCTCCTTCATTTTTCTAACACTTGAATAATAGGACTCATGATCTCTACCTTATATCATGTGTAAAGTACTAGCACCCTCAGGTTGAATTTAAAAGACAAATTCTATTTTCAGCAATTGATAGGACATCAAAATTTCTTTGTTGCACTCTTAGAAGCATAACTAAAAGTGATTTAGACTTCAAGTCAAGATCTTGAGCTTCAATATAATCCATTGTACAGGAATATATATTAGAGTACAAATATTAAAAGCTGTTTTATTATTATTATTATTATTGCAATCCTTTGCTCAAAAAATCAGTTAACTTGCAGAAAATATTTCTCAAGCAAGGAGGCACAAACTAATGGAAATGATCTGTTAATATTTGTAGCAAAAGAATAAAAAAGTAAAGAATATTTGGGATATCTTGCAAGTTATTTGCAATTATTTTTTTGAATTTTATTTGAGGCAAGAGGTTAAGTGACTTACCTAAGGTCACACAGCTAGGTAATTAATAAGTATCAGAGGCTGCATTTGAACTCAGGTCCTATACTCTATCTACTCTGTCACCCAACTGCACCATTTGCAATTGACTGACCATATACAGGACAGTTCATTCATTTCAAGGACACAAGGGAGATTCACTAAAATGACCTCAATTTTACACCTTGTCACAAATGCATATTAGTTGATTGGTCTTAGGAATGCAGACCAGGATGCAGAAGCAGACAACTGAACTTGTAAAAATCAATCGAGCAATAATGGAATCATTTGTGTTAATGGGGAAAAGTATAAAGCACCCATTAAGTACTGGACACTGTAACTTTTTTTTTTTCCCATTATTGTCAGCTCTTTAGAACCTGGTCTTCTTGAAAAATGAAAAACAAACATCATCAACATCATATTATGACAATAACCCCTAGAGCTAAGTGCTATTTTATAGTTGTGGAACCTGGGTAAACAGATATCAAATGACTTGCCTAAAGTCACACAGATAGTAAATGATTGAAGTCATATTTGAACAGAAATTTGCTCAATTTTATATAAAATTCCACAAAGTGCCTCTAAGACAGTGAGTTACTAGTAAATGTATTTACATCATCAAATTTCCAAAGCTGAAATGACACTGTTCCAATCATTTTAAGTCTTTTAATTTCAATTTCATACCAAGAGAATAATATTCACAATAACCATTTTGAGATAATCAGCCTTGATGGAAGCAGCTACTCTCAGCAGTTCAGAGATATAGGACAACCCTATTAGATTGAATATGCTATCCTCTTCCAGAGGAAGAAAAACAAAACAAAATAAAAACACTTCAGAATCTGATGAACACTACATTTTAAAAGTATCTTTTAAAAATATCTCTTATGTATTTCTTTCCATTAATCCTAATTTCTCATACTGAAAAAGAGTAAAATATATATAAACATGTTTAACACAAATGTGTATATGCAATATTAACTTCACTGTTCATTGCTG
This sequence comes from Macrotis lagotis, assembly GCF_037893015.1. Lineage (NCBI taxonomy): Eukaryota > Metazoa > Chordata > Mammalia > Peramelemorphia > Peramelidae > Macrotis > Macrotis lagotis. Next base: position 70,810,609 of record NC_133658.1, read on the forward strand.
GGGGGGCATGGGAAGGGAGAATGGTAGGAAAATTTGTAACTTAAATATATTTATTATATATGTATAATATATATGCATATGGATGAATATTGAAAAACTTTCATAACATATTATTTGAAAAATAAAATATTAATACAAAAGAAAAATCATTTTCAGTTAAGGATTTTTGACTCATTTTTAAATATTGGTAAAAAATTAAAACTTTTATTTGTAAATCACTGAATATATGTTACAAACAAGTTAAAATTTAACAATTTTTAATGAATTCAGTTTTCTGGTAGAATTCATATTCTTGTGGAAGTCATTTTTATTAGTTGAATGAAAATTTTGAAAATAGGAGAATGAATAAACAGATTATTAATTTTAAAAAATTAAAGCTGGAAAATGAAGATGATAACTTTTTTTCCTGGGCTAATGATCCTTTAACAAAGAGATGTAGTTCTGATTTAAAATCACTGTTGTCTTCCTCAAAATCTGTTTCTTTTATTGGGAAAAAAAAGTGAGTTTCTCCTCTTTCATCTTTCTTTCCTCTACTCCTTTCTAAGTGAGATAATAGGGGAACAATAAGCTAAATTTGAGCCTTCCAGCAGTTTCCTTACTCTTTCTCACTTACCCACTAATTCATTCTCCTACTTACCTTGAAATTAGGATTTGTCAGGAAATGTTGCCAAGTGCACTGAGATAGGTAAAAACTCATTGAATTTTAGAGACAGAACCTAGGAAAGGTATATTGAGAGAATGGATAGGTAGCTCACTAAACTTAAGAGTCAGGAATAAATATAATAAATCCATAATAAGGAGGTATTTATTAATCAATTACTATGTATTAGGTATTTTATGAACAAAAACTATGAAGAAAAACTCAAAACAAATAAAAATATATTCTAATCACAAAATGTACATTTATTGGGGAAATAAACATGGAATCATACAAATATATGTACATTATAGAAATTTCATACAAGATAAAAATTGAGGAAGAGCTACTGAAAATTTAGCAGGATCACAAAGTGCTTTATGCATAGGATGGTACTTGAACTCAGTTTCGAAAGAAATTAGAAATTTCTTTTTTTCCATCTTTCCAACACCTTTTTTAAAATTTTTATTTATTTATTTATTTTGGATTTTACAATTTTTTACCTAATCTCGCTTCCTTCCCCACATCCCCCCACAGAAGGCAGTCTGTAAGAAATTAGAAATTTTCAAGAGAAGACGAGGAGAGAATATATTCTATTCATGGGAAATTGTCATTGAGAAGTCAAAGGGATGGGTGATATACTGTTGTGTGTAAGGGAAAGTTAAAAAAAATCAGTTTGATTAAATTGCAGAATATGTGAATACAAGGAATATATTAGCTGATTTGGGACCAGGTTGTGACAGGCTTTAAATGTCAATGTAGTTTATATTTGATTATAAAGGGAATAGGAAATCACTGGGTGCTTATTGAGCAAGGGGAAAAATACAGCCAAAAATGAACTTTAGAAAAACCACTTTGGCAACTAAATGTGGAAAACAGAAGAGATGGGTGAGAAATTTGTATCATTAAGACCAATTGAAGTTTTATTACAAAGTTCAAGTGAGAAGGAAGGTTAAAAGAGTTAACATTATTCTTAATATATGATCTTTGTGACTATGAAAATATTAAATAATTATATCTGTGATACTATTATTATGCTATATATAACATAATTACATATCATAATACTCATATAATTTTGTAAAATATTATATTGTATACTTTTGATATATTCTATATGGTATAATATTTTAATATAATCCAAGGATTTCCAATAAGCATCTCTAAAGGTTCACCTTCAAATTTTCTATTATCCATTGATATTCCAGTCACTTAGGTTCCATACTTCTTACCTTTCCTTTAACCAATTAATTTCCAAGTCTCATCAATCAAACCACAGTAAAATATTTTGAATCTTCTCCCTTTCTCCTATTCACAAAGTCTCTACCCTGAGTCCTTCAACTTCTCTTTTCTAGATTGTGCCCTCCTTCAGGTTTCTCTCTTCTCAAATGCTCCTTTCATAAAATTGGCTATGATATTTGTGCCTTCTAAAAAAAAAAGAAACTTTAATACCTTCCCATTTCTTCAAGGAAAAAAATTAGTTTAATATTTATATGGATCTAGAATCTGACTCATACCTAACTTTGCTGTCTTATTTAACTTATTTCAGTCTGTGTGTCCCTATTTCAAGCAAATCACTCTCTTGCCTCTTCTCCATAAATTAAATTTCATGTCTTTGCAAAAGTTACTCTTTTTATCTGGAACACTCTTGCTCCTTGACTTCTTTGTGAATCAATAGGATACATCAAAGCAAAATTCTCATAATCCACTTCCTCCACATTGATTGGATTTCCTGAGTTGTTAAATTTTTAGTTCTACATATTTTTTTTTTGAAATTATCAATTTTGGCTGTGTTCACTCACATGGGGTGCTTAATATATATTTATTGAATTTAATTAAATCATACTGAACTACTCTTGGCTTTTGTATCATATTTATATTGTCTGACCCTATTGATATCTAATGGCAAAGCTTTCTTATTGCAAGGGAGCGTGCCTGGGATTTGTTAAGCAATTAATAAATGATTGCTGATTAGCTAATAGATTGAGATTTTGATTGTCTCTCAGTCAATATTGATTGAAGTTCATTCATTTATTTATATGATTTGGTCACCTGATAAAATTTTCCCAGAGAACCAAAAGTTATGAAAATCTTCATGAACTCTTGGATTTTATCCTGGTAGAACACAAGTGTTGTAGGATAAAAAGCTTCATTTTAATGTTTGGTGATGGACTTTATTTCTGTCAGAATTACATATTTTTCTGGGCATATAGGGAGAATGCATTCACTCTTAGTCATGTAGGAAAATATAATTTTCTTACCTATGTGTTTTAAATTATTATGTGAACATAAGGAACTCTTCAATATTCTTACAGATGGAATGTTATTAAATTTCTTAAAGAGGTCATAATTTTTTCATATAAAATCTCAAAACACCAACTTTAAGAATGAAGGGGTTATGCTAATAATGATTAAAGATGCAGTTAAATTGGGATAAATGTTTCAGGACAATAAAAATCTAAAAGAATCTAAACAGCTCTGAATTGCACAACTGTCTAGGGAAATCTGTGAATTAAGTATAGATCATCATCTCATGGTAACCTTTGATAGTTCTCATTAAAACTGCTGCAGCAGAATCTGTTAAAGGTCTCCAGAGAGATATTATGTGTAAATGCAGAAATTAAAAAATGAATATTGAATGATCCTATTGAGAAATTAAGGCCATTCAATTGTGTTAATGGTGGTAGAATATCAGATCTATGTTTTTCATCTGTTCCCCTAAAAAGAAAATGGAAAGTCTGCATATAATTTACAATTTTAATGAAGCATAATTCAAAAAGTGCCTCTTTTGCATAATAATTAGCATTAAGGGTTTGCTTAAAATGTATATATAAGTAAAATTAACTCCTTGCAAACCGTAGTGTTTGTTAAACAATTGCCATATATGAATTAAATTGTACTATTCATTGCAAAAACGATGTCATTTGTTTTACAATATCATATAATATAACTTAATAGATGTCAGAAAGATGCATAATATTATCATTCATCAAAACTAAGACAATTTCTTAAATTAAAGGGAAGGTAAGATATAGTGGTGGGGTTTTTGTTATTGTTTTTTCCCATACTCCTTCAGATGATTAGGTTTCTAAAGAAGGAAAAAAAATTCCGTAAGGAACTTGTTTGGTCTCTTTATTTTACAGAGAAAGAAACTGAAGTGAATGGAGTTCCTAGGAGACACTGTCAAAATTCTAAATCAAAAACACATTTTCAGAAATGTTTATCACCTACCATGCATTGTGCCTAAAATGGAAAGATCACCTAAGTTTTAATTAGCTCAAGTTCAATTACTTCTCTCTTGGACTTATCAGGTCATTTCATTTCTCTAATGTCAGATTTTTTCATTTGTTAAATGTGGGAAAACAAGAATGTATATAGAATACTTTATAACATTAAACTGCTACATTTAAAAATATCAAAATAAAATATTATAAAGCTTGAGTAAAGGAATTCTTGTGTTTAAAATCACAGGGTATAAGTTCAATTGAATTAGTAATAGAAGTCCATATGGGAATTACTATTTTGTGATCTTGGCGAAATAATTTTCTTTTCTGAGTCTTTTCTGCTCCAATAAACTGAGGTTGTTTTCTTAGATAATTTCTCATGTCTATCCAGTTCTATTATAATTGACTCATCATTTAAATACTAATAATAACCATTGATTACTATTGATCCACACTATTTTAAATTATACAATAAGTTTTACAGAGTCAGAGAGAGAGAGAGAGAGAGAGAGAGAGAGAGAGAGAGAGAGAGAGATCAGCATATCTCTACTTGTGAATTAGAAAAGTTAGGAATAATTATTTCCATGTTGCTAACAAAGAAAATGAGATTCAAAAGGTGAAGTTACTTACCCAGGGTTATGTAGTTTGTGTCAGGACTTAGTTTTTAACCTGCCATAATTCCAAAGCATTGGCTGGTTCAGTTAAATCCATTCTTTCTCTCTATGCTTTTCCAATATTCCAAACTGATATCAATTTCCTCACTGTGCTTACATGATGATTAAAAAAAGTTCTGAAACTCATTATTCCTGGGTAATTTAATCATTTTTAATGAATAAATTCTGCATATTTATTAATAAAATGATGATGATTATTTGACTTTTTTTTCTGTTAGATCAACGATCCCCTCATGGTAGTGGGTTCTCAGTTGCTATGCCTTTCAATAAACTGGTATTCTGAAGAGTGCCAATCAACAATGATTGGTTAACAATTGCTGAAAAAATATTACACGAAGAAACTACTTATATTACTATGAGATCTTGGGGTACATGGCTTGGATAACCCAATCCTTAATCAAAGAGATATAAATTTCCATATTACCTGTTTGACACACTTCAAATGTCTGTCAATACTTCCCCAGTCCAGTCTGCACAAACACAGTGAGTAGGAATGCACCCATTAGCCCAAACTTAGAATTTCTTTTACTGTCTGATTAGAAAATGACCTAGATAAATCTCCGCCCTAGATTTCCCATTCTAGTTGATTCCTCAATGAAAAAGTAGAAAAGAAGAAAAACCATGGTCCCTAATATAATAATTAATCACTGAATACAAGAGAGAAATACTAATTTCTCACACCCTTACACCATGCCTAAGCAGAAGGTCATGGTTGAGGCTAAGAAAGAAAAATAGATGACAGTGCTCTTTATTTAAGGAAAGCTAGTTAAGATGACTAGGGTTTTTTTTTCTTTGCTTGTTTCTTAGTTTCTTTGTTTTTGCAAGGCAGTGGGATTGACTTGCCCAAGGTCACACAGTTAGGAAATTTTAAAGTGTCTGAAAATGGACCCTCCTGACTCCAGGACTGGTGCTCTGTCCCCTGTACCACCTAGCTATCCCAAATGACTTATTTTATATTTTTTCCATTGTAGTTAGAAGAGTTAGAACACCTCATGACAAATTTGGAGAACTAGTATAATTAAAACTGGTTACTAAAATGTTAGCATTCAGAGGAGATCTTATATATTAAGTATTTTTTTTTAAATTGCAGATCTAGAAGCACAGGACTTGAGTTATAAAAATTCAACTGATATTAGCTATATATATATATATATATATATATATATATATATATATATATATATATATATATATATATATATAACCTTGTGTTGGGTGATTGTCCCACTTTGAATCTCAACTTTTATATATTAAAAACAAAATGGGATAAATACTCTTCTATTTCTGATGATCTTTGTTCACTTGATCATAAACTTACAACTTATCTTCTCATTTCCATAATATTGTATATGATGAAACTGAATTTCAGAATTAATAATTTATTTTTCCACATTCACAAGAGGAAAAAATGTTGAAGCCCCTCCAGTTATAAATACTATGATTCGAGAAAGTGTGCTTTAGAGCATTCTATTTTTTGGCATAAGAATTTTTCAATAAAATATTCCCCCCCCCCGCACATTTCTTATAGAAGTAACTCAATTATTGAAATAAAAGAGAGGAATTGTTTTGAACACATCTAAAAATCTTCCTGAAAGAATGACCTTTGTAGTTGTTTAATTATTTCAATTGAATCTAGCTCTTCCTAACTCAGGTATTTTCTTGGCTGAGATACTGGAATTGTTTGTCATTTCCTTTCCAAGATTATTTTTTTTTTTGCAAGGCAAATGGGGTTAAGTGGCTTGCCCAAGGCCACACAGCTAGGTAATTTAGTGTCTGAGGCCAAATTTGAACTCAGGTACTACTATTGACTCCAGGGCCAGTGCTCTATCCACTGTACCACCTAGCTGCCTGCTAAGATTATTTTATAGATAAAGAAACAGAGGCAAACAGGATTAACTAACTTGCCTAGAATCATAGAGTTAGTAAGAGTCTGAGGCTAGATTTGAATTTGTGTATTCCTGAATCCAGATCTAACACTGTATCCACTTTGACAATTTTACTGTTTTGGTTGCTTACTCCATCTCTCTCATGTTATTTCCTATTCTAGAACATTTAAAGGGAAAATTATGATCATGAAACAGCCTTATGATGTGATTATTACCTTTTGTAAAAGCTAGCAATCATCTCAGATATTCAAAGCAACAAATACTTATCAAGTGCATGCTACATATAAGAATGTTGTCTTATGCATTATAAATGCTAAATGAAAAGATATCTCTAACCTAAAGGAATTTGCTTCTTGCTAGGTATGTAATAACTGTATATAATGTATGTTTTAGAAAGACAAAGATAGACAGTGACAAAGACCATGACATTGAGCAAGACAGTCAAAAAAAGCAGAGACAGATAAAGTGGCAAAGAGCTTGAAATAGACAGAGAAAGAGATGGAGACATATAGAGAGATGCTAGTTAACATTCTTTTAATACTGTTAGATTTTATTTTATTGTTTTGGTTTGCGAGTTTTAAATAAAGAAAAGTACTTATGGTTTGGATCCAGTGTATGTGCTAGTTTAATGTGGTCAATGCTATTTTGAATGTGTAACTTTGGTTTTCCTTTCTAAAATGAGTTTACTGACATAAACTAATTTTGGAGGGAGGAATTGTTTACTCAATTGAGAAGAATCATTTTTGTTCATTTTGGGTTTTTTTTGCTGTTCAATGTTGATCTGAGCTTAAGATTTTTAAATAAATTATAACATTGTTATAGACAATATTTGCAAATTGATAAACGGGATCCTTCATCTACTAGCAGTGCTCTCTTATGGGAAAGACTGACCTTGTTTATCTCTAAAAAACAGTACAGGAAGCAAAGCATAGAAATTATAGCAAAGTAGACTTGGATATGCTTTTATTTTTTTTTAATTGCTTTCTTTTCTAAAAAAGGAATGGAAAGAAGTTTGTAAAGATTCTGGTAGAGTTATGCCAGATGACCCTTCTTACTCAGTCATTCTGTGACTGAAGTATTTGGTTAACAGAAACCTATAAAATGGAAGCAATGTGTCCCACCCAAAACAACTGAATGGCATTGCATCAAACTAGCTGGTAACCTTGGATTTGACAGTCAACCTCTCTGTGCTTTAACTCCCTCCTAAGTAAAGTGAGGTTGATTAAGTGCCATCCATATACCTCTCCCTAGGCACTATGATAAAAAGCAATCTGAATATATCACCCAGCACTAAGTAGTCAGTTCTTTGTTGAATAATATGGACAGTAAAAAAAAAATTGATTAAAGAGTGAACTCAGATGACACTCCAGTTGTTGTAGAGAGTTTAATAGAGGATGCTGAGGACTGTCTGCAACCCACTGATTTTCAAAATTACCCATTTATTAAAAGTTCTGTTTTAGAAACAGTATAATATAACCATTGTTTTTCCTTTCACCCCTTGTTTTTGAACCAAATCTGTATTAAAGAGGCATTTCATTTGCCTCTAAAGCAGACTTCTGCTTTTTGTTTTGTTTTTCTTTATTATATCTTTGTCTGTGTGTGTGTGTGTGTGATAAAAGACCAAATGACCTTTTAGGTGTTACTTACAAAGATAATCTATTTGTGATAGAAGTCTTTGTTCAGAAAGATCCCCTTGAAAGAGCTCCAGAAGCCTCTGGGAAATATTTCAAGTATGTGGGAGGAAGAGGGGACTAGAATCAAAGGATTGGCAAGTTCATTTTATTCTTTTAAAAAAATTCATTGAAGAAGTGTTTTAAGAAGAACATTCTCCTGCTTAGTTGAAACTTTTTTAAACAGTAAATTCAACTTAATATCAACGTTGCAATGATATTTGGATTCAAATTATCATGCTACTAGCTGGAGAATGTGCTGAAATACATATAAAAATAATGCCCAAGTTATTTACTGACAGCAAGTTTAATGAGACCATGGTAATCACTCAGGCCATTTGAATCAGTGCTTAACAATTAATGGAGTGTTTAAGAGCAAAACCTTCAAATTTTCTGAGCTAATGGCCTGAAAAATGTTATGATATTCTGTAAGACTTTGCAATAGAAATTTTTCCTCTAAGAAGGATACATTGGTCATAACTCAGTCAATAGAAAAAAGGCATTGTATTGAATCATAGATTTGTTACACTATAAGTCAGAGAGTTTTGTTTCCAATACCTCTTACTAGCTATAGAAAATTAAAAGTTTCTAAACCTCTCTGAAACCTGAGTTTTCTTAAATGTAAAATGTGAGGATTGGACTAGATGATCTTCAAGGTCACTTTTAAGCTTTTGTCTGGGATCCTATAATTTTAGGGAATGGGATCAATCATTCTGAATATCCATATCAATGCAAGATTTCCAAACCACTTCAGTTTTCTCAGTAGAAATATAAAACTGAATGGAACCTTCAAGTATAGAGTATTCCAGCATAAAACATATAATTTGAAACCCAAAAGGAATAAGATAATTCAGAATGCTAAAAAGTGAGTAAATTAATCATACAAATGGACTGTAGGAGACACAATGTGTAATAAAGTCTTTATTTTACAGATAGGAAAATTGAGGTGTCAAAAAGGAAAAAAAAAATCTTACCTGAAGTTAAACATTCAACAAGCATCAGAGTCAGAACTAGAAACCTGTTTTCTTGACTTCTACTTCAGTGTTCTTTCCACTAAGTTATCTATGCTCAAGAAAGATATTTCCTTTGTGAAAGCATAATATTTGTTTTTAGTCCAAGGGCAAAAAGATTTTCCAAAGAAGCTTTAAATGAAAGGGAACACTGAAGAAAAAACCTACAAGTTCTTATCCTTTCATAGGTTTTTCCTTTTCATGCCATTTTCTTCACCAAATCTGGGAAAGGTTCTAGGTTCAGAACCATATAGTAGATTCTTAGAAGACAAAAGACTGTTGTCACAAAAACAGTCTGGAATAAAAATCTGAAAAGTTTATGACATCACAGAATGTCAGAATTGGATGAATGAATGAACAAAAAAGCATATATTACACACTTATTACATTTAAAATACTATGTAAAATAAATGGAATAAATAAAAAATGCCTTTGCCCTCAAAGAGAAGACAGAGAAAATATGGAAATGGTGACAGTGTTGATATACTTCGGTTGAAGAGGTTACAGAGATGATGAGAGGAGCCATATTACCTCTGCCAGTCAAAGTATATCTCTAAGGAAAATGCTATATGTCTTGTAGTTAAAAAAGGGTAGACTCGTTGGCAAAATCAAGATGGGGAGAGAAGACAGGGACTGATATCATTCCAAAAGCTCACCAAAAACCTTTACATAATGCCCTTAAACAAATTCTAGAGTGGTACAATCCACAAAAAGATTGAGTAAAACAATTTTCCAGTCCATGACAACTTGAAAGATTTGGGAAGGGTCTGCTGCCCCAGGGGAAGAGAGGAGTATAGGGCCATGCCAGCATGAACCGGACCCAGAAATCTAGGAAGGGATTGTGGGGAAACTGGGTCCTTGGAAGGTGTGGCAGTTTCTAGACCTCTCAGCTCAGAGATTACTAAGAACAACTTTGAAGTTCAGCAGAAAAAGTCTATCACACCAAGGTGAGATTGGAGCACAGTCCAGATAGCCTCAGCAGCGCAACACCTCAGTCCCATTAGACCAGGTAGAGATCTCTAGTATCAGCAACACAACTTCTGAAGCTCTCAGCCCAGGGACAGTAAAGGCATCAGAAGGCAATTACAGGGAACTCTTTGCTATGACTGAGGTAGGACTGCTGCTTTGCTCATATGCAGATTTGTGTGGCAGTCTGGAGTGTCAATCCCAGGAAGAGGAATAGAAACATAATAGAGATTCCTGAAATAATAGGCTCTTCTCCAGGCTAGAACAGAGTTCCAGGGTAGAATGGAGAGCGTGTGTTCACCCACAGAGCAGAGCAAAGGCCAGGAGAGTAAACATAACCTCTCATAAGACTTGAAAGGATTGAAAACTTGCAGTTCCCTAGTAATATCTCTGAAAACAGGGGTAAAAACCCTCAAAAGCTTGGGACAGTGCACCCTCAACCCTGGAAGGAGAGGTCCATTTGAACAAAGAGTTAAAATCACATCATAGACTGGGAAACAAGTCAACAACAGTAGAAAAAAGAATCCAACCAGAGACAGTTCCTATGGTTATAAGAACATCAAAAATACATACTCAGAAAAAGAATCTATATCCAAAACCTCCAAGAAAAATTGAATTGATCTCAGATCATGGAAGAGCTCAAAAAGAATTTTGAAAATCAATTAATGGAGGTAGATGAAAAATTGGGAAGTGAAATGAGAGTGATTTGGAAAAATCATGAAAACTGAGTCAGCCACTTTGTGAAAAAGATACCAAAAAGTACTGAAGAAAATGAATCTTTAAAATCAGACTGAACTAAATGGAAAAAGAGGTCCAAAAAGCCAATGAGGAGAAGAATGTCTTTTAAAAAAGCAGAAATGGACAGATGGGAAAGGAGCTACAAAAATTCCCTGAAGAAAATTCCCTTAAAATATAGAATGGAGCAAAGGGAAATGGTTGATCTTGTGAGAAATGAAAACAATAAAAGAAAATAAAACCAAAAAGATTAGAAGAAAATGTGAAATATCTCTTTGAAAAACCAACTGACCAGGAAATCAGATCCAGAAGAGATAATTTTAAAATTATCAGCATACCTGGAAACCATGATCATAAAAGGAGTCTAGACATAATCTTTGAAGACATTAGCAAGGAGAACTGCTCTGATATTCTAGAAGCAGAGGGCAAAATAGAAATTGAAAAGATTCATGGATCACCTCCTGAAAGAGATTACAAAATGAAAACTGCAAGGAATATTATAACCAAATTTCAGTGCTCCCAGGTCAAGAAGAAAATATTATTAGGATTCAGAAAGAAACAGTTAAAATGTCTTAGAGGCACAGTAAGGATCACTGAAAATTTAGCAGCTTCTACATTATGGGATCATAGGGCTTAGAATATGATATTCTAAAAGGCAAAAGAGCGTGGATTACAATTAAGAATTACTCAGGGGCAGCTAGGTGGTGCAGTGGATACAGCAGGAGATCCACAAGAACAATGTGTACATTAACAGTAGTATTGTGTGATAATCAGCTATGATGAACTTAGCTCCTCTTAGCAGTTTAAGGATCAAGGACAATTCTAGCAAACCTGTGACGAACATGCAAGCTACATTTGTGGGGGGTCATTGTATGGGGAAACTAGGTGAATAGATCAATGATGTTGAAGTCAAAAGGACTGAGTTCAAATTGGTTTCACTTAGCTGTGTGGGCAAGTCACGTAACCCCATTGCCTTACAAAAAAAAATAACAAAAATATACCTCTAGTGTCTGAATATAGATCAAGGAATACTATTTTCACTTTTTAAAACTTGTTTATGATTTTTTTTCTTTCTTTCCCATGACCCCGTTCATTCTGATTCAACTTTCACAACATGACTAGTATGGGAATATGTCAAAAATTATTGTCCATGTAGTACTTTACTAGATTTTTTCACTGTAGTGGGGAGAGAGGAAGAGGAAGGGAGGGCAGGTGGTACAAAAGAGTGAAACTCAAAAACTAACAAAAGAAGAAATGTTGAAAATTATCTTTGAAAAAATAAAATAGCATTCAAAAGTAAAACAAACAAAAAAACAGTATAAGCCTAATGATAAAAGAGATATTATAATCCAATCAGGAGAAAAATGCTTTAAAGGAATAATTTGTCAAATGGAAAATAGATACAAAAATTCAATGAAGAAAATAACACTTTAAAAATTTGAATTGAACAAGTGGAAACTAATGATGCTATGAGATATCAAGAAATAAACAAAATCCAAAAAGTGAAGACAAAGGGCAAGAAATATCTTATATTAAAAACCATCAAATTGGAAAATAGATACAGAGGAGTTAATTTAAAAATTATTGGATTTCCTAGAAACCATGATCAAAATAAGGCCTACACATTTTCTGTCAAGAAGTTAATAAAAATTGTCTTATTCTAAAACCAGTGAGAAAGTAGACATTGAAAGAATTCACCAATCACATCCTAAAAGAAACACAAAATGAAAACTCTCAATGAGATTCAATTTAAATATCATGTAGTCACAATCAAGATAAAACAAGATTCAGCAACTTCCACATTCAAGGACTGAGAGGCTTAGAAGATGATATTCCAAAGGGCAAAAGACCTTGAATCACACTTCCAGCAAAACTGAGCATATCCTTTAGGAAAAATATGGATTTTCATTGAAATAGAGAACTGTCAAGCATTCCTCATCACAAGATCAGAGCTGAATAGGAAATTTGACTGTCAAGTAAAAGACATAAAAAAGGTAAACAAGAAAGGGAAATCATAGGTATTTAATAAGGTTTGACAGTTCACATTTTTACACTAGAAGAGATGCCTTTAACTCATAAGAACTTTCTCATTTAGGCAATGAGAAAGAGTATATATATATATATATATATATATATATATATACACACACACACACACACACACACACATATATATATATATAGAGAGAGAGAGATAGAAAGAGAGAGAGAGAGAGAGAGAGAGAGAATGTACAGATATGATTTGAATGTGATGGGATGACATAAAAAAATAAAACGAAGAAGTGAGAAAGAGAAATGCACTAGGGGAAAGGATGATACAATGGGGTAAATTATCTTACCTAAAACCAGAGGATAATGGAGAGGTGATGGGAAATGGTGGAGGCTTACTCTCATTGGAATTGGCTCAAAGAGGGAACTCATTAACACTCAATTGGGTATAGAAATCTATTTTACCCTACAAAAAAATAGGGAATAAGTGAAGGGGGTAGATTGCAGAGGCAGTATTCAAAAAGCAAAACACTTCTGGGGAAGGAGAGGGTGAAAAGAGAGAGTAGATTAAATAAACAGTGGAGATATAATGGAGGGAAATATAGGTAGCAAGCATAATTGCAAAAAAAGACCCAGGTTTCTCTGATAAAGTCTTTGTTTTTCAAATAGTTGTTGACACAAATGTGTAATGAGTCAAATTTATGAAAATAAGAGCCATTCCTTAATTAAAAATGATAATCAAAATCATGAAATTTTTCCTGATGAAGTGTTCAAAGATATATGTAGCCAAATGAAAAAAAATCTCTAAATTACTGTTGATTGGAGAAATGCAAATTTAAAAAAAAAGCAGGTACTGTCTCACATCTATTAGTTTACTTCATAGAATAGAAAAGAAGAATGACATTTTGGAGGGTGTGTGAGAAAATTGAGACACTAATGTATTGTTGCTAGAATTATGAATAACTAGCTTCAAAGGCTACAATGTGTGCACAATCATCTACAAGGAAGTCATTCATCAACACTCTCTCCCACCAACACATTTATCAACATGGTCTTGGTTTGTAGTCTTTTCAGGTTGAAGCTAAAGGGAATAGATTTCCCTGTGGCAATCACAGTAATTAGTTATTGTTGGTAAGATTTTTGCCAGAGTCCTTCTCAAATAGGATGATCCTTCATCCAGAAGATGGTCATCTCTCTGAGAACCAGTGTGGTTGCAGAAAGCTCAAGAACAGTCAATATAGTGTTTGCTACCTGCCAAGAAAAGAACAGAAGTCTATATACAACATATATAGCTCTAACCAAGAGCTTTGATATCATCAGTCATGAGGGTTTATGGACAATTATGTCAAAATTTAGTTTCCAGAGAAGTTCATCAGTCCCCTACCTCAATCTCATGATGGCATGCATGCCCAAGTTCTGGATAGTGGAAAACACACTCAAAATCTTCCAGATATCAATGGAGTGAAAAAGGATGTACCCTTTTCCTCATGCTTTTAGCATGATGTTTTCAGGCATGTTATCAAATGTCTTCACTGAGGATGAACATGACCTCAACATCAGTTACCATTCTGATGGTAAATTCTTCAACTTGAACAGTCTACAAATCATGACCAAAGTGGAGGGAGTGTTGATGCATGAAATTCTGTTTGCAAATGATGGAGCATTCAATGAAGACCCTGAAACTGATTTGCAACAAAGAAGGGATCGATTCTCTGCTGCTTGTGCTCATTTTGGCCAGCACCATACCATCCATATGTGAAGTCATTCATTATAGCAAAAGGAGAAGTGTTGAGTACTGTGGACAGTACTTGTCAGTGTTCTTTCCATGGTGGTATGCATTGACAATGAAGTTGACGCTTGCATTACCAGAGCTAGCTCAGTATTTGGGAGGCTCAAAAAAGAAAGTAAGGGAGAAAAAGGTATTAGACTGCCAAATAAACTGAAGGTCTTCAGATATTCAGAGCCATTGTGCTGATCTCATTGGTATATGCCTGTGAAACCTGGATAGCCTTCCAGCGCCATGTCAAAAAACTGAATCACGTCCATTTGAATTGTCTTAGGAAGATTCTGAAGATCACCTTGCAGGAGAAAATAGCAGATACGGAGGTCCTTTCTCAAGCTAAACTGCCAGGCATTACTAGAGAGTGCAACTACAACAGAGTGGGCACATTATTAGAATGCCAAATGTAAGCTTGCCAAAAAGACATTTTATGAAGAGGACTAACACAGGGAAAGCACCCACATGGATGTCTCAAGAAGCAACACCCTGAAGGTCTTTTATTAGAATTTTAGAATTGACTGTACAACATGGGAGTCACTGATAAAGGCCCACCCAGCATGGCACGCTGAACTCTAAAGGCAGAATTGAAACAGCTTAAAGGAAATGTGAGATGCATAGTTTAGTGTGCCCCTCCCAGGGTTCACAAGAACTATTTATGCCCAACCTGTGGTAAAGCATTCTGAGTTCACATTGGTCTTATCAGTCACAGTTAGACCCACTGTAATTTGTTTCAAGCTTACTGATGTCATTTTGTTCTAATGTGAAAATCAAGGAAAAGAACCAACCAACCAAGAACTGATTTAACCATTATCTAGAGCAACTGAAACTATACCCAAATATTTATAGCAGTTTTTTTGGCAAATAATTAGAAATTGAGGCAATGCCCATTAGTTGGGAAATGGATGAAGAATTTGTAGTATAATATTGTGATGGAACCTTATTGTTATATAAAAATGATGAAGCAAATACTCTCAGATAAACCTGGAAAGATTTGCATGTACTGATGTAAAGTGTGATATGTAGAATCAGAACTTTGCACAAGAAATAACAATTTTGTAAAATGATCAACTGTGAGTTAGTCATTCTCAGTAATTCAATGACGCAGGACTCTGAGTTGTCATGAAAAATACTATCCCCAGAGAAAGACTCTATGGTGTCTGAATATAGTTTAGAGTATTTTTAAGCTTTATTTTGGGGGGTTTATTTAGCTCTATATTTTCTTTTTTAAGATGACTGATATAGAAATATACTTTGCATGACCACACATATGTAACCTATATTGAATTACTTCTTTATTAATAAGGGAATAAAGGAGGAAGGCAGAAAATTTGTAATTCAATTTTATAAACAAGCATTAAAATTATTTTACATGTAATTAGGGAAATATACAATATTAATTTTTTAAAAGCAAATCAAGGAATAGACTGTTAAAATAGAATTTAATATCTAAGATGGGACAAAAATAAACATACCCAACAATAAAATGAATAAAGGTGATGTCAAAGGGCAACAAAACTCAGGTCACATAAAATGGATAGCTTTGGTATGAAATGGCTAAGACAGAACATTTGCATTAAATTAATGAAAAATGAAAAATGTACTGTAAGTAACAATCATTTTCAGGTAGTTATGTTTACTATTTTGTATGATTTTCTTCATGGGAATTCTAGATATTTGTGAGTCTATCGTATCAAACCAAAATGTATTAATAAACATATTTTAGATTTTAAATAAAGATAGAGTTTATTTGTTAGTATTTCCTAAATTGGAGCGGAGAGGGATGGGCTAGGAAATTATGAAAAATTTATTGAGTCTCAAGATGGTGTAATAGAAATATGGAGTGAAGTACTACATGACTGGAGACTACCTGAAATTTGGAACTGGATGATATAGTCACCAACCAGGAGATGGAGAAACTAAGGAATGGAACATACATGTATTAAGCATTATGTGATAGGACTGTGCTAAGTCTTTTGTAAACATCTAATTTGACCCTCACAACAAAACTGTAAATTAAGTTTCGTTGTTATTGTCATTTTTACAATTGAGGAAACTGAGGAAGAGATCAAATGGGCTTGATCAGAGTCACAGAATAAAAAGTGCTTAAGAATAGGTTCTAATTTAGATCTTGACTTTAGGTCAGTGCTCTATCCTCTGGATCTTCTAGTTGCCCTGAAACAGCAAGATCTGAGAGGTCAAGATCATAAGGTAAAAGGACTAAAATCTTAAGAGCATGTGGTATTTGGTCTATTCAGCAAAGCCATGTATAACATGTTTGGAAAGTATTTATTACTAGTGTGTTATTGACCAAATCACAGCTTTTCTCTTAGGACAAAGATTCCTCTTTTGTTAAATGAAGGCAATGTACAAAATTGTCCCTCTCACCTTTTCAAGCCCTAATGTCTTATAACATAACCAAATAAAAAGCAAATAATAAATATATATAGTTATCTAGTACAGTGTTTTAAATTGTGAGAAATGCAAAAATTAGTCAAAACAAGGTCACAATATTCAAGGAGCTCAAGTTGAATAATTCCATCTAATGGCAAACTTAATGATATGATTTGTTTCTAAAGTATTATTTTATACAATTTTATTATGCTTTCTTACACCTCCATTTACAGACTGACATATTGAATATTCAATATGTGACAACTTTAGTCTAGAAAGGACAAATATGTGTTTCATTCTTTTTTGTTGTTTTTGTTGAATCAAATTGGATCCCTTCATTTAATTTTGATATCAACTACATTTCAAAAATTTATATTACCGAATTTATTGTTCATATTGTTTCCAGGTTTTTTTGTTCTCTATTACTTGACAAAATTTCAATATTCTCCAAATTCCTCATATTCATAAGTAATGACATTTTGCATTTGCTTAAATTTCCCAGCATAAGGCTATGAACGTGTCCCCTAAAGTTTGAGCAATTCAATAAATAGAGATATTCTTCTTTAATCAGAGCTAATAAAGACAACCTTTTTATAGTTTTCCTATAATATTAATTAGCATTTCCTTTAAAATACTGACATTCTCCAGTATACACACACAAACACACACACACACACACACATATATATATATATATATATATATATATATATATATATATATATATATATACCCTAATAATTTTAATCAATTTAAATCAAATAACATCAATCAATATTTATGAATAGATATTTTTAAAATGCCAGAATAAGAGCAGAAGTTACAGGATATTTCTCTCCCTGAAGATCTGGGGGCAAAATCTCCCTTATACAAGCTTAGTCTGAGAAGAGAGAAGGTTTAACCTTAAAAAAGTTGCTGTTTATAGAAATGTTTTTAAAAATATAATATCTGGTTAATTATTTGTTAAATGCATACTGAATAAACATTTCAATTTGAATTTGCAAAATATTTCACCATTTACATATAACTACACATACATATAGTGAGAGGGTATATGCATAGATATAAATATAATTTGAGATACACAAATATAAGCATATATGCAGCTATATATGTATGTTTTTATGTGTGTGAGTATGTATATATCATATGTATATATGTGAATATATATATATGTTCCAATTAAAAACTCTAAAAATTAATTTGATTGCGATTACTTGACTAATTCTATTGTAAGATTGTTGTTTATTTATCAATTAATTATAGTGGCATTAGTCTTGATGTGTTAAAATAACCTCTTTAATCAGATGATTTTCAATTTCATGTATTCCATAATTCCTTACATCCTTTCCTCCAAAATCAGTTACATGTCATCATCTGAATTGGAATATTTTGAACTATCTCATAATTCTCATGAACTCAAAATACCCAAAGCAGAATTAATTTTATTTTCCCAAAATCATATCCTCTTCTGAATTTCCTAACTTTCATTGAGTGCTTCAAATCATCTCATTCATGAAGGTTTTTAACATGAGTATTTTTCTGGTCTCCCAATTCTGCCTCACACCCCTAGTAAATCAGTTCCAATCTTTTAGATTATAAAGCCACATCTTCTACATTTATCCCTTTCCCTCCCTTCACACATGTCACCCAATCAGACCTTCGTGCACTTTCATCTGGACTATTGCAATATTTTTGCAATTTTTCTCAAGTCTTTCTTCTCAAATCATCTTCTACACCATTGGCAAAGTGATTTTTCTTAAAGTAAAATTCCATTTATGACACCTCAAACAATAAAATGCAAAGGTCACTGTAACCTGTAAGTTGAGTCTTAAAAACTTGACACAAATATACCTTTACTATCCCCATATTTATAATTCTCTTTTATGCATTCTGTGCCCCAGCCAAATTTAATTATTGTTGTCCATTAGTGATAATAAAATTTTAACAACTGGGTTTTTCTCTACACACAAAAATTTATGCTGGATTCAATTTAAAGTTGAATCTGCATTGCTACCATTTTCTCCTTTACTTTTTAAAATCACAGTAATAAGTGAAAAAAAAAATAAATCAATATATTATTTGTAACATTTTGTGACTTTGAAAGAATAAATGACAAAACTGAAATTTTAAGAATTATCCTTTATGTACTTATTTAAGTTAGTTCTATCACACACATGTTACAGAACACATTTCATCTTCCATCTTTGTGCTTTTACTTAGTTCATCCCCCGACTAGAATATACTTCTTCCTCACTCTGTCTCTTAAAATATCTAGTTTCTTTAAAAACTAAACTCAAAAACAACCTATTCCATGAGATAACTGCTCATTTCTCTTTGCTCACCGAAAAAAGATAAATAATTTGATATCTATATCATCTATCTATTTTATATTTATAATTGAACATTTATTGCCTTTACAATGAAGTCTTCTTAAGAGAAATTTTCATTATGTCTTTTTATCTGACTCTACATTAGTCTCACCAAGTCCTCTGAAGCTTATCCCAAAGACTAGAATTGATGAATTATTATAACAACGATGACGCTAGAAGGCTATCTGCTAAATTACATGGTGTTTGCTGCATCCAATGCAATAAAGAAAATCTGCACCAATGTAACCAAAGGTCCTTGAAGTACTCAAGTAATAGCTTCTTATATTGATATAATATCTTAAAGTTTACAGGCACCTTGATAGAAGGAACACTCCGAAAAATATTGCGTGAATTTTCTTAGCTCCATTTTAAAAGTGAGGGAATTGAGCCTCAGGAAATTCCATTGAAATTTGCAACATAGGAGAGACAGAAGTCAGATGAATATGCTAATGATTGTTTTTTTAGTTAGGATTCAGAACTTAAAGGGTATAGAACTGAGAGGGCACTAAATTTAGATGTTGTCCACAACATTTACAATCTCCAAATTACTAATGAGCAATAGTAATGTAAAAATCAATATGTGGAGATTGCAAAACATAATTAATAATAGAGACTAGCACCTGACCAATAAGAATAATTAGATAAATTTGGTTCATTCTACCCAACATTCCTCACTTATTTGGAATTCTCCTGGTATCTTAGGCTTCCTTTCTTAATACTCCTCTTATTTCTTTCCATATTATAAATGGAATACTCCCCCCTTTGTTGATAATTAATATTTACTCTAAGTTCAAAATTCCCAATTATATCTCAGAATGTGTCACAAAGCTAGTGAAGTTGAAAACTAACTTTCAGACTCTGTGCTGATTCCTCCTTTCACCATGCTATTTTGGCTCCTTAAAGTAAAGTATAGCATGCCTGTGTGGAAAGAGTATTGACTTTGAAATCAGTGAATATAGACTCAAATTCCACCTGTGGAATTAATCAAGAGTCTGAACCTCAGGTAGCCTTAGTTATCTTATCTGCAAAATGTGAACCATGGGATACAAGAGGTCTGAACTTCCTTGCATTTCTAGATCTATCATCCTATGCATATCCAAAATGAAAACCTTTATTTAATGCTAGTCACATAGCTATATGTTGTTTAAGTTTTCATTTCTGAAAGAGACCCTTGGATATGAGTCAACTATGTTCTTGTACAATTATGGAAATATAAGATACTACTGAGAAAATTGAGTTTGCATTAGATATTGTTCTAAAGATGTTGAGAGTTGTATATTTGGAATTAGAAGGTGTATATTTTAGTTCCAGGTTTTTGATCACAATTCTTATATCTTCTTTTTTTCTGGTTTCCCACACTATAATATAGCAATGCATCTTGTGCAATTTCTTCCAGCTCAAATACCCAAATTACTGGTGAGTGATAGTAATACAAAAATCAATATTTGGCTACTGTAAAGCACAGATTCCCCCAAAAGAAGGACATTTATTTAATTTTTAAATCATTTAAAATGTTCTGAATCATTGAGGAGGTACAAAGATGAATAAAATATTAGTCCTGAGTTCAATTATTTTATTTAACAGACCGCTAAAGATAGACTTCATTTGTCCATGTTTATGATAGATTCATTGAGGACTGCACTTAAATTTGTGAAGTGCAACAACCTTGAAAATACATAAACTCTCAAAATGTAGAGGCAAAAAATACTTTAGAACATTTTTCTAAATAAATGGAGTCTTAGAATGAGGAATATTAATGTTGCAATACATTTATAACATAAAGTATTAAGATTGGAAAGATCTCACAATATAAATATGTTAGATGATAGAATGATAGACTGGGGAGGAAACTTTGAAAACTAGAGTATTAAAGTTAAAGGATATATTTAGATCGTCTCATTTACAAATGAATAAAGTAAGGCCCAGAGAGATTGTGATTTCCTTCCAAACCTCATAACCAATTAGTAGCAATGGCTTCCCAATCCTAAGTCTTCTTTAAAGACCCAACCCAAATAACAACTCTTCTATTAAGTACTCCACCTTGTTCCTTACGTTTCTTCTTTTAGAAAAAAAAAAAGTGTCTCCTATCTATGGTAGACATCATTTAATCACAAATTATTAATTACTTATCTATTAACAGGTGTTGAGTTAATATCTTTGATGAAGCTACTTAGACTTATCAAGGTATAGCGTGCACATGAATATCTATACCTAACTCTATATCCAAATCTATAACTGTAATTTTAGTTATATTTATATATCGTCATGTATCTACATATATGTGTGTATATATATACATATATGTATATATATATATATATATATATATATATATATATATATATATATATATATATATAGTCTTTATATCTCTATTCTCCTATTGTTGTTACTGGAGTGGCTAGTCATTTTCATTTCCATCTCATTTTACAGATGAGGAAATTGATACTAATAGGGTTAAGTAATCTGCCCAGAAATCCAGAACAAAGAAGAGTCTGAGGCCATAATTAAACTCAAATATCTATATCTGTGTGCATATATAGATAGATAGACAGACAGACAGACAGACAGACAGACAGACAGATAGATAGATAGATAGATAGTCAGGAGTACCTGGGGTCAAATCCAAACTCAGACACTTAATAATTACCTAGCCATGTGGGCTTGGGCAAGCCACTTAACCCCATTGCCTTGAAAAAAACTAAAAAAAAAATACATCAAAATTGTTAAGACACAATGAATTCTATGTGCTAAATATCAGAAAGAAATGCATTATAGATATCAAGACAGTGTAGTTAAAGGTATGGAAATGAAAGATGGAATGTCAGTGAGAACTAGCAAAAGAGCCAATTTAACTGAACCATAATGAAGGATAATGAGAAACAATTCTGGGAAGGTATAATAAATGTCAACTCACAAAGGGCTTCAGGAAACAGATACTCTAGGATATTTTAGGTGTTTTTTCAGTTGTATTCAACTCTTTGTGACCCCTTTTGGGATTTTTCTTGGCATAAATGGCTTATCATTTCCATCTCCTACTCATTTTATAAATAAAGAATTGAGGCAAACAGGGATTAGTGACTTGCTCTGGGTCACATAGTTAGTCAATACCTGATATCTGATTTGAACTCTGGAAGATAAATCTTTCTGACTCCATATCTGACTCTCTATCCACTGTGTCACCTAATAATATAACTAATTCTAAAGATGATGTGGAATCATAAATTTTTAGATGAAAATGGCATGTTCATTTACATATAAGTATTAGGAAAATTATTTTAAAGATTATATAGAGTATCAATTAGATTAAAAATAAAATAATAGGATCACAATATCACTGATTTAGAACTTGAAGATAATTGGTAATCTATTGAATATCATGCTTTCATTTTGTAGATGAAGAAATTAACAGAAGGAAAGCATGGGTGAAGGAGAATTTGAACTAATTTTTTTTCCTGACTCCAAAGTCAGCACTATTTTGAATTTGGTTTCCTAATTCAACTACAAATTACTGTTATAAAACCTCAACAGGATCTTGAATAAGCAAGAAAATACTTTTACATCACTCTAAATTAAATATTATATCATTCAACAGAGTATGTTTTCCAAATCTTCCACCCCCCCACCCAAATTCTTATATTTCACTGAAATAAATGAATCTATTCACTGAGAGTCTTCTCATTATCTCACATCACTCAGATATCTTCCTTTAATCTCTCCTTAATTTCTCCACTGGTTTCTTCTCTTTAAACTATAAATAAGACCATGCATCTCCTTGCCTTAAAAAAACATTCATTTGATCCAAACATATCCATGTTCAAGGATCATTTTTTAAAAAAATTTGCAAACCAATTGGATTAATATTTTGTCCTTAATTCTTTTTTTTAGGTTTTTTTTTTGCAAGGCAAATGGGGTTAAGTGGCTTGCCCAAGGCCACACAGCCTAGTAATTGAGATAAGATTTGAACTCAGGTACTCCTGACTCCAGGACCTGTACTTAATCCACTGTGCCACCTAGCCGCCCCTTGTCCTTCATTCTTGAAGAAGACCATGCCATCAGAGCAGTGAGGTCATTTATGAGATGCACATGATTGGATTTGAGTGAGGAGGGGCTATGCTAAGTCACCAGCCTCACTTTCTCCTCCAGAGCCATCCAGTGGCCAGATATGAATCAGGATGACTGGAGATGGTCCTGGAGGCAGGGCAATCAGGGTTAAGTGACTTGCCAAAGGTCACATAACTCGTAATTGTCTGAGGGTGATCACACACAGTTAAGTAATTATTAAGTGCCTGAGGTTGAATTTGAGCTCAGGTTCTATTTACTCCAAGGCTGGTACTCTATCCACTGTGCCATCTAGCTGCCTCTTAAGACTGATTCTCTTGGAAGATCATTTATAATCAGTATCTCTTCTTCATTGCTTTTCACTCAGTTCTTAACCCTCTGGGATCCAGCATATGATGTTATCATTCACCTGAAAGTTACATTCAAAGCTGCCAATGATCTCTTCATTTCAATACTCAGGCTTTTTAAATTGTCTGTAATCATTGCCACAACTAATTATTTTATTGATAAACTGCCTCGTTTTAATTTTTATTACTCTACTCTTTCCTATATCCTTCTACTTCTCTGATCACTCCTCAGACTTCTTTTCTGGGACTTTATCTAGCTAATCCTCACCAAAAAAAAAAAAAAAAAAAATTCATCAAAGGCTCCGTCTTTGACATGCTTTTTTCTCTTGTATGATGATTATAATCTTTCCTTAAAGTATTCTAGTATCATATCAACCCAGGATACCTACAGATCTTGTTCAGATTTCTTTTCAAATTTTCAGTCTTACATCTCCATCTGCCAAACAGAAACCCTGAACTATATGACCCCCTAAAACCATAAACTGAACGTGCTCAAGAATGAACATTTTATCCTTTTTCTTTTTTTCCAAAATTGACTTTCTTCTTCCCAAATTAACTAATCCTATTGAGGGCACCAGCTCCCAAGTCATATTTTATCCTTGTCTCTTAATTTTCATATATAATCTCTTGCCAAATTCTAGCTTATGTTCCTTTATTTCTTCTTACTGCCATCTTATGCCCAGACAACAGCCTTCTGTTTGATTTTTCTGCCTCAGCTCTCACCATACTTCATTCTGTCTTCAATTTGGCTAGCAAATTGATTTAAATAAAGTAGAAGACTGATTGAATCACTCCTTCTACTCAATAAAATCCAATGGTTCCTGGTTGCCTAAAGGATCAAATATAAAATTCTCTGAACTGTAAAGTTCTTCATAACCTGCAACATGCCTTGATTCTGGCCCTCCTCAAGTCAAAATAGTTATGGAATTCCCTTTATACAAACATACATACATGCACACACACAAACACACAGGCACAAAAGAGAGAGCAAGAGCAAGAGAGAGACCGAGAGAGAGAGAGAGAGAGAGAGAGAGAGAGAGAGAGAGAGAGAGAGAGGAGAGAAAAGAGAGAAAAAGGAGTAACCAGAGGAAGAGAGATTGAGTATTTTCTTTATTTGGCTTTAGAACAAGTTCCCACTAACTGTGTTACCTCCATTTAAGGACTCATGATTACTACCTTGGTTATTTTATCATTTAAAATTTGATTGAGTTTTACAAAGGTTCCCAAAACAAACCCAGAAACTGTATAAACATAATTATAAAGCTCTTTTCACCCAAATAAAGTCAGATATAAATAATTGGGAAAATGTCAAATGCTCATAGTTAGGTGGAGCTAATACAATAAAAATGACAGTTCTACCCAAATTAAATTACTTATTAGTGCCATACCAATTAAACTACCAACTAATTATTTTACAGAGCTAGAAAAAATAGTAACAAAATTCATCTGGAGCAGCAAAGGGGCAAGGGAAATGATTTTTAAAAAATTAAAGGAAGGTATCCTAGTTCTTCCAGACCTAAAACTACACTATAAAGCAGCAGGCATCAAAACTGTGATACTGGTTAAGAAAAAGCTGAAAAAGCCTTTTACAAAATACAATGCCCATTCCTACTAAAAACAAAAGAAAGCATAGGAATAAATGGATCTTTACCTAAAATGATAAGCAGTATCTATCTGAAACCATCAGCAATCATTACATGTAATGGTGATAAGTTAGAGGCATCTCCAATAAGATTAGAGGTGAGACAAGGATGCCCATTATCACCACTATTATTCAATATTGTGTTAGAAATGCTAGCTCCAGCAATAAGAGGAAGAAAAAGAAATTGAAGAAATTAGAATAGGGTCAGAGCCAAGATGGCAATAAAAAGGGATCCAGTCTTAGGCACTCTCTGATAAAACTTGAAACTAAGGACTCTAACTAAACTTTTGAGAGACAGAACCCACAAAGGGACCCAGTGATGCAGTTCTCCTACTCAAGGTAACCTGGAAAAGAGAAGAAAGGCTCTGCTCCCCGGGGCCGGAGGGGCGGCCGCCAGAGGGAAAGAACTTCAGCCCCCCGGAGGCAGCCCCAGGGCGCTGGGAGCCGCGGCTCCCAGCAGCAGGGGAGTCTCCTGAGCAGCACCCAGGGGAGCACCGGGCACAAAGTGGGGGAACAGCGGGGGACCTCTGCCAGAGTGAGCACGTGGAGCCCAGCCCTCAGGGCACAGAGTGAGCAGTTTGTTCTTTTGGCAGCCCAGATCCTGAAACAGAAGCAGGTGGAGCTGGTAAGCAGGAGCCCCCAAGGGCATGAGCCCATTGAGCTGAGGGAGGGGAGTGAAGAGAGAGAGAGACTGCCTAGCTCTGTCCTCTGCCTGGAACAGGACTTTGGGGCTCTGAACACATTCAGATCCTGATCCCAGTCTAGACCCCCCCCACCTCAGCAGCATGGCAGAGGGGGGCACTTATGGTCACTCACAGAACAGGAGGGAAGACAGAGCCTCACACACTGAGACCCTTGTGGGAGTGTCCCAAAAGCTCAGGAAGCACCCCAAAACCAGGGCCAGGATGGGAAAATGAGCAAGCAGAGAAACAAGAGGAAGACCATTGAGAAATATTTTGAATATGAGCCCAAGAAGGATCAAAATACTCAGCCTGAAGATGAGGAAGCACAAGCTCCTGCATCTAAAGACTCCAAGAAAAACAGAAATTGGTTTCAGGCTAAGACAGAGCTCAAAAGAGACTTTGGAAATCAAATGAGGGAGTTGGAAGAAAAACTTGGAAAAGAAAGGAGAGAGATGCAGGAAAAACCTGAAAATGAAGTCAGCAGCTTAGTCAAGGGAATCCAAAAAAAAAAAATGCTTAAGAAAATAGCATGCTAAAAACTAGCTTAGGGCAAATGGATAAAACAGTTCAAAAAATTATTGAGGAGAAGAATGCCTTAAAAAGCAAAATTGGCCACATGGAAAAAGAGATAAGAAAACTCTCTGAGGAGAACAAATCCTTCAGACAAAGAATAGAATTCAGGGAGATTGATGAATTTACCAGAAATCAGGAATCAATACTTCAAAACCAAAATAATGAAAAATTAGAAGAAAATGTGAAACATCTCATTGAAAAAACAACTGATATGGAAAACAGACTTAGGAAAGATAATTTAAAAATTATTGGAATAGCTGAAAGTAATGATGAGGAAAAGAGCCTTGAGATCATTTTCCAAGGATTACTACATTAAAATTGCCCTGATATTCTAGAATCAGAGGGCAAGGTAGAAATGGAGAGAATCCACCAATCCCCCCAAGAAAGAGATCCCAAGAAAACAATCCCCAGCAATATTATAGCCAAGTTCCAGAACTCCCAAGTCAAAGAGAAAATATTACAAGCAGCCAGAAGGACACAGTTCAAATATCGTGGAGCTGCAGTCAGGATCACACAGGACTTAGCAGCAACTACACTGGAAGCTCGTAGGGCTTTGAATATGATATACCGAAAGGCAAAAGTGCTTAGAATGCAAGCCAAGAATGAACTACCCAGCAAGGCTGAATGTCCTCTTCCAGGGAAAAAGATGGACTTTCAATGAACCAGGGGAATTTCAAATGTTCCTTTTGGAATGGCCAGAGCTGAACACAAGGTTTGATCTTGAGATACAGGACGCAGGTGAAGCATGGAGATTGGAGGAGAGGGGGAAAACATGAGGGACTTAATGATGATGAACACCATGTATTTCTGCATAGAAAAATGACATTGATGATACTCATATGAACCTTCTCAGTTAATAGAGCAGGTAGAGGGAGCTTTTATAGTTGAAGCACAGGAGAAAGCTTGAATTCGAAGATAAAATATGGTGTAAAAATGGAGTCAATAGAAAAAAAAAGGGAAATGTAATGGGAGAAAGAAAAAGGAGAGGGGGAATAGGCCAAGATATTTCATATAATAAGTATTTTTTATTACAATGAGCTATTGCAATGATATGGAAGCAGGGAGGCAAAGGGAAATGAGGGAACCTTTGCTCTCATCAGAGATGGCTAGGAGAGGAAACAGCAAATATACTCAATGGGGTATAGACATCTGGAGTAAGAAGGGGGGGAGCAGGGGGAAGGGGTGGGGATGTGAATAAAGGAGGAGAGGAAGGACCATGGAGGGGAGAGTGGTCAGATATAACACATTTTCTTTTTTTACTTTTTACAAGGGGCTGGGACTGGAAGGCCTGTCCAGGACCATAGGGCCAGGTGGATTCTGGGCCTAAGGGGTGGTATGGGGGCTCAGTGCTTCTTGGCCCCAGGACCAGGGATCTGTCTGCTGCGCCACTCAGCAACCCTAGCAGAATCAGAGTGAAAGGAGAGAGAAAATATAGTACATGGTAGTGGAGAAATAAGAAAGGAGCTAGTTAAGATCAGCAATGAACGTTGGAAAAGTATGGAAATAACTTTTGTGATGGACTTACCATAAAGAACGAGATCCACCCATGACAGAGTTGTTGGTGTTGGAACAAAGACTGAAGCACATTTTTTAGTATTATTATTATTTGGGGGAGGGTGCAGGGCAAATGGGGCTGGGTGGCCTGCCTGGGGCCACATAGCAGGGTGATCTTTGGGTGTCTGAGGCCAGATTTGGACCCGGGTGCTCCTGGCTCAAGGGCCAATGGCTCTGTCTGCCACCCAGACACCCCTACTATTATTACTTTTTATTTTGTTTTGGGTCTTTTTTTTTCCTTCTGTTTAGTTTGTGTAGGGCAGTGGGGATCGGGTGGCTTGCATGTCACACGGCTGGGTGATTGT
The DNA here is from genome assembly GCF_037893015.1 of Macrotis lagotis. NCBI lineage: Eukaryota > Metazoa > Chordata > Mammalia > Peramelemorphia > Peramelidae > Macrotis > Macrotis lagotis. The sequence goes on from NC_133658.1 coordinate 70,839,109, forward strand.
TGGGTCTAAGGGACTAGATGTGGGCTTGGGTGTTCATGGCTCCAGGGCTGGTCCTTTGTCCATTGCGCCAACTGGCCATACCTTACAATTATTACTATTATTTTTTTAATTTTAATTTTTTTTTCTCTCCCTTTTACTTTATCGCCCAAGCAAGTTTATATTCATGCGGGGAGGGGTATTTGTTTGCTCTTAAACAAGAATATTTTATTAATGTACAAAATGAGAATTAAAAAAAATTTAAAAAGTTATCTAAAAAAAAAGAAAGAAATTAGAATAGGGAAGGAGGAGACAAAACTCTCACTCACTCTTTGTAGATGACATGATGGTATACCCAGAGAATCCCAAAAAGTCATCCAAAAAACTACTAGAAATAGTTAGCAACTTTAGCAAAGTCTCAGGATATAAAATAAACCCTTATAAATCCTCAGTATTTCCATATATTACTAGCAAGATAAAGCAACAAGACCAAGAAAGAGAAATCTCATTATAACTTCAGACAATATAAAATACTTAGGAGGCTACTCACCAAGGCAGACTCAAAAACTCTATGAAAGAAACTACAGAGCACTTCTCTCACAATTAAAATTGCAACTAAAAAACTGGGCAAATGTTAACTGTTCGTGTATAGGATAAGCTGATATAATGAAAATGACAATGCTACCTAGGTTGAACTACTTATATAGTGCCCTTTCAATCAAAACTCCAAAAAAAATGACTTTAATGAGTTGGAAGAAATTATAATTAAATTCATATGGAGAAATGAGAAGTAAAGTATTTCCAGGGATTTAAAGAAAAAAGTGTAAAGGAAGGTGGCTTTTAGATCCTACCTGATCTAAAATTATATTATGAAGCATAGGTCATCAAGACTGTTTACTGTTGCCTAAGAAGTGGAGTGGTGGATCAGTGGAACAGAGTAGGTGCAATAGCAGGAAGTGATTGTGATGGTCTCCTATTTGATAAATCCAAAGAGTCCAATTTTGGGGATAAAAACTCTCTCTTCGATAAAAACTGTTGGGAAAATTGGAAGTCAGTATGGCAAAAACTTGGATTAGACCAACACCTCACACCCTATACCACAATGGGAGCAAGGTTGATAGCGGATTTAGACATTAAAGACAACATTATAAACAAACTATGTTATCAAGGAATAGTTTGCCTGTCAGATCTATGGAAAAGAAAGCAGTTTATAAGCAAGGAAGAGATGGAGAACATCATTAAAAGAAAACTAGATAATTTTATTACATTAAATTAAAAATCTTTTGCACAGATAAAACCACTGTAACTAAAATCAGAAGAAATGTCGCAAATTGGGAAACAATTTTTATAGTTAGTATTTCTGATAAAGGACTCATTTTGAAAATATACAGAAAACTGAGTCAAATTTATAAAAAAAAAAAGTCATTCCCCAGTTGTTAAATGGTCAACGGATATGCAGAGGCAATTTACAGATGAAGAAATCAAAGCAATCCATAGTCATATGAAAAATTGCTCTAAATCATTACTTATTAGAGAAATGCAAATTGAAGCATCTCTGAGGTACAACTTCACACCTCTCAGATTGGTCTGTATGACCAGAAAGGAGAATGATCAAAGTTACAAGGGATGTGGGAAATCTGGGACACAAATGCATTGTTAGTGGAGCAGTGAAATCATCTAAACTTTTTGGAGAGCAATATGGAATTACTCCCAAAGAGCAATAAAAATGTGCATACCCTTTGATCCAGCAATACCACTACTGGGTCTATATACCCTGAAGAGATCATGAAAAAGGAAAAAAATATCACTTGTACAAAAATATTCATAGCGCCTCTGTGGTTGCAAAGATTTGAAAATTGAGTGAATGTCCATCAACTGGGGAATGGCTGAACAAAATGTGCTATATATACCTTATGGAACACAATTGTTCTATTAAAAATCAGGAGGGATGTAAATTCAGGAAAGCCTGGAGGGATTTGCATGAACTGATTCTGAGCAACATGGGTTTGATGATCAATCTTAATGGCCTTGCTTATTCCATCAGTATACCAATCAGAGACAATTTTGGGGGTATCTGCAATGGAAAGTACCATCTGTATCCAGAGAAAGAATTGTGGAGTTTAAACAAAAACCAAAGACTATTGACTCTTAATTAAATTTAAAAAAACTTATTATGTAATTGTGCTGTCTCATATTTTATCTTTCCCCCTTTAAGCATATGATTCCTCTCTTAACATATTCAATTTATATCAAAGTATACCATGGAATTAATGTAAAGACTAACAGACTGCCTTCTATGGGGTATAGGGGGATGGAGACGAGATTTTGGGGAAAATTGTAACATTCAAAAATGAATAAATAAATTAAGATTAAAGAAATATTTATAATGCATCAGTGGGTTAGGATAGGTTCAAAAGAAACCTCAATAAATGACTTTGGCAATATACTATTTGACAAACCCAAAGATATCAGCTTCTGGCATAAGAACCCACTATCTGACAAAATTTATTGAGAAAACTGGAAAATGGTATTACAAAATCTAGGCATAGATCCACATGTCACACCTGATATCAAAATAAAGTCAAAATGGATGCAGGATTTAGACATAAAGAGTGGCACCAAAGATAAATTAATAGACCAAGAAATACTCCATCTATCAGATCTATGGCAATGGGATAGATTTATGACCAGACAAGTATTATAGTATATCATAAACTGCAAAATGAATGATTTTGACTATAGTAAATTTAAAAAGTTGTTGCACTAATATGATCAGTGTTGCCAAAATTAGAAGGAAAGAAGAAAACTGAGAAACAATCTTCACAACAAGTTCTGATTAAGTTCTCATTTCTAAAATAAACAGAGAATTGCATCAAATTTATAAGGTCCCAAGTCATTCTCCAATTGAAAAATGATCAAAGGATATGAACAGTTTTGAAAATGAAGAAATTAAAGATATATATATATATATATAAAATCATATGAAAAGGACTAGAATGCAAATTAAAACAACAGTGATGGATCACCTCATAACTATCTGATTGGCCGAGATAAGAAAAAGGGAAAATGATCAATGTTGGAGAGGTTATGGGAGGATTGGGACATGGATGCATTGTTAGTGGAATTGTGAATGGTTTGACAAAGGTAAGATTCTTTTTTCAAAAATATAACAAGAACAAACATTTTCCCTAACAATATGTCAAAGGTCATACTAAATGCTAGAATACAAGGTAAAAGACAGTACCTACTCACAAGGAACTCACATTATAATGAAGGGGACACAGTAATCAAATGAAAATAATCTGTAGAGGAAAGTTACGCACATCAATGCAGATGGTAAAAATCTTCCTGTACGAGGTATGGTGTTTACTTGAGATTTAAGAGAAACCAGAGAAGCCAGAAGTTGAAAATGAAGAGGGAGAACACACTATTCATAAAAGTCAGCTAGTGAAAATGCTTGGATTTGGGAAATAGAGTTTCTTTTTAAGGTACAAGATGGAGTTGAGGAAATTAAGGGGCAAAAAAAGGATGGGGAAAATATATTAAAAAGCTATATGTTCTGGATGGCTCTAGAAACAAACATAGGAATTTGTAGTTGATTTATGCAGTGAAAAGGAATTTGTATAGTTTACTGAATATTGGAGGTGACAATGCCAGACCTGTACTTTTGGGAGTGCTCTTCCTGAGTTGAAGATGCATTGACAGAAAGATATAACAGAAAGAAGAGTCAGCAGGCTATTGTTATTTCTGAGCCTAAGGTGATGAGCACCTCAACTACTTTATCAGCAGTATCAGAAGAGAAAAGAAAAGTTTATGAAAGAAGTGAAAAAGATAAACTCAACAGGCCTAAGTAAAGGTTTAGATGTGGGTACATAAGGAAAAGTCAAACACGGAGTATAAGACCTAAGTGGTGAACCTGGATTATTGAAAGAATGGTGGTAATTTTAATAGTTATTAAGAAAAGGGAAGGTTTAGAGTTTGTGTGAAAATGAATCCAGTTCTGGACACAGTTTTGTAGATATGTAAATATGCATATATAAATATATGTCTACCTATGTATTATTATATATGACTATTATATATGTATATTGCATTACATGTGTGACATGAACTTTGAATTGTCCACAAAATGATTGAAGATGTAAAACTAAAACTCAGTAGAAAAGTTAATAAAGAATAAATAGATTTGAGAATCATTGACAACATTGATGTTCATCTTTTTTTCTCAAAGAAAAGCATGGCATCAGAGAGGGGAGGTGTGCCATACATATAAATTGGATTTGAATGAGGAAGTGCTATTCTAAGTCACCAATCTCACATTCTCCTCCAGAGCCATATGGGTCCAGTGACCAGATATGAATCAGAATGCCTGGAGATGGCCCTGGATATGAGGCAATCAAGGTTAAGTGACTTTTCCAAGGTCACAAAGTTAATAAGTGTCTGAGGCCAAATTTGAACTAAGGTTATCCTGACTTCAAGGACAACCCTACTCATTGTTCCATCTAGCTTCCCCTAGATGATAGGCATTACTAATGAGATAAAATTCAGTCCTTAGGTACTAACAAGATCACCAAATGAAGGAATAAAAAGAGAAAAGAGATGAGAATCTAGGATATAGTCTTCAGGACATCCTTTTTTAGAGGGCATGAATAGGAAGAAGAAACCAAGTCTGAAAAGGATTGATCATATAGGCAATAGAGAAACCAGGAGAGAGATGAAGAGATGAAACCTAAAGAGAAGAGAATATCAAATGCAAGAGATTATTCCTGTAGTTTCAAGAGATACAGAGGTCAGGAAAGATAAGAATCAAAAAAAACTATAAGTTTTACCTATCAAGGTATCACTAATTTCGCAAAGTGTAGCTTCAATTAAAAGATTAAGAGAGTTAAGAACCTAATGAAAAGAAAGCAAAGGAAGTGGAGGCACCTAATATACATAAATTTCTGGAGGAGTTTAGTGAATGGAGAAAGAAAACAAAGAAACAAATTGGTATATTATGAGTCAAGTAAAGGTCTTTTGAAAAAAAGGCTAGATATGGATATGTTTGTAAGTAATATTGAAAGCTAGTAAGCAGTAAGTGATAGAGTGAGATATGAGAATTAGTTTAATAAGTGGTGATGTTTAGAGGCAGATCCCAACTGGAGGATTAGAGGTAGTAACCTCTCTGAACCTTCTTATAATCCCCCTACAAATAATTTTAAAATAATGCCTGAAGTCAAGTTTTGAAATGACAGAGCCAACAAAAGGTAAGAAGGAGATATTTCTTTTCTGGTCTAAGAAAACTTAGGAGATAGTCAGAGTCTATGACACATTTTGCTGACCAGAGCAAAGCAGTTACATCCACAAAAGCTACAACATAAACAACGACTTTGGGGGCTTTCAGCACAGAAACAATAAGGGAGTAGGACAGAAAAGGGAGTATTAGACAGAGATTGCATGGAACTATTTGCTGATACTGGGTACAGCTGTCACTGATTGGCAAGACTGGTTGGCAATGAACAATAGTTCATTTTTGGTTGCATTGGGGGGGGGTTGTTAAGAGAAATACTAGGGGGTCAGCTGGGTGGCGCAGTGGATAAAGCACCGGCCCTGGAGTCAGGAGTACCTGGGTTCAAATCCGGTCTCAGACACTTAATAATTACCTAGCTGTGTGGCCTTGGGCAAGCCACTTAACCCCAACTGCCTTGCAAAAACTAAAAAAAAATAAAAAAAGAGAAATACTAGAACTTGTGGTTAAAACCATAGACCTTTCTTGGATAAAAATCAGAGAGCATATCAAGCAGATATCACTCAGGATCCCACCACCTTGAAAGCAGGAGGACTCCTAAATGAGCAGGGTCACACTTATCATAAAGTTCAAAGTAAAAAAAAAACATAGGATGAAAACAAGCAAAAATTATAAATATGTATATATATATATATATATATATATATAATCATAGAAAGTTGCTACAGCAGCAATAAAATAAAAATAAAGAATACAGTAACAAAAAAAGCCTCAAAGAAAACTGCTAATTAGACATAAGGGCAGCAAGAATTCTGGAAGAGTTAAAGAAAGATATGAGTGGTAGGAAAAATATTGGGAAATGAAATGAGAGTGAAGAGGAAAATTATGAAAACAGAAATGACAGTTTGACAAAGAGGCACAAAATAGGGAAGAAAATAACACCTTAAAAAACAAAATTGATATATTGTTAAAAGAGATATAACAAGTCACTGAAGAAAACACCTAAAAAATAGAATTGTACAATTGTAAGGTAATGATTCAATGAGACAACAAGGAATAATAAAATGAAGTAAATATAATGACAAAACTATTAGGGCACTTAGGTGTCACCTAGATAGAGTGCTAGCTCTAAGAGATAAGAGGATTTAAATTCAAATTAAAATTCAGACCCTTACTAATTGTGTGATTCTGGAAAAAATCACTTAAATTTGATTGCCTCCCAAGATGAAAGAATAAATGAAATAATGTAGAGGAAAATTTATAACATTTAATCAGAAAGATAACAATTAGAAAATAGATCAGTGAAGGATAATTTAAGAATTACTGTACTATTTAAAAGCCTAGACATCAGCTTTGAAGAAATAATAAAATATGCCACAATATCTTAGATCCAGAGGGTAAAATAAAAACTGAAAGAATTCAATGATCATCTCCTGAAAGATATCTCAAAATAAAAATTCACTACAAATGTATAGCCAAATTCCAGAATTCACAGGTTAAAGAGCAAACACTTCAAGTAGTCAGAAAGAAAGAAAATCAAATATCATAGACACAGAATTGTAGAAAATTTATCATCTTTCAACTTAAAAGAACAGAAGACTTGAGATATATAATACTCTTAATACTCTTAATGGCAAAGAAACTAGGATTAAATTCAAGATTACTATATTCAATTAAAAAACAAGTATAATCCTTCAGGGATAAAATGATATTTAACTGGGCCAGCTAGGTGGTGCGGTGGATAGAGCACAGTCCCTGGAGTCAGAAGGACCTGAATTCAAATGTGACCTCAGACACTTAATAATTACCTGGCTGTGTGGCCTTGGGCAAGACACTTAACCCCATTGCCTTACAAAAAAATGATATTTAATTAAATAGAACTCTTCAAAGTATTTCTGATGAAAAGACCTAGCTAATAAAAAATGTATCATTTAAACATAAGACTCAAGAGCAACATAAAAAAAAAACATGTAAGTTACTCCATAAAGTTAAACTATTTTCTCATGTTGGAATGGTAATAGCTTAACTTTATCGAAGGCATTGAATCAATTATGTTTAAATTTTTCAGAAAATAAGTAGCAGTAAAAAGAGGGATATACTAACAGAATAAAAGAAGGGGAAAAACAAAGAAAGAAAGGTCTTAAATTATTCTGACCTCCTTGATTGGTCAAAAATAGGTCTCAGACCAAAACCAACTTGTAAATTGTTCAGTCCTTGATTAGCTCAGATTGGCCGAAAATAGTAATAATTTCTATTTTGTTCAGAACTTCTGAGCATCTATAAGTCCCAGGCAATTCTTTTATTTTATGCAAGAGGTGAATCCTTGCTTCATTTTTATGATACTTATCTTAATCATAGAATGGGGATTGCCTCTTTCAAACTGAGACATGAGAAAGATTTTAGTTTAAAAGGGACAAAGTCTTCACTGAATTCGTGTTGAGTCCCACTTCTAGACTTCCTTATCTTCCCCATGACAGCTGGGAGAGACAAGGATTACAAAGAGACAAGTACTCCATCAAGATCTCCAAGTACCCCATTTATTTACCAGAATAAAACTGCTTAAATATCCTTCCCAGATCCTAATCCACTCTCACTCCTGTGGCACTTAGCAAAACAAGGTTCTGATGCTCAAAGGCAGCAGTTAATGATAATTTCCAATGCTTCCCTACATAACTGTTCCCAACACATCTGAGGTCATCTCCAATCATCCTGATTCATATCTGGACAGTGGACCCAGATGGCTCTGGAAGAAAAAGTGAGGCTGGAGCCTTCACACAGTGTTCCCTCTCTTCAATGCAAGTCACTTGCATGTCATCACACCACCCAGGGATGTCATGGCTCCCTTCAACAATGAAGGAAAACAACAGCAAAGTTCAACAAGCAAGTTGTGCCTGAATTGAGCATAACCGTGATCTCCCACCCTTGTAAGCACCAAGTAAATTGATTCAGGTGATCTGCTGCTAAGAGTAAAAACTCCTGGCCATGCTAACTTTGCTAATCCTAAGAACATTAAAGTGTCTACTCAAGACCTAAGAATGCCTGTTTTGTGGTCCAACTTAAAAAAAAACTCTATAACTACTGTAATCATGTGAAACTCCTTTATTTTTTTTAATTCATTTATTTTGAATTTTACAATTTTCCCCTAAGCTCACTTTACATTGTTTCCATGTTATACATTATTCTAAGTTGAATGTTATGAGAGAGAAATCATATCCTCAAAAGAAGAAAAACAAAGTATAAGAAATAGCAAAATTACATAATAAGATGATGGTTTCTTTTCTTTTAAATTTAAGGTAATAGTCTTTTGTCTAAAGGTTTCTCTGGATACAGATGGCATTCTCCATCACAGATACCCCAAAATTCTGCCTGATTGTTGCACTGATAGAATGAATGAATCCATTAAGTTTGATCATCACCCTTATGTTGCTGTTAGTGTGTACAATGTTCTGGTTCTTCTCATCTCACTGAGACTCCTTTCTTAAGAAGGAGAAATTTTCTCGCAAATTAATGCCCTCACCGTGAAATTAAACTTCTGTTTTATTCTTGACTTTCCTGTCTCTAGACTCCTCTTTTTGGCTCTGAGGATCCATCGGATAGAGGTCAATTAGATCTGGTAGACAGTTTTGTATTTTTCACTTATTTTATTTATATCATATTGCTTGCCATCTCAGGGAGTAGAGGAGATTGTGGAAGGGAGAGAGATTATTTGGAACTAAATTAAAGCAAAAAAAAAATTAAAATGTCACCATTTAAAAATAAATAAAAAATGAGTAAATTAATAAATAAATGGAAATGTTTTACCTATAGATGAAAAGGTATGGTTATAAGTAGGGGAAGGGTTAAACAGGTTAGATGTCTTCACTTGCTATAAAGCAGTGTTTCCATGATTTCAAGGGAATTTTTTTTAAATATTCAAAAATATTAGAAATTCATAAGGCTGCCTTTGGTGTTGGGTACTTCTGTTATATCTAGAAGAGCTTCTTATTCAACTATAGGTTTTGCTAGATAGCATCCAGGGTGCTTTACGACTTTCAACTTCTGGCATTGTGTCATACCTACTTCTCATTACCTGCCCTCTGTGCATGGGTGGAAGATTACCTGGGGTTAATGCTATCAGACAAAAACATAGCTAAATAGATAATACAAGATATATACTGAATCTTTAATTTGTGAAAAACCTATCTGCTTAAAAGGGCAAGTTGTTATTATAGGTATTATTATTTTAAAGTGAAACCTATTTACAAAAAAAAAAAAAAACAGTGAATCATGGGGGTGGAATAATGACTTCAACTTCACTTTTCCCTACAAGGCATAATATATGATTTTTGACAGTGCTCTTTTTTCTTCTTCAAACTAATGATTGCTCTTTGTTATTTTTACAAAGCACTTAGCTATTACCTTTCCCCAAGAAAAGGCTCCTTTATGCTTCAACAAGGAACTGGCAGACCAAACTTTTCGCATGTACCATATGGCCTCCTCTAAATGGATTGCTGCTCTTTAGTCAATCTCATTCTCCCCCTAGTTGGGGAATTATTATAAAGGTAAAACATGGTTGAACAATAATTACTGATATAAAAGTTGAGGCAGCACAAGTTTAAATTTTATTTCTTACTATTCTTAGACACATGAATGTGAAAATTTACTTTCTTTTTTGTTAGACTGAGTGTTCTAACCTATGAGCAAGTCAATAGTCCAGCAGATAAAATATCAGCCCTGGACTCAGGATGACTTTGTCCTGAGTTTAAGCCTTGTCTCAGACACTTTAGTAACTCTATGTCTCTGGACAAGTCACTTAACTTTTGCTTATCTAAATTACTTTGGAGAAGAAAATGGAAAATGACTCTGATATCTTTACCAAACTCATTCCAAATGGGGTCACAAAAAGTCAGACACTACTGAAATGACTGAATAACAACAATACTGACCAATACAATAGACTATATTTACTATTTAGTAAACAGAATGATCTGACAATGCTTTATTCTAGGAATCAGAGTTAACATCACATCCTTTAATGTATACAATCAGAAAACAATTAAATCCAATTTAAATCGATTGAAAAAAAGAGCATTCAGTGTCTATTATGAGTCAGCTGCTTGGTTCACAAAACCTAAAAATGTCTCTCCTTAAGGGAGCATTTATTCCATTTTCTTTCCATCTTGAAACATATGTTCATATTGTTTTATAATAAAAAGGGACTATGTTCATAGAAAGTCACTTAATATTATGTCTGGAAATAGATTTTTGAGATTATTCTAATTTTGTATGTGGGGAAATTGATGTTCAGAGAGGGTAGAAAATTACATAAGGTCATATAACTAATTAAAGTTAGAACTGGAACTTCACATTAAGAATTCCATCTTTATAAATACCACTCTTTCCTCTTCCTATGAGTCATGATACCCTGGGAAATATCTAACAATGAGGCTCCATGTTTATACATTCTTTTTTAAAATCTTATATAATAATTTTCCCAATTACATATAAAAACAACTTTAAATTTTTTTCTGATATTGTGTTCCAAACTCTCTTCCTCTTTCCTACCTCCCCCCCTCAAAGAGGACAAACAATTTGACATGGGCTATAAAAGTAAAGTCATTACAAAGAAAGAAAAAAAAATTTCCATGTTAAGTCATTCTGTAAAAGAAAATAAGAAAAATAAAAAAAGGAATCTTTATTCTACAGGCTCTACCAATTCTTTCTCTAGAGATAGACAGCACCTTTCATCATACATCATACAGAATTGTTTTGGATCATTATATAGCTGAGATTTGCCGAGCTATTCATGGTGGATCATCATATAATATTGCTTGTACTATGTTTAATGTTCTCTTGTCCCTGTCCATTTCATTTTGCATCACTTGTTGTTTGCCTTTCTGTCGAGTTTTTGAGACCATCCTGATCATCATTTCCATTTTTAATTATATAAATATTTTATTTTTTTCCAATTACATACAAGCTAGTTTCTATCAATCATTTTTACAAGGTTTTGAATTTTACAATTTTTTACTCCTTCCCTCACTTCCCTCTCCTTTCCGCCAACAGAAAGCAATCTGATATAGTCTCTACAATTCCATCCATAATAAGTATAGATCGAAATTGAACTTGTTGTGAGAGAAGCAAATCTAAAAGGTAGAAAAAATCATTAGAGATAACAAAATTATGTAATGCATAATATAACTTTTAAAATTGATGATAATATTCTTTAGACTTTGTTTAAACTCCAGTTACTTCTCTGGATACATATGGCCATCTCTATCAATTTAAGATGATCCCTTAAATTTCCCCTCATTATTGCATAGATGGAATGAGCAAGATCATGAAGGGTGTTCATCATCTCATGTTGTTGTTAAGGTATATAATTTTTTTTTTGGTTCTGTTCATATCACTATGTATCAATTCAGGTAAGTCTTTCCAGACTTTTCTGAAATCCCAACCCTCATAATTTTTTATGGAACAGAAGTATTCTATAACTTACAAATATCACAATATGTTTAGTCATTCCCCAGTTGACAGACATCCCCTCAATCTCTAATTCTTTGCCACTAGAAACAACTGTTCATCATTCCTTAAAGTATGGTAGAATTATATAACAACTATATGCAAATTTTTATTTGGTCATTACTAAGTTTTGGATATTCCTTCATTCTCTAATTTTTGCCATTACTAAAAGAGCAGTTATAAAATTTTTGGTACACATTAGTCCTTTTGTTTTCTGTTTGTTTTATGTTTGGGGATAGAAAAAACTAATAGTAGCTTTTTTTGGTCAAAGGATATGCATTTTTAGACCTTTGGGCTAGGGAGCACAGTGGATAGAGTATCAGGTGTGGAGCTGGAAGGACTTGAGTTCAAATCTAGCCTGACACTTGATACTTTATATCTGTGTATTTTTGGGCAAGTCATTTAAACTTGACTGACTTTCATCTGGAGCCATCTCCAGTCATCTTGAAGCATATATGACCACTGGACCCGGATGACTATAGAGGAGAAAGTAAGGCTCCTGAATTAACACAGCATTCCCTTACTCAATTCCAATTCACCTGTGTGACATGACATCACTTTTTTGATATTATAGTCTTCTTTGAGAAGGAAGGACAAAACAACATCAGTTCCAGTTCCAGAATGGTTGAAACAATATATATCAACTTTACCAATAATTAATTATTGTTGGAATTTCCCCACTTTTGTCATACATTTGTTATTTTCTTTTTCTCTCATATCAGTCAAATGTAGCTTTATGAACCATTGAATATAGCACTGACCCTGAAGTCAGGACGAACTGAGTTCAAATCCACATCAGATACTTGACACTTGCTAGTACTGTAAACTTGGGCAAGACATTTGACCCTGATTGCCTAATATCCAAGGAAATTTTAGTCATCTGATGCATCAGTGGCTCCTGGACCCAGATAATTTTGGACAAGAAAGTAAGGTGGGTGACTTTGCAAGTACCAACTCACTCAATTTCAAATCACATGCATTTCATGGCACTACCTCCCCTGATGTCATGATCATCAACAAGCAAGAAGGTCAGAGAGCCAAGATGGCAGCATGAAGCTAACAAGCTCCTGGAGCTTTTCCCTACCAAAGATAAATGAAGCTTTTACTCTGACATTCACACTGCAGATCCACCAAGAAAAGAGAAGATTGAAAGAATTTTCAACTGTAGACCTCATGGAGGATCTTTAGTGAAGGTCTGTCTCTTTGGGAGAAAAGGGGAAAGTGAAGTCCAGGAGCTGGGAGAGCAGGAAAGTCAGCAGGAGACTTTTAGCCATGGATGTCTCAGCAGCTAGATAGGAAGTCAGCAGGGAGTATTCAAACCCCAAACAAAGTTGAACCCTGAAAACCCCAGGGTAAAGGATAGGACTGGGAAAGGAATATACCATGGTTATGTCAGAAACTGGACATATTGGAGGTAACAAACCTCTGGAGAGGCAAGACTAAGACTTCATAAGCAACATGTTGGCCAATAATAAGCAAGGGATCAGGCTCCAGCCCCAGCGGGGGGGGGGGGGGGCAACCTTGGATCTATACTCCATATACCCCAGGAGGAGAGTTAAAACAAAAATGATAAGCAAAAATGCTAAAAGACTACTCACTATAGAAAAATACTTTACAGACAAAGATGACAACAATGCCACATTTGAAGAAGGAAGCAGTGAAAAATCACTCATAGGGGAAGTTTCAAAAGCCTATAAATTGGACTCTAATACAAAAGCTCATCAAAGAACTTAAAAAGAATTTAAAAACCAAAAAAAAGAAGCAGAAGAAAGATGGAAAAAAGATATGAGATTCATGCAAGAAAATATGAAAAATTGACCAAAGAAATCAACTCAGTTAAAAGTAAAATTAATCAACTAGAAAAGGAAACACAAAAGCTAACTGAAGATAATAAAACTCTAAATATTAGAATTGAAAAATAGAAACCAAGACTATAAGATTCCATCAAACAAAATAAAAAGGCTGAAAAAACTGAAGAAAATATAAAGTCTATTTTTGGGAGAATGACTTGGGGAAAGTAGATCCAGCAGAGACAATCTATGAATCATCAGACTACCAGAAAACCTAAATCAAAAAAAGGAACCTCGAAAATATCCTGCAGAAAAGTATAAGAGAAAACTGTCAAGTCTACTAGAACAAGATAAGAATATAACCATTGAATGAATGCCCAGAACCCCTCCAGAAAGAGACTCCAGAATACAAAACTCAAGTGATGCTATAGCAAATTCCAGAACTCTCAAATAAAGGAGAGAATATTGCAAGCAACAAAAATGAAGCATTAAAATACAAAGGAAATAAAATTAAACTCATGTAGGATCTATCAACCTAACATTAAAGGATAGGAAGACCTGAAATACCATATATACTAGTGCAAAGGACCTAGAAATACAACCCAGAATGTTTCACCCTGCAAAATTCAATATATACAATCAGGGGAAAAGATGGATGTTCAACAAAATAGAGTACTTCCAGAATTTCCTGACACATGATCAGAACTGAACAGAGAATTCACTTACAAATACAGGACTCAAGATTTGCATTAAAAAGGTAAATGAAAGGGGGAAGAAAACACAAAAAAAACCCCAAATGTTGGTTAAGTTCATCGAATTGTTTATAACCCTAAAAGGGAAGATATAACAATTCTAATTCTTTAGAACTTTACTTCTCTTAGGATAATTAAAGGGTTGAATACAATTGGAGACAACTGACTTAAAGGATATGGGTATAGTTTCAATTCTATCCATTGAAAAAGTGCAAGATGGCATCACTATGTTTGAGATAAAAAGCCCTGAAGAAGAGAAGGGATATTAAATTTAAACTTAAATGTCTCATTATCCTTTGACTTAATATAATTCTATTGTGCTTAGTACTTTGTACAATAAGGGCATCATAATTTGAGAGGACCTGAGTCAGTGTCTTTGTTACTTACAATCATTTGTAAAATTCTCAGGAGAGATGTCCAGAGCCTCCCAGTATTTAGAGATCTTTAAGATTCTTGCAGGAAATTAGATCAGGGTTTGACTTAATCTGTGCTTCACTTAACAAAGAGCTAAGTACCCTGACCATAAGTGGGAGAGGCTGAGTGAGGGTAAAATTGGAGAGAAAAATCATCCTGGGGGGAGGGGCACAAATAGTTCAAGAAATGATATGGCTTTGCATGATACTTTAGCTAATGAGGAAGATTGTGTATACTTGAAAGGTGGGTAAAGTAAAAATGTATAATTAAAATTTGATACAGTGCTCCTTATCAAGCATTTAAGCAAACAATATGTGATGAAAAATTGATAACAATGAGAACTTATCAAGCAATCAACTAATCAAACTGTGATTGATGATGCCTGATTAATAGTAATAGGGTGATAAAAATAAACAGCAAGGGAAGAGGAACAGAGATTTATACTTTTGGAGGGAAAGAAGGGAGAAAGTTAATGCTGAGTAAATTCTATTCAATAGATTTAGCCCAGAAAAGGAATAAGATACAATGACATTCATTTGGGTTTAAAAATCTACCCAAATGTACAAGGGGGAGGAGGGAGAATGGAAAATAGAAAGATAAGGAAAGAAGGGACTGAGAAAAGGGAAGCTGAAGGTCTAAGTGAAAATAAGTTGGAAGTTAAATTTTTAAAAGAAAAGTCAAAGGGGAAAGGTACTAAAATTTTGGTGAGGAGGAATGAGAGAAAAGTAAAGAGAAAAATTTGAGTGGAGAAAGATAGAATTGAGGGAAATATAGACTCAGTAATCTTAACTGTAAATGTGATGAACTGTCTAATAAAATGGGAGTGGATAGCAGAATAGATTAAAAACCTGAATCCTAAAATATGTTGCTTACAAGAAACACATTTGAAGAGGACAGATACACACAGAGTAAAGGTAAAAGGTGGGAGCAAAATATATTATACACCGGCTGAAGAAAAAAAAATAAGGGTAGTGATCCTAAACTCATATAAAATAAAACCTCAATCTCATTAACAGGGATCAGCAAGGAAATGACATTTTCTTTAAATTCAACATTGGTAATAAAGCTATATCATTATAAAACATGCATGCAACTAGTGGTATAGCATCCAAATTCTTAGATGCAAAGCTGAATGAATTACAAGGAGATATAGAGAGCAAAACATTAATAAAGGAGGGACCTCAATTTCCCTCTCTCAGAACTAGATAAATCTGACAACTAAGTAAAAAAGAAGGAAGTTAAGAAAGTGAAATCTTAGAAAACTCAAATATGAAAGGACCTCTGGAACAAACTTAATGGGCAGAGGAAACAAATACCTTTTTTTCAGCAGTACATGTAACCTATACCAAAATTGACCATGTACTAGGGCACCAAAAACCTTATATTGAAATGCAGAAAGGCAGAAATAATAAATACAGATTTCTGAAACCATGATGCAATTAAAATCACATGATTTAAATGGTCATCAAAAGATAAACCAAGAACTAGTTGGAAATAAAATAACTATCTTAAATAATGAGTAGATCAACCAGAAAATAATAGTAATAATAATTTTATTCAAGAAAATGATAACAATGATATATCATACAAAAATTTATGGGATACAGCAGAGGTAGTTTTGAGGGAAAACTATAACTTTAAATGACTGTATGAATAAATTAGAGAAAGAGGAGATCAATGAATTGGGTATACAATTTTTTTAGGTGTTTTTTTTTTTTTGCAAGGCAAACAGGGTTAAGTGTCTTGCCCAAGGCCACACAGCTAGGCAATTATTAAGTGTCTGAGGCTGGATTTGAACTCAGGTACTCCTGACTCTAGGGCCAGTGCTCTGTCAACTGTGCCACCTAGCTGCCCCCAGAATTGGGTATACAATTAAAAATGCTAGAAAAAGAACAAATTAAGGAACCCCAATTAAATATCAAATTAAAGATTCTGAAAATCAAGGGAGAGATTAATAAAATTATAAGTAAGAAAATTATTGATCTCATAAATAAAACTAAAAGTTGGTTTTATGAAAAAGAAAATAAAACCTTTTTAATCTGATTTTAAAAAGTAAAGAATATAACCAATTTGACACATTTTTACCAGTATCAAAAATGAAAATGGTAAATAAATCACCAATGAGGAAGAAATTGAAGAGATAATTCAGAGCTACTTTGCTGAACTGTATGCCAATAAATGGGATAACCTGAGTAATTTGAATATTTACAAAAATACAAACTGCCCAGATTAAGAGAACAGCAATTAAATGAATAAATAAACCCATTTCAGTAAAAGAAATCAAAGAAACCATCAATAAACTCCCTGAACTTAAAAATGAATTCTGCCAAACATTTAAGGAACAAGTAATTCCTATTCTACATAAAATATTAAAAAAAATTAGGAGAGGAAGAATTTCTGCCAAACTCGTTTTATGACACCAATACATTGCTGATAACTAAACCAGAAAGAACGAAAACAGAGAAAGAAAAATTTAGAACAATTTCCCTACTGAATATTGATGCAAAAATATTAAATAAAATTTCAGCAGTGTGACTACAGAAAGTTACTTTCCTCCAGGAGTGGAGGGACAGAGAGTCTGTAAGCCAATTTACTTTTCAGAAACACCAATCAAACTCTTAGACATAAAAAAGTCCTTCTAAGTTTATTCTTAGGATACCCAAGACAAGCTTCACTGTCTCAGGGGTCTCAAAAGGCCACAATTTAAACCTCAGAAAATGCCTTCATTGGCCTTGCCCAGTAGATAGTATATAGCAAGTCCCTTATGAGCCATGCTCAACACAGACAAGAATGATCCCAAAGTCATTGTCCTAGCTATTGTCTAGTCAAACCCAACTCATGCAGTCTGGTGCCACTGACCACCCTCACAGTTCCCCTCCTCCTCAAATTGCCAAGAGGAAGAGAGGGGTGAAATAGATGGATTTTCTATAAGAATCCAATTTGGCCTGATCTGGGAAAGATAGCCTAGTTGAGAGTTTCCCTGGCCTCCTAGAAGTCTGAGCAGATCCAGGGATGAATTTAATTTCCCTTCCTGTGCTTCCTCAAAATGTTGTTGGTGGCTGTTGTCACCAATTTAAGAATGAGAGGGCTTGAATGGTAAAAGAATTCAAACACAGCCCTGGGATTATAGAAACTGTTCAGGATTTATTATTCAAACCTGCAAAGTGTACAGATTAAAATCTTTTCTCCTCCTGGAGAAGCAGTAATCCATAACTTGCTAGAGGCCAGGAGAATAACACAAGACTAGGCAAAGTTTCTTTGAAAGGGAGAGAGAGAGAGAAAGAGAGAGAGAGAGAGAGACAGAGAGAGAGATAAACAGAGAGAGACAGAGACACAGAGACAGAGACACAGAGACAGAGACAGAGACAGAAAGACAGAGAGAGAGCCAGAGAAGCAGGGAGAACCAGGGAGAGCTGACTGGACTGAGACTCAAGGAAACTCTGTGTGCCCTGAGGAGAGTCCAAGCCAGGCTTTTACAGTCTTGCTCACTCTCTGGACACAGAAGGGTCAGGAGACTGTAGGAAAAAAGGGAAATTCATTCCCCTCTACATGATTTAAACCAGGTAAAAGACTGGAAGTTGAGGGGGGAGGATGAAAAGACCTTTGGAATTTACATTTAATAATTGAACAATAGAAGTCAGTTTACATCACAGGAGCAGATAACACTTAAAAAAAAAACAAACAGTATAAAGGATTACAAAATCTGTTTCCAATTACAAATATCCCAGGGCCATAACTCCCTGTATCAATAAGTGACTCATCCAATACCATATAGCTCTAATTATCTGAAGCAGATCTTTCTGACTTCAAGTCCAACTCAGTATTCACTGTGGCCACTATAGATTCTGATGTACAGCACAAAGCTGCATGAGATAATTCAAGTTGGAGGTGATTTAAAGGGACATTAATTCCAATGTCATTTTAAAAATTGGGAATGCACAGTAGAAAACAAAAGAAAACTTAGAAAGAAGCACAGAAAATTTGGGTAACTTTGAAAACAATGTGTAAAATTTATTGCATAGCTTTAAAAAAAAGGAAATTTCTGGTTTTATATTGAATCCTGTCTATAGTTTCTGTTGTACAGATGGAACATTTTTTCCCTTGATTTTGTATTTAAGTTTAAAATTAATAAATACTTTTTTTTTAGCAATGTGGAAAATGAGGTCAATAAAAAAATTGTCCAAGAGGAAGCAAAACTTTATTTGTAGATGATATGATGTATGCTTAGAGTACCTGAAAAAATCATCTAAAAACTCCATGAAACAATTACCAAATTCAGCAAAGTAGCAGGACATAAAACAAATCCACCCATATCATTAGCATTTCTACATATGAACAACAAAATCCAGGGGCAAGAGTTAGAAAGAGAAATTCCATTTAAGATAAGTATAGACAACCTTAAATACTTAGCAGTCTGCCTCTCAAGACAAACCAAGAAACTGTATGAACATAATAATAATTATTAAGCTCTACTCACCCAAATGAAGTCAGATCTAAATAATTGAAAAAATGTCAAATGCTCATGGTTAGGTCAATTTAATATGATAATAATTACAATTAAGAGCAAATTAAATTTTTTATTCAGTGCCATACCAATAAAATTAACAAATAATACTTTCACCAAGCTAGAGAAAATAATAACACAATTCATCTGAGCAACAAAATGGGAAGAATTGTCAAGGAACTGATGAAAGAAACTTTGAAAAGCAGATCCAAGGAGGTAGAGGAAAAAATGGAAGAGAAATGAGAGCAAATAATGAAAATCAAATCAGCAGTTTGGTGAAGGAGATCCAAAAAAACAAAGCTTAAGGAAGTAACATGTTAAAACCAGGTTAGCTCAAATGGAAAAAAGCAGACCGAAAGGAAAATGAGAAGAATGCCTCAAAATGCAGAATCAGCTAGTTGGAAAAGGGGATAAGATTTCTCTGAAGAAAATAACTCCTTCAAATATAGAATGGAGCTAAGAAAGCTGATAGCTTTTTGAGAAATCAAGAAACATTAAAAAAAACCCTCAAAAGCACAAAAAACTAGAAGAAAATGTGAAATAGCTCATTAGAATAACAACCCAGAAGAGATAACTTTATAATATTGGGCTACCTGAAAATCATGATCTGGGGAAGCTGGTGGTGCACCAACCCTGGAGTCAGGAGGGCCCAAGTTCAAATTCAGTCTCAGACACTTAATGATTGCCTAGCTTTGTGACTTTGGCCAAGTCACTTAACAACATTACCTTAAATAATAAACTAAAATTTAAAAAGTCATGATTAGGAAAAGAGCCCAGACTTCATGACTCCAGAAATAATACAGCAAAATTTCCCTGAAATCCTAGAAGCAGAGAGTAAAATAGAAATTGAGGTAATCAACTAATGACCTCCTGAAAGAGATTCCCTCTCAAAAAAACTTCCAGGAATATTGTAGTCAAATTCCAAAACGTCCAAGTCAAAGAGAAAATACAACAAGATGCCAGAAATAAACAATTCAAGTACAGTGGTGTGATTTAGCAACGTTTTCTTTAAGGACTCTTAGGGTTTGTCTTATGATATTGTGAAAGACAGAAATGTTTGGATTACAACCAAGAATCAACCTTCCAACAAAAGTATAAGCATCTTATTTCAAGGAAAAAAAGATGGATAAGAAATAGGGGATATTCATTCAAACTTTCCTATTGAAATGATCAGAGCTAAACAGAAAGTTTAATCTCCTATTCAGGACTCAGTTGAAGCATAGAGAGGGCAGTCAGAAAGACCATGAGGAATTTAATGATGTTGAACAGCATGAATTCCTGCATGGCAAGAAGATACTGATAACTCATGTGCAACTTCTCAATTGTTAGAGCATATTGAAGGAGCATATATAGAAAAGGCACAGGAGGGAGTTGAATATAATGGTATAGTATACTACTAAAACTAGAGTTAATGAGTGATAAAAAAAAAAAAGTACTAGGAGAAAGGAAATGGAGAGGGAGAATGGGCTAAGATATTTTATGTAAAAGTCAAGAAAAAGCTTTTGCAATGAAGTGGAAGGGGAGAAAGTGAGTGGGGGAATGAGTAAGTCTTTACTCTCATCAGAAATGACTCAGAGAAGAAAACATACTCATTAGGGTATAGAAATCTATCTTACTCTAGAGAAAAATGAGAGGAAAGGGATGAGATAAGGGGGACATGGGAAGGGGAGGTGGGGAGTGGGTGATCGAAATGAGGGAAGATTGTGGGAGAGGGTAGTCAGATGCAACACACTTCAGAGTAAGGGCGGGATGAAAGAAGAGAGAGAAGAGAATAAATAGAATGGAGGGAAATGCTACTAGTAATAGTATTAAAGGAACTTCTCTGATGGACTTATGATAAAGAAAACAACTCATCCCAGATTCAGAGTCAATGGAATCTGAACATGGACTGAAGAACAATTTTTCCTCCTCTCACTTCATTTCTCTTGAGGTTTCTCTATCTTTCTAGGGGGAGGGAGGTTTATATTTATTTTTTACTTTCACAACAAGATTATTATAATCATATGATAGTAAATAAATAACCATATTAAAAAAGAAGTACTATCTTCTCTATATTCTCACCAACAATCACTGTATTTGAAGGGAGGCATTTGATGTAATTCAAATAAATCTTGTCTGTGAGGAAGAAAGGAGAGGAAGAAAATTAAAACAAAGACGAGCAAAGATTAAAGAGGGAAAAAAGGAAGAAAAATTAAATAAAATATAAAGAATGAAAAAATAGAAGATTTCAAAAATTATCAAGGACAATTGTCAAAATAAACTGAAAGCAGAGAATAAGATAGAAATAGAAAGAATCCATCAATCACCATCTGAAAGAAATCTCAAAACTAAAAATTATAAATAAAATTGTATCCTAAATATAGAACTTCCAGGTAAAAAGAAAACAAATAAACTTCAAGGAATAAAAAATATTCTAATATCCTGGATCCATATTCAAAATTATGCAAGATTTAACAGATATTATATTAAAGGAATGAAAAGCTTAGAGTATGATATTGTGGAAGGCAAAATAGTTGGGATTATAACCAAGAATACTGTGCCCAGCAAAGTTGAGTTCAATACATCAAGGGAAAGGTGTATATTTAATGAAATAAAGGACTTTCAATCATTCCTTATGAAAATATCAGAGTTGAATAGAAAATTTGACCTTCAAATACAAGACTCGAGAGAAGCATAAAAAGGCAATCATGAAAGAAAAATTATAAGGTATGCAATAAATTTAAGCTTTTTGTTCTATATGGGAAAATAAATTTATCTTCTAAGGGCTCATCATTACTAGAGAAGTAAGCAGGATTCTAGCTAGAAAGAGGGTGTGCAACTAAGGTCATTATTTTAGGATAATGTAAAAAAAGTATATGTGAGAAAGAGGGATGCCTTGGCAGAATTGAAAACCAGAATGTGGAAATTATCACGCATAAAAGAGTGGTGAAAATAAGAGTTTTCACACTGGAACAGAAAATGAGAAAGGATGAAACACAACACTTGAACATTACATACATCTAAATTGAAATAGAAAAGGGAAATGCACACACAATTAATAAGAAAAAATAAAATCTGACTCATTAGAGGGACAAGGAAAGGAAAGAGCAAGAGACTGGGGCCATTTGTATATTTATAACATCATTCATGGGCTTTATTTTGTTAAACAATTAATTAATTAACTCCTAAAAAGCTACTTGATTTATTCAACTCTGATTCCCACATTTTATTCTTTTGGCATTGCTGGACCAATACAGCTCTGGTCTTAGGGATGATAAACTATCCCTTGGTACAGGGATGATAAAGTAGATGCTAAATAAAAGAAATCCACTTAATAATTACCTAGTTGTGTGACCATGGGCAAGACACTTAACCCCACTGCCTTGCAAAAATAAACAAACAATAAAAGACTTTTAGGAGTAAGAGAGAAAATAATCTAGGCACTGAAGACAGACCCCCACAAAGGCATGAATAACCCCATCTGCCACAAACTCATAGATTAACATGTGGGAGAAACAGTAATTGCCCAGTTAGATTGAAATATAGTATGTTATAATATAGTTATAATACAGTTAAAATTATATAAAATCACTTTAAACCATTAAGCTGGAGTCAGATTTTGAAGGTCCTTAAACAACAGAGGAGTTTGAACTTTATTCTTGTGGATACAAGTTTCTGGTGAAGCTTCTTGCTCAGAGAAAGGGTATGATCAGGTCTCTGATTTTTTAAAAAAAATATTTCTTTTTCAAACTATATACAAAGATAATTTTCAACATTCATTTTGTAAGGTTTTAAATTTTATATTTTTTCACCTCCCTCTTTCCCTTTCTTTCGTTCCCCTCCCCCCCAGCTAGT
Organism: Macrotis lagotis; assembly: GCF_037893015.1. NCBI lineage: Eukaryota > Metazoa > Chordata > Mammalia > Peramelemorphia > Peramelidae > Macrotis > Macrotis lagotis. The sequence goes on from NC_133658.1 coordinate 70,862,107, forward strand.
GAGTATTCTGACAACAAAACCATGATAGGAAACAAAATCATAAACTATAAAACAAATTTTAAAAAGAGAAGATGGTATGCAATAATTCATATTCAGATTCCCTTAATGATATGGATGTGATTTTCCATTACAAATACTTTATAATGGTCTTTAATAATTGCACGACTGAGAAGATTTAACCCACCATAGTTGATCATCAATATAGCTGTTAATGTGTAAAATATTCTTCTGTTTCTGTACATTTGACTGAGTATCACATCATGCAAGTCTTTCCAGGCTTTTCCAAAGTCCATTTATTCATAATTTCTTACAGAACAATAATACTCCATGAATTTCATATGCCACAATTTGTTCCGGCATTCCCCAATTTAAGGACATTCCCTCAATTTCCAATTTGGAATAAAAATCATTGATTTAATAATTTAGTAATAATTGTAAAAAGAACTGACATGTGGGAGAAACTGAAATTGACCAGTTAGTTTGAAACACAGAGAGTGTTTTTGAGATTTACACTTTTTTGTAGTGGTAAATAATGGGAAATTCAGGGGATGCCCAACAATTGGGGAATGCCTGAACAAACTGTGGTAAAAGTAAGTGATGGAACACTATGGTTCTATGAGAAATCATGATGGTTGGGACTTCAGAAAAACCTGGAAAGACTCGAATGAATTGCTGTTGAGTGAAATGAACAGAACCAGAAGAACATTAAACATACTAACAAAAACATGGGGTGATGATACTCTGTGATGGATTTGTTCATTTCAGCAGTATAATAATCAAAGACCATTTTAGACTCCTGAACCATACTAATTGCTCAAATCAGCAGTTAATAGTTTTTAATGAATGTTTATTCATCTATATTTCCACCAACTTTAAAGAAAATATGGAGTTTAAATGAAGGACAAATTTGATTATCTTCCATTTTTAAAAGTTGTCTTGTATATTTTGTCATTTATTTTCTCTCTGTTTTCTTTCTCATGTTCTCTAAAGACTTCTGGGTCCGAGCCAAGATGGCGGAGTGAAGCAAATATGCTCTCAGAGTTTTTTCCCTTCCCAAAGATAAATGAAGCCTCTACTCTGACATTCACACTACAGATCCCACCAAGAAAAAAGATTCAAAGAAGTTTTCAACAGGAGACAACATAGAGGATCTTCAGTGAGGAACTGTCTCTTTGGGGGGAAAGGAGAAGTAAAGCCCAGGAAGCAGGATACCAGGGAAAACCAGGTTGAGATTTTTAGTCACTGTGCAGTCCAGGTCCCAACAGCTTGACAACAGCAGAAGTGTGGCCAGTTAGATAGCAAGCCAGCAGGAGGACTCCAAGACCAAATCAAGTCTGAAACATGGGAACAACAGGGTAAAAAACAGAACTGGGTCAGGAACAAATGACTGCTAAGTCAGAACCTGGACATAAAGGAGGAGAGAAACCTCTGCAACGGCAAAGGATGGACCACACAGGCAACATCTTGGCCAACAAGCCATGTATCAGACCCCAGCCTTAGGGGAAAAAAAAAGCCTGTATGTATATTCCCTATACTCCAGGATCCTCCAGAGAGGAAGAAGCAAAATGGGAAAAAAGAAATAAGAGTCATGCAGGAAAATTATGAAAAATTGACCAAAGAAATCAATTGCATTAAAAGTAAAAATAGTCAACTGAAAAGGAAATACAAAAGATAACTGAAGAAAATAAAATCCTAAAATTAGAATTGAATAAATAGAAACCAATGAATCTACAAGACTACAAGATCCACCAAACAAAATAAAATGGTTGAAAAATTTGGTGTATCTTTAACAGGTGTTAAAGCCAAATTCCAGAACTCTCAAATAAAGGAGAGGATATTACAAGCAGCTAATAGAAAATAATTCATAAACAAAGGAAGCACAATAAGACTCACATAGGAACTACCAGCCTCAACACTGAAGTACCATAGATAGGTGAGCAAAGGACCTGGGATTACAATCAATATGTTATCAGGGGAAAAATGGATTTTCAATGAAATAGATGATTTCCAGAACTTTCTGACACAAAGACCAGAATTGAACAGAAAATTCAATTGCCACATAAAGGACTCAATAATTGCATAAAAAGGTAAATGAAAAGAGGAAGGAAAAAAAAGAAAACAAAAGAAAACACATATGTTACTCAAGACCATCAAATTGTATACAACCCTAACAGGGAAGATATAAATCTTCTAATTCTTGAGAACTTTAATTCTCTTAAGTTAATTGAAGCATTGAATATAATTGAAGAGACTGGACTTAAAGTATATGGGTATAGTTGGATCTTACCTCTCCACTGAAGAGGGCCAAGATGACTTCAGTTTGAGACAGAAAGCCCTGGTGAAAATCAGGTGTGTTAACTTTATTTGTAAATGTCTCATTATCCTTTGACCCACTTTAACTCTGTTGTGCTGACAAAGGTTAACATCTTGTCTACTGAGGACATCAAAAACTGGGTGATCCTGAGTCAGTATCTATGCAGTTTACAATCATTTGTAAAGTCTTCAGGTGGGTCCCTCAGAGCCTCCCAATATTTAGAGACCTTTAAGACTCTTGAAGTTAGTTAGATCAGGGTTTGACCTAATCCACCCTTCACTTAAAGGGGTTAAGTACCCTCAGTGGGTGTGGGGGAGGGGAAAAATGTGAGAGAAAATAGACCTGGGGGGAGGACATAAATAGTTTAAGAAAAGATGTGCCCTTGAATGAAACTTTGGTTCATGAAGAAGATTGTGAGACCTTGGGGGGTACTTGAGAAGGGGCTAAGGTAACAAATGATTATAAATATAACTGGATTTAATTTGAGACAATGCTGCTTCTCATGCAATCAAGCAAGCAATCCATGATGATACATTGATTACAATATGAGCATATCAAGCAATCAAATATTAAAATTGTGATTGATAATACCTGATTAATAGAACAAAAGTGATAAATAACATCAAGTGAAGAGGCATAAAGATTTATAATTTTAGACAGAAAGAAGGGAGAGTGTGAACTGTGGGTCAATTCTAGTCAGTAGATTTGGCCCAGAGAGGGAATAAGATACATTCCCACTTCAGTTTAAAAATTTACCCTAATCTTCGGGGGGGGGGGGGGGGGGGGGGGGTGGAAAGGAAAAGATAAAGGAAGAAGGGTTGATAAAAGGGAAGGTGAAGGTGAAGGTGAAAGTGAAAATAAACAAAATTAAATTTCAAAAGAAAATTTAAAAAAGGGAGTTAAATTTTGGTGAAGAGGAATAAGAGAAAAGGAAAGATAAAAATATAAATGGAGAAAGACCGTATGGAAGGAAATACAGAATTAGCAAACTTAACAGTAAATGTGAATGGGATGAACTGTCCCATAAAAAATAACGAATATTAAAATGGATTAAAAACCAGAATCCTACCAGATGTTGTTTTCAAGGAACAAATTTGAAGCATGGAGATGCAGACAGGGCAAAGGTAAAAGGCTGGAGCAAAATATATTGTGCCTCAGCTGAAGTAAAAAATGTCAGGGGTAGGGATCCTGATCTCAGATAAATTAAAAGTAAAAATCAATCTCATTTAAAGGGATAAGTAAGGAAACTACATCTTCTTAAAAGACACCATTGGTAATGAAGCTATATCATTAGTAAACATGTATGTACCTTGTGTTATAGCATCCAAATTCCTAAAGCAAAAACAGAGTGAATTATAAGGAGACATAGGCAGAAAAACTTAAAAATGGGAGACCTCAATTTCCCTCTCTCAGAACCAAATAAATCTAACCATAAATTAACAAGAAGGAAGTTAAGAAGGTGAATGAATTCTTAGAAAACTTAGATATGACAGATGTCTGGAGAAAATTTAATGGGTTAAAGAAAAGAATTTACCTTTTTCTCTGTAGTACATGGCACCTATACAAAAATTAACCATGTACTGGGCAGAAAAAATTATTCAAATGAAAAAAGGCAGAAATACATACTTCTCAGACAATGATGCAATAAAAGCTATGTGTAATAAAGGGTAATGGAAAAGATAAGTAAGGAACTAACAGGAAATTAATGGCATCTTAAATAATGGGTGGATAAAAGAACAAATAATAGAAAAATGTCCTTTGCTCATGGTTAGTTTGACCTAAGACAATTAGAATGACAATTCTAGCCAAGTTAAATTATTTATTCAGTACCATACTAAATCTAACTTTCAATTAACTACTTTACTGAACTAGGAAAAAAAATAGTAACAAAATACATCTGGAGCAACAAAAGGGCAAGAATAGCAAGGGAATTGATAGAAAAAAATGTAAAGGAAAGTGGCCTAGCCCTAGCAGAGCTAAAACTATACTATAAAGCAGAAGTCAGAAAAACTGCATGGCATTAAGAAACAGAGAAATGGATTGATCAGTGGATTAGGATAGGTTCAAAAGAAACTGCAGTAAATGACTACAGTAATCCATTATTTGACAAACTCAAAGACATCAGTTTCTGGAATAAGAACTCACTCTTCTTTTTTGTTTTGTTTTGTTTTTTGATAAGGCAATGGGATTAAATGACTTGCGCAAGGTCACAGAGCTAGGTAATTATTATGTGTCTGAGGTCAAATTTGAACTCAGGTCCTCCTGACTACAGGGCCAGTGCTCTATTCACTGTGCCACCTAGCTGCCCTTTAAGTTCTCACTGTTTGACAAAAATTTATTGGGAAAACTGGAAAATAGTAGTGCAAAAGCTTGCCTTAGAGTCACATCTCAAACCCTGTACCAAAATAAGGTCAAAATGGGTATAGGACTTAGACATAAAGGGAGGCACCATAGAAAAATTAATAGACTATGAAATACTCTATCAGATCTATAGAAAGGGGATGAATTTATAATCAAATAAGAATTAGAGGACAATAGGAACTGCAAAATGAATGACTTTGACTACATTAAATCAAAAAGGTCTTGCACTAATAAAAATCAATGCTGCCAAAATTAGAAGGAATACAGAAAGCTGGGAAACAATCTTCACAGCTAGGAGTTCTGATAAAGGTCTCATTTCTAAAATGTATAGAGAATTGCATCAAATTTATAAGGTTTCAAGTCATTCCCCAATTGATAAATTGTCCAAGGATATGAAAGGCAGTTTTCAAATGAAGAAATTAAAGCTATATATAAATCATATGAAAAAAATGTTCCAAATCATTATTGATTCAAGAAATGCAAATTAAAACAAAAATGAGATATCATCTCACACTTTTCAGATTGGCCAAGATGAGAAAAAAGGAAAATAATCAATGTTGGAGAGGTTGTGGGAGACAAAGAGAAAAGATTCAATGTTGGAGAGGTTGTGGGAGGATTGGGACATTCATGCATTGCTGGTGGGGTTGAGAATGGATATAACGATTCTGGAGAGTAATATATAATTATGACCAAAGAGCAATAAAACTGTTCATACCATTTGACTTCATAATTCAAACTCTAGGTCTATATTCAGAAGAAACAATAAAAACTGGGAAAATTCCCACATGTTCTGAAATATTCTTAGCAATTCTTTTTGTATTGGTAAAGAAATGGAAATTGAGGAGATGCCCATCAATTGGGGAATGGCTTACCAAGTTATGGTATAGGAATACTATGGATTAATATTGCTCTATAAAGAAACTATAAATACTCAGATTCTAGAGAAGCACAGAATGACTTATGGGATCTGATGCTGTGCAAGTAGAACCAAGAGAATAATGTGCACATTAACAACATCATTTAGAGATGAACAACCTTGATGGACGTAGCTCCTCTCAGCAGTTAGGAGAACTTAGGACAACTGTATTAGACCAGTTTTGGACACTTATTCCCCATCCAAAGGAATAAAAACCAAATAAAATAAAACAACACACACACACACACACACACACACACACACGGACACACAAAAAGACTATGCTTCATAATCCAATGAATGCTTTTTAAAATTTATCATATATATATTATATATATATATAAAGATATATATATATCTTTCCCTTAATCCTAATTCATGATCATAACTAATTTGTAAACATGTTTATCAAAGATTTGTATGTACAATGCTACCATGAGTGTTCACCAATGAGTGAAGGGTTATGAAATTTTGAAATTTTGTAATTTAAAAATATACAGGTGCATATGAATGAAAATAAATAATGAGAGAAAAAAGAAAACTACCTGTTCATATTCTTTAGCCATTTATCAATTGGGGAATGACTTAGATTCTTATAAATTCGACTCAGTTTTCTATATATATTTTTAAATGCTTCCTTTATCAGAAATACTGTGAAAATTGTTTCTCTAGTTAAATTCCTTTTAATCTTACCTACATTGGGTAATTTAGACAAACATTTTTTAATCCAATGTAATCAAAATTAGCTATTTTGTAATTTATAATTTTATATTATAAGTTTATAAATTTATATTATAATTTTTATAATTTTTATACTTTTTTAATGTTCTCTAACTATCAATTTTCATAGTAAGGACAGATAAACTCTTCCTTGCTCTCCTATATATCCATTTCAAGCTTATCTTGGTATGGATTATGAGATGTGGGTCTGAACCTAATTTCTGTGATACTATATTCTCCAGCTTTCCCATAAGGTTTTGTCAAATATGAGTTCTTAGAACAAAAGCTAGAGTCTTTGGGTTTAACAAATAGTAGATTATATAGCTGTATACTACAATTTCATTTGTACCTATTGTACTCCCACTATTCACCACTCTGGTTCTTAGCTGGTACAAATTTATTGAATTACACTTTATTTTATTCACATAAACATTTATAACCACATTGCCTTATCCCATAAATTTGTCATATTAACCCATAATGTTTGTCTTAGAAGAAATTTGTTATTTATCCTCTCATTCCTTAACATTTGGTTACTTAGTTCCCAATCAATTTTAGTCTACCTTTTCATGGGTCTTTATTACATGTGATTTTTATTATGTCATCTGTAAAGTATGCCTTTAATATTTCTGCCTTTCTGCATTTGATTGTGAAATATTTAATGCCCTAATAATGATCAATTATTGTCTATTTGCCATGAACCACTGACAAAAAGGTGTATATTCCTTTCTATCTTCACTCATTTTTTCCACAATTCTAACAAAATTATTTCTTCTAAAATTCTATTCATCTCCTTAACTTCTTATCTATTTTAAAGTTAGATTTATCTACTTCTGAGAGATCAAGGTTGAGGTTCCCTACTAGTATAGTTTTTTTTTCCTCTCCTATTTCTTCTTCTAGCTCATTTAGTATCTCCTCTAAGAATTTAGATGCTATACCCCTATACTTCATTATCCATTGCACCTTTGGAAGAAGGTGTAGTTTCCTTCTTTATCCCCCTTTAATGAAATCCATTTTTACTTTTGCTTTGTCTGACATAAGGATTGCTACCCTGCTTTATTTTCACTTCAACTAAAGTATAATATATTCTGCTCTAGCCTTTTATTCTGCATGTATTTCCCTGTTTCAAAGGTGTTTTTGTAAATAACATAATACACGATTCTGATTTTTAACCCATTCTACTATCTGCTTCCATTTTATGGGAGAGTTCATTCCATTCATATTCAAAGTCTTGATTACTAACTCTGCATTATCATCCATCCTATCTTCCCTCCACCTGAACTTTTCTCTATCCTTTGATCCTAAGGCTCTTCACAACTTCTGATTGCCACCTCCTTTAGTCTGTCCTACCTTCTATCAGCCCCCACTCTTTGTTTTCCCCCCTCCTACTTCTATCCTCCCTTCTATCAACCCCTTCTTCTCTCATCTGCCTTTTCCTCTCCTAATTCCCTGGACAGGAAGATGAATTACTAATCCCAACTGAATGAATATATTATTCCCTCTTTGAGCCAAATTCATTGGAAGCAAGGTTCAAGTATTTCTCACCCACTTGCTTTTTTCCCCCTCTACTGCAATAGTTCTGTTGCATCTCTTCATGAGATGTAATTTATCCCATTCTATTCTCCCCCTTCCTTCTTTTCCAGTACAATCTCTTTTTAAACCTTATTTTTATTATATTTTTCCAGCAATATCAGTTTATGCTCATACCTTCTGCCTTCTGTCTAAATATAACTCCCTCGAACAGAGACTTATATGTCTCATGACATATAAGTATCATCCTCTCATGCAGGTATGTAACCAATTTAACCTTATTGAATAAAATTCTGTTTCTTTACCAGTTTATCTTTTTTTTGTATCTTTTGAGTCTCATATTTGAGGAGCAAATAGTTTTTTTTTTCATTAGGTAAATTTCAAAATTCTCCTTTTCATTTACTATTCATCTTTTCCAATAAAATGTATACTCAGTTTTGCTTGATAGTTAATGCTTAGTTGTAGTTCAAGTTCCTTTGAACTCCAGAATATAATATTTCAGACCCTTAAATACTTTGATGTATTTGATGTTGATGCTGTCAAGTCCTGTGCAATTCTGACTATTATTATTTGCTTCTTTTTTGACTTCCTGCAGTATTTTTCTCCTTGACCTAATAATTCTATTGTTGACTTGGATATTCCTTGGCTTTTTCATCTTGGTGATTTTCAATTTCAGGAGGTAATAGGTGGATTCCTTCAATGACTGTTTATCTTCTGGTTCTAAGATATCATGGAACGTTTGATTGATGGTTTCTTGAAAAGTCGTGTAGGCTGTTTCGTGGTTTATGGCTTTCAGGCAGTCCAATAATTCTTAAATGATCTCTCCTACTTTTTTTCCCATAACAATTGTTTCTACAATGAGGAATTTAATTTTTTTTCTTTTTTTTCATTGTTTTAATCTTGCTTGACTGATTCTGGAAGTCTCATAGAGTCATTAGCTTCCACTCTTCCAAGTCAACTTTTCAAGGAATTATTTTCCCCACAGCTGTTCCATCCCCTTTTCCATTTGGTATTTTTAATGGGGCTGATTTCTTTTTTCCATTTGTCCATTACTGTTTTTAAAGAGTCAAGTTTTTTTTTTTTGTCCATTTACCCAATTGTATTTTTAAGGAAAGTATTTTCTTCAGTCAATTTTTGTGTTACCTTTTGCAAATTGTTGAATTTCTCCTTCATTTTTCCCAACTTTTCTACTTAATTTTGAAAATTCTTTCTGAGTTATTACATGACATATTTTTGGGTTGGAAACATATTCATATTCCACACTGGGGCTTCACATATATTACTTATTTGACTATCCTCCTCTGAGATGCTTCTGTGGTCTTCCTTATCAACCCAGTAGCTTACTTCTTCATGACTTTTCTCTGACTTTTCTTAGTTATTTTGAGCTCTGCTCCTATACCACAGGGCTCTGTCCCAAGTTTCTTGTGTTGGAAGAAATGCCCAATCACAGACTGCATTTGGAAAGTTGGTGACTTGCTCACTGGACTAGGGCTCTTGGAACCCTCCCAGCTGACTTTCTATGCCCTAAGTTTACTGAACTAGGACCCAGGGGCATCAACTGCTTGTGACTGAGACCCTCCAGTTGGCCTCTTCCTCAGTTCACACATCAGGCTATGGTTGTCTCTGCTCTAGTCCCTGAACTGGGGGCACAGTCCCTCTCCACCTTTAGAGAAGTCCTTCCCCAGATCTCTTAAGCTTGAAAGTGGCCGTTTGTTCTTTTGTGGGTTCTTATATTTTAGTATTCTTTTAGAGGTGTGATGAATGTTGTTTATGTGGAACTCTCAGAAGGCCTTAGGTAAGTTCCTGGTTTCTCTCTGACATCTTGGCTCTTCCCTCTGGACTTCTGTTTTAATGATATCATTCAATCTCATCATAATTCCAGCCTCCAGTAGCTGATCTATTGAGAATTGGTATATTCACATCCTTCCAATTGTGACTCATATCTAAAACTTATAGCAGATTTTGGGGAGGTAATGAATGTTGTTTTAGTTTAAATGTGTCCATACAACTTTAAAAGTATCTTCATTGTATATATTCAATTCAATTTAAATTGGATGGATATGCAACCTTTCCATCCTTTTATCCCTCTTTCCTGAATGAGTTTTCTTGTTTCTGCAATTGAAAGATGCCCTGTTGCAGCATGCATTTTAATGCCGGCATGTTGCGCTTTCGGAAATTAATGTCTGACACCAACTATAACTGGGGTGTCAATTCCTGTTAACAGGCTATGCCTTTGCAGATTTTTGTCAATCCATTAATAATGTGTGTAATTGATGGCAGCCGACAGAGGCCACTGCTATTAATTCACTGCTGATTACCACTGATTATTAAGGAAGATGGTCGCATTCATTTTCCTCCCTTGTCAATCAAAAGCAGTATTTCAAAATTAAGAACATTAGCTTAAAAACAACACTAAGGGAATTATGGTATGGTTTAGGAAATAAGTCAATAAAATATCCATATAATTTAAATTTAAGGTCAAAGTAATGTCAGGAGCCTAAAGGGGTAATATATACTATGTGACTCCCTAAGTGTCTTAGCTGTTATTTTTTTAATTGTTTTGAATTTGTAGAGATTTTGCAGCAAGTCAATCAAACTGAAAATACTGAAAACAATAGTTGTTTTCTCTAATCTTAACATCAAAAGGGCTATGATTTAATTTGAAACATAAGGGTTATGAGGAAAGAAATTACAGAAGTATATTATCCTAAATTGATAGAACAGGAAAGTATATGTAACAGGGTTTTTGAGAACAGATTGGCACTTTGATATTTGAAGTTCATGGTCACAGGCATTCCCTCTGAAATCTGAGTCATTTGGAATCTTTAACCTAGAAGGAGGACATGAATAACTTTCTAGGAGTCCTTTAATAAATATTGTCAGTGACTCATGCATGAGCTGTGAGTAAGGAGTAGGATTTTCATACCTAAGTGGGAATACAAAAGGAAAGAGAGATACTAGACCCTATTCAGCAGTGAATAGGGGGAAAAAAAGAAAGGAATTGATATGATAGCAGCAAGAGGTGAAAGACAAACTGAAAGGAGAGAAAGAGATCTGAGCTTCAACAGAAAAAGGACAGATGACCTGAGGTTAAAATTGACAGGTTCATTTTTTTTCTTTTAAGAATAGAAGAAAGTTCAAAATGCAAAATAGTCTCTTCAGTTATCAAGTTTCCCTTTCTCTCTCACACCTTTGCAGTGAGAAGCATTTTGGAGCCCCATGCTTGTTTTACATAAATGATTTTGATTCCTCTTTTTTGCTTCAAATATAAGGAACTTAGAATGTTAGCTAGCAATAAGAATTTTAATTAGAGTAAAAAATCAAATATCTTTCTGAATGCTAAGGATTTTTCTAGCTGAGTCCCTTAACTGCTGAGCTCATATTAATACTTTTTTCCTCTGATGCAAACTTCATTACATAAAAAGGATAATATGTAATAGAAGGTCTTCATAATGCCTCAGACAAAAATGTGAACTAATTTTTATAGGAGGATGTAACTATTTAAATTTCCTGAGAGAAAGTTGTTTGGGAGGAAAGTAGGTGGTGACTTGAGAAAAAAAGATTTTATTTTTCAAGAAGATATGAAAGACATGGAAAATATTCAGAAGGATAGTCTAGAGGAGATGCAAGGCACAATGTTTGTCTACAGATTGTAAGCATTTTTCCTCCTCCCATCTTTAAAATTATAAATATAGAGAGCACGTGATAGCCAATGAGTAAATATTATTTGAATGAATGATTGAAATCCAAACCTACAATAAGTTTTATTCTAAAAATAGTATATCAGGAAACTAAGTATCAAAAGAGATAGGGAAAAAATCCTGAAGTCAGGAAGAACTGAGTTAAAATATGGCCTCAAACCCTTTATAAGTCAAATTTCCTCTACCTCAGTTTCTTCATTTCTTATATGGAGATAATAATAATGCCTTTTTTCCAGGGTCACTGTGAGAATCAAATGAAATACATGATCCTTTGCAAACCTAAAAGCAATAATAACACTACCTGTCATTCAATCCACACACACACACACACACAAACACACAAAATCACACACACCCTCATACTTTTTATTTTTAGCTTAAATCTGTATTACTATGGAGAGTGTACAAAAATATGTAATTTTAGAAGTGGAAAGAGTATATACAGTCCTTTAGTCCAATCATTCAAAAGCATTAAGGCTTCTCAACTATTAAATATATGAGTAACTCATTCAAACTCTTCAAAGATCTCTCAGGGAACATACCTATGCAGAAGCAATCCATTAAACTTTTTGAGGTCTCTACTTATTACTAAGTTGACAACCTTCAAACATTTAAACGTAGCTCCATGTGCCCCAACACTAATCCTTTTCTTTTCATCGCTAAATACTCCCACTGCCTTCAACTAATCTTCATATGACACGCATTCATTATCATTTACCGTCTTGACTTCAACAAGACATTTCATTTTGTTAAAATCATTCTGTCCATAATTGAGCAGAATACAACAGGTATTCTCTGAAAAGGTCAGAGTTCAGAGGACATAGCAGATGTTTCATTATTGTAAGCTATGACTCTTCAAATAGTCCAAGTTTTCAATGACTATTTTAGTGAATACCTGATACAATCATATGCAAGATTTAAACAAAGCACAAAAATCTTTGATAGCTTATTCAAATTAGTTACTGCCTAACCAGTCTTTCCTCATTAAAATTTGATTCCATGTAATATTTAACATTTATCTTTATTGAATTTTGTCCTATTAATTTTAATCCAATGTTCTAATATGATGAGTTCATTATTGCATTCTGTCTATCTCTTTCACACAAGTGTTACTTAGCCATCTCAATTTGATTTCATTTGATTACTATATTCATGTCATTTTGTCTTTATTCTACTTACTGATTTATATATAAATCATTCATTTCTCTCTCTCTGTATATATATATACATATATATATATATATATGTATGTATGTATGTATGTATGTATGTATGTATGTATAATTACAAGGTCTAAAAGATCCCTGGGAAACTTTACTGAATACTTTCTATCAAATTGATATTATACAAATAACCTTTGAATTAGGATATCCACCAGCCCTAAATTCAGTTAATGTTATTATCATATTTTTCATGTCTCTTCATCTTCCATCTTTTATAAGATGTTATCAAATATCTTGCAAAAATTTAGTTAAAATTTATGGACGACACCTCCCTTACCTACCTATTTAGTAAACCTGTAAAAAACTAAAAGAGAGTTAATCAAAATGATCCATTATTGATGAAGACATACTGACTCTCTGCAATCACTGTTAATTTTTCTAGATATTCATTAAGCATGTTTTAATTATTTCCTTTGTATTATTTTAAATTTTTGTTCCTAATTTTCAAAGTCTGTCTTTTTATTGACAAGGAAGGAAAAATAATACAACTATCTTATTTAATAATTACCTTAGATGCCAATTGGGAATCCCATCCATTTCTTTTTCCCCCCAGAAAGAGGTTTTCCCTCAGGCACAAAGAATGCCCTAATCACTGGAATGCAACATTGGAGCTTACATTTCAAGCAAATTTTTTAAAGTCTTTTGAAATTCATGTCTGACAGCCGCTAAAACTGGGGTGTCAATCCTGTTAACAGTCTATGACTTTGTAAATTTCTTCCAGTTTATTAATAAATCTGTGTAATTGGCATCCAAGTAAAACTGTAAAGCAGAGGCAAAAGATTTTGGGGACTAGAGTTTTTCTGGAATGAGCAAGCTCAAGAGGAGGGGTGAAACTGGGACAATATGGGATTCTCTCTATTTAAGGCAATCTCCAAGGCAAATCAGAACTGAGCTGCCAAGTATATTGGCAAAATGGCAGTCTGTCTGACCTAAAATTCTTCCTCAAAAGTATATTATACTTTCTTGCTCTTATGTATCCATTGTATAGGTACAACTTGTTCCGATACTCAAATTTGTGACCATGTTTTCTTCCCCCCCCCCCCCCCCGCCATGTTCCTGGTATCATCCTAGACTAGCTGTGCTGCTATTGTTGTGAAAAAAGAGGGATGTAAATAGAAGACTGGAGAGAAAAAGAACTTTCAGAATTTCCAAGGGTAACAAATATAGATAAAATGGCAATACCCCTAGTAAGAATAGAAATAAGAATGAACAATAACAAGCTAGTAAATTAATTAGACTCTGATGTTTATTTTAAAACAGGGGATGGAGGTGGGAAGGGGGGATGGAAGTAAATAATGTAACTTACAAATATATAAATGCATGTGGATGAATGTCAAAAAACTTTTATAACATGTAATTGGAAAATAATATAAAATATCTGGAAAAAAACAATTACAAATATGCAACTAACACTTGCACAACATTGCATGTTTTATCTAATAAAAAGCCATCCACTTTCATTAAGTTCTCATTCTTCTCACTATTGAAAATAAAAACCTTCTAATTAATCTTTCTTCAAATACCCCAGTAATTAAGTCCATCATACACAATGTTACCATAGTAATTTCCATAAACACACAGCAAACTATGTTCTTCCCTACTCATTCAAATTCTGAGCTTTGTGTTGATTCTCAGATAAAACACAATCCTATCTCTTAACATTCAGTGTCCTCTACAACCTGAGCAAAATGTATTTTTTGAACTCCATCAGATTTTAACACCCTCTATCCCAGTTTTTATTTGATCCAGTCAAATTTTCTTTTTCTCTGTTCCTCACACAGGAAGCTTCCCCGGCCCCATCTCCATTCTTTTGTACTATTGAATCCTCCTGTCTAGAATGTACTTCCTCCTAAATTTTATCCCATAGAGTTTCTTTCAAGAAACATCTTCAGCACTATCTTTTCCATATAGCCTTTATTGGTTTCTTAAATGTGTCTTGTCTAATATCTTTAATTTATTTATTTGCCATTTTTTTCTTTTCTATATATTCTTTATATTTACTTGCTGAATTCCTTATTTGAAGGTGAGTGCTTTTGAAGCAGAGATTGTTTCAATCTTTGATTTTCTAACCCCAGCACGAGACTTGAAGACTGACATGTATTAGGCATCTTATAAATAATTGCTGATTGATTGGCTGATTGATCATCAATAGAGTATCATTGAGAATTATTCGGAAGGCTTGTACTTTACATTTTCCTCTTTTACTCAAGAGAAGAGTAAATTGTTATTACCAAGACTAAGGTCATGAAGCATACACTTTTATGAATGATGCCCTATTTTTATTAAAGTCTTTAAGCTGTTATGAAACAACTTGTTTGGGCTTCACATTTCTTTCATTTTGCCCTAAGTCCTAGTCTCAGACAAATGTTAATTTGCTAATATACATAATCAACACATTGAGGTCTATTTATGCAAACCCATGATCATTTTTCCCTGTAGACGTGTAAACACAATCTTGATTCATAAATTTGTTAATGTTTCTTTCCTGAATATTTGCTCCAGTTTGATTTGTAACATCGATCTATCTATCTATCTATCTATCTATCTATCTATCTATCTATCATTTATGTATTATATCTATATCTCTATAGATATTTACTTATTTGTATATTTGTTTATTTATTTGTTTTTAGTAGACCAAAAATAGTGGGAAAATATGGGAACCAACTTGCTCTGGGTATAAATTTTAAGGCACTACTCTTTTAAAATTTTGATTCCTGTAATTTTGTCAGATTTATTAAAGTTACTAATATACAATAGATTTTATTTCACACCTGATTATCCCTTTCCCCCTTCTTACCAGAAACATGGGATTTTTTTAATGTTAAGAAGGATCAATACCATTAAATAATGTTCCAGAGAGAAAGGAAGTAAAAGAGATATTAAATGAGAACAAAAATATACATGTGAATTTGGTGGCATTTCTTTATTAGTTAAAAACCTGCAAATCCATTCAAATGAAAATGTAGATACACAGGGGCGGCTAGGTGGTGTAGTGGATAAAGCACCGGCCTTGGAGTCAGGAGTACCTGGGTTCAAATCTGGTCTCAGACACTTAATAATTACCTAGCTGTGTGGCCTTGGGCAAGCCATTTAACCCTATTTGCCTTGCAAAAACCTAAAAAAAAAGAAAGAAAATGCAGATACATATAATCTGTCTATCAGGATACATTGATTAAACTCATAATATATGCCAGGCACAGCTAAACATATGGAGATACAAAGAAAAGCAAATTCCTGCTCCTAAAAAGCATGTAGACTAATGGAGGAGATAACGTGAATACTATTATGTACAATAAAACTATAGATAGAATAAGTTGGAGGAAAAACATGCAATTTAAGGAGAATTAGGAAAGAAAGAGAGAAAATTACTGTGGTAAGTTGATTAGAGATAACTTTGGTGTCAATATATCTTAGTGCAAATTCTGCCTTGGGCATAGTCATACTTTCTACATGACCTTGAGAAATCTCCATAACATAGAATTCCAACATAACTCTTAAGTTATGATGGAAATAGACCTCTCTTCTTCATGATTATGTTGGAAGGAGTTGAAGTAGCAACTCAAATCTATCAGATCAGTTAAAATAGAAAAAAACTGAGACATTAATGTCCTATTGATGGAGTTGTAAACTAATTCTGGAGAGTAATTTGTAATTATGTCCAAATAGCAATAAAACTGTATATGCCCTTTGAAATGGTAATAGCACTATTAGGTCTATATCTCAAAGAAATAATTAAAAAGCGAGAAGTTCACATATTCAAAAATATTTATAGCAACTCTTTTGACAGCAGCAAAAAACTGGAAATTGAGGGAATACCCATTGATTGACAGTGGTTGAACAAGATATGGTATGTGAATTTTATGGAGTATAACTGTACTACAAGAAATCATGACAAGCTGGTTTTTAGAAAAGTAAGAAAATGTTGATTAAAAAGAGTGAATAGAACATTGTACACATTAATAACAACGTTGTGAGATATTTAACTATGATGATGCAGCTTGTCTCAATAATTCAATGATCCAGGACAATCCCGGAAGACTTGTTATCAAAAATGACATCCACATCCAAAGGAAAAAAATCATGGAGACTGAATACAGAGGGAAGCCTACTAAATTTTTAAAACTTCCTTTATGTTGTTTCATTCTATTTCATGTTTGCACTTCTAATTCTTCTTTCACAACAGGACTAATATGAAAATAAAGGGATGGTGGTAAAAATGTGGAACTCCAAAGCTATCAAATGAATTAATGTTGAAATCTATATTTGCACATAATTAGAAAAATAAAATAGAAACTTTGTTGAAAAAATGTGTTGAGATTACAGGAGCCAGGAATTAGTAAACTGACTCAGCATTATTATTTTTGAACCTATTGATCAGAGATGGAACCAAGAAAGTTGTTAAAATGTTGATTCAATTGAGTCATCCACCAAACACCTCCTAAAATATTAACAGTCTATTGGAAGTTTTGCTGTTGCATACTGAGTCCAAACAAACCCAGGAGCAGATCTTGGGAGTCACTGAATCACGATCATCAGCAGCTGCTGCTTACAGAACTCTCAGTCCATAGATGGTAAAAGTATTGAGCAACCATCGTTTTGCTAGCATTGTGGCAGGATTCTGCTGCTTCGCCCATACTTGGATCCTGGTCACCGTGTGGGGTGGCAGTACTAAGGTGAAGACTAAAACATCACAACTTGATGGAACCTTGACCCTCAGTACAAGTCTAGGGCAGAAAAGAGTGCTTGTGATTGCTCACAGATGAAAGCATAAACCAGGAGAATAATAAACATACCTTTCTTTAGATCATACTACCTTAGAAAAAGTGAACACTTATGGTTCCTTGAAGTATTTCTGAATACAGCTGCACAAAATCTATGAATCTTGGAACTCTGAGCCCACTGTAGTGGAAGCAGTCCCACTTTAACAAATAGTTAAAAGTCAAGAAATAGGTTGGGAAAATGAGAAAAACAACAGGAAAAAAAATTCTGATTATAAAAAGTCTCTATAGTGATATAAACCCCAAAGATAACAACTCCAAATATAAAAGATAAGATAAAAACTCCAAAGATAACAAAGTCAACATTCAACTTTGCAAAGACTCCAAGAAAACTATTACTTGTTCATTCGCCATGGAAGACTTCAAAAAGGATTTTTAAAGTCAAGTAAGATAGGTAGAGGAAAATATTGGGAAGAGAAAAAAAGAGGGATGCAAGAAAATCATGAAAAAAGTGTCAACTGCTTGGTAAACGAGACACAAACAATACTGAAGAAAATAACACCTTAAAAATAATGTAAGTTGAAGGGTAAAAGTGGAACAAAATGTCATGAAAGAGAAGAATGCCTTGAAAGCATAATTGCTCAATCAAAAAAGAGGCACAAAAATTCACTGAAGTAAAAAAAAAAATACTTAAAAACTAAAATGGGCCAAATACAAAATAAGGTACAAAATTTCACTGAAGAAAATAATACTTAAAACTTTAGAATCAAACAAATGAAAGTTAATTATTTTCTTAAAAATCAAGAAAAAAAACAAAAAAGAATGAAAAAATAGAAGAGAATGTGATATATCTCATTGGAAAGTATATGCGAGAGAAATAATTAGACTACCTGAAAGCCATGATAAAAAAAAAAAAACAAAAAAACCTAGATATCATCTTTCAGGAAATCATTCTAGGACAGTGTGTGAAATAAAAATTGAAAGACCACAATTCTATCCCAACTCTGAGTCTATTTGGAATCAGGAGAAATGAAGATACAAACTAACTTTGCAACAGGAAATGTGTGACTCTAGGTAAACTGATTAAGTTCTCTGGATGAATCAATCCAGTTTTCAGGATTTTGCTACCAAACAAATGGAGTTAAATAAGTAGTTTGGTGCACATGGATATTTGTTTTTGTTTTTGGCCTCAATGGAAAGCTGTGTAATCTCTGTATCAAAGGTTTTGGCTTTTTTGGTCAAAATCACAATTAAGGTGTGGATTTGAATAGATAATATACCACAATAAGATGTAAGAACATTGATAATAACAATGGACTGTTAGAGAATAATAATATTTTTTCCTGAATTGCACTATCAGGTAGTAACTGTGTCCAAAAGGTTTTGAAGACGGCTTACAAAGACTGAGGGTATGTTATCTCCACAGTAAAAATCAGATACTTGACTAGAAAACTGTTTTATTTTGCCTTTCTTTTCTAGGCACTGAGAATTTTACTTTTAATATAGCAAATGCTTAAAAAACATAAAATGAAATAAAATGAATGACAGGATTATGAATTTGGACTTGATGCAGCAAGCCATAAGCAGATACAATAAATTATTGACCATAGTAATGACTTGAAGTAACAGTTATAGGAAATGGATAGACATGTATAGGAAAGATTAAAAATGGAAATTGGGTGAAGATATCTTCACTATTATTTTTTGTTTATCCAAAGATAAAAGATCCCTAAAGATCTCAGGATGCACACTGCCACATCAAATTCATTCATTCATGCATATTTTATTCATATAAAAAAAGAAATCCTTCTGATATGTTGAAAAGAATGACTACACATTATAGTGACTGTTGTAATACTGCCAGACATCCATAGTCTCTAGTAGTTCTATTTGCATGCTAATGAAACTGAAGGCCAGATGCCACTAATTACAACCTAGTCACTCTGTCCAACATACCACAACCAAATGCTCATGAATGGACCTCTTAATTCCATTATGCAAATGATAGTTAAGAAGAGCAGGAATAAATTCCAAATAGTGGCATCTAGAGCAGTACATTGGCAGGAGGTAAATTAATAAATATATTCAAGAAATGGAAATTAAAAATTATTATTCAACACTAGATTAATCATGGCTGAATAAATATGGAACAAGTGCAACATTTTCCCCTTCCTGGTGTCATGTGTAATAGAATAAAACTTCCAGTAACTTGCTAAGGTATATTAAGCAGCATTTCCAGAAATGATCCATCAGTATATACAAATACGGTAAAAGTTTTCTTAAAGACATTGACTTATGGTTTCAATTGTGATTGTTGTTGGTGCTTTTCCTAAATGTAGAGATGGTTTTTCCTCTCTTAAGATAGATTTCTTTTCTTAATTATGTAGTTACAATTCCTAGCATAACAAATGTATTCTAGGAAAATAAAATAGGACACTGGATCTGGAACCAGAGCAAATGGATGCTAGCCCATTACTAGCACTTTATAGCTATGTGTCTGAGAGATTCAGATTCCCTTTCTGATATCCAGTTTCTTCATCTATAAAATAGAGAGGTTAGAGTCCCTTTCAGCTATAAATCCTAATCATCTTCTTCAACTCGTGCCTATGCCTTTTTTCATAAATTCTTCATAGACAATAAAAACATTGCACTAGGAACTTTCTTCCAGGTTTAGAATTTTTATGTCATCTGTATAGTCCTGGGGCATCTTTCTTTATAATCAATCAATCATGTTTTCATTAAGCATTCTTTGTTTTTGCATATGTCATAATTTTTAATATACTATGGACAGCTATCAACTTTCATGCCTCTTTTTGTCGCAACTTTTTTGATGTTGGGGCTATGTTTACTTGCAATTTATTACTTTATTATCATTATTACTATTGTTATCATTGTCATTATCATTAAGGTGTTAGTGTTCCAGATTTGCTAGATACACTGTTTAATGTGAAGGGCATTGGCTATAAAGATTTAATCATTTCTGGTAGTGAGAATTTTCTTTTGATGAAGGAAAAACTGAATGATTATATTTGTTTGTTAACCTTTAATTTGGGCATCTCTTTTGGAACTTTTATGAAATGAAGAATGGAGAAAATGAAGGCAGGGAGAAAAAAAGAAGAAAGCAGAGAAGCAAGGAAAAAAGAAAGGAAGGAAGAAATCAGATAGGAAAAGGGAGGGAATGGAGAGAAACAAAGAAGGAGGGAAAGAAATAAGAATGAATCAGAGAGGGAAAAGGGAAGAAAGAAGGGAAGCAAGGAAGGTGGAAAGGAATGAAATAAGTAAAGAGAGCAGGAATCAAGAAAGCAGGGAATGAAAGCAGGAGGAAAGAAAGAAAGAAAAAAGGAAGGCAGGCAGCAGGCAGACAGTTAGGGAGGGAGGAAAGAAGGAGGAAAGGAAGGGAGGGAGTAAAGATGGAATGAGTAAGGTAGTGAGGAAAAGGGGAAAGAAAGAAAATTGATAAGTAGTTAAGTGGCATCATGCATGCACGATTGCTGGTTGATTGGTTCTTGTTTTTTATTAGTAAAGAAGATCAAGATGACATAACTATGTTAGAGACAAATTATAGTGTATCCAACTTTGCCTGATCAGACCAATACGGGCTCTGAATGCTCTACCACAGGTAAGCCACATTGTACTTGGAGATAGACACTAGTTAAAACACTGGTTCAAAAATATATTAATTTTGTTGCCCTGAGCAAGTCACTTAACTGCTCTAAAGATTTTCATCTTTAAATGGAGCTAATATACTAATACAACTTAACTTATGGGCTTTGATTAAATACTAAATTACTATTATTTTTAAAATCTCATTAAAGATTACTCGGGGTGGCTAGGTTATGCAGTGGATAGAGCACCAACCCTGGAATCACGAGTACCTGAGTTCAAATCTGGGCCTCAGACATTTAATAATTACCTAACTGTGTGACCTTGGGCAAGCCACTTAACCCCATTTGCCTTGAAGAAACCTAAAGAAAAAAAACAAACAAAAAGAAAGATTATAAAACAATTTTTGAGTGGCTTAGGGGATCAAATTCCCTTTCTGAAACGCAGTTTCTTCATGTATAATATGGAGTGTTTGGATGAGGTAATAAGTAAAATACCTTTCAATGCCAAATACTTTTCTTCTTCTTCTTCTTCTTCTTCTTCTTCTTCTTCTTCTTCTTCTTTTTCTTCTTCAGTTCATAGTAATTTTGTCATCATCAATGTCATCATCATCATCATCATTATTATTGTTATTATTATTGATAGATAATATGCCATAAGTACCCAGGATTTAAGAAGGGATTTTATCTGAAGGAAATTTAGAAAGATAATACACAGCCTTGAAAATGTTTATAAAATTCTCTTATTTTTGCGAAAATGAAATTTTTCCTTCCATTCAAAAATACAAAATTAAATGTAGATAAGTCTAGTTTCCAGATGAGGGAATCAAAGTTCAGACTTATACCTAGTGGAATTCTATATTAATTTTAATTAGAGAAATTTTTTAAAAAGTGTACTGATTTTGCACAAAGAAGTTGGTGTTGAAATGTATTCCTGATAGGCTTCAAACATAACTTAGCAACTTAGTTTGTTTACTCATGTGAATAAATCATTTTTTGGACTAGAAATCCTCTAAAATCTTCAAGTAATAATTTCCCATATAAATCTTAAAACTATATAAATGTGGTCTTTGTTATTGTTAGATGTCATTTAATGTCAATTCACTGTCATGGTCATTTATTCAAATTATCATTTCAATATTTTTTTCCTGCTACTAAAACTCCTTTACTCTCCCTTTGGCATCACCCAGCTGACTCAGATGTTCTGTAATTCTCTGATTGATCTAAATATCCAATTGGAGATCATTGGTCTTTTCCCCTTCATCCTACTTGTGTCCTTGAAATCCCGAAATGTAGGCTCCTGGTTTTTGTAAAAATTTTGTTACATATGGTATATGGAACCCAGTAGAAAATTCAAGATGCATTTTGGACTCTGATCAGTTTTCATAGGTGCAGATAATCTACATGATTTGGAACTCTCTATAGCCAACATTATCATAGCCACATATGTCATGTCAGTGAATTAATTTCAAACTGGAGCATCTTTCTGTGTAAATTAAAACTAACCTATGGCCAGACACAATATCTAAAATAAAATAAAACAAAAAAGCAAACAAAAGATAAAGATGAAATAATCTAAGTGACAATATAAACAATGCTAGAATTGGAGAGATCTACCTGAGAGGTACAGTGTTTGTGTCACAAACAACCCTTGTCAAGGGCATCATTGTCCACATAATGGAGATATAATTGTTGCTCATTTCTTTTTTCTAATTTAGTCATTCCCAGTACATCAGTACTACATGGCAACAGTCCATGAGTTTGTAAGGAATGATTTCTCCTAGTGGGATGACAGAGTTCTAATGCCCAGACATCTCATGCCCAAGAGTGCTGTACTTAAATCCCCAAAGAAACTGAGTTATGCATCTAAACTATGAAGAAATGGCTTTGATTAGTTTCACTCAAAACATAATTGTTTAAAAGTGTTAAAGCTCATAGTAAAAAAATATGAGAAGAGGAAGGAGATAGAAGGAGAGAGACATGAAGGCAGAAACAGGGAAGAAACATAAAATGGATTAAGGTAGGAAGGGAAAATAGGCAGAGAAGAAAAATAAAACAATGAATGGAGAGACGGGGAAAACTAGATGAAAGGGAAAATTAAGAAAGGAGGAAAAGAGAAAGTTAGAAAAATGGGAAGAAAGTATCAAGAAAGGAAGGAATAAGAATGTTATGGAACTCCATAGGAACAGTAAAGAGGGAAGAAGGAGAAGTAGGAGCAGGGCAAGAGATAAGGGAGGAGAGTAAAATAAAGAGTCAAGAGAAGAATGATGATGATTATGGTAGTGGTGGTGATGGTGATGGTGATGGTGATGGTGATGGTGATGGTGATGGTGATGGTGATGGTGATGGTGATGGTGATGGTGATATTTATGTAGTCCTTCAAAGTTTTCAGAACACTTTATACTTATCTCATTTTGTCTTCATAAAATGCTGAAATGTAGACATTTTTATTATACACATCTCAAAGATAAAGAAAGTGAGGTTTACAGAAGCTAAATAATATGCTCAATACCACACAAACCATAGATTTCTGAAACTTGATATGAACTAAGATGTTGCTCACTCTGGGTTTAATGATCTACCAACTATTCCAACTAAGGAATGAAAGAAAAAGGAAAGAAGGAGAGAAGATGGGAGAGAATTTGGGCAGTAATAAAGACAAAGAAAAGAAGAAAAGAACACTGTTCTTTTAAGATGAAAATGTGGCAAGCATCCACCTGCAAAGAGAATTTAACATTCTAAATTGATTATAGAATTAACAGTAGCCTGATGTCTTGAATAAAAGTTGGTATAACAAAAAAAAAGCTGTATTTCATTTCTCATTCTTTTATGATCAAATTCTAGGACTTTCAGGTAAATATCCCTCTCTGAATCTTAATTTCCCCTTTATTAAAAAGAAATATTGGACAAGATTACATCTAAGTTTACCCATTTTTTAATTTTTTAAAAATTATTTACACATTAGTAAAATAGTCTTGTAAGCATCACCATAATCACTCTGGTGTGGATCTTATTCTTTTATCATAAGTCCATCAGAGCAGTTGCTTCCATATATTTTCCCATAGTTGCTATTGCTGATTGTATTTCCGACCATTCACTCTTCCCCACTCCCATTTATTCTATTTTCTCTCTCATTTTACTTTGTTCTTCCTCAAAAGTGTGTTATGGGGCAATCAAGTGATACAATGGACAGAACACTGGCCCAGCACCTTATTAAGAATAAGACAAAACAAAACAAAACAAAAAGTATATTGTATCTGACTATCCTCTCCCATGATCTACCCTCTCCACTATCCCATACCTTTCCCCTACTTTTCCCTCTAGGGAGAGAAACCTCTATACCCTATTAAGTGTATATGTTGTTTCCTCTCTGAGTCAGTGAAGGCTCACTCATTCCCCCTTACCTTCCCCCTTCCATTCCATTGCAAAAACTTTTTTGACTCTTTTGTGTGAAATAGCCTCTTCAACCTCTCCTTTCCCTTTCTCCCAGTACATTCCTTTTTCACCCATTGACTTCATTATATTACACTTCATATTCAACTCTCTCCTGTGCATTGTCTAAATATATGCTCCTTATAATTGCTATATTAAATGACATTGTTCCTAAGAATCATCTTCCTTTGAAAGAATACAAGCAGCTCAAAATCATTAAATTCCACATAATTTTATATGTCCTGTCCACCCTTTCCTGAGTCCTGTACTTGGAAATCAACCTTTCTGTTCAACTCTGGTCATTTCAATAGGAACATTTAAAATTCCTGTTTCATTGAAAGCCCCTCTTTTCCCCTGGAAGAGGATATTCAGTTTTGCTGGGTAGTTGATTCTTGGTTGCATTCCAAGCTCTTTTGCCTTCCAGAATATTATATTCCAAGTGCTAAGAGCCCTTTTTGTAGTCTCTGCTAAGACCTGTGTAATCCTGATTGCAGTTTCATGATATTTGAATTGATTCTTTCTGGCTGTTGTAATATTTTCTCTTGACTTGGGAATATTGGAATTTGACTATAATAATCCTGCTAGATGGCTCTGTGGGCCAGCTTCCTTCTCATGGACAGAGGTTGAACTGGCCTGGGCTCTACACTCACTCTGGCAGAGAGTTCCCTGCTGATTTTCCAAATTGTGCTTAGTGATCCCTAGGTTTGGAGTCTGGATACTGTTTCTGCTGCCACAAGGTGGTGCCCCAAGGGACCCAGGTGCCCCACGAGCTGTTTCTGGAAAACTGAAGCTGATTCTGGCATGGCACAATCCTGGCTGCACTGCCTCGCCTTCTGACCTCAGTGTAACAGAGCCTTCCCAGGGATCTTCAAGTTACCTTGGGTTGCAGAATGTTTCACTAGATCTTTCTGGGGGTCCTACCTCTCTAAAATTTAGTGTCATAAATTCAATATTTTTGGAATAGAGCTCCTGGGAAATCTTGCTCTCACACCCCAGCTTGGCTCTTCCCAGACCCATTTATAACCTACACCATGAAACTTACTTTCTCAATGGGAGGAGTAGGGTGGGAGGAAGGGGGAGAATTTGGAATTCAAGGTTTTAAAAGTAAAAGTTGAATATAGCTGAGTGATGATTTTAAAATAAAATAAAACTTAAAAAAATTAAAAAGGGGGGGGGGGAGCAGCTAGGTGGCATAGTGGATAAAGCACCGGCCTTGGAGTCAGTAGTACCTGGGTTCAAATCTGGTCACAGACACTTAATAATTACCTAGCTGTGTGGCCTTGGGCAAGCCACTTAACCCCACTTGCCTCGCAAAAACCTAAAAAAAAAAATTAAAAAGGTAACACGAAAGAAAGTGTTTTTTAAAAAATAGATTTTTTCCAATAAAAAAAAAAGATATATAATGAGTAAAAGCCAGTGGGCTTTGAAAAAAAATGACATTATAAGGTACATTCCTGCTTTGATGTATTAATATTTTCATTCATGAAAAATCTTCATAAATTTAAGATCAGATAATATCTAAGCAACAGTTTATTATATTGTTGTTGTTTTGTTTTTCTGAAAAAAATCTGAGATTTTATGCATCAAATCTGTGCTATAAGAAATTAAAATAGTAAATAGAATCCTTAAATTTAATTAAATGGTATTTTGTTTACCACTGTAGGGGTGCAATGGTTTTGTGGTAGTGCTAATGGTCTCACTGTGTTTTGCCCTGGCCAGATCACACCTGGAGTTTTGTGTTCACTTATTAATAGAACATTTTAGAATGGGCAATAGTTACTTGGAAATTGTCCAAAAGAAAAAAAAAAGAAATTTATCAAAAGAGGGCAACTAGCAGTCAGGTAATTTAAAATTGTACAGAAAAATGATTGTAATGATTGCTCTGTTTGCTTTCAAAGGGAAGAATTATGAGCACTATGTAAAAGTTGTAAAGTGACAAATGTAAGCTAAATATAAGAAAAAGATTCTTAAGAACTAGAACTATTGAAATGTACATAACTGCATTTAAATAAGGAATTCTCCTCTCATTTGAAATTTTCAAAAGTTGGGAGCAGCTAGGTGGTATAGTGGATAGAGCACTAGTCCTGGTGTCAGGAGGATCTGAGTTGAAATTTGCCCTTAGACACTTAAAATTACTTAACTGTGTGATCTTGGTCAAGTCATTTGCCAAAAAAAGATTTCAAAAGCTACAAAGCAAATGCTGATTATATATTGCAGGCAACTATGTGACACACTGGTTTAGTGTTGAACATGGATGGGTACAGAAAGTCTCAGATTCAAATTCTATTCAAACATCCAGATGTGTAAATCTGGGCAAATCATTTAACATTTCTCATCTTCAGTTTGTTAGCATATAAAATAGGTAGAATGATAACAGCTAT
This sequence comes from Macrotis lagotis, assembly GCF_037893015.1. Lineage (NCBI taxonomy): Eukaryota > Metazoa > Chordata > Mammalia > Peramelemorphia > Peramelidae > Macrotis > Macrotis lagotis. Next base: position 70,889,008 of record NC_133658.1, read on the forward strand.
CTCTTAGGTTTACTTCAAGGATCAAATGAGATAAGAAATACTAAGGATATTAAGATATTATATAAATATTGGTTATTATTATGCAGGGGAATTATTTTTTTTTTCAGTTTAGCTATTTGACCATTCAGATTCTGGAATTCTCTGAATCAAGTGAAACCAGATCCTTAAAGAGTCATTTCAGAATGAAAATCATGTATAATATGTGTCATCAGTGATTAAATGAATGTTACTTAATGAATTTTCATTTAAAATGTAGCACATTTTTTCAACTTTCTATTACATAAGTTCAAGGCATCCAAAATTAAAGAAAGTTTCAATAACAGAAGGGGCTAAAAGTATGTGAAAGCTAAGTGTGGAACTATTAGGCACAACCAAGAGAATTCAATTTCAACAGAACCATCATTTTTGAAACATTATTAGCACCATTTCAAATTTGAAAGAGAAACAAAACACCTTGTCAAAGTTTACACTCAAGGCTGAAGCTGCAGACCCTTGGCAAATGTTCTAGTACCATACAGTGAGTCCCTAATAAGCACTATAATTACAAGGATGGCAGGAAAGAATGAATTCCATTTGCTCTGTTTCAGAGACTTTATGACAGTCATTAAGGGAAGATGGGCAAAATACTATGCTGGCCTGACGAAAAACCTGAAGGCTTTGTTATGAAAGTCATGTCAAAAGATCCAGAATGAGAAAGGCCCTTGAATGATGACAAATGATATTTTTCCCATTTGTCTTTTATCATCATTCTAATCACAGCAGAAAATTACCAGACATCTCTACTAGTGTATCTATGAAAATAAAAGGAACCTTGTTCATAACTCCTGAAGAATAACACAATTTCAGAGACAGAAGGGTTTTCAGAGAATACCTTCATCAAAATGAAAATTTCCTCTGCATCTTTTCCAACATGTGGTTTTCTCATGTTGGGAGTACCTTTAAGGATGTTTGATTCACTTGTTCAAATAGTCCATTATACATTTGGATAATTATAAGCACTAAGAAGGATTTCATCATATTGAGTCTACTCTTGTTTCTTTGTGAATTTAAACCATTTCTCCTTGTTGTATCTTTGGGACATAAGCAAAAGAAATTGAGTCCCTAAGTTATATACAACAACTTTTTGAATACCTGACAAAACATGCAGTGGGACACCTAAGAATAATGCATATAAAGAGTTAGACTTATAAATCAAAATACCTGTCTTGGAGATTAATTAACTATGTAACCCTGACCAAGTCTTTTAACTTTTCAAAGCCTCAGTTTCTTCACCTATAAAATAAGCATAAATAAACCTACTTCACAAGACTAATTTAAATCATGAATGACATCATATGTGGAACAGGGAATTACAAACAGGAGTCAGTCTGAGAGCAACAAAGTGGTCCTTCATTGTACTCCAGATTCTACTTTTGACTGTAAATTTTGCTTAGCACAACACATAAGAATGAAAGATCTTTCTACTTCTTATCATTTTGCCCTATGAAATTGCTCTTTCCTGAAATCTCTTTCTCTTATTAGTTGATCCTTTCAGACTTTCTGTTTTAAGGAAATTGTTCTTACCGCCCATGTCTTTCTTTCTCTACAGAATGAATTATTATCCTTCTCATTTTTCTCCCTATTACCATGTGTGAACTTTCTCCAACTCCTTTTCACTTCTTGTTCTGAGAACTTGATCAAGTCGTACTCCCATTACCACTGTCCTATTTTCCATTTGAGATCTTTGTGTCAATTCAGAGTTTAACTTCTTTTCTAAACAGAATTATATATATATATATATATATATATATATGCATGTTTGCATGTATGTATGTATGTTTATCTGTGTATATGTGAATGTAATATATCACCAATGAAAATGCAAGATCCTTAATTATGAGAAATTTATTTGAATTTATATTCTTCTATATTTTAGCAAATAGTTAGAAATTAGTGTTTACTTAATTTTCTTGTTTATTTAGTTCCAGGTAAATTGTATATTAATAACCCGGTAAGACATTTTATATTCTTTTTTTCTGGATTAGATTAAGAAATTTATTTCTGAGTTTTTATGGTTTCATTGTCATTGATCTTTCTGGTAACAGTTTTTATATGTTTTTCTTAGGGGAGGGATATTTTTCTGAGATTCTATATAAACTTTCACATTCCAGCTAAACTGATGTTTTCTGGCAGTGTGAAGACCATCAGTGAGAAGAGAAGATATGAGCAGAGAATATGCACATAGAGAACAAACATTGGGAAGACACATGTTCAAAGACCATATGTGAAAACCATTTATGAATACATGAATTGAAGATATTAGTGAAGGACATCAATAACAAGATCAATTCATATATGTCTTGCCATGATATTATCATGTTTCTCAGTGCTCTTTGCAAGTACTCTATGCTAGTCTAGGCTGTCAAATGGTTATACAGACATTATTTCCTTTTGATAAAGTACATTTCAGTTGTCTCTACCTCTCTGTGACCCTATTTGAGGATTTCTTAGCAAGAATATTGGAATAATTCCCCATTTCCTTTTCTAATTTATTTTACAGATGAGGAAATTGAGTCAAATGGATAAAAGTGAACCCTACCCCTATGTTGTTCAATATTAGTATTATTAGTGGTTTTTTTCTTTTTGTTTTTAAGCAAACCGAATGATATCAGAGAGTGATGACTTGACTCAAATATGAATTGGATTTAAGTGAGATAGAATTGAACAAAGTTGTAAGTCTCCTTTTATCTTCTAGTCACTGACTTTCATATATTATTTCATTTGACCTCAACAGCAACTCTTTGTTTTATAGGAACAAAACATAAGGGATAGTTAATATTGATTGTCAAAGTTTCTGATAATGCTTATGTTAATTACTTGAGATACAACTAATATGAAGAAATTGGGTTTTTACTTTTAGACATTAACATTGGGAATGTACAACAACACATATATTGCTTCATAGAACCAGCTGTGTAGCACACTGGAGAGAGTACCGGACTTAGAATTAAGAAGAACTGAGTACAACTTCGGCATAAGTTTCTTAATAGTTGTGACCTTGGGCAAGGTATTTCACATATACCTTGGTTTCCTTGACTGTAGGAACAAAAGGATAATGATAGCACCTATCTGGCAAGAGTTGTTATGAGTATAAAATGAGATGTTTCTGTTTCGTCTAGCACATAGTAGACACTTTATAAAGGCGTATTCCCTTTTTCTTCCCTCTTTCATAAACAGAAACAACTGTGCTTGGAATTTTCTTAGCAAGAACAAGAAGGTCAAATAGGAAACCAAAAAATGACAACTCTTCCACCTCTTCTATTGGAACAAGTAAGATACAGCTAGATGGCACAGTGGATGAAATACTATTCCTAGAATCAGGAAGACTAGAGTTTGAAATTCAGTTTTGTACACTTAACTGTGCTACCCTTAGTAAGTCACTAAACCTCTGCTTCCCTCAGATGCCTATACTATGAAATTAGAATAAAATGAAACACTTACCAGAGTTGCTATGAAAAATAAAATAAGATAATATTTGCCTGGTTAAAGAGAAAATAGGTACCTATTAAATATTTGTTTCCTTTCTTCCTCCCTTCTTCCTCTTACCTCTAGGAGCATTCTTCCAGTATCGTATTTATCCTTTTGTCCTATGCAAAGTATCTCTCCTCTAAGTCTTAACCATTTTGTTGAATTAAGAGTCCTTTTTTGCAATTATTGTTGCTATTGTGCTGGTGATAGTCATTGCCATGGGTACATTTCATGCTTGTATAAAACACTATAATTTCTATTTAAAACTTTCATAAGTGAATGATTAAGATGATTCAGTTGAGGGGCAGCTAGGTGTCACAGTAGATAGAGTCAGGGGTACCTGAGTTCAAATCTGGCCTCAGACACTTACTAATTACCTAATAATTACCTAGCAGTGTGGCCTTGGGCAAGCCACTTAACCCCATTTGACTTGAAAAACCTAACAAAATAAAAAAAAAGATGATTCACTTGATCCAGATTAAGATGTTTATGTTATAATGTAACATCTCTGTGCATATAGGCTCATTTTTTTGTTTTTTTTTCCCTCTACTCCAAATATAAATAGGATTTCTCAGGGAATGTAGGCATGACATATTGAAAGAATACATAAAGAAGTAACTACTATTCCACTTCCACTTTCATTGGTAGTAATGCTAATTCCATAACAGCTATCTATCCTATGTATCTATGTATCTTTGTATCTATCTATCTATCTATCTATCTATCTATCTACCTATCTATCTATCTGGAATTTACATATATTTACACTATATTCATGCATACACACAGATATATGTGCATAGCTTCATACATACAGAAACATCAATCTATACCTTTTGTTTTTATATCACATTCATTTCTATACAGTAATTCATAGTCTCTACAGTAATTCATCACTTGTAAAAAAATGAAAGAGTATATTTACCAAAACTAACCACCAATGCAACAGCATATGGAAGGTTCTGCATCCAACACCCTGCACCTCTCACAATAAAGGAAAGAGATGAATTTTAAGTAGCAGAATGTTTTTGACAGAATGAGATGATTTAACAAATTCTATCCCACTACATCAAAGAAATAATGACATAAATGAGTTCCTTTGTCAGTTCTTTAACAATTGGTTATTGTTCTTTTATATGAAGGCCACCAAGCCCAGTTTTTGACTCTAGAAAATTACCGTTAAGATTCATAGTAACCTTATTAAAATCAATTTATCTTGTCAGAGGATTTTTGTGTTTTTTTTTCTGTGCAAATGACAATAGACACCTAAAGGCAAACCACATCTAGAAATTCATACTGGGAAATTCTAGGAACAACCAAAAATCTCAGTGTCTGACAATATAGAAAATTAAAGAGAAAAAAGCAGTATATTGAGGCTGCAAGTAATTTGAAATATCCAAAACATTTAGATGTGTGTTTCAATTTGTTTTTCATTTGTTTCCTCTATTTTGAAGACTTTTTTGTTTTCTTTGTGCTTTGTTTAAAGTTTTTATTTTTGATATGATAAATTGTAAACTTGCAACACAATAACAGATTGGAAAAAAACATTTGCATCAATAGTCTCATAGAATTTTTGAAAAGGACTAAATGAGATGAACAAACATTTAAGGGGATCTATGATATCACCCAAGTTGATATATTCTCCAGCAATGTAGATCACACTCTATCTGAATCTATTTATCCCCCATTAACTATCACATATTCACTTCAAGGAAGTATACTTGTGGAAGTAGGAAAGAATATGAATTTATATAAATGACTACTATATGCTAGACACTATTACTGTTACAAATCTCATTTGGACCTCATAACAATCTTGTGAGGTAAGTGCCCTTAATATCTTCCCTTTATAAATGAGGAAACTGATATTAAGTTATTTGCCTACAGTTAAACAATTAATAAATTTCTGAGGCTAAATTTGAACTCAGATCTTGAGCTCTGAGCTCTATCCTCTATTCCACCTACCTGCCTGTGTATACCAGTAGAGTTTCTCATTTTCTACTGACTTAGTCCATCTGTCATCCATATTAATTTTGTGACCAGCTCATCTTCTCTTCCTATCATATATATTTCCTGGATAACATATTTTTATTTTGATTCCTTTTCAATCATTTTTGGTTAAAATTGCATATAATAGCTTTATCAAATCCATCACGAACCCTCCATTACCCTCTTTGCTATGCATTTTAACAGTTATAAAGAATGTTATATTATCTATCTTACATTTATAATATATAAATACATTGATATTAAATTCAGTTCTGGACTTAGGTTGTTCTCTTAGAAATAGAGAGAAAGGGCAGCTAGGAGGTGCAGTGGATAGAGCACCAGCCCTGGAGTCAGTAGGACCTGAGTTCAAATTTGGACACAGACAATTAATAATAACCTAGCTGTGTGTCCTTGGGAAAGCCACTTAACTCTATTACCTTGCCAAAAAAAAAACATACAAAGTAGCTCAGAGAATTGTTCAATTCAGATTCTGTATTATCCAATCTAATATCAGCATCTTGTTTCAGCATAAAAGATTTTACAGAAAAAAGTTTTTTTCAAGTTGGCTCTTTGGGAAATTCAAACAGCCAAGTCATTTCTTCACTCAAACATATTCTGTAACATCTCACCAGCTATTTGTAGTTTTTCTCTGACAAGCACGGTAAAGAACAAAAGCTAATGTTAGTATGTTTTATTGTTTTGTTTGTTTTCCATTCCAATACATGTCAAAATCTGGGCAGTAGATTTTCTTCACCTACTGGCCCTTTACTCTGCACCTTGTCAAGACAAACTCTCTTGAGTAGTTAATGATCTCTTACATCAGACTCTGAAATTATTTGGAAATGGATGGAAGAAGTAAAGTGTCATTTGCTAAAAGGAGAATTTAAAGAAACTCAAAATATACAGGGGATTATTACTCTTTAACTTTACTTATGTAAATGGGAAAAATAGCTATTTTGTTAATACATTTCTATTAATTTTGAATATTTTCTGCAACATCTGATGAAGGTCAATGAACAGGGTGTTTTTATTACCATATCTTTCAAGAACTCATGTGATTTTTGAAACATGAAGGGAAAATCATTTCTGAAACAGAATCTATAAGGCTATATTTTGCTTTCTTAATCAAATGTCTTTTTCTAAAATTATAATTGATAAATAATGCATGATGTATATTTTACATCTTTAATTTAATTACATTATGGTAAAGATATAATTGTGATGCATTTTCTTCATTCTTAAAGAAGATCATGACATCAGAGAAGTGATGCCATAACATGCACATGAATTAGATTTGAGGCAGGGGATGCTGTGCTATCACCAGCATTGCTTTCTCCTTCAGAGCCATCTTGGTCCAGTGGAAAGGTATGGGTCAGCAAAACCAGAGATGGTCCTGGATGTGAGGCAATCAAGTTTAAGTGACTTGTCCACAGGCATACAGCTAGGCTGTGTCAAATGTCTGAGGTCAGATTTAAACTCAAATCCTTCTTACACCAGAGTTGGTGATCTATCCATTGTACCTCTTAATTGACCAATATAAGCACATAGAAAATTACAGAATATCCTATGAAAAAATTAATACATTCTCGATTATTATCTTATTAGAAATAACTTTGATATATGAGTTTCATAAAGATTTTATAAAAATGGAAAAGTAAATCAACTGCCTGAAATAAGTTGGGGCTCCTATTAAACTGTTGAATGTTCTCAATTTACCCTTACAATTAAATGCATCAATTTCATTAAAAAAGTAAAGTCTACTATTTAACTATATCTCTCTGCAAATCTGATAAGTAGCATGTTTTGTTTTTATTTTTAGTAATATCCTTCTCCTATTCATTTCCATTTTAATCACTACCATTTACACAAAATAAGCCACCATTTATTAAATCATAAACACAAAACATTTGCTTAAATATGAATCAAAACAACAAAAATAATTTCACAATTACTCAATATAAGGGAAATGAAAATATCAATTTCTAATAGTCAACTCATAAATCTGGAACATTCTCACAAATACAGGTCCTTTAATAGAGAGCACACAAGCACTTGTCAAATCCTGGCACATTTAGGAGGAAAAACAATGGGTTCACAGCAACTCACAATTCTAAACTGAAGTGAATATTATTCTTAGTTCTTTCAGGAAATATTCCCAAATAAAATCTTCTTCTTTCCCAGGATTGTTCTTCACCCCCTGCTAGAAAAATTCACTCTTCTAATTTCAAATTGATGAAATGGTGATGAATTATTATAATTCAAAATCACCTAAACAGTACTCTGTCTAGTTCTGCTATAATAGTAACAAGAAAATTGCTTTAAAAATTACAGTTTCTGCTTTCAAGGTTGACTCTGAACAATGAAGACAGTTTCAGTCAATTCTTCATTCAGATTTATACATCAACCAAACTTCTTATAACATATTCTCACTGGAAAGTCATGCTTGTGTTTAATGCATCTTCTTCTGTCTACCTCTCAAACTAGAAAGGGCAAAGCAGGGCAACCAGGAGCATAGTCGTTAGGTAGCACAGTGGATAGAATGCCCTTCCTGAATTCAGAAGTAACTAGTTTCAAATCTATCCTCAGGCACTTGATAATTACTAGTTGGGTGACCTTGGTAAGTCTCTTAGCTATAATTGCCTCATATCTAGGGCCATCACCCTGATCTACTGAATTTCCCCATACATAAGATGCACTCTTTTTCAAAATAATTTGGGGTCTAAAAAGCGAGTGTCTTATACAGTGGTTGTGGATTTTTTTAATTGAACTTCCCTCTTTTTCACACTTGTCTTTGTGTTCATTTTTTTATATTAGTTGCAATTATATTAGGTTAGTTTTGTCACATTCTGCTCAGAAACAATTTTCATATAGTGTTGAGTTCAAGTTCAAAGTGATCCAGTTTGCAAAACTGAATGAAAATCATGCTGCTGAACATAAATTTGATCTTGCTCCAACTGATAAAACAATCAGATACTAGCAACAGGAAGAAGAAACTCTTCTGAAAACACTATGAAAGAAGTCTATGAGAGGCAAGTCAGCCAAATAAACTGATTTAGAGAGAGAATTGAAGAGATGCATTGAAGAACAAAGGTGATTAGAATTCTGATATATGCAAAGATGATTCAGCAGTAGGCAAGAAGAATTGTTGCTTTAAAAGAAGTGACTAATTTCAAAGGACAATACAATTGGTGCTTTGGATTCATGAAACAGAATGGACTAAGTATTGTACATGCACTAGACTTGCCCAAAAGATGCCTGAAAGTTATGGTCAGAAGGTCCTTGAATTATTTCATGATCAATAAAACTTGAACTCAATAACCTCATGTAATACATTTTTTTTTCAAATTTTGGACTCTAAAACTAAAGTGCATCTTATATGTGGGGAAATATGGTGCATCTGGCCATTGGACCCAGATGACTCTAGAGGAGAAAGTCAGGCTAGTGACTTAGTATAGCTACCCCTCACTCAAATCAAATTCATGTGCCTGTCATGGCGTCTTATCCCTATTGTCATGGTCTTCTTAGAAAATGAAGGATCATCATCATTGTCATCACTTTCACCACAATCCAGATATAGATGTTGCTCAGATGCAATATTAGCTATTTGGACAAATTTCAGTTCTCCTGCAATTGGCACATTCCTTCAACTAATCTACAACATGGAAACTTATTTCCAATTATTAGGCTTTCAAATGCAAGAACTAAAGCCTTTCTGTCAGGTTACTGCTCCTCCTGGTTTCTTTGCATTTGACTACTGTCTTATGAATTGTTACTGTTATCTTTTTAACCCTTCTATAGGTTCCTTATGGCCTTTAATGGTTCAAAATTGCAGTCCTAGGAGTGGTCATTGACCCAAGATTTTCTTGTAAAATAAAATCATAAAATCTACCTTTTGGTAAGAAATGAAAAACAAACAAAAATCAGTTCTTATTTAATGTTTCTACAATGGCCAAACAAATAATTGTTTTACTATTTTGTGAATTTTAATCTCCTGATGTCTAAAATCAAGCACATGAAAATAAACTGAACAGTGGCAACATACTGAGGCAACCAAATCTCTTTCTGAAAATAGACTCCTTTAATTCTCTTGCTTATCTTCTAATATCTGTTATCTAACTTTAAAACAAAACTGTTTCTTCACCAATGGATTATTTTAGTTTTGTGCAATTTTTTCTTTTGTGCATTCTTTCTGTCATTAAAACTCTTCATATATTAAAGAGACTCTGCTTTTTGTTTTTATGTTTTCTTGATTGCCTTTCATGGTAATTAATAAAGTTTATATTTAGCTACATGGTCTAGCCCAAGACTGCAGAGACTGTAGTCTTCATATTGAAAAAAAAATAGCACTTCCCTGGGGAGAAACCTGGGAGAAACTCTTCAGGTTGTCATGTATTCGGCTAAAGCACAAAAAGACCTAGTTACAGCTCTGGTATTTTTCTTTCCTCTCTAAAGTCATTCTCACTGTGATAGAATTGAAATTCTTTTACCAGTTCTTTTTCCCCCCTCCTCTGATGCCCTTCTGTCATTCTTTCTTCTTGAAATGGCCTCTTCAAGGTCTGTAACAACAGATTGCAAACTCTGGTATTTACCATCAAACTGGAAAAGTTTTACATGTGAATTCAGTCATGGATTATCAGTGATAATAGCATCACCTTCAAATTTTCACAGACAATTGCCATGCTTATTCTTTCTCCTTCAATTTGCTTAGCTCCCTAGATTTTTCAATTAAATGTCAACTCATTAAACCTCTTATAGAAGGTCTATCCTGATTACATGACTGCTTTTTCCCTCCCCACAAAATACTTCATTATTGCCTTACTTATCTATGCACAAATTGTCCCTTTGCATAAAATACAAGCTCTATTAAAGAAAAGCTAATTATTTTTCATCTTTGTATTCAAAGCACCTAGGACAGTGCTCAGAACATAGTAGCTATAATAATGCATAATAAATAATTGTTAAATTAATGAATCATCAATTCTAGTTAATTTTAGGAATAATAATCAGAGGAGTTAAAATTTGGGGGGGTAGACTTACAACATATAACAGACCATTTATTTAGACATAAAGGTTCTGTGAGTTGCATGGATGAAGGTATAATAACACCAATGAAAATCTATATTCTTTTTGTATCATCACAAGAGTCAATTTACACACAATTCTGTACCTGAAATTATGTTGCATCTTACTTTCCTTTGCAATTCTTTTGTTGTGTTTACATAGCAATAATTATCTCCTCAAACATATGTAACATTGCTACACAAAAACATCAGTGATGGGAAGAAAAACAAAAATTTCTAATCCTCTTTGAAAAAACAGAGGGAACTAAGACCCAGATAGATGAATGTAATTGTCCAAAGTCTAACAGCAGGTTAAAGGCAGAACTGGAGCTAAAACTCATTTCTCCTTAATTCATTCAATTTACTTTCTACTAGATCACTCTGCCTATTAAAAAAACCCCTAACATTCACTTTAAGGAATAATCTTCCTTTAGCAATGTCCATTTAATTGTCCTCCATAAGCTCTATAAGAAAACTCAGTCAGTCAAATAGATGATCAATCTTCTCATCCTTTGCAGACTAATTAAAAACACACATACTGTGCTTGAAAACATATCCCACTGCTAATATCTCTTTCATTGGGAGTTCTAACTGATTCTGTGGAATTGAAATATTGCAATAGCCACATGAATTACAATTTCTTTAACTATTGAACAGAAGCTGCTAGTGGGAAAAAATGAAATGGAAAAACTACATCCAGTCCCTCCTTAGAGGCAACTAGATGATATAATTTATGTAGAATACTAGGCCTGGAAGACTTAACTTTAATTTAAACCTCAAAAATTTAATAGCTGTATGATCCTAGGTAAGTCACTTAATGTTTGAAGGTCTCAGTTTCTTCATTAAGATGATATTAATAACATCTACCTCATAAGGTTGTTCTATCAAAAGAAAGAATATTTGTAAAATAGTTAGCATAATGTTATGGGTTTAATAAAAACAAATTATCTTTTTTAATTTTTTATCTAATTAGTTGGTAAAGAGTTTAAGATCTCTTCATTAATGAACTGGTATCTATTAACCCCTGGTGCAATCCCCTAGGAACTACATTTTATTGAATGACATGCAGAGGTGGCATGGATCCACGGAGAAAACAAAACTGTGCACATAAACACACACACATAAAAATAAACAAAAAAATACAAACAAATAAACAAACAAAAGAAAAAAATAATTGAAGTAAAAAAAGGTCTGGATAAAATTCTTTTGTCTGGCTCAGCCATTTAGCCTCTCTAGACTTCAGTTCCGCCATTAGCAAAGTTGAGGCATTTTAATAGAATGGCTTGTGAGACCTTTTCCGTTTTTCAGCTTATCATCAAATGACATTGTAATAAGAAGAACTGTCAACATATTTTCAAACATTTAAATACCAAGAGTTCAAGGCAATACAGTTAGAATGAGTATCAGTTGAAGAAACTGGAAATGATTAGTCTGGATAAGAGAAAACTTTATTGCACTAATTTGACTTTATTTGAGTTATTTAGATCAGGGCTCTTAATATTTTTATTATGGCATAGACTGTTCAGGCAGAATGGGAAAGCCTATGGACTCCTTAAAATGGCATTTTAAAATAAATAAAGTAAAATATGATGAATTAAAAAGAAGCCAATTAAATTGAAATTTAGTTAAGAAGTTTTCTTTAAGCCCACATGTCCTAGATTGAGCCCCTAAACTAGATAATTATGTGAAATAAAGATTGGAATTCTATTTTGCCCCAGAGGGCAAAATTCAGAGCAAGAGCAGAATGTTACAGAAAGGCAGCTTTAGGCAAAATATAAATAAACATTTCCTAATAATTAGAAGCAACCAAAAGAGGAAGAAACTGATTCTCTTTTCCCTAGATGCTGTCAAGCCAAAGCTTTATAGCATTTTTCAGGTTTATAGTCTGTGATTTTAATGAAGTAGAAAGTATAGACAAGGAGTCAGAAATGGCAGCTCTACCAATAACAATTAGCATGAGGGTGAATCATTTTATTTTCATGACCCATCGTTTCTGCACCTGCAAAATTATGTAATTAGACTTTAAGAACAATGATACCTCTCTTAACTCTCACAGTCTATGGCTTTGTTTTTCTCCTTTTACAGTATTCTCATTTCGTATGTCTAGGCCTCTACTATGAGCAGCTGGGCAACACTTTGTTTATTGAGTTAGTTTCAGTAAGCAGTTTATTCAGATTGTCATCCCTTCAACTCAGACTTTCATTCATATTTCCATTGCAAGCATTTTCCAGTGACTCTTCGTATTGAAAGCTGTACGAGCTGATCATGACTGAATGTACAAAGCTATTTACATTTAGAAGGAACAATATATTAAAAAATGAATAACTTATTTTATTCAAGGAGGTGCTTAACATAGGCACCTCAAGTCCCTGAGGGTCTGGCTCTCTCCTAGGAAATGAGATTCAAATGACATTAGAACTGGGATGTGATGGCAACTGAGAATGAAAGTGAGATTAATAAAAGAACAACTCCTCATGCTCTAACCCCAGAGACCATTCAAAAAGATAAAAAAAACAGATTAATTATGGCTAGGCTTTCAGAGACTTTGCTTAACTTCTCACTTCCATTCATCTTTCAGCATTCTGTTAATTTCACTGAACAAAACAAAGAAAGAAAGGAAAGGGGAAATTTATTAAATTAGAACATTTTTATATGATTCATGTTACCTTGAAGTACTCAGGAAACAACAGTTGGAAGACTGTTCACTTTGTACTTAGCACCTACTAATTTTGACTAAGAGAATACAATATTCATGAACAATACTGTTCTCTAGGATAGAGGCTTTTTTTTGGATTTTTAAATCTAAAGAAACTGCAATATCTTTCCTCAATCTAAGACAGAGTGATAATCAATATTCCAATTACCCCCAGGAAAACCAAGAAAGATGAGTGGAGAGATACTTTAGAAAGAAATATGTACTATAACAAAAAGAATACTATTCCAAAGTAGATATGATTTATAGAATTCTTTAAAATCTCAGATATGAGGCAGCTAAATATTACAGGGCATAATACTCCAGGTCTAGAATGAGAAAAATCTTTAATTGAAATTTCATCTCAGACACTTCACAACAATGTGACACCCAGGCAAGTCACTTGTCTGTTTTTCTCAATTTTCTTTTCTGTAAAATGATTTACAAGAAGGATTTGCCAAACCACTCCATTATCTTTATCAAGAAAACCCCAATGAGGACACAAAGATAGAATATGACAGAAATGAATTAACAATAACCAAAGAATCTCAGAGTTAGTAGGGATCTCATAGATCATCAAGCTAATTTTTCCTCAGTGTATAAAGAAATTTGTTCCCAAATGACCCTAATATAGTCATCTAATTTTAACTGTTAATGATAGGAATTCACAAATTAGTACATCATTCATTAGTTTACTACAATTGTGAGATTAATGGAGGGAAGGAAGGAAGGGAGGAAGGAAGGAAGGAAGGAAGGAAAGAAAAGGGAGGTAGGGAAGGAGGGAGGGAGGAAGCGAGGCTGAGAGGAGAGACAGAGAGATTATTAAAGAGAAAAAAAGCATTTATTAACTATGAACTGTTTGCCAGGTACATTACGACGTGCTTTACAGATTTTCACGCTTTTTATCTTCAAAAGCCTGGTAGTAAGATGCAGTTATTCACCCCAATGTTACAATTGAAGAAACTGAAGCAGAAATGAAGTTTCCTTTTATCACTTCCAATTTTTCTTTTCTTTGCATTTCCCCAATCTACTTCCCTACAGAATAGGATACATTTTTAAACCCAATTGAGAATTATTTAATCCCAAGAGGAAATTATTCCCTCTTTGAGTTAAATCTGTTGAGTAAGATTTACTCAGTGCTCATGCTTGCCTTTCTTTGCCTTTACTTTAATGGATACTTTGTGCCTCATTAATAGAGTTTTATTTATCCTCCAATGCCTTCTTCTGTGGGTAAATTTTCTTCTTATTGTCAATCATTTTATACCTATCTTGTACTCACTCTCTGTCAAATTATATTCCTTTTATCTGAACTGAAAGAATTACAGTTCTTGATTGACTGATTGTTTGATAAGCTTCATCACATCATAATCACTTCATTCAGATACTTCTATCCAAGTAACCTTTCCTAAAATATCCCATTTGAAATACACTTTCCAAGATCAATAAACATCATCCCTACACCCTCTTTCCAAGCACTCTTCCTTTAATTTACCCAATAGGAATGTAGCCTTCAAGAATTCAAGTTTGATTACATCAATTTCTACTGACATCCTCTATCTAATTATGCTCTTTTTAACTATCCTAAGAGAAATAAAATTCTCAAGAATTAATAAATATTGTCTTCCTGTATGGAAAAGTGGACAATTTAGTTTTATTCACCAACATTTTTCACCTTTCCAGATATCATTTGATTTATTTCTTGAGTATCCTATTTGAAGATGTTCAGTTCTAGTCTTTTTATCAGGTAAGCTTGAAAATCCTCTATTTCAATGAAAATCCATCTTTTCCAATAAAAAATGTTGAAAATTTCAGGGTAGTTAATTCTTGCAGTCCAAATTCCTTTGCCCTCCAGAATATATAGTAGACTAGACCCTCTGATTCTTTAAAATTGAAGTTCATAAATCCTTTATAATCCTGTCTGTGACTCCCTGATAATTTAAGTACATTGTTCTGACTGTTTACTTAAGTTGATAATTCTGAAATTTGTCAGCAATATTCCTTGGAGTTTTTGTTTTAGGACTTCTTTCTGGGGTGATAAATGGAGTCTTACAAGGATTATTTGTCTTCATGTCCTAGGATATTAGGGTGGATGTTCATGATAATTTCCTGCTTGATATTATCCAGGCTCTTTTTCTGATCATTGCTAAATTATCTTTCCTTGATCTATTTTTTTTTCGGTCTGGTCATCTTTCCATCTTCTTTTTTTCAGTCATTTTGTTTGAGAGAATCTTGGTGTCTCATAGAGTCATTACTTTCAATTAATCCAAATCTAGTCATTAAGATTTTATTTTCTTCACTTAGCTTTTTTATTTCCTTTACCAGTTGGCTATTTTACTTTTAGATGAGCTGATTTCCTTTACAAGTTGGTTAATGTTACTTTTTAATGAGTTCCATTCTTTTTCCAGTCCTTTTTTTTAGGTTTAAAGGAGATGATTTATTTTTCCATGTGTCCAATTTTACCTGCAAAGGTACTGGTTTCTTTACTCAATTTTCATAATTCTGCCGCATGACTCACATTTCTTTTCTCAATGTTTTTCTTACTCCTCTCTTCCTTGGTTTTTAAAATACTTTTTCATCTTTTCCAAAATGTGTTTTTCAATTTGATACCAAATGCATAAGCTTCTTTGAAGCTTCATAAGTGGGCATTTTGGGGGCAGCTAGATGGTGTAGTAGATAGAGCACTGGCCTTGGAGTCAGGAGTACCTGAGTTCAAATCCAGCCTCAGACATTTAATAACTACCTAGCTGTGTGGTCTTGGGCAAGCCACTTAACCCCATTGCCTTGCAAAAAAAAAAAAACAACTAAAAAAAAAGTGGGCATTTTGTCAATACTTTCCTAATCTGAGATGGCATTTTATTGTACTTATGAGAGTAGTATCTTTTTATGGTCTGTACTTTTTTATTTTTTATTTTTGATAGTTGAGTTCTGCTTCTGAGGCACAGGGACTATTTTCTCAAATTATTTGTTTAGGGGTCTGGGGACTAATCCTATTTTGGTTATCACCTATGGCAATACCTATCTTTCAGTTTGTTATAGGCTTATTTCCTATCTTAGGGCAGCCCAGCAAAATTCTGCCTGTTGCACCACCAGTACTCTGGGGCTCTAACTGCCTTCTAAGCTAGGATTGGGACATTCACTGCTGGCTTACTGCTGTTATATGAAAAGAGCCTCTAACATACATTTTCATTATATCAGGTCTTGGAACATCCAGTGCTCCTCCTTTAACTTTTGACTTTAATTTTATTCTTTTGATGAAAATGCCTACTATATTCTTGTGTGATATGTAAATCAAATATGTAAAACATTACAAAATTTGAGTAATGCAATAATGATAATAATTCATATTTACAATATACTCTAAAGGCTTGAAAAATACTTTAGAATTATTAGATAATGTGATCTTCACAAGAACCTTTGGAGGTGAGTGCTATTATTGTTCTCACTTTACATGTGAGGACAGTAAGATTAAGTGACATTCTAACAGTAATTTAACTAATAAATGTATGAATACGGATTTGAACTGACTCCGGGTTCGACAAGCTACCTACTGTGCAAAATAGCTAGTACCATTACTACTACTACTGCTGCTGCTGCTCTTACTGCTATTTCTGCTACTAATGCTGTTATTATTCCTAATGTTATATATGTATATTTGTTTCTTTTTTCTTTTTTTCTGTATTTTTTGCTTTTTGCAAGGCAATGAATTTAAGTTTCTTGCCCAAGGTCACAGAGCTAGGTACTTATGAAGGGTCTAAGATGGGATTTGAACTGAGGTCCTTTTGACTCCAGGACTGGTGCCTAATTAACTTCACCAACTACCTGCCTATATATGTACTTTTAAAAGGATTCAGTGGTTATCTTTTTCCCCACGTTTCTGTTTTTGATATCTTTATCTTTCATAATATCTTTTACTTTTATGTGGGTATTTTCCCCTCCCTAAAACGTTTTAGGATATATTGTTTCATATTTCTTTTTCTATCCCTAGGGCCTGCCTTAGCAAAAATTTGAAAAGAAAAGACTAACTGCTTAATAAGTGCTTACTCATTGCATGCTTGATTGATTGGCAGATTTCCAAGAATTCCTCATGTAAACACATGTAAAATTTCTGCAAATTTTCTGATTTATTATTGCAACTTAAAATATGATAACTTGTAATAAAAGGCATCCATTACCATAAACCATATTTTCATATTGGGGTTAATAAAGTGATTTTATTCATATTTATAATTTTGTTAATTTTCATCATGCTGCTCTGGTGGCTTCAATATTGGGGGTATACAGCTAAAAATTAATTTATTAGAGTTTAATTTTGAATGTTAGTTTATGTCAGTCTCTTGGTCCTTCCTCTACTATACTTTTATTTTCTTATGTTACTTTTTTTTCAATTTTCAACAATCATTTCTAAGTTTGAGTTTCACATTTTTCTCCCTCCTTCCCTTCCCTCTCTCTCCTCCTGATATAAAGCAATCTAATATAGTTAAGACATTTTAACTATGTTAAACATATATACATAAAAATCATATTCTGAAAGAAAAATAAGTTTTAAAAAGGGAAAATAATATATGAAAGAAATCTTAAAAATTGGAAATAGTAAAATTTGGTTTGCATTTTGATTTCATATTTCCTTCTCTAGATGTAGATGGTTTTTTATATCCTTTGAATATTGTACTTCTGAGAAGAGCTCAGGCTACCATAGATTACCATCACACAGAATTGCTGTTAATTATAACAATGTTCTTCTGGTTCTGCTCATTTCATGCATCTCTTTCCAGATTATTCTTAAGTCCTAGTTCTCATGATTTTTTTAAATTTACATTTAATTTTCCATTTACATGCAAAGTTAGTTTTCAGCATACATCCATTTGGAAGTTTTTAAGTTCCCCATTTTTCTACCATCTTCCATTTCTTTCCCCATTCCCATGATGGGGAACTTTGTTAAAAGTTGCACATGTATACTAGTAAAACTTTCCACATTAGTTCTGTTGTTAAAGAGAAAATGGAGCCAAATAGGGACTGGGGAATGAAATAAAAATATTCCTATTCATATTTTCAGTGATGTTTATTACCTCCCTGCATTTAACTTCTGAGTTTATGCTTTTTTTTCTTTCCTTTCCCCTTGCACTACCTACCAATGATTTACTTCTGATTGCTGCCTCTAGATCAGCCCTACTTTCTATCAGGCCTTTTTGCTTTCCTTCTCCCTTTCCTCTTTTACTTTTCTTTTTAACTTTTCCTTTAACTTTACTTATTTTTTTAGTATCCCTTTTATCAGTTTTTTCCCCATTTTCCCCTTCCCCTCTCATTCATTCCTCTGAAAGATAGAAGAAATCTTAAACCCAATGGGAATGTGTGTTATTCCTTCTTTGAAACAAATCTGTTGAAAGTAAGATATCCTCATACCCACACCCTTCTTTCTTTCCCTCTACTTTAAAAAAAAAATTTATTTTAGGCAATGGGGTTAAGTGACTTGCCCAATTTCACACAGCTATGTAATTAATGTGTGAGGTGAAATTTAAACTCCAGACATCCTGACTCCAGAGCTGGTTCCCCATCCACTTTCCCTCTACTCTTCATTTGTTATTTATGTTCTAAAGCCTTGCCTTCTCCTAGTATAATACTTCTCTTTATATCTTGATTGTTTTAAAACTGTTTTCTACTCACAATCTCTATCACATTATACTCATTTAATCTGTCCTGATAGAAGAAAAGTTCTAAAGTGTAATTGATTGAGTGATTGATTTATCAGCAACATTAACTCATAGTAATTTCATACCCACAGACTCTTTCCAAGTACAATCCCCTCAATTTTCCTACTAGAAATACAGTTGTCAAGAGCCTCAAAAATTTTGAAACATGATGAATTTTGCAAGGTATTTGATTCTTGGTTTCAATCCATGCTCCTTTGACCTCCAGAATATCATATTCTAGGCCCTCTGAAACATTAATATTGAAGCTTATAAGTCCTGTTTAATCTTGACTGTAGCTTCTTGGTATTTGAATTGCTTCTTTTTTTGACTGCTCGCAGTATTTTCTCCTTTAGCTGAGAATTTTGAAACATGGTTATAAGATTTTTGGAAGTTCTTACTTTGGAATCTCTGATGGTGATAGATGGATTTTTTTTCAAAGACTATTTTATGTTCTTATTCTAGGATAATAAAGCAGTTGTGCAAGATAATTTCCTGCATGATATTGTCCTTGTCTTTTTTTCTGACAGTAGTTTTTCAGGTAGACCAATGATTTATAAATTATCTCTTCTGGATCTGTTTTGTAGGTCAGTCATCTTTTCTAGGAGGCACTTTACATTTTCTTCTGTTTTTTCAGTCTTTCTTTGGTGGTACCTCGGAAATGCTTTAATTTGGTTTTCTTTGATGCAATCTTGATGTCTCATAAAATTATTGATTTCCATTTGTCCTAATTTTGCTTTTAAAATTTTTCCTTCAGTTAACCTTTTTTGTTTCCTTGACTAATAGGTTATTTTTCCCAGCTGATCAATTTTACTTTTAAAATTACTGTTTTCTTCAATATTTTTTCAGAAATTTTTTTTAAAGTAAGAATTTATTTATTTTGAGTTTTACACTTATTACCCTAATATTCCACAGAAGGCAATATGTTGGTCTTTACTTTGTTTCCATATCCTGCTATTGCACCTAGTCTATTCCACTTAGCCAATACCAGATAGTTTTAATGACTGATGATTTATAATATAATTTTAGATCTGGTAAAATTAAGTCCCCTCTCTTTGCATTTTTTTCCATTGAATCCCTGGAAATTATTGAATTTTTATGTCTCCATATGAATTTACTTACAATTTTTTCTAACTCACTAAAGTAATATTTTGGAATTGTGATTGGTCGGTCAGTAAACAAGTAGTTTAGCTTTGGTAGGATTGCCATTTTTATTATATTTTCTCGACCTTTCCATGAGTAGTTTATGTTTGCTCATGTATTTAAGTCTGATTTTATTTGTGTGAGAAGTGTTTTGTAATTGTTTTCAAAAAGTTTTTGAGTCTTCCTTGGAGACTCCTAGGTATTTTATATTGTCTGAGGATACTTTGAATGGGATTTCTCTTTCTAGCTCTTTCTACAGTTTCTTGCAAGTCATATATATAGAAATCTTGAGAATTTATGTGGGTTTATTTTATATCCTGAGACTTTACTAAAGTTGCTAATTATTTCTAGTAGTTTTTAGAAAATTTGGGGGGTTTCTCTAGGCATATCATCATGTCATCTTCAAAGAGTGAGAGTTTAGTCTCTTCTTTCCCAATTCTAATACCTTCAATATCTGTTTCTTCTCTAATTGCTGAATTTAATATTTCTAATACAATATTGAAAAGTAGTAGGGATAATGGGCATCCTATTTTCACTCCTGATCTTATTGGGAATGCCTATAGCCCATCCCCATGTAATGATTGTTGATGGGTTCAAATAGATATTGCTTATTATTCTTAGGAACAATCCATTTATTCCTACTAGGAATGGGTGCTGTATTTTGTCAATTATTTTGTAATCATTTTGCTAAGATTTTATTTAAGATTTTTATATCTATATTCTTCACGTAGATAGATCTTTAATTTTCTTTCTCTTTTTTTTAACTCTTCCTGGTTTTGGTATCAGCACCATATTTGTGTCCTAGAAATAATTAGGCAGAGTTCTACCTTCAACTATTTTTCCAAAGAGTTTATATAGAATTGGAACCAATTATTCCTTAAATGTTTGATAGAATTCACTTGTGAATTCTTCTGTCCCTGGAGATTTTATCTTAGGGAGTTCAATAATGTTGTTGAATTTCTTTTTCTGAGATAGGGTTGTTTAAGTATTTAATTTCTTCTTCATCTAACCTGGGCAACTTATGGTAAATATTCATATACTTCACTTAGATTGTCAATTTTTTTGGTATAGAGAAGGGCAAAATAATTCTGACTTATTACTGTAATTTACTCCTCATTGGTGGTGAGCACATTGTTTTCTTATATGATACCAGCATTTTGGTTTTCTTTCTTTTTTTAATCAAACTGCCCAAAGGATTATAAACTTCATTTTTTTCATAAAATCAAATTTTGGTTTTATTTATTAGTTCAATAATTTTCTTGCTTTTTATTTTATAAATTTATCCTTTAATTTTTAGAATTTCTAATTTGGTATTTAATTGGGGTTATTAAATTTTTCTTTCTTCTATTTTTTTAGTTGCATAGTTAGCTCATTGATTTCCTCTTTCTCATGTAAGCATTCAAAGACATACTATATCCCAACAATGGCCTTGAGTGAATCCTATAGATTTCGGTATGTTGCTTCAATCTTGTCATTATCTAATATGAAATAATATTCTTTCTATAATTTGCTGTCTAATCCAATCATTCTTAAAAATGAGGTTATTTAGTGTCCAATTGGTTCTGGATCTATATCTCCCTGACCAAATATTGCATTTGATTTTTGTTGCATTATGATCTGAGAAAGATGTATTTACTATTTCTGCCTTTATGCAATTGATCATTAGGTTTTTATGCCCTAGTACATGGTCACTTTTTCTATAAGTGCCATGTACTGCGGGGAAAAAAAGTATATTCCTTTCTATCCCCATTCAGTTTCCTCCATAAGTCTATCATACCTAGGTTTTCTAACAATCTCTTTTCCTCCCTTTCTTCTTGTTTATTTTATGATTTGATTCATTTAAATCAAAGAGTGGGAGGTTGAGTTTTCCCACTAGTCGTGTTTTGCTGTCTATGTCTTCCGGTAGCTCTTTCAAATTCCCCTGTGAGAATTTGGATTCTATACCACTGAGTGCATTCATATTTCGTAGTGAAATTATTTTATTGTTCATGGTAACTTTTAGGAGCATATAGTTTCCTTCCTTATCTCTTTTAATGCCATCTATTTTTGTCCCTGCTTTGTCTGAGATAAGGATTGCTACCCCAGCTTTTTTCACTACAGCTGAAGCAAAATATCTTTTGCTCTAAGCTTTTACCTTTACTCTACATGTATCTTTCTGCTTCAAATGAATTTCTTATAAGCAGCATTTCTTATAATCACTTACATATTAAGGGAGAGTTCATCTCATTCATATTCAAATTTATTGTTACTAACTTTTTATTTCCTTCCTTGCTATCTTCCCTCTGTTTGTATTTTTCCTCTTTTTTTCACTTTATCCATATTCCCCAGGATTTTGTTTATGAATACCGCCACCTTCAGTGTTTGCCCTCCTATATCAACCTCCCTCCCATTCTTTCCCCTTTCCTTTTCCCCTTCTTTCTTCCCTTCCTTCTGTTAGTCCCCCTTTTTCTCCCCCTCCCCATCCTCCCTTTCTATTTTCCTTTTTAATACTTGAAAGATAAGTTCCTTAACTTAACTGAGTGTGTATAAATTAACTTTAATCCAAGTCTGATGCGAGGAAGATTCAGGTGGTTTTCACCTCCTCCCTTCTTCCCCTCTATTTCAATAGGTCCTTTGTAACTCTTAATGTAATGAGATTTACCCTATTCAGTTTCCTCCATTCTCCTGTCTCCTTACTGTCCCTCCTTCTATGGAGGTATTGTTTTAAAGCATTCTATCTGAGTCACGGAAAAATCATGAGTGTCCGTCACTTCCGGCTAAATATTTTCTCTATAATGGAGTTACAATTCTTGAGTTATTTGCCAGATATGGATATAGTCATTTTCATCATATTGGAAAGCAGTCTCATGGATAAGTCATAAGTGTCCATCACTTCTGAATAAGTATATTCTCTTTAATATAGTTGCAATTCTCGAGAGTTATGAGAATCTTTCTCACAGTTGGGGATATAACTATTTTCATCTTATTAGATGGCAATTTTTTAACCTTTACATGTGACTCTTGAGCTTCCTGTTTGATACCCAAATTTTCTATTTAGATCTGATCTTTTCATCAGGAAATGAGCAAAGTCTCCCATTTCATCAAATGTCCATTTTTTTCCCCATGGAAAAGAAGGCTTAGCTTTGCTGGATACGGATTCTTGGCTGCATTCTAAGTTCCCTTGCTCTTTGAAATATCTCATTCTAGGCCCTTTGATCCCTTAAAGTTGATGCAGCCAGATCCTCTGTAATCTTTACTGTGGGTCCTTGATATTTTAATTGTTCTTTCCGGTTTCTTACAGCATTTTCTCTTTTATCTGGTAGTTCCAGAATTTGGCCTCAACATTCCTTGGTATTTTCATTTTATGATTGATGTATTCTTTCAATAACTATTTTGCCCTCCAGTTCCATGAAATGAGGGCATTTTGCCTTCCCTAAATCCTGTAATATTAAGTTCAGGCTTTTTTTCTCTTCATTGCTTTCATGAAGATCTATAATTATCATGTTGTCCCTTCTTGGTCTATTCTTGAGGCCAGTGGTTTTCCTGATAAGGTATTTTACATTTTCTTTTATTTTTTTCTATTTTTTGGATTTGTTTAACAGATTCTTGCTGGCTCATGAAGTCATTCATTTCCACAGACTCTATTCTGTTTTTTAGCAAAGAATTTTCTTCATTTTCCCCTTTGCAATTTCTTTTCCAATTGGTCCATTCTATTTTTGATAGTGTTTTCCATTTGACCAATTGAGGTTTTAAGAGAATTGTTTTCTTTTTGCATTTGTTCAATTATATTTTCCATGGATTAGTTTTCTTGTTGCAAGGCATTAGTTTTCTCTCCCAAATTTTCCAGTTTCTTGTTAAATTCCTTCCTGATTTCTTTGTGGAAATCATTCTGTGCTGGATACCAAATCATATTCTCCTCAGAGGTCCTAGGTCTCTCTGAGTTATGGTCGTTCCTTTTTACTAATTTTTCTATGGACCCTCCTTTCTGCTAGCCTTTCTTTAGTTTCCCAAGAACTTGTGTTGGGTGAGGGGCTGGTTCACAGAGGTTTGGTATTGATATCCCTAAAGGCTTTATTCACTGGGTTTAGTAACGCCAAGTTGGCAGGCAAGTAGGTGGTGCTGGTTCCTTTCTCAGGAGTGTCTGTGAACTTGAATTGAGATCCTGCCTCTTGACCCTGGAGGTGTGGTTGAAGCTGCTGAATACTTTTGTCCTTGAACAATGAGGGACTATGCCCCAGGGCAAGGAAATTACTGTCCCATTCACATCTGAGAGAGGTATGCTGCTCACACCTGAGTCTGGGTGCAGGTGGGCTGTAATTGTGTTTGTCTGGGAAGAGGCTTCAACTGAAATAAAGTTATGGACTCAGTTCCTCCAGACCAGAGGA
This sequence comes from Macrotis lagotis, assembly GCF_037893015.1. Taxonomy (NCBI): domain Eukaryota; kingdom Metazoa; phylum Chordata; class Mammalia; order Peramelemorphia; family Peramelidae; genus Macrotis; species Macrotis lagotis. The sequence goes on from NC_133658.1 coordinate 70,913,447, forward strand.
GCCCAGGGATTGATGTATGCAAATCTCCTGCACTGGAACTCACCCTCCAGCCCTGTCAGTAAGCACCAGACTGTCAGTACCATAGTCAATGCCTCTGCTCCCTAGTTGGCTTACTCCTTTAGGGCTGATGAAGTCCTGCTCTCATGCTCTCACCAGTCCTGTGCTCCCAGCAGAGTCTGCTTTCTGTGCTGACTCATCCAGGATCCCAGAAGACAAAAAACTGAAGTAGATGTTCTTCTACTAGCTTCTCTTTCTGGGTTTTGTTGACAGGATTTCTGTCAAGAACTTTGTTTCATATTATGTATGAGGGAAGATCAGGAGATTTTAGCACCATGCCTGTCCTCTCTCCACCATCTTGACCAGAAGTCTCTTTCATAATTCTCTTGCATAATTCCCATTTCATTTCTCCATTCTTCCTCTCTTCTTTGGTTTTAAAAATACTTTTTGAGTTCTCCAAAGAGGTCTCTTTCTAGTTAGTATTTTTATCACATAGTTGTCAATGGTTAGTGCATTTTAGTGTTTTTTAAATATTTTTATCATTTTTGTCAGTTGAACTCTCTTCCTGTGAAATAGGCTGTATAATTCCAAAAATTTTTTTGTTACTGGATTCTGGAGTTCTGGTCTCTGACTTTCAGTTTTTGCATTTCCTATTCCCAGTTTCCTCCCTGCATATGAGTATTTCCAACACTGTACCAACATCCCAGGACTCAAAACCTTGTTCTCTGACTTAGCTCTGGAAATTTTACTATGGGAGGAACTGTACCAAGACCTTTGCTGTACTATGGTTAAAAGCCTCTTGCTGACTTACCAGCTCTCCTGCCTACATTGGACTATATTTTCCTTTAAGTCATGTAGCAGACCTTATTCTGAAGGTCCCCGAGATATCTCAATGAAAAGTTGTTTCACTATTTTGTTTTGTTCTTGGTTGGTTTTGTCCCTTTAGGATTTGTTTAGAGGTTTCATTCAAAGTTGTTTTGGGAAAGCTCTGGGAGCTTCTTTCCTATATTATTTTCACACATTTTTTTTTCTTTCCTTTCTTCTACTTTATAACGTTTGCCTTTCTTGACTTGTGTCATTTCTCATTCACTCCCAGTTCTCCTCCTGACATTTTTTCTTTGTCTATCTCTCTACTTCCTTTGTATATGTTTGTATACCTTCTCATCTTACCCGTTTTTCCTTTCTTCTACTTAACAACATTTTTGTTTCTTTCTTCACACTGCTTGCTCCTTAAGAAGAGGAGTTTCATTTGTCATACAAATGATATGGCCAATTTCCTGCTGCTAGGACAATAAACGGGGTACAGCAGATAACTGAGGGCAATTTCGTGTAGCTGCAACTGAAAGACACACTAGGTCATCAATAGGAAAGTATAGTAATGAATGGCTAGTTGTTCTTTCATCCAGATGAACCATGAAGTCATGGAAACTGTATTCTAGCCAATATAACTTACTTTCATGGTTCCAATAGTGTATACTATTTAACATCTACTTGTAGGTGATATGGGAAGACTTCAATGGGGATGACATGAATTCATTAATAGTTATAAAAAGCCATGTTTTCTATGTTGTGAGAACTCTCTCTACTAGTACAGATAGAAAATATTTTGTGGGTTTGTTTTATTCTTTTGTTGTTTATCTTGTGAAGGCTTTTTCCAATATCTGACCTTAAATCTCTCATTATCTATCCAGTGAAATTGGAGATTTTCCCATTATCAAGAATTTTTGCTATACAGCCAGCCCACCTCACTTCTGGAAATGTAAACCTTTGTTTTGTGTGTAAATTCAATATCCTGGCAATACCCTGGCGTCTATCTATATTCACCTTAATTCTTTTCATTGGCCTTTGGTTAGCAGTAAGTTTGAGTCTTTTGAGATCAAAACCTTATCACAACACTGGGAAAAATTAATAGTGCAAAATAAGGAACTCTTGCAGTAGCAACTGGTTGAGATCATTGAGAGTTTACTGAAATTTCCTAAATGTAAACCAGGCAAATTTTCTCATAGGATTTTTTTTTTGTAAATGAGCATTTTAATTTGTTATTCTTTTACTCTTTATTATTTATATCTATTTCACCTTAATTCTTGTGTTTTATCCCTGATTTACATCATTGAATATTTCAAACATAATTTGCTTATGTTCATGACTTGAACATTTCATTCTGATCTCCTGGATATTCAGTGGCCGATTTTTTGGATTTAAAACATCAAATTTTGGATTGTAAACATTCAATATCCATTATTTTCTTGCTGGTAATCTTTTATAATAAAGTCATTTGTAGGGTGCTGCTCTGAAAGACAATCTGAATGTGGAAAGAATTGATAAGTAGATCTTAGTCTTTGATCTCATCCATGATATTGTTAAATTCTAAGGATTGGGCATGATTCATGGTAACAAGAGCTCTGGTACTTATTCACTTTTTCATTGAAATAGTTCACTAATCCCATGGTCCATGGAGTCCTTTCCTTTCATAATAACCAGTGGTTGCATATTTCAAAAGATTGTCTACTATATACTATAGATATTGATGCTGTACTTTTATTCCTTATTTTTTTTTAACAAAGAGAAGCAGCAATACATAGTAGATATAAATCTCTTCTTGGAGGTAGAAAGACATGGATTCAAATTCAAATTCAGAGACATATTTAAAAAAAATTAGGATTTTTTGGACAATTTGAATATGAGTCAGTAGTATGATAATGATTGCCCTTCACCTACCCCCAAAGCCATTGAGAATATTGTCCTATGCTATATAAATAAGGACCAATTTTCATTTCTTTTCTTTCAGTATCTTGCCCCAGGATTTGAAGTCTGTCTGGTTTTTATATTTATTCTGAGAGCAAAGGAATAACTTTTAGGAATAAAGAGATGACATTTAAAGGAGGGCTGATAGGAAAGCTTGCAATATCCATTTCAGGTGTCCATCATCACCCAACTCTCACCTGAGGCTACAAACAACCAAAGCATGGGCACTAGCCACACCTTGGTTAATAATCTCAACTGATGGAGTAAACCAGGTAAAAACCCTCCCTGATAGATCAATGGATAAAAATAATCTGTTTCTACATTTATGAAGATTATTGAAGCAGGTGCTGTATAATGATTAGAGTTCAGTGAACATCAAAAACATCAATTTCATCCCCTGCATTATGGACTATTTTCTATCACATTGGCCTTTTGTCCTGCCATTAGATTTGGATGACTCAGAAAGAGAAAGACTTATGACTTTTTACAACTCAGTCCGCTTTAAATTAGATTCATAGGCAAGTCAAAACATCACCTGTGATGCCATTGTTCCTCATCAAAAAGGAAGGCCTGTTAAAATACTACAAAACCTAGAGTCCATAGCATATAAGGACTGATTGATGGAACTAGGGATTCAGAGGTGGGTTGAGAGGAAGAGAAAAGAATTACTTGAAAAATTAAAATAAACATAAACCTTGTAGTTATTGTTATTGTTTTGCCCAAGGGGAAGAATTAGGTGCAAAGAGTATAATGATTCATATCAACTGCAACTTTCCCAAATTAGAATGGACAACTTAAGGTGGCATTATCAATCAATGGCTTAAATACTTGCTGAATTTACTATGATGAAGATGACGATGATGATGGGGGTCGTTGTGATGGTAGTAGTGATAATGAGTACCAGTAGTAGGTAAAGCTGAAGGAAGAGGAGCATGAAGAAAATTCAGAGCAGTAGGAATAGCATTATTAGTAAGATTTGAAGCTTTCAGACCTATGAATGTCTTTGATGTGAAATTCATTGGTTTTTACTCTTTATATTTGTTCCACATATATACACACAATAGAAAGAATCTAAGGACAAACAAATCCATGTAACCCATCATAAAATAACATGCATCTTGTCTGATTCTGAAATCATTTTCTTTTCTGAACTCATTTTTTTCGGTTTCTTTTTTTTTTGGCAAGGCAATGGTGTTAAGTGGCTTGCCCAAGGCCTCACAGCTAGATAAATATTAAATGTCTGAAGCAGGATTTAAACTCAGGCATTCCTGACTCCAGAGCCAGTGCTCTCTCTGCTGTGCCACCTAGCTGCCCCCTGAACTCATTTTAAAAAATTAATTAATTTATTTTTATTTTTCTGTCCATATGCTCATGTTATTCTTAAGTAACAAAATTTCTTTCCACTCTCCCTTCCAACCCTCCTTCCCTCATCAGGAAACAGTCAGGCTACCATTGTGTGGATAGATAGATAGATAGACAGATAGATTAATAGATAGACAGACATATCTTTGATAAACATTTTTTTCAGATTAGTCATTTTTCAGTATGAGGATTTAGGATTAGAGGAAAGAGATGCATAGGAGATAATTTTTATAAAGTGTTCATCAGATTCCGAAGGGTTGCTTATTGTTTGTTTGTTTTTGTTTTATTTTTCTTCTTCTGTATGGGGATAACATTATACTTAGCCTGTCTAATAAGCTTGTTCTCACTATCTGAACTGCTGAAGGGATCTGTTTCCATTAATGTTGATCATCTAATGTTGTCGTTGATGTGAACATTGTTCTCTTTGTTCTACTCCCTTCCTCAGCATCAGATCTTGTAACTCATTCTATGCTTCTATAGAGTCTAACCATTTGAGATTTCTTTTTTAATTTTCTTTAATTTATTTAAGGCAATGGGGTTTGAGTGACTTACCCAAGATCACATAGCTAGGCAATTATTGTCAGAGGCTGGATTTGAAATCAGGTTCTCCTGACTCTAGGAACAGTGCTCTATTCACCACACCACCTAAGTGACCTCCTTTTGTGGTTTATTTATAGAACAATAATCTTCCATAGTATTCATATATCACAACTTGTTTTGCCACTACAAAAAAGAGCTGCTATGAATATTTTGTAACATGTGGGACTTTTTCCATTTTTTATGAATTCTTCTGGATATAAGCCTAAAATTGTAATGCATCAATATCCCATTCCTCCCACAACCTCTCCAACATTGATCATTTTCTCCTTTGCTCATCTTGGTTAATCTGATGAGTGTGAGGTGATACCTTAAAGTTGTTTTAATTTGTATTTCTCTAATCAATAATTACTTGGAGCATCTTTATATGATTGTATATAGCTTTAATTTCTTCATTTGAAAACTGTCTGTGGTTATAAAAATATTATTCTGAGAGGTCCATAAATCTTATCTAATTACCAAAGGGCTTTTGATTTCCACCACATGGTTAAGTCTCCTCTACTAGGGATAGAAGGTAGTCTTTCAAATTATTTTTTCTGACAGTGTTCTTGATATTTTAAAACAATACACAATTTCTAGTATTGAATTAGGGTCCATTCACTGGACTCTGATTATGTTTTTCTTTGACAATCTTATAAAATAACCCTCTGTATTAGATAATAAATAATCTTTGCTATCTTAGCAATGATAATTATTTTATGAAAATAAGAATATCCTAATGAAAAGATTCAAATGTAGAAGCAATCCTTGAAATATTTTCCTGTCTCTATTGCTTAATGACATAAATCCTCAGCCTCAGTTTCTCCATGTGGAAAATGAAGCTAATGATACGTACATCCCTTTCCTCACAGGGTAGTTGTGAAGAAAGCACTTTGGAAATCTTAAAATGATAGAGAAATAAAAGTTATTATTATTTTCTGAGGGAAATATTTGTTCTCCTCTAAGGTACACAGGATGAACAAGTTCTTTCCATACATAACTGGGCTTGGTTAAGGCTCATTAGATAATTTATGATTCTCTAAGCTCATTTGCTATTAGTCAGCAATGATTCATCTTTCTTCCTTATCCTAATAACTTATTGTATTATATGAACCTTGCATCTGAAGCTTTGTTTCTCAAAGTTATCAAAAGCTTTACTAAAAATAAATAGCAATGCATGAGAGAGTTTGAAATCAGACTCTTAATTTATTCTGTTCTTGTTCATCCCATACATATGGGTTTCAGTTCTGTGTACTAAATTTTAACAATGGCAAAAGGGATTCAATAAGCTCAGCTAATGGAGGATTATCTGTATTGTGACAGTAATAGAGTCAATGTCATTAATGGATTGATTGAAGAAACTCAGGATTTCAGCTTTGGGATTACCTGAGTTCAAAACCAGCCTTAGACATTTAACAATTACCTAGCTGTGTGGCCTTGGGCAAGCCACTTAACCCCATTGCCTTGCAAAAAAAAAATTAAAAAAAAGATTTCAGCAAATGTGTGATTATCATATATGATACATATTATCAAATTTTTAAAGATCTGTAATGGAAAGAATTAGATTGTAACTCATAGCTCCAGGAGGCGTACATAAAAGTAACAAGTAGAAAGACAGGGAGAGAGCAGTAAATTTCAGTTTGTAATGAAGTTAGATACTCTGTCTTTGAATCTCTTACCTGACTTTTTTTAAAATTTTATTTATTTAAGGCAATGGGGTTAAGTGACTTGCTCAAGGTCACACAGCTAAACAAATTATTAAGTGTCTGAGACTGGATTTGAACTTAGATCCTCCAGACTCCAGGGCTGGTGTGCCATCTAGCTACTCCCATCTCCAACCTGACTTTAACTTGTTCTCCCCTTTCCATTTTCTGTGTTCTCCCCTCCTGATCTTCCTTTCATGTTTGATATAATTAAGTAAACCAATCAAGAAAATTATAACTTTCTAGCTCTTATTTTTCTTTTTTATCTTATTTGCAAAAGAAAAGTCTTCTAATCTTCTGTGAGTTGGTGCTAGTTTTTCAATTCATCCTAGAACCAAGAACTGAAAACTCCAATATTGAAGTTGCCATAATCAATGATGAAACAACCAAGCTGGAAAAGTATGTGAATTATCTAAGATTCAAAATTTCCTAGAATAGAAGCTTAGAACATAAAAATGTTAGTGTATAAATGTACTTGAGTACATTTTATAATATAAACCAAAGTATGTCAATAGAGATAACATCGGAACTTTAAATGCAAGAGTTAAAAGGGAATTTAGAGTCAGCTTTTACAAACAAGGGAATCTAAGCTCCAGAATCATATTCACGCAATCATAAGAAGGTTAAGAAAGTTTGAAGAATGAATTTAATTTTAAAATTTAAATTTTAAATTTAAATTTTTAAATTACTATTATTGGTTATATAGCATAGTATCTATGGTTCCTTCTACTTCTAATAGTGTGCAACTACTGTTAATACTTTCCTTGGATTTTTTTTAATTTACATATTTTTGCTCCCTCTAGATCTTTTTATTTTTTTTCTTCAATTTTGTGAAAGTCTGACTATGGTCAGAGTAAAACAATATCAGAAGTCACTAGTCTTGTTGGGGCAAAAAAAGAAAGCTCAGGTTCATAAGATCATGGATTTAGTAGGGACCTTAGAGATAACCTAGACCTGGGCTAAATCCTTTACTTTTACAGATGAGGAGAATAGATACCAGAAAAATCTAAATTATTTGAAAAGTGATTTCCTCAAAACAATACTGTAAGGTAAGTATGTATTTTAATTCTTATCCTAAATAATAATAATTTCAAAGATGAGGAAAATGAAAGTCATAAAAATTGTCCAATGTCATAAAATTAATTCCAGATTTGGGATTTGAAAATAGTTTTCTAATCCAATTTCTAATACAATGTTCTCTATCTAATTATTAATATGGATGATTTACTTTTCTTAAAAGACTCTGTTTTGGCTCCTGAAAACTATGAAGTCTTTAAAAATATAGATCAGTAACATGAGAAACTGAGTATTAGAGAATTCAAATAATTTGCCTAAAGTGACAAAAGTAAAACTGGAAGTCTTGGGTTTTAACTGTAGACTATGATTAAAAATATGTAAATTGTGATCCAATTTCTCATGTTTTCTAGTTATGAGAAATTTAACAAGTAATTACCATTTTGAGTCTTAGTATTTGTGAGTAAAATTTATAAGGATACAAGTCATTTCCAATTGATAAATGGTCAAATGATATTAATAAGTAATTTCAGATGAAGAAATTAAAGCTATCTATAGTCATATGAAAAATGCTCTAAATTATTATTAATGAAGCAATATGAAATTTAGAATTATTGTTTGATATGTTTAAAATAAATTGTCTTTGTTTAATTCTCACTATTTTGCTACAGTTCCTTGGATTCACAAAACACATGCCCATAATAGGTTAGGAGTCTTCTACAATGCAATTTTAAGACTTTATAGGAAAAGAACAACTTCTTCTCTGCCAAAAATTTGAGGAAACTTGCCCTAGAAAAGATTTGTAGCATGACAGAACATCAGACAATCAAGATAGACTGGTGCCTCAATGCTGGGGACAATGGAAGCATAACACCTGTTGAAACAGTTGTCCCACTTTCTGCATTACCTACATTCCCCCTCAGGCTGAATATAGACAAATACTGACTTGACCCAATCTTGTTTAGCTTATGAGAGCTGACAAGATCACAGCTTGAGGTGGCTATGACTGCAGGCAAATTCTCTCTCTCTCTCTCTCTCTCTCTCTCTCTCTCTCTCTCTCTCTCTCTCTCTCACACACACACACACACACACACACACACACACACACACATACACATTTGTAATGCATGTATACCCATGAGAAATGATGAATATATATTAGTGCCCTACAGAGTTTACTGTTAGAAAAATCTAGGCTTTTGCAAAGATCAAATATTCCAGCTGCATCCTATTAGGGATATGTACTATTGCATTAACCCTTAAATTTACCATTTAATGTGAAAAATTCCTGCTTGTAAACTTGGAACTGCAAATTCACAGAATCTGAACATTTTGAATGCTCAAAGTAGGAAAAAATATGGATCCCAAGGAAATATATTTTATGCTTTATATTTATATTTAAATTATTATCTACCCTACTGGGAAGACATTTGGTAAAATTTTGAGAAATTAGCCAGTTTGGAATTGGTATTAAAGTTAATACTACATACTTAGGAATTATTGTCATCAGAACATTAAGAAAGGAAGGGGAACATTTATGCCATGTTAAAAAATTTATAAGGTTGTTTTCTTTAGGGGATTTTTTTTTCTTTTTTGTTTTTTGGGGTTTTTTGCTAGCAAGGTAGCATATTTTTGCTTAAAATATTCCTTTAACTAACTAGGAATCCCTTCTATTGTATTCTAAATTATCATCATTTAATTAAATGATATGGGGTTTTGAACAATATTACACCTTGGAGATCATCTCATTTAACATCATCTTTTAAAGATTAGAAATCAAGCAACCTGCCCTTGCTCTCATGGTGAGAAATTGAAAAACAGATTCAAGTCTAGATCTTCTGACTCAAAACCTGATGCCTATTAAATGTTCCATCCAATAATGGAAAGTCCACTTAATTAATGTGACAAATTCATTCTACTTTTGGGCACATAGCATTTTTCCTCTTTTATTGATTGTCTATCTCCCTTTGACTTCTAACCTTTGGTTTACTGCTTTATTTGCTAAATGGATAAAATGATTATATCCATTTTATATAACAATAATTCTACTCAACATTATAACAGAAAGTTTCTCAACAATAAGATTTGGTCAAATATGGAAAGGACAACTTTGGGAGGTATTCTTTTGTTCATCTTTTCAGATCATCAAGGGGAGGATTAACGACTATTTGGGGGCAATGTTATGAAGAAAATGACTTTCAAATATAGTATGGATTACATGATTTCAGAGTATTTACTAATTTTGAGATCTGTGATCATTTGATACTTACTTTAAAATATCCATATTTGATTAGTACTATCTTTTAGCTAGAATAAATGTGCAATTCTCACATGATTATTCATAGCTTCTATTGCGTTCTTGATGAGTTTCCTCTCAACAACCAAACTTGGCCACATCCCTCAAAAAATGGAACAATAATGATGAATCCAAATATTCTAGTAGTGATATGATGAGAACAGAGTACAGAGGGAATACCGTCTTCTTCATTCTGGGCTTTATGCCTCACAGTCATTTGACAGTGCCACTTGAGGGTGAGGAGTCAGACTTGTCAGATGATGGAGTCATAGAGAACTTTTAACATATAAAACTTTATATTTTATTAACACAAATTGCCCAATCAAATTTATCCCCAAGAATATTAGTACAGCTGTGAATTGTTCTTATTCCTCATTTCAAAAGTCAGCTATACCAAGGTCTTAATTTTGAGAAGCCTACAGTCCAAGTGAAGAGTAAAGTGATAAAGAGGGTTGGTGACCTACTTTTATTGACTGATATTCAAACCTTTATAATGGTTCAAATTGTTTCTATATCTATGTCTTTTTGCAAACTCCTATTCAATGTCTTTCCCCCTTATAAGCACTCTACCTTTTATTTTTCTTTCTCTTTCACAGTCTTCATTCTCTTTTTGTCTCTGTCATATTTGTCTCTCTTCCTTTCATTTCCTGGCTAGTTCTTAGCAGTTGAGAGAAAATTATAAAATATTTTTTGCATTTCAATTTCAAAGAACATTTATTAAACATCTGTCCTAGAATACTTAAGTCACTGGAATGCTTCAGAAATGTATTTATGGTACTTTGCTCTTCATTTTCATATAAGATAAGTTAAATAATTTCTCTGTGTATGTGTGTTTGTGTGTGCCTAAAAAATACATCCAATATTCAGTCCAGAAATCTTAGTTATACTATTTTTCCCCTTTCCTTGAACTCAGAACTGAATTGGATTTTAGAAAACAAATAACCTAACCATTTATTTTGTCAGAGAATAAAATGAAATCAAAGGTCAATATAAGTGCTGAAAAGAAAACAGGACTCAGGATAGGAACGCCAAATTTCAAATATAAGTTCCTAACCCTCAAGAAGAATAAGACTTGAGTCAATTCCCTCCCTCCTAACACACACACACACACACACACACACACACACACACACACACACACACACACACACACACACACACACACACACACACACACACACACAGAGATACCCTTGGTTTCTTTGTTAAAAAATTACACTTTTACTACCTACAAGCAAGCTATTGGTATAAGATTCTTTTTCTTCAACCCACAACTAATTAGAAGTGGAGTTATAACCCCAAACAAGGTTGTCTTGTCCATTACCCAATTCCGTACTCCCTTGCCTCTCCCTCTTCTTGATGGTCCTCAGTCAATCCTTTCTCCTGAACTAAAAGAAAAAAAGGAAGTAACTGTATTTCAACAGGACAGATTTCAATCAAATTTAGAGTCTGTATTGGGGTTTTTGCGAGCTATTTTACCTGTATGTGAATCTTCCTTACTACATTTGAGGCTTTGTTGGCAGACTTTGGAGTTGTTTGCCACTTCCTTCGCTATATTCAGTCTATCCCCTCATGCAATTATTAGCCATAGTTATTGCCTTTTTGGTACTTAGGGAACTTATCCTTGTTATATGGTCAGAAAGCAGGATGGCATTGAGTCATCAATGGGGGAAAGGGAGCTTGTTTATCAAACAGAGTACACACACCACACACACACACACACACATACACACATACACACACAGAGTACCATAGACTTCCCAATGTCTGTTCATGTGTTTGTGTGTGTGTGTGTGTGTGTGTGTGGCTACTTAGGAATTAGTTATTTTTAGAGACTCTCATTCACTTGTAAACCCATAGGTACTATTTTAATCTTAGCACTCTACTACCACCAAAATTGGGCCTCTGGGGGGGGGGTGTGTGAACAAAATTTCTTAACCATTTTTGTTCCTTCTAAAGCAGGAAAATAATAAATTAATCTAGATGTAAAATAAACAAACCTTGGGCATTTTCCCCTTCTTTCAACTTGAGTTAATCTCTCCATGATAATTACGTTCTTAGGCAAAAAATAATAAAAAAAAGGGAAAATTGCTATTCTAACAAGTTCTCTTTAAAAATACTGGAAAGTGAACAAATTTCATAATGCTTTAACTGGAATGGATCTGAGAAATGTAGTAAAATTCATTGGAAATGAACTTAATTGCATCTGTTTCTAGGTACTATTCTCAATATTTGATTCTGTGCCAGTGTAATGGCTGATATATCCCTAAGCTGAGGCAAGCAAGGCAAAATACCCTTCCCTGTGTCACTGAAATCTTCCTGTCTCAGGAAATTATCTGATGGAGAGGAAATCAGTGACATTTAATGTTCATAAATAATGTAAGCATTTTTTCTGGATAGGGGCATTGTTCCTGACTGTCAGAATGGCTTAGGTATCTCCAATCTCATCTTTCGACTTGGTCTCCATTGTTTCTTTTTTTTTTTTTTAAAGAGAATGTTGAAATGAAAGAGAGACAAACTGGCGGGTGCTTTTGTTGGGAAAATCTAGAGGGGAATATAAAAGACAGGATTTGAAATGAACCTCACTGAGCTCCCTTGAGGACTCAGCTCATTAATGGAATGCTAACTAGTTCACAGTTGTGGCCTAAACTGGAGGACCTAAAAGAGGTGGGGAAAGAATATTTGTCCCTGCTGTAAGGAAAAAAAGAATACAAAAATGAATAATGTTATCAATTGTTGTTTGTAGACATCAAATGGTTATTTCAAAAAACAGAAGCCAGAAGTGACTCAAATAGTAAGAAATTTATGAAATAAAATCTTTTAGGATTAGAATAATAAAATGAAATTCATCCCACATAGTCAATATCAATCCCAAACAATGTAAGTCTAACATTACTGTGTTTATTCTATTCATTATTATTTTTATAGATACTCTTCCTTTTCTGTTTAAATACAAATATATTAAATGTGGATGTAAATATAGTTATCTCTTTCAAAATCTTTCTCCAGTTCTGCTTCTCATATGATATCCAGAAATATAAAGGGTGTCAAAGAAAATGGTGTTGAATTAAAATATCTTTTTTTAAGTCACAAATTGTATTATGATAAAGTTGTTTGTGAAACACAAATGGACAGAATAATACAGTTTTTCCCAGAATTCTAAGTAGGCACATCCAAATATCTGGAGACGATTATCATCATAGACTTTCAATGGCAATACCAAGGTCACTATTATCTATCTTATTAACTATTTGATAAACCTTTATTTAGCACCTACTATGTTACATGCAATTTGCAATTGCCCAACCAAGTTTCACAGTGTTGAGAGTGTTGGGTATGAGATCAGGAAGACTACCCTTTCTGAATTCAAATATAACCTAGCTATGTAACCCTGGACAAGTCACTGAATCTCATTTGCCTCAATTGCCTTAACTGTAAAATGAATTTGGTAAGAAAATGTCATACCACTCCAGCATCTTTGCCAAGAAATTCCCTCATGGGGTCATGAAAATCCATGTCATCAAACCAAGTACTAATTATAGCATGTTAATAACTAAAATTCATATAGTGCTTTAAGGGTTCTTGTTTGTTTTGGTTTTAATATTATCCCCTTGTATGGGAACACAATAGAATTGACACATCCATCATGTACCAAAATAGAGAGTTACCTGGGACAGACAGGGGATATGACTCGTTCCTGGTCACATAGTTAATATATGACAAAGGCTAGATTGAATTAAAAATAGTTCTGATCAAAGGCCAGTCCTTTATCCAATAACATATTATCTCCAGATATAAGTGCAGTGTTTATGTGTTATAAGTAGTAATGATTTTCAAATGTATTTTCATTTTGTGATATAATGATAAGGAGGGTTAGCAGGAAGTAGCACAATAGATAGAGTACCAGACCTGGAGTCAGGAAGACTCATATTCAAATTTGGCCAAAAATGCTTTCTAGTTATGTGACTTTAAGTATGTCACTTAACCTGTTTTCACAGTTCCTCATTTGTAAAATAATCTGGGTAAAGAAATAGTAAACCAAATCAGTAACTTTTCTGTAAAAACTTTAAATGGTTCCATGAAGATTCAGATACAACTGAATTGACTGAACATCAAAAAGCAAAATTAGTCAGGAATGTTCCTAATGACAATTGGCTCACCTAAAATACCTGATCTTATTGGAATCTTTGGGTTTCCATCTTTAAAAGGTTCCAGTTGTGTTGGATTTCATGTCACAAATCTGGGTTCAATTGCTTTCCTTAGATTTTTAATTCTGAGAATTATAAAAATGAATTTTCTTCAAAGAAAATATGAAAAAATGCATGTCTTAAAATATTTATTCCATGAATGTTAGAGGTAATACAATTGCTGCTGAGTGCAAAAGTCAAGCATTTCAAGTAGCATTCAAGGACACTATGAAACAGGATTAGCTGCATTGAAGTAAAAATGAAAGAACAGCTCAAATGAAAAATAACAAGAATTGACAAACTATAACTTCAAAATGTTCTCTTCCAGCTCACTAAAAGTTTTGGCCCATTCTTTTTCCCAAGAAAACATTTACATGGTCATCTTCTCAGCATGCATTTCTTATCTACTAACTGACAGGTCTTTTTCTAAGCATTGATCATAAAAAGAAAAATAATGACACCTCCCTGGCCTCAAATGGTCCATATTCTAATGATGGATAAAAGATGCAAAGATTCATACAGTGTAAATATGAAAGAATTCCAGAAAGAAGGAAGTATCTATGGAATGGGGATGAAGGAAACTGGGAAAGGCTGTAGAAACTAAGATTTGATTATGGAGGTAATAGATTAGTGTCTTTCAGTTGAATGAAGAGTTTGGAAGTCTGGTTGCAGAGGGTTTAGGATCAATGAGATGAGAGGCAAAAGTATATAGCTTTCTACTCAATAAATGTAGTCATAAAGGAAAGGAAAAATATAGAACTATAATTATCAGGATAATAAGATAGTCTTTTTAACCCTCATTACCAATGGCAATGGAGAATCCTTAGTGAATAGAGTACTGGTGATGGGATCAGAAAAAAAAATATTTCAAATTGAGGCTGAGATATATATTAGCTATGTGTTTTTGAACAAATCATTTAAACTCTACTCGTCTCATTATCCTCAGAAATAAAATGTGACAATATAAAAACCTAATTTGCAGGTTTGGTGTGATGATCATATGAGATATTTGGGAAGCAGTCAGTTCCTGGTACATAGTAATTACTAAATAAATGCTTATTACCTAAATTCCCTGTAATACTGAGTCCCTGGATTTTATTGATGAGGTGGGTTAACAGTGGCATGATCAAATCTGTGCTCAAGGAATGTCATTTTGGTAACTAAATGATGATGATGTTTACCCTTCCCAAAGAAGACTATGACATCAGGGAAGGTGATACCATGACATGCATATGACTTGAATTTGGGTGAGGAGGGTGCTATGCTAAGTTACCAAACTCACTTTCACCTCTGGAGTCATCTGGTCTGATAACCAAATATGAATCAGGAAGACTGGAGAAGGCCCTGGATGCAAGGCAGCCAGGATTAAGTGACTTGCCCAAGGTCATACAGTGTTTACTTTCAGTTACCTGAGGCCAGATTTGAATTCCTATCCTCCTAACTACAAAATCAGTGCTTTATCCACTTGCCACCTATCTGCCCTGAGAGCTAAGTGGAAAACTGATGAAAATGAGGAGAACTTTTAGGCAGATAGATAAGCCAGACTGTTGCAATAGTCCAGGTGTGAGGTATTTTAAACCTGCATCAGAGTAGTGATTGTGTAATGGAGAGAAAATGACATATGTGAGAGATGTACTGTGAATATAGAAATAAGAATTAGCACAAATTAATAGAGTGAGAAGAAGAGAGAAGTGATGGATGAAATGAAAGTATGTACATGTTTGACGAAGAGAATGGTCATTACCTAAGCAATAATTGACAAAATGGGAAGATAGGAAGATTTAGGTGGTAAAAAAATGAGTTTTATTTTAGATAAATAGAGTGTGCTATAACTGGCACTTTCATTTGGAGATTCTAAGAGTAAGTTAGTGATCAGAGTCTAGACCTTAGTAGAGAAGTTTAAATTATATATTTAGTTCTAAAATGTATATTTAGTTCTACAAAGAGATGATAGTTAAACCCATGGAAGTAATAATATCAGCTGAGAGAGTTAGCAGAGATGGAGAAAAAGGGAGACACCAGGATAAAATTTTAAGTGCATACTCATAGTATGTGTGCATGTATGTGTGTGTGTGTGTGTGTGTGTGTGTGTGTGTATGCATCTGTGTGAGAACTGAATGAAGAACCAGCAAGTGACATAAATAAATTGAAGTCAAACATTTAGGAGAACCAGGAGAAAACATTGTCATGAAACTTTGAAAGGAGAGTATCCAGGCAAAGATGGGGATTGCCAGTATCAAAAGCTGCAGAGATTAATTGAGAATGAAGGCTGAGAAAAGTAAAAGTATACTAGACTTGGCAATTAATATATCACTAATTCTGTGGATGAAGAGCTGAAAGCTAAATGATAAAGTCAGAAATCAGATTACAAAGGATTTAGAATCAATAAAATAAGATTTGCAGAGTCAAAAACCTTGGGCTCTTTCAATGAGTTTAGCAATGAAAGGGAAAATAAGAAATAGGACACTAATACTATGAATGATAGGACTGCACTTCTAACAATCATTATCATTGGCCTCTACAATCTTGATTGGTTCTTATCCTTCATCATTGAAGAAGACCAAATGAAATCACTATGTTTGAGACAAATTACAGTATGTCTGACTGTGGTTGATCAGACCAATATGAGCTCAGAATGCACTATCATAGGGGGAGCAAATAGCCCATGTAAACACCTGGGGTAGGTACTCTTAACTTATGATTCTCATGTTTCGTTGTAGCTGCTTCAATTCCTTCAATTCAATTGCCTTCCTCATAGAGTGCAGCATCCTCACTGATGAGGGCATGCCATGCTGGGTGGGGCTTTTGCCAGTGTCTCCCATGTGTACCATCATTTCTAAAATGTTTCAGTGAGACCCCAGGGTATCTCAGTATGTCTTTTTGTCTTTTTCTGATCCCCTTGTGAGAACTTGTCTTGTATGAGTTCTCCATATAATAGTCATTTTGGCAAGCATATGTCTGGCATTCTAACATCTTGTCCAGCCCATTGTAGTTGCATTCTCTGTAGTAACATTTGAATGCTAGGCAGTTTAACTCAAGGAAGGACCTCCAGTATCATGTATCTTCTCTTGCCAAGTGATTTTCAGAATCTTCCTAAGACAATTTAAGCACAAGTGATTCAGTTTCCTGACATGGTACTGGTGGACTGTTCAGGTTTCACAGGCAGATAGCTACGAAGTCAACACAACATCTCTATAGACCTTCAGTTTGGTAGTCAGTCTAACACTTCTCCCCCACACTCTCTTTCAGAGTTTACCAAATACTGATCTATCCCTGGAAATGAGTGTCAAGCACATCATGTACCTCTTTGTAAAGGCCACTGCCAAGGTAAGTGAACTTGTCCTCAGTACTCAGAACCTCTGCATTTACTATACTCGATAGTTCCACATATGGATGGTGTGGCGCTGACTGATGGAGCACCTGTGTTTTCATGCTATTAATTGTTAGGGCCCAAAAGAGCAAAAGTAGCAGAGAATCTATCCATACTTTGTTGTAACTCTTCATAAAACCAAGTTCAGAATCAGATTCAGAAAGAGCTGGGTTTATATCCTGAGTTTGGCACATCCTTGCAGTATTACCTTCAGCAAATGAATTAACCTCTCAGTGCCACCCATAAGTTTCTAAAAGTAAATTGTATACAGGTTAGTAAGGGATTTATCATTAAGGAGTTTTCTATGCAATCAATATAACATTTCTTGTCTAAAGAAATATATAATGTGTATTTTTAAAAGTTTCTTCCATGTTGAAGCATGAAGCATGTCTAGTTTAGTTGCCAGAGGTATCTGGGTGATTCCATGAATAAGACTACCAGCTCCAGAGTTAGGAAGACCTGCATTCAAATCTAGCCTCAAACACTTGCTAGCTTTGGGACCCTGGGGAATTCACTAAATCTCTGTTTCCCTAGGAGACAAGTAGGTGACTCTTTGAATTGAATACTTGGCCTGGAGAACAGAAGATGAGATCAAATGAGTCCCAGAAACTTTATTAACTCTATGAGCCTGAACAATTTGTTTAACTTCTCTTTGCCTTAATCCACTGGAGCAGGAAATGGTAATCTAATATCTTTACCAAGAAAATTCCATGGACAGTATTGGCATGTTATGGTCCATGGGGTCACAAAGAATTATTCATAATTGAACCACTGAACAAAAACAGAGTTCAGCTGTTCTGGATCTAAAGACTTTTAAAAGGCAGTAGTGCCTAATTCAATTCAGTTATTGTAAAAGGCTGAATAACAGGAGGAAAAAGGCTTACATGGAGAAGGGTAAGAAAAGGACTAAAAAATAATGCATTTTCCCTGAGTTTACTATGCCTTGTTATTTTACATCATCATTTTAATCGTGAAAGCTCTAAAGGTGTAGTAGAAATGTGCAGCCTGTATTGCCTCAAGAGATTAACAGAAAACGAGTGTCCTCTTAAAAAATTAGAACCATGGTAAATTATATTGGAAAATTTAAGATCAAAGAGCTGCTTGCTCTCTTGGAAATGATCTGATGCAGCTAGGTGACACAGTGGATAGAGGACTAACCCCATAGTCAGGAGGACCTGAGTTCAAATCTGGTCTCAGACACCTGACAGTTCCTAGCTGTATGATTTTGGGCTAGTCACTTAACGCTGAATATCTCACATCCAGAGTCATCTCCAATTGTCCTGATTCATATCAGTCACTGGATCCAGATGAAACTAGGAGAGAAAGGGAAGCCAATAAGTTAGAACAGCACCCACTCACTCACTTCCAATTCACTTATCATGGCATCACCTCCCTGATGTCACCTCCCCTCATCACCTGCCTTCAAGAATGAAGGACAAATAACAAGCCAGAAGAGATCCAGGGAATACGTGAAAATTTGACAGACAAACCAGAGAGAGACATCATAAACAGTGAGAATTCAGAAGTATGTCTGAAAAAAGCAGCTAAAATACTCAAGGACTTGATAGAGTGTACCCTCCATTCTGGAAGCAGAAGGTTACTGAAGAAAACCAAGGTCAAGTAGAAGGCATGCTCCCAATGGACAGAGGTACCAAAGGACATGTTGGAACAGTGGGAATTGAGGGAGTGCTGAGGGCCCCAGCCTGTTTTGTGTACTCCCAGGACCCATTAACTCAGGAATTGCTCAGCAGAGCTCCAGGCAGAACATGCTGATAAGGCTCTCCTTGATTGGCTTTTTTTCTTCCACAGGAGAGCAGCTACATACTGCAATAAAGACTGCTTGCATAGAATCTCCTTGTCTCTGGTCTTCTTAGACTTTCAATCCAAGACTGTTGCTGGTCAACAAGCCCAGGGATGCCTGGAAGGTGTGTTTATCTCAGGTGAACTCCTGGAACCCTTGGGTGGGTAGGGAAAACTCCCAACAGGTTACCTTAACAAAGAGTTAAAATCAAGTCACAGGCTGGGAGAATGAGTAAATAATAGAAGAAAAAAATCTGATCATAGACAGTTGATGTGATAATATGGAAGAACAAAATAAATACAGAAAAAAGGAAACGAAGTCAAGCTTTTACATCCAAATGATTGAAGAAAGCTACGAATTGGTCTCAAGGTCATGGAAGAGCTCAAAAAGGATGATGAAAATCAAGTAAAGGAAGCAGAGAAAAATTAGGAAGAGAAATTTGTGATATTAGAAAATTATGTAAACCAAGTCAGAGTTGTGTGAAAGAGGCACCAAAAATACTGAATAAAATAACATCTTAAAATCAGATCGAGTCAAATGAAAAAGAAGTTCAAAAAGCCATTGAGGAGAATAATGCCTTAAAAACAGACTTGGTAAAATTGAAAAAAAGATACAAAAGCTAATTGGAGAAAATTATTCCATAAATTATAAAATGGAGTAAAGGAAAACTGATGACTTTATGAGAAATGAAAAGACAATAAAACAAAATCAAAAGAATGACATACCAGAAGAAAATATGAAACATCTCCATAAAAAAAAACTGACCTGGAAATGAGATCTAGGAGATAATTTTAAAATTATTGGGCTACTGAAAATCAAGATCAAAAAAGAGGCTAGGCATCAATTTTCAAGAAATTCCTCCCTCATATTCTGGAAGCAGAAGATAAAATGGACAATGGATGAATTCACCTATCACCTTGTGAAAGAAATTCCAAAATAAAATGGCCAGAAATGTTATAGAAAAATTTCAGAACTCCCAGTTCAAGGAGAAAATATTGCAAGCAGTCAAAAAGAAACAATTCATTTATCATGAAGTCAGAGAAACCCTAACACAAGATGTAGCAACTTTTATATTAATTTATCATAGGCCTTGGAATATGAAATTACAAAAGGTAAAAGAGCCTGGAATATAACCAAGAATGAAATAGTAAAACTGAACACAATATTTTAGGGGAAAATATTAAATGAAAAATGTGACTTTCAAACTTGCCTGATGAAATACTCAAAGCTGAACAGAAAATTTGGTTTTCAAATATGATATTCAAGTGAACCATAAAAAAAAGAAAGAAAAGAGAAATTAAAAGAAACTTAATAATGTTGAATTGATTATATTCCTGCATGGGAAAATTATATTGGCAAGGGGAAATATGTGAACCTTACTCTCATCAAAACTGGCTCAGAGAGGGAATAACATACACATTCATTTGGGTGTACACATCTTTCTTACCTGAGAGATAAATAGGAAAAGAATGGGACAGGAGAAACAGTGGGAGGGATTGACAGATTATGGAGGAGGTAATCAGATACATAACACTTTTGAGGAGAGACAGAGGGAAAGAAGAGAAATAATAGGATAAATGGGAATGGGGAATAGGAAATAACAGTTAACAATCATTGGCTATGGGAAAAATATTGAAACAAATTTGTCTGATAAAGATCTCATTTCTCAAAAATAGATAACTGAGTCAAATTTATAAAAAAAAAAAGAGCCGTTCTCCAATTGAGAAATGATCAAAACTATGAATAGTTTTCAGATGAGTTAACCAATGTTAACTATGGTCAGTAAAAAATAGAATTTTCACTCACTGTTTATTGAAGTGCAAATTACAACAATTCTGAGGTTAACTACAATATATCTATTGGACAGAAAGAGAAAATGACAATTGTTGGAAGTGATGGAGGGAAATTGGTCCATTAGTTCACTTTTAGAAGGATTGTGGAATGATAGAATTTTCTTCAGAACAATTTGGCACTATACCTACCCTTTGACCTAGCAATGCCACTACTAGGTCTATATTCCTGAAGAAATGAGAAACAGAAAGGAAAAGGACTTACATGTATATTTGTAGCAGCTCTTTTCTGATAGGAAGGAAGGAACTGGAAAGTGAGGGGATACCCATCAGTTGGGAAATAACTGAACAAATTGTGCTGTGCAATTATGGTGAAATTGTATTCTGCTATAAGAAATGATA
Source organism: Macrotis lagotis (assembly GCF_037893015.1). Taxonomy (NCBI): domain Eukaryota; kingdom Metazoa; phylum Chordata; class Mammalia; order Peramelemorphia; family Peramelidae; genus Macrotis; species Macrotis lagotis. Next base: position 70,934,690 of record NC_133658.1, read on the forward strand.
CTCAGGATATTTTCAGAAAAGCCTGGAAAGGCTTCCATTGCTCGAGCAGATGCTATATGAAATGTGCAAAGTAGCAGCAATATTATAGGATGATCAACTGTGAAAGACTTAACTTTTCTCTGCAATGCTATAACCCAAGACAACTCTGAAGGACATAGAATAAAGAATACTATCCATCCCAAAACACAGAGTTGATGGTATCTGAATACAAATGGAAGCATACTTTTTACTTGATTTTTCATTGGGGTCTCTTTTTTCAAGAGAGTTGGATAGAACCCTCTGTTTACTTTAACAGCAAGATTATTATGGAAATGCACATTCTGATGTCAAATAAATCAAATAACTTGCTTTCTTAAAGAGAGTGAATGGGGAGAGAATTTGGGGCTCAAAATTTTAAAAATGAATGCTAAAATTTGTTTTTACTTATAAACAGGGGAAAAAGAAAAGAAAAAAGAAAGAAGCATGTGTAATTTCAGTGAGAGCTGTCATGCACTATTAGATACCAAATGTTTCCTGAGGAGTGTCCAGGAATCAAATGTTCATATATGGTTCATTCATTCCTTCGCAGTTAATGTGTAAATAAGGACGTTTTTTTTGTTTTATCTATTGACTATTTAGTCATTCAAATCTTTCCCTATTACATGTCAAAAAACCCATATATGTGTATATATATATATATATATATATATATATATATATATATATATATATATATATGTCTGTGTGTGTATAAATATTTAATTTGGAATCAAAAATTTCTATTGTACTTCGATCCAAACTTTAGGAAGTCAAAAATATTATATTCATTAGACAAATGAAGAATTATGAGCAAATTGCATATTAACCATGATGCAGAAAAAAACCCAAAAAAACAAGAAAAATAAAATTTTAACACTCTTTTGGGAACTCACCTCGGAGTCAGGAGAATCTAAGTTCCAATCCAGTCTTACTTGACATTTACTAGAAAGCCAATTAACCCTGATTGACTCACCAAAATATTTTTTAAAATGCTTTAATCTGTACTCAAAGTTCACCATTATTCTTCATAGAAGTCCATCACATTTTTTCATCATAAATCATTTGGAATTGTTTTGAATCACTGATTTGTTTAGATTTGCTAAGTTTTTCTCAGTCTGTTACAATATGAAAGGCCATTCTGATTCTGTTTACTTCATTCTACATCAGTGCAATTATCTTCTCCGGTTGTTCTAAAATGATCCTGCTCAAAAACAAAGTAAAAATGACAGATAGAAAGCAAGGACTCACAAGAACTCTCTCAAACCACACCAAAATCCTTTAAATAATGCCCTAAAACAAATCCTGGAGTAAAAGAACTCATAAGAGGACAGAGTGAGACAGTTTTCTAGCACAAGAAAACTTTAAAATTTGGCAGTAAAAATTTGTCACAGCTGTATGGGAGTACAGTTAAGTCCAAGTCAGGCTATATCAGCCTCAGGCCAGGCATTACTACATTGAAAAAAACATAATATACATTGCACATAAGAACTTTCTCATTAATAAGGTAGTTAGAAGACAGTATATATAAATACCAGGTATAAGTTGAATATGATAGAATGATACCTTTAAAAATAAAATAAATTAGTGAGAAAGAGGAATGCACTGGGAGAAAAAGAAAGGGAAAGTTAGAAGAGTCAAGAAAGAGCAAAAGCAGTGGAGGGGAAAATGGAGGAGATGGTAGGGAATACTTGAACCTTACTCTTATCAGAATTGACTAAATGAGGGAATAACATACACACTCAGTTGGTTGTAGTAACAAATCTTACCCTACAATAAATTGGAAGGGAAGGGGATAAGAGAAGGAGGAGTTACTGGTAGAAGGAAAAATGGATTGGGAGAGGCAATAATGCAAAGCAAAACACTTTTGGGGAGGGACAGGGCCAAAGGTGAAGTTATAGAATAAATAGGATGGAAGTAGGATGAAAAGGAAATAAGTTATATAATCATACTGGGGAAAAATTGAAGTAAGTATTTTGAAGTTGTGAACCAAGTCAACAATTATGTAGAACAATTTAGAACTATGCTCACATATTTATAGCAGTTCTTTTCTGATTGCAGAAAAAAAAACCTGAAAATTGAGGGAATGCCCAACAATTGGGGAATATTGAACAATTTTTGTTATATGATTGTGATAAAATGCTATTGTGTAATAAGAAATGATGAGCCAGATGCTCTCAGAAAAATCTGAAGAAATATGAACTGATGCAAAGTGAAACGAGTAGAAACTGGACAATCATCTGTACAGTAAGAGCAATATTGTATGATTGTTCTTGCCCTTCCTTTTTGAAGAAGACCAAAATGAAATCACTATGTGATTATTGGATGATGATAAGTTGGGAATGACTGAACTCCTTCAAGAAATATAATGATTCAAGACAACTCTGTAGATCTTATCAGGAAAAATGCTATCCATCCTCAGAGAAATAACTAATGGAATCTAAATAAAAACTAAAAGCACGCATTTTTTCTTGAGTTTATATTTTTCTTGAGTTTATGTCCTTTATGCTTTCTTTTATGATATGAATAATATGAAATGTATTTTTCAATATCACACATGTATAACCTATATCAGAGGTTGTCTATGAAAGCTTGAGAATTTGAAACTCAATTTTAAAAATTTATGATGAAAATTCACTTACATATAATTGGGGAATAATAAAATATTTAGTTAAAAATGTACTAACAATGACAGAAATTTTTAAAAGTCACTCTTATTTCTTATAACAATAGTATTATAGCATAATTATATAGCATAACTTGTTCAGTCATTCCTCAATTTATGGGCATCTTTCAGTTTCCAATTTTTACTCACCACAAAATAACATCTTTAAATATTTTTGTATAAATTGACCATTTTTCCTTTTCTTTAATCTCTTAGAGATAAAGATCTAAGATTGACATTGCTGGTTCAATGTGTACGCACACTTTGATGCCCTTTTTGGTTTTAATTCCTAATAGGCATTAATGTCCCAATTTTTCTACATACCCTTCAACATCAGTCATTTTCTTTTTTTGCAATGTAAGCAAATCTGGGTCTAAGTATTATTTTGAATCTACTACTTTAGCATTTATCAAATCAATTTTGATTTAGACTATTTTATATGATTATAAATAGCTTTAATATCTTTTGCAAACTCAATATATTTAATCATTAATCAATAATGAATAGCCCATATTTCCTTTTCAAATTTCTTTTCAAATCAATGAATTTGTTATGCAACATAAAAACTAAAAAATAAATTAAATTATCTCCACTTTAATAAAAAATAGAAATTCTGAAAATCAAAATTGACTCAGTTATCTATATATTTGAACAATGAGACTTTTATTAGACACTAATTTCCTGTTTTTTTTAATTTGTTTTAGTTTATGCAAAACTTGTTTATTTTTAATTTCATGCAATCAAAATTATCTGTTTTATTTCCCCTTATTTTTATTACCACCTGCATAGCTATAAATGCGTCTTTTATCCATAGATTTGACATATATTATTTTTTTCAAGTTCCTCAATTTCCATATAATATCACCTCTGAGTTCTAATTTGTTTATCCATTTTACATTATCTTTTACATACCTTATGAGAGCTTCATATATGATTCAGTTCTGCCTAGTAATTTTTTCCAGTTTCCCCAATAATTTTTTCAAAGAGTAAACTTGCCTCAAGAGTTTGAAATTTAGAGATGTACCTAATCTTTCTCTATCACTCTTATTTGTTAGTAACAGGTTGTTTTCATGATTACTACCTTGCATTAGAATTTGACTTCTATTACTATCACTTCATATTATTTTCATTTATTCCCTTGTTATTCAGGACATTCTATACTTCCAGATGAATTTTGTTAATTATTTTTCTCTATAAAATAATACTTTATAGTTGTCTGATTGGTATGATTCTAAATAAGGAAGTTAACTTAAGAGGAGGTGTCATTTTTATTATATTCACCTGAACTATCTTGCCAAGTACTTGGATATCTAAAATTTCTAATACTTGTTTGGATATGTTTTAATTTTTGCAAAAACTACTTTGCATTTATGTTCATAAGGTCCCTGTGTTTACATTGGCTGATAAATTCTCAAATAATTTGTATTGTCTATATTTATTTTAAATAGCATTTCTCTTTCTATCTCTTCTTTCTGTGTTTGCTCACACTATATAGAAATGATGATTAATTATGCTGCATTATTTTTAACTTATATTTTTTCTTAATTTGTTAATTTTCCCACCAGTTTTTAGTTGCTTCTTTGGAATTCATGAAGAACACATAATCAATAAAGAGTGATGACTTTTTTCTTCATTGTCTATTTTTATTCTTGCAGTTTATTTTTCCTAGTTTAATTGCTATAGCAAGAAGTAATGATAATGGTGATAATAGACATTTTATTTTCATCAGAATTTATTTTGGAGAATATTTAGATTTTGTTTGTTTGTTTTTCCTATTGCTGATAATGCTTTCTCTTGGTTTTTCATAGATACTACTTTTCATTTTTAAGGAGCCAAGAAGGTAGCACTAGGAAATTCCTAGAGCTTTTCCCTAAACAACTTTGGATGAAGTATCTAAACAGACTTAAAGTGACAGAACACACACAAAAAACTGTGAAACAAGTTCTCAAATCACATATCATGTGGGAACTTCAGAAAATATATATAATAAAGGCATAAAAGGAGAGTATAGCTCAGCATAGGTGAGGTTGCTGGGAAACCAATGAGACACCAAGCCACAATGCAGTTCAGGTCCTGGTTCAATAGGACAGGAGTACAGCAGGACAGCAGTGAGGGTCCCAGGCACAGTTTGGAAGGTGAAGTTTGCACACAGGAATGCTAACACAGTAGGCCAGACTAGGTTGGACAACGCAAACACAAGCAACAAACTGCAAACATCAGAGATGTCTGAGTGGAAAGTCAGGTAGCAGACCCTGGGACCCCAGTACAAAACCAAACAAACAAACCAAAAAAAAAAAAGCAAAACAAAAAAAAACCTTGGGACTATACCCTAAAAACCCAGGAGCAGAGCACAACAATCAAAATGAACAAAACAAAAACAAAAATAGTATTAACCATACATAGACAATATTCAGATAGGGTTGATAAAAGTACCATCTCAGAAGAGGAAAGCAGTGACAAAATGCCTACATGTGAAGTCTCAAAGGAGTTGATGACTTGGTCTCAAATCCAAGAACATCTCTTTAAAGAACTCAGAAAGGATTTTCAAAATCTACAACAGTTGCACTGACCATGTGTTAGGGCATAAAATCTTCACAATCAAATGCAGAAAAAAATTACATGCATACTTTCTAGTTCATGCTGCCATAACCATTATAATGGAAAATAGTAATAAAGTTACTTAGAAATTTTAAAAACCTAATTTTTAAAATGAATTGAGAAAACAACAAATGATAGAAATAATCAATAATATCAACCAAGACAATGGAAATAATGAAACAACAGAACAATACTTTGGGATGCATTCAAAACAGTTATTAGGGTAAATTTTATGTCTTTAAATGTATACATAAGAAAAATAGAGAGAGATCAATGAATTTCGTGTGCACCATAAAAGCTAAAAAACAAATTAAATATTTCCATTTTAATACAAAACAGAAATTCTGAAAATCAAAGGAAAGATTAATAAAACTGAAAGAAAACTATTGAACTAGTAATTAAAACTAAGAGTTGCTTCATGAAAAAACAATTAAATAGATAAAACTTTGGTTAATCAGAACAAAGAAAGAAAACAAGATGAACAGTAGAAAAGTTGAAGAATGTAAAGTAAATCATCAATATTTCTTTATATGACCAACAACCTGATACAGAAAGAGAAATTCCATTTAAAATAATTGTAGACAACATAATTCTTGGGAGACTACATTCCAAGACTACCCCCAGGAACAATATGAATTCATTTACAAAACAATTTTCACATAAACAAAGAAAAATCTAAACAATATCAATCAAATACCAATACAAAATTCTTCAGAACTAGAAAAAATTGTAACAAAATTTATCTGGAGCAACAAAACGTCAAGTATATCAAAGGAATTCATAAAAAAGCAAATGAAGGTAACCTATCTGTACCAGTCCTAAAACTATATTATAAAATTGCAGTCATCAAGACTGCATTACTGGATAAGAAATAGAGCAGTGAATCAGTAGAATAGAAACTGTAGTCAATGACTTTAGTAATCTACTGTTGAAAAAAAAAAGAAAACTATAGCTTCTGTGATAAGAACTGACTTTTTAACAAAAATTGCTAGGAAAAATAGAGAATAGTTTTGCAAAAACTAGGCATAGACCCATATTGCACAGCCTTTACCAAGATGAGGTCAAACTGGATACAGGATTTAGATATAAGAGGTTATTCCCACATGACAGTCATTAGAACAAGTAGTAGACTGTCAGAACTATGGAGGGGGAAAAAGCTCATGACAAAGCAAGTGATAGAGAACATTATGAGTTGCAAGATGGATGATATTGAGCAAATTATATATTAAAAACGTGTTGGCACAAAGTCAAGACAGCCAAGATTAGAAGGAATGCAGAAGGGGGTTGAACCAAAATAGTAGAGTAAAGGTAGGGAGTCGCCTGAGTTCTCCGCCAAACCACTGCATATACCTTTAAGCAATGACTCTAATAGAATTTTACAATGGCAGAACCCACATAAACACTGAGTGAAACAATTTTCCAGTCCCAGACAACTTGGAATATTGGATGAGAAGGGACAAGAAGGCACCAATGTGAAAGAAAAGTGCAGAGCAACTCCAGAATGAATTGACTCCAACATTTAAGGAAGAGACAGAAGGGAGCATAGGTCAGTCCAGAGATTCCCAAAAACAACTTGGAAGTTCAGGGGAAAAGTCTGTCACACAGTGCCAAGAGTGAAACCCACTCAAGTGCGTACACCAGAAGTGCGGTCCCAACTCTAGTAGACCAGCAACAGTTCTGGGATGCCATTGAATTAGTAGCAGCAGCTGCTTCTGGAGTTCTAAATTCAAAGATTGTAAGGGGGTCAGAAGGAGATTAAAGGCATTTCTTTGCTGTTTTTGAAGTCGGACACTATTGCTTTGCCCTTATTGGTTATAATCTGGGGCCCCAGTCCCAGGAAAAGTAGCAGAAGTACAACAGAGCTTACTATTATAGCAGAGCAAGAACTCTCCTCACAGATAACAGTGCAGAAAGGAATGGGTGTCATCACCCATATTGCAGAGCAGACCAGGAAAATAGTCAGAAGCTCCTTGTAGATCATAAGACCTTGGAAGAATTGAAAACTTTCAGGTACCTAGAAATATCTCTGAAAACACCTGAAAATTTTTAAAAAACTTAGGACAGTGTGCCTTCTACCCTGTAAGGAGAGTCACAACTTAACAGAGTAAAAATCAAGCCATAAACTGAGGAGATGAAAAAATAATAGAAGAAAAATATATGACTCTAGATAGTTACTACAATCATGAGGAAGGCTAAATATACACTCAGAAGAAGAAAACAAAGTGAAAGATTCTACATCCAAAGCATCCAAGAAAAATATGAAGTAGTCCCAGGTCATGGAAGTGCTAAAAAAGGATGGTGAAAATTGAGGAAGGGAGGTGCAGAAAAATTTTGGAGGAGAAATGAGAGTGATTAAGGAAAATCATGAAATCAAGTCAGCAAAGAAGTGAAGGAGATACAAAAAATACTCAACAAAATTGGAAAAGGTGTCCAAAAAAGCAAATGAAGAGAACACTTTAAAAAAGCAGAATTGGCCATATGGGAAAGAAAATGAAAAAGTACACTGAAAAACTAATTACTTAATATAGAATGGATCAAAGGAAAGCTGATAGCTTTGTGAGAAATAAACAATGAAACAAATCCAAAAGAATGAAAAGATAAAATAAAAAATGAAATGTTGAATTTAAAACTGACCTAGAAAGCAGATTTAGAAGAGATTACTTGACAATTATTGCACTATCTGAAAACCAGGATCTAAAAAAAGTATAAAATTCATATATGAGAAATTATCAAGGAAAATTCCCCTGATATTCTAGAAGCAGAGTGTAAAATACAAAATGAAAGAATATACCAATCACCTCCTGAAATAGGTATCAAAATGAAAACTGTCAGGAATGTTTTAGCCAACTTTATGAGTTCCCAAGTAAGAAGAAAATATTGCAAGTAATCAAAAAGAAACACTTCAATTATCATTGTGCTACAGTCAGGATTATACAGGATTTAGCAGTGACTACATAAAGGGCTCATAGGACTTGAAATATGATATTCTGGAAAGCAAAAGAGCTCTGATTACAACTGAAAATCAACTAACCAGCAAAACTGAACATTCCCTTTCAAAGGAAAAATGGAAATTGAATGAAATAGGCAACTTTCAAACGTTCATGTTGAAATGATCAGAGGTAAAAAGAAGGTTTGATCTTAAAGTACAAGACTCAAGTTAAATATAGAGAGGGAAGACAGAAAGGGCAAAGTATGAGTGATTTAATGATGTTGAACTGCTTGCATTTCTACATGGGAAGAAGAAACTGATAATTCATATGAACCTTCTCATTTATTAGAGCAGTTAGAAGGAGCATATTAAAAAAGGCAAAGGAGGAAGTTGAATATAAAGATATATATTATAAAGATGGAGTCAATGGGTGAAAAAATGTACTGGGAGAAAGGAAAGCTATTTCTCATAAAGTCTCAAGAAAATCTTTTGGGATAGGGTAGAAGAGAGGGAAGGTGAAGAGGAATGAGTGAGCTTTAATTCTCATTGAGTGTGATTCAGATACTTCTGGGGCAGAGCCAAGATTGTAGCATGAGGCTTACATGACCCTGGACCTCTTTTCTACCAAAGATACATGAAGCCTCTTCTTTTACATTCAAACTACAGATACTGCCAAGAAAAAGAGAAGATTCAAAGAAGTTTTCAACTATAGATGGCATGGAGGATCTTCAGTGAAGGTTTGTGTCTTTGAGAGAAAAGGGGAGGTGGGACAGGTGGGAGAGTGGGAAAGTTAATGAGAGGCTTTTAGCCACAGAGAAATTCAGGTCCAAGCACCTTGAAAAGAGCAGAGGTCCCATCTCTGCAACTAGATAACAAGCCAGCAGGGAGGACCTCAACCCCTAACAAAGGCTGAATTCTGAGAATACTGGGGTAAAAGACAGGACTGGGTTGGGAACAAAACACGGTTAAGTCAGAACCTGGACATAAAAGAAGAAAAACTCTGCAAAGGTAAGGCCAAGACTGCATAGGCAACATCTTGGCCAATAATGACCCAGGGATCAGACCCCAATCCCAGCATGAAAAGATTATATCTATGCTTCCTATACCCCAAGAACAGAGTTAAAACAACATAGATGAGCAAAAAAGATAAAAGAGTTCTCACTATAGAAAGCTACTTTACAGACAAAAGAAGATAACAATAATATGTCCAAAGAAGAAAACAGTGAAAAAATCACACACGGGAAGTATGAAAATAGTCAAAAAAATTGGACTCAAATACAACAGCTCATTGAAGAGCTTAAAAAAAAGAATTTAAAAACCAAAGAAGAGGGGGGGAAGAAGAAAAATGGAAAAAAGACATGAAGGCCATGCAGGCAAATTGTGAAAAATTGACCAAAGTTTTCAGTTCCATTAAAATAAATAATGGCCAACTGGAAAATTAAACACAAAAGTTAATTGAAGAAAATAAAACCCTAAAAATTAGAATTAATCAAATAGAGACCAATGAATCTACAAAAATGCAAAAACCATCAAACAAAATAAAAAGGCTGAAAATATTGAAAAATGTGTAGTACCTTTTAGGGAAAACAAATGACTTGGAAAATAAATCCAGAAGAGACAATCTATGAATCATCATACTACTAGAAACCCTGGCTCAAAAAAGAACCCGGAAGACATTATGCAGGTAATTATAAGGGAAAACTATCCAAATCTATTAGAACAAGATAACAATAAACCATTGAAAGAATCCACAGAAACCCTCCAGAAAGAGACTGAAGGGGTATAATAGCCAATTACCAAAACTGAAGTAAAGGAGAAATATTGCCAACAGTAAAAACAAAAGAATTAATATACAAAGGAAGCACAATGATACACAGGATCTATCAGTCTCAACAATGAAGGATCAGAAGACCTGGTATAGCATATATCAGAGAGCAAAAGACATGGGATTGGACTACCAGAATGAACTACCTTTCAAAATTCAGCATATACTTTCAGGGGAAAAGATGGATATTCAAGAAAATAGAGGACGTACAGAATTTCCTGGCCACAAAGACGAGAACTGAACAGAGAATTCAATCACCAAATGCAGGGCTCAAAAGTTGCGTAAGAAAGGTTAATGAAAAGGGGAAGAAAAAACAAAATAAAAAAAATGGTCTTCAAGACTATCAAATCATATACAACCCTAAAAGGGAAGATATAACAGTTCTAATTCTTTAGAACTTTACTTCTCTTAGGATAATAAAAGTGTAGAATATAATTGAAGAGAATGGACCTAAAGCATATGGGTACAGTTGCATCTTATCTTGCCATTGATGAGGTCCAAGTTAACATTATTAAATTTGAGACAAAAAGATCCAAAGAAAAGCAGGGGTATTAACTTTAAACTTAAGTGTCTCAGAGGGGTAGAGCCAAGATGGCAGCAGGAGAAGAGCCTCTCTTCGGTGCTCTCTCCAAAATATTTTAAAAACTTTAAAATTATGACTCTAAATTTTTGAGATACAGAACCAACAGAAAGATCCAGTGAGGCAATTCTGCAGTCAAAGGTAACTTGAAAAGTAATGAGGGAAAACTGTTTCCGATGGGGTTGGGGGAGTACACTGCACCAGAACTATAAGAACTTCAGCCACCCAGGAACAGTCCCAGGGTGCCTGGGAATGCCTGCTCCTGGAAGCAGAAGCAATTTCCTGACCTGTACCCCAGGGAGCACCAAGCACAATTTGGAAGATCATCAGGGAGACCTCTGCCAGAGTGGGCACAAAGTCCAGGCCTTCAGCACTGCTGCAGCAGCCCAGAACCAGGAAACAGAATCAGACCCATAGAGCAGTCCAGCAGGCACATCCAGGTACTTGTGCCCTGAGTGCTCTGCCCACCAAAAGGTAAGGGAGTGGAGGGAGACTGCTGAGGTCTGTCCTCTGTCGCTGGAACAGGACTCTGGGGCTTTGACCACATTTAGACCCTGGTTGCATTCTAGGCACCCCCATAGAGCAGGGATGCTCCTCCTCACAGCCCCGTGGAAGAGGGGTGATCTTGCAGTCATTCACAGACCAGGAGAGCAGTCAGAGCCTCACACACTGAGGTCCTTGTAGGGGGGTGTCCCCAATAATTTTCCAAAGCTCAGGAAGCATCCCCAAACCAGGCACAGCCTGGGGAAATGAGTAAACAGAAAACAAAAGAACCTGACTATAGACAATTCCTTTGGCCCCATTGAGGCCCCAAAATACTCAATATGAAGATGAGAAAGTCCAAACTTCTGCATCTAAAGACTCCAAGAAAAATAGAAGTTGTTATGACAGAGCTCAAAAAAAGATTTTTGAAATTCAAGTAAGGGAGATAGAAGAAAAATTGGGAAAAGAAATGATAGAGACATAGGAAAAACATGAAAATGAAGTAAACAGCTCAGTCAAGGAGATCCAAACAAATGTTGAAGCAAATAACATGTTAAAAAGCAGCTGAGGTCAAATGGATAAATTAGTTCAAAATGTCATTGAGGAAAAGAATGCTTTAAAAAAAGCAGAAATGACCAGATGGAAAAGGAGATAAAGCTCTCTGAGGAAAACAAATCCTTCAGATGTACAATGGAGTAAAAGTAAGCTATTGAATTTGTGAGAAATCAAAACATAATAGTTCAACACCAAAAGAATGAAAAATTAGAAGAAAATGTGAAATATCTCATTGAAAAAACAAATGCTCTGGAAAACAGATCCAGAAAAGATAATTTAAAAATTATTCGGCCCCCTGAATGTCATGATCATTTTAAAAGAATTTCTACAGGAAAATTGTCCTGATATCATAGAAGCTGAGGGCAAAATAGTAATTGAGAAAATCCACTGATCTCCCCCAGAAAGAGCTAGGGAAAAAAAAAAAAAACAACCTCCCAAGGAATATGATCACCAAGTTCCAGAACTCCCAATTCAAAGAGAAAATATTACAAGCAGCCAGAAGAACACAATTCAAATATGGTCAAGCAGCAGTCAGGATCACACAGGACTTAGCAACAACTACATTAAGGGCTCATAAGGCTTGGAATATAATATTCCGTAAGGCGAAAGATATTGGAATGCTACTGAGAATCAACTACTCAGCAAAAGTGAACTTTGTCTTCCGAGGGGCAAAGAAGGACTTTCAATGAAACAAGGTAATTTCAAATATTCAGGATGAACCCACCAGAGCTGAGCAGAAAGTTTGACTTTCAAAGGCCTCAGGTGAAGCACAGAGAGGGTGGATGGGAAGAGTAAATTATGAGGGACTTGATAGTGAACTGAGTGAATTCCTGCATGGAAAGATGATACTGATAATCCTCATATGAACCTTCTCATTTAATAGAGCAGGCAGAAGGCACTTTTATAGATAAGGCACAGGAGAGAGTTGAATTTGAAGATATAATATATTGTAAAAATGGAGTCAATGAATGAAAGGGAAATATACTGGGAGAAAGAGAAAGGAGAGGTAGAATAAGCTAAGATATTTTCTATAAGAGATATTTCATGTAGCTTTTACAATATATGGAAAGGGGAAGATAAGGGGGAAATGAGGGAACCTTCATTCTCATCAGAAATGCCTCAATGTGGAAACAGCATATACACTCAATAGGATTTAGACATCTAGACGAAAAAGGAGAGAAGAGGGACAGGGAGAAGGGAGGAGGATGTGGGTGATACAGTGGGTAGATCTTAGGAGAAAATAGATATAGCACATTTTCTTTTTTATTTTTTTTGCAAGATGCTGGGATTGGGTGGTCTATCCAAGCCACAGGGCTGAGTTGTTGCTGGGTCTCTGGGGTGGGATGTAGGTTTGGGGCCTCTTGACCCCAGGGCCAGTACTCTGTCTGCTGTGCCACTCAGCTGCCCCATAGAACATTTTTGAAGAGGGACAGAATGAAAGGAGAGAGAAAATAAAATGGATGGTAGTGGTGGAGAGGAATGGATGGAGGGAATTACAATCAGCAACAGCAATTGTGGAAAAATATGGAAAAAAGCACTATGATGGACTTATGATAAAGAAAATGATCCACCCAAGACAGAGCTGATGGTATTAGGGCACACTGAAACACATTTTTTTCTCTTTCTTTTACTTTATTTTTTATGAGGTTTTATATTTTTTGTGGGGTAAGAAGCATTATGTTTACTCTGAAACAAGAATATTTTAGTAATGTGTAAATAAATAAAAGAAAAAAAATTTCAATTATAAAGAAAGTGTTTCATTATCCTTTACCTTATCTGTGCTTAGCACTTTGTCTAATGAGGGCATCATAAATTGGGAGGTTCTGAGTCAGTGTCTCTATAACTTACAATCATTTGTAAAATTCTCAGGAGAGACCTCCAGAGCCCCCCAATACTTAGAGATCTTTGAGATTCTTGCAGTTAATTAGAACAGGGTGTGACTTAACCTGTGCTTCACTTAACAAGGGTACCCTGGTGGGGCTGGGAGGGAGGGCTGTGTAAAGTGCAAAAGAAAATAGCTCTTGCTTCATTTAACAAGGGATTAAGTACCAGGACCCAGGGTGAGGAGGGGCAGGGAGGATGAAGTGTGAGAGAAAATTGGCCTGGGGGGAAGGACACAAATATTTCAAGAAGTGATATGACTTTGGATGGATGATACTTTGGCTCATGAGGAGGAATGTGTGTACTTGAAAGATACTTGAAAAGGAGATAAGGTAAAAATGATTATAATTATAATCTTATGTAATTTGAATCAATGCTGCTTATCAAGCAATCAAGCAAACAATCTGTGTTGATACCTTGATAACAATATGAGTTTCTCAAGCAATCAAATAATCAAACTGTGATTGATGGTACCTGATTTATAATACTAGAGTGATAAATAAAATCAAGGGAAGAGGCACAAAATTTGTAATTTTGGAGGGAAAGAAGGGCAAATGTGAATGCTGAGTATATTCTATTCAATACATTTAACCCAGAGGGGGAATAAGATACATTTCCACTTTGGTTTAAAAATCTACCCTAATCTACAGGCGAAGAGGGGACTGGGAAAGGGAAAGATAAGGGAAGAAGTGACTGATAAAATGGAAGATTGAAGGGATAAATGAAAATAAACAAAGTTAAATATTTAAAAGAAAATTCAAAGGGGAAAGTTAGTAAAATTTTGGTGAGGAGGAATGCGAGAAAAAGAAAGAAAAATATAAATGGAGAAAGACAGCATGGAGGGACAGAATGAGTACTTTTAACTGGTAAAAAACTGGAAAAGGAAAGGGGTGCCCATTAACAATGGAATAACTAAACCAATTAAGAATAAAGTGTATAAATATAAACTATTTTGATAAATTGTATAAATATAAAAATCGTACAAATATAATTTATAAATTGTATAATTTGTATAATTAAATCTTATAAATGTAAGAACTGTATACTTGAAAAAGTCTAAAATTGTATAAATGTTAAAAATTGTATAAATGTTAAAAAAGTGGTTCAGAGAGGAAATAACATAAACATTCACTAGGGAATAGAAATCTATCTTACACTAGAAGAATATGAAGAGGGAATGGATGGGAGAAATGGGACATGGGAAGGGGAGAAGAGGGTGCAGGTTGTAGGTGAGGGGGAAGATAGTGGGAGAGGGTAGTCAAATACAACACACTTTTGAGAAGGGCCAGGATGAAAGGAGAGAGAGGAGAATAAATGGTAATGGGGAGGAATAGAATACAGGGAAATCCAGATAACAATTACTACTGTGGGATAAAATATTAAAGCAACTTTCTTACAGACTTATGATAAAGCATCCCACCCATCCCAGAGACAGAACCAATGATATTTGAACACAGAATGAAATACGCTTTTTTTCTCATTTTATTTTTCTTGAGATTCCTCTATCTTTTTGGGGGGAGGGGGAATTATATTTACTTTCGCAACAAGATTACTGTAGTAATGTGAAAATAATTAAATAAATTATGAAAGTTTTAAAAAAAGAAGAAACAATTCAAATCTCAAGGAAACACATTCAGGTTCACATAAGATTTAGCAGCTTCTACATTAAGGGATCACAGGGCTTGGATTATAATATTCTGGAAGGCAAAGTAGTTTGGATTCCAACCGTGAATCAACTACCCTGAAAAACTGAACACACTCTTTGTGATGTAAAAATGGATATTCAGTGAAATAGGGGACTGTCAAATTGTCCTTATGAAATGACCAGACCTGAAAATAAAAATTGATCTTCCAATGCAAGACTCAAGTGAAGCATAAAAGATAAACAGAAAAGGGAAATCATAAGGGACTGAATGCTTTTGCTCCTGCATGGGAAGATAATACTCATAACTCATAAGGACTTTATAAAATTATTAAGACAGTTAGAAGGAGCACAAATAGACACAGTACAGATGGAAGCTTAATTTGAAGGAATTATTATTAAAAAGATGGAGTTCACTGATGAGAGGAGAATATTCTGGGTTAAAGAGTAAAAGGGCAGTAGAATGAGGTAAATTATTTCACATACAAGAGCCAAGAAAACATTTCTGCAATGAAGTGGAAGTGTGTGTGTGGAGGGAACAATGAATGAGCCTTACTGTCATCAAATTCGACTCAGAGAGGGAATAATGCACACATTCATTGGGGTATAGAAATCTATCTTATCCTACAGGTAAGTATTTGGTCAAAACGGTGAGAGAAAGGTGGATAGGTGATGGGAGAATAGGAATAGGGTGAAAGAAGAGAGAGAATAAATGGTGATGGGGAATAGGATGGAGGGAAATACTTCTATCAGTAATTGCTATGGGAAGAATATTGAAATATATTTCTTTGATAAAGACCTCATTTTTCAAGTTTATAGAACTGAGTAGAATTTATAAAAAAATGAAACAATGAAAAAATGATCAAAGGCATAAACTGTTTTCAGACAATGCTATTTAAACCATTTTTAAAATATAACTATTGATAGGATGAATGTGAATTGAAGCAAATTTGAGGTACAACTTTATGTATATTTGACTCACTAAGAGGACAGATAATAAGAATGACAAATTCTGGAGGGGATGAGGGAAAATGTGATTAATGCACTGTTGGAAAAGTCATGAAGTAATATAAAATTTTGGTACAGCAATTTGGATCTATGTCCAAAGGTCTATAAAACCATACATACCCTTTAATCTAATAGTGTTACTACTAGTCCTATTTACAAAAAGAGATGGAAACCAGCAAAGAAAATAATATTTGTAGCAGCTCTTCTCTGGTGGCTAGGAAGGGAGAATGAAGGGATGCCCAATAGTTAGAGAATAACTGAATAAAATGTGTTATCTCTCAGTAACAAAATTAATGATTAGATCTAATGGGAAATATACTATAGACAAAGTAACAGCAAAGTTATGAGATCATCAGCTGTGAATGACTTACCTTTTCTCAGCAAGATTGTAACCCAAGACAAGGACTTGTGATAAGGAATACTATCTATACCAAAGACAAAGTTGATGGTGTCTGAATAGAAATCGATGCATACTTTTTTAAACTTATTTTTATTGAGTTTTCTCCTAGGAGAGGGGTTGTTTACTCTTACACAACATGATTATTGTGATAATGTGCTTCATGACTGCACTTTTTAACTCAAAAGTCATATCAAGTTATATCACTTTTATATCAAGTAATTTGCTTTCTCAATGAAGGGGACTTGGGGTGGGAGGAGAGGATTGGAAAGCAAGACTTTAAAAGTGAATGTTGAGGGGCAGCTAGGTGGCGCAGTGGATAAAGCACCAGCCTTGGAGTCAGGAGTACCTGTCTCAGACACTTAATAATTACCTAGCTGTGCGGCCTTGGGCAAGCCACTTAAACCCATTTGCTTTGCAAAAACCTAAAAAAAAAATTTTTTTTAAATAGTGAATGTTGAAACTTGTTTTTTTCTTGTAAACAGGAAAAACTAGATTAAATTTTTTAAAAAGAATAAAGATATCAAAAATTGAGAAAAATAAGGAATTTGGAAAGACTTGAATCAATTTTCATAGCTAATGTGTATGCTAAAGGAATCTATTCTAAAATAAATTACAAGGTCAATAATATTTAAAAGAATACAAATTATTCTCTAGTTGATAAATGGTCACAGGATATGAACAGGCAGTTTTCAGATGAAGAAATTAAAGCTATGTATAATCATATGAAAAATCCTATTATCATTATTGATTAGAGAAATGCAAATTAAAAATAACTCTGTGATACCAACTTACACCTATCAGATAGGCTAAGATGACAAAAAAAATGGGGAAGATCAATATTGGAAAGGATATGGGAAAACTAGTGCACAAATGCACTCTTGGTAAATTAATCCAATATTCTTGAGAGCAATTTGGAACTAACCCAAACCAAAATAAAACTTTTAATTTCCTTTGATCCACAAATGCTATGCTGGCTCTAATTCCCAAAGAGATCATAAAAATGTTAGACAGACCTACATTTACAAAAATATTTATAACAGTTTTCATTGCTCATAATCTTCATCATCAAAAAATCATGAGTATACTGACTTTAGAAAAACTTGGAATGATTTGCATGACCTGATGCTGTATGAAGTGAGTGGAATGAAGAGAAAATTGTATATATAAACAGCATCAACTATATAGGACAGAGTTCCTCTAGATAGTTTAGTGATCAGAGGGGCGGAGCCAAGATGGCGACAAGAAGAGATCAAGTCTTAGGAGCTCTCTAATAAAACTTGAAACTAAGGACTCTAACTAAACTTTCGAGAGACAGAAGCCACAAATGGACCAAGTGAGGCAGTTCTCCTACTAAAGGTAACCTGGAAAAGAGCAGAAAGGCTCTGCTCCCTGAGGTGGGAGGGGTGGCCGGCCAGAGCAAAAGAACTTCAGCCTCCGGGAGGCAGCCCCAGGGCTCTGGGAGCGTGGCTCACAGCAGTGGGGGAGTCTCCTAAGATGTACCCCTGGGAACACCAGGCACAAAGTGGGGGAACAGCAGGGGCCCTCTGCCAGAGTGAGCACGTGGAGCCCAGCCCACAGGGCACACAGGGAGCAGCTTGCTCTTTCAGCAGCCAAGATTGGGAAACAGAAGTAGGGGGAGCTGGTAAGCAGGAACCCCCAGGGCATGAGCCCATTGAGCTGAGGGAGGGGAGTGAAGAGAGACTGCAGAGCTCTGTCCTCTGTCCCTGGAACAGGACTCTGGGGCTCTGACCACATTCAGATCCTGATTCCAGTCTAGGCCCCCCCACAGAACAGCAGCCCCCCCCCCACCTCAGCCCCATGGCAGAGGGGGGCACATATGGTCATTCACAGACCAGGAGGGAGGACAAAGCCTCGCACACTGAGACCATTGTGGGAGTGTCCCAAAAGCTCAGGAAGCAACCCCAAACCAGGCTCAGGCTGGGAAAATGAGCAAGCAGAGAAATAAGAGGAAGACCATTGAGAAATATTTTGCATATGAGCCCAAAAAGGATCAAAATACTCAGTCTGAAGATGAGGAACCACAAGCTCCTGCATCTAAAGACTCCAAGAAAAACAGAAATTGGGCTCAGGATATGACAGAGCTCAAAAAAGACTTTGAAAATCAAAAGAGGGAGTTGGAAGAAAAACTGGGAAAAGAAAGGAGAGAGATGCAGGAAAAACATGAAAATGAAGTCAGCAGCTTAGGCAAGGAAATCCAAAAAACTGCTAAAGAAAATAGCATGCTAAAAACCAGCTTAGCTCAAATGGATGAAACAGTTCAAATAGTTACTGAGGAGAAGAATGCCTTAAAAAAGCAAAATTGGCCAGATGGAAAAGAGATAAGAATGCTCTCTGAGGAGAACAAATCTTTCATACAAAGAATAGAATTCAGGGAGATTGATGACTTTACCAGAAATCGGAATCAATACTTCAAAACCAAAAAAAAAAATGAAAAAATTAGAAGAAAATGTGAAATATCTCATTGAAAAAAAGAATTGATATGGGAAACAGACTTAGAAAAGATAATTCAAAATTTATTGGAATACATGAAAGTCATGATCAGGAAAAGAGCATTGACACAATTCTCAAAAAATTACTACAGGAAAATTGCCCTGATATTCTAGAAGCAGAGGGCAAAATAGAAATGGAGAGAATCCACCGATCCCCCAGAGAAAGAGATCCCAAAAAACCAACCCCTAGGAATATTATAGCCAAGTTCCAGAACTCCCAAGTCAAAGAGAAAATATTACAAGCAGCCAGAAGGACACAGTTCAAATATCATGGAGCTGCAGTCAGTATCACATATGACTTAGCAGCAACTACACTGGAAGCTCATAGGGCTTGGAATACAATATACCGGAAGGCAAAAGAGCTTAGAATGCAGCCAAGAATGAACTACCCAGCAAGGTTTAATGTCCTCTTCCAGGAGAAAAAGATGGACTTTCAATGAACCAGGGGAATTTCAAATGTTCCTTTTGGAATGTCCAGAGCTGAACAGGAGGTATGATCTTCAGATAAAGGACTCAGGTGAAGCATGGAGATTGGAGGAGAGGGGGGAAATATGAGGGACTTAATGATGATGAACTGCATGTATTCCTGCATAGAAAAATGACAACACTGATTATACTCATATGAACCTTCTCAGTTAATAGAGCAAGTAGAGGGAGCTTTTATAGTTGAAGCACAGGAGAAAGCAGAATTCGAAGATAAAATATGGTGTAAAAATGGAGTCAATAGAAAAAAAGGGAAATGGAATGGGAGAAAGAAAAAGGGGAGGGGGAATAGGCCAAGATATTTCATATAATAAGATGTTTTTATTACAATGAGCTATTGCAATGATATGGAAGGGGGGAGGCAAGGGGGAATGAGGGAACCTTTGCTCTCATGAGAGGTGACTAGGAGAGGAAAAAGCATATATACTCAATGGGGTATAGACATCTGGAGTAAGAAGGAGGGGGGAGCAGGGGGAAGGGGTGGGGATGTGAATAAAAGAGGAGAGGATGTACCATGGGGGGCGAGTGGTCAAATATAACACATTTTCTTTTTTACTTCTTGCAAGGGGCTGGGATTGGAAGGCCTGCCCAGGACCACAGGGCCAGGTGGATTCTGGGCCTAAGGGGTGGTATGGGGGCTCATGGCTTCTTGGCCCCAGGACCAGGAATCTGTCTCCTGTGCCACTGAGCGACCCTACAGCAGAGTGACAATGAAAGGAGAGAGAAAATATAGTGCATGGTAGTGGAGAAATAAGAAAGGAAGGAGTTGCGATCAGCAATGGCAATGTTGGAAAAATATGGAAGCAACTTTTGCGATGGACTTACCATAAAGAATGCGATCCACCCATGACAGAGTTGTTGGTGTTGGAACAAAGACTGAAACACATTTTTTATTATTTTTATTATCTGGGGGAGGGTGCAGGGCAAATGGGGCTGGGTGGCCTGCCTGGGGCCACATAGCAGGGTGATCTTTGGGTGTCTGAGGCCGGATTTGTACCCAGGTGCTCCTGGTTCAAGGGCCAATGCTCCATCTGCCACCCATCCACTTCTACTATTATTACTATTTTATTTTATTTTGGGTCTTTTTTTTCTTCTTTTTCGTTTTTGCAGGGCAGTGGGGATTGGGTGGCTGCATGTCACAAGGGTGGGTGATTGTTTAGTCTATGGGGTTGGATGTGGCCTCAGATGCTCATGGCTCCAGGGCTGGTGCTTTGTCCATTGTGCCAACTGGCCATACCTACAATTATTACTATGATTTTTTTTATTTTAATTTTTTCTCTCCCCTTTACTTTATCTCCCAAGCAAGTCTATATTCATGTGGGGAGAGGCATTTTGTTTACTCTTAAACAAGAATATTTTATTAATGTAAAATAAACATTTGTACAAAATGAGAATTAAAAAATAAAATAAAATAACATATTGAAAGAAAAAATAGTTCAGTGATCAAGAACAATCTTGAGAGAGCTGTTATGGAAAATATCCACATCAATAAAGAGCAAAAGAAAAAAAACAAAAACAAAACAATTTTGGTGTCTGAAATGGAGAGCAAAATATGCGATGTTCACTTCTTATAATATTGTCCATTTTTTCTTTCTTTCTCATGTCTTTTTCTGCTTTGTTCTAATTTCTCTTTCACATGGTGACTAATATGGAAATATAATAAACATAATTGTACATGTGCAACCTATATAAAAATTTTCATGTCCATGGGAGAGGAGGAGATGGAAGGGAGATAGAAAAATGTGGAACTCATAAGATTGCAAATGAATGAATGTTGAAAAAATACCTTTACATATAATTGGAAAAAGAATTACAAATTTAGAAAAAGAATAACTTCATTTCTTCTTATTTTCTTAAGTTTTAAGAAGTAATTGTTGCTTTAACAAGAGTCTTTTCTGAATCTTTTGCTGTAATAAATTTATTTTGTTATTAATATGGACAAGTATGCTTATAATTTTACCAATACTGAACTAATCCTACATTCTGTTTACAAATCTCACTAGGTCATAGTGCATGATCTTTGTGAAATATTTTTGTAATATTCATAGTAGTATTCTCTTTAAATTATTTTCATTAATGTTAAATAATTTCTAATTTTCTTTCTGTTTTTATGTTCTCACTAGTTTAGTATCAAAATAATATTTGTTCCACAAGAAGAAATATTGTTGGATGCTTTTAACCATTTTGTCAAATATTTTAGGTAATATTGAGATTAAGTTTTCCTTAAATTCTTGATAGAATTCAATTATAAACGCATCTGATATTGGGTAGTATTTTTTTCATATGGCTGGTTTTGCACTGATGGCTTGTTAAATTTATTGTTCAAAGATAAGGCTATTAAAGTATTTTTCCCGTTCTTGAAATCTGAGTCATATATACATATATACATATATACATACATATACATATACATATACATATACATATACATATATGTATATATATATATTTCACTTAGCTTATGTCCTATTGGAATAAAATAATTCAAATTAACTTTTAATAATTGATTTAATTTCTTCTCTTTTTTACACATTCTGCCTTTTCATTTTTGATATAGTCATTTTTGCTTTGTTTTGTTTTGTTTTTAATCAATTTTTTTAAATGGTTAATCTTTCTTTTTAAACCATGTCAAAATTTTATTTAATAATTCAATGTTGTTGTTGTTTTTATTTCAGTTTTATTCATTTCTTTTTTCAATATTCATCCTAATGTAAGCTTTTGAATTCCACACTTTTCTACTACCTTCTCTTCCCTCCTTCCTCCCCTTAGCAGTAAGCACTTTGATATAGGTTGTACATGTAAAATCATGTTTACGATATTTCTATATTAAACATGTTAAAGATTTAGAAATAAAAGGGAAATGAGAAAGAAAAAAGAATTTTAAAAAGTGAACATAATTGGCTTTTACTCTACATTCAGAATTCATAGCTTCTTCTCTGGATGAGGATGGGATTTTTTGTTTAACAGGTCTCTGAGGATCGTCCTTGTTCGGTGAACTGCTGAGAGAAGGTGCTTCCATTAGAGCTTATCATAGCAATTTGTTCAGTGTTCAAGTTCTGCTCATGTAACTCAGCTTCAGTTCACTCAAGTCTTTCCATGATCTTCTGAAGTCAGGCCACTCATGATTTCTTCCAGAGCAAGTTTATTACAAAATGTTCCATATACCACAGTTAGTTCAGTTATTCTCCAATTGATGGACATCATAAGGAATATTTCACAAAATTTCACAAATACATCCATTAGTTAGCCTTAGTCTTTCAGTTGTCTTTCTCCTTTCTTGTGTCTTTTCATTGGAACCATTTTTGCTTTCATTTTGCCTGAAATCAGGATTGCTATTTTTGCTTTTTTTCATATTTCAGCTGTAGCATAAAATATTCTGCTCTAGGCTTTTTCCTTTACCTTGTGTGTATTTTTCTGCTACAAATGTGTTTCTTGTAAATAACATACTGCTGGATTTTGCTTTTTAACCCACTTTTCTCCCTACTTCAGTTTTATGAGAGCATTCTTATTCACATTCACAGTTAAAATGACTAATTCAAGTTCCATGGTGGAGCCAAGATGACTTCCTGAAGTTAATATGCTCCCTGAGCTTTTCCCTACCACAAATAAATGAAACCTCTGCACTGATATTAAAGCACCTGTTCCCACCAAGAAAAAGATAAAACCCAAAGAAATTTTCAATAGTAGACATTGTGGAGGATCTTCAGTGAAGATTTGTCTCTTTGGGGAAAAGGGTAATAATAAAGCTTAGCAAGTCTGAAAAGCAGCAAAAACAGTAGGAGGCTTTTAGCTACAGTGCAGTTGAAGTCCTGACAGTTTGACAACATCGTGGGTCCCAGCAACAAGATAGCAAACCAGCAGAGAGGGTCCCAACTCCAAAGAAAGTCTGAAACCTGGGAACACTGGGGCAAAAGATAGGACTGGGTTAGGAACAATAAACTGCATAGGCAGAATGTAAACACAAAAGAGGAAATAACCCTCTGCAAAGGAAAGACCTGAATTGCATAGGCAACATATTGGCCAATGACAAGCCAGGGATCAGACCCCAACCCCAACATAAAAAAAACTTGGATCTATACTCCCTATGCCTCAGGAACAGAATTCAAACAATAAAGATGAGCAAAAAAAGCTAAAAGGGTGCTGCCTATAGAAGACTATTTTGGAGATAAAAATGAAACAATGCTATATCAGAGGAAGAACTCAGTGAAAAATTACTCACTGGTAAAGTCTTAAAATTGTCTATGAATTGGACTCAAATCCAAAAGCTCATATAAGAGCTTATAAAAGAATTGAAAACCAAAGAAGAGAAGAAAAAAACAGAAAAAATGAAATTAGAGCCATGCAGGAAAATTATGAAAAATTAACTAAAGAAATCAACTCCTTTAAAAGTAAAAATAACCCACTGGAAAAAGAAACTCTTAAAAAAATAAAATTGATGAGCTGGAAAAGGAATCATAAAAGGTAATTGAAGAAAATTATACTCTAAAATATAGAATTGAAAAAATGGGACTCAATGAATCTTCAAAATTAAAGATTCCATGAAACAAAATAAAAAGGCTGAAAAAATTGTAGAAAATGTAAAGTACCCTTTAGTAAAAACAAAAGACATGGAAAATAGATCCAGAAGAGATAATTTATAAATCATCAATCTACCAGAAAACCTAGTTCAAAAAAAGAACATAGAAAACATCATGCAGGAAATTATCAGGGAAAACTGTTCCAATCAGCCAGAATAAGAAGACAATATAGTCATTGAAAGAATATAAAAACCTCTCCAGAAAGAGAATCCAGGCTAAAATCTCCAAGGGTTGTAATAGGCATATTCCAGAACTCTCAAATAGTGGAGAAAATATTGCAAGCAGCAAAAGAGGAAACAATTTAAATACAAAGGAAACAAAATCAGACTCACACAAGACCTATCAGCCTCAACAGTGAAGGACCTGAAGAATTGTAGTACCATATATTGGAGGGCAAAGAACCTGGGATTACAATCAAAAATTTTTGCCCTATAAAATTCAGCATATATATACTGTCAGGAGAAAAGATGGATGTTCAATGAAACAGAAGACTTCCAAAGTTTCCTGACAAAAAGATGAAAACTGAACATAGAATTCAATTGTGAAACACAGGATTCAAGAAATGCAAACAAAGGTAAAGGCCAAGGGTAAGGAAAAAAACAAACAAACCAAAACAAATTTTGTTCAAGGCCATCAAATTCTACAACCCTAAAAGGGCAGACTTATCATTTATAACTTGAGAATTTTATTTCTCTTAGGATAATGAATGGGTCAAATATAATTGAAGGGATTGAACTTAGAGGATATGGGAATGGTTGGATCTTATCTCTCCATTGAAGACGACATACTTTAATTCTGCTGTGCTCACAAAACTTAGCACTTTCTCTGATGATGGCTTTATATGAAGGGTGGTACTGAGTTAGTATCTTCCATAATTTACAATCAATTGTAAAGTTTTAAGTGAGACCTTTAGAGTGTCTCAGTATTTAGAGTTCTTTGAAATTCTTATAGTTAATTAAATCAGGTATGGATTTAATCCATTTTAATTAACAAAGATTTAAGTACCCTTTGTGGGGAAGAGGGGGGGGTGTGGGAAAATACATGCTTGAGAGGAGGGGTACAAATACTTCATGAAATTATTTGGCTTTGAAGGATATTTTGGTTCATGAGGATTTTGAGTCATTGGAGAGTAGTTGAAAAGGGTGTAAAGTTAAAAATGATTAGAATTTGAAGTAATTCAAGACTCTAGGAAAGTGTACTTCCAATGAAACAGAAGAGGGGAGGGTAATTAGTGACTTTGAAGCATTGCTGCTTATCAAACAATTAAGCAATCAACTAACATGCAATGATACTTTGATAAAACTGAGCTTATCAAGCAATCAACTAATGAAACTGTTATTGATGACATCTGATGTATAGTACTTAAGTGATAAATAACAAGAAGTGAAGATGTACAAACTTTTATAATTTTAGAGGGAAAAAAGGGAGGGTGTGAACACTGAATAAACTCTGTTCAATATATATATGGCCAGAGAGGGAATAACATACATTCTCACAGGGAGTTTAAAAATCTATCCTACTCTACAGAGAAGGGAAAGATAAGGGAAGAAGGGACTGAGCAAAGGGAAGGCAAATGTATAACTGGAAATAAACTTAAAGTTAAATTTTAAAAGGGAAGTTAAAGGGGAAAGGAAGTAAACCTTTGGTGAGGAAGAATAAGAGGAAAGAAAAGAGAAAAATTTAAATGGGGAAAGATAGCATGGAGTGAAATACTGAATCAGTAATAGTAACTTTAAATGTGAATGAGATGTACTGTCCCATACAATGGAAGGGGATAGCAGAATTAATTAAATACCAGAATCATATAATATGTTGCTTATAAGAAATACATTTGAAGCAGAGAGACAAGACACAGGGCAAAGATAAAAAGATGGAGAAAAATGTGTTATGGTTCAACTGAAGTAAAAATATCAGGTCTAGGAATCCTGATCTCAGCTGAACCAAAAGAAAACATGATATCATTTAAAAGGAAAAAAGGAAATAAAGCTACATCTTCTTAAAATTCACCTTAAGTAATAGAGTTATATCATTATTAAATATGTATGCAGCTAGGGGTATAGCTATAGCACCCATGTTCCTAGAAGAAGAACTGAATGAATTACAAGGAGACATCGACAATAAAATATTACTAGTTGGGGATCTCAACCTCCCTCTTTCAGAAAGAGATGAATATAACCACAAAATAAACAAGAAAGAACTTATGAATGTGAATGAAATCTTAGAAAACTCAGATGAGTTAAAAATCTGGAGAAAACTTAATGGAGATAAAAAAGAATATACCTTTTCCTTGTCAGTACATGGCACATTTACCAAAATTAACCATGTACAAGGGCTTAAAACTCTTATAAACAAATGCAGAAAGGCAGAAATAATAAAGGCATACTATTCATAGCATGATGCAATGAATATTATATGTAATAAAGAGTCAGAGAAAGATAAACCAAAGACTAATTGGGAACTAAAATAACTTAATTTTAAATATTGAGTGGATGAAACAGAAAACCAGAAAATAATAATTATAACCAAGAAAATGATAATAATGAGACATCATACAAAAATTTATGGGATGCATCAAGGCAGCTTTATATACATACATACATACATACATGTATATATATAGATATGTACACATTATCTATCTATCTATCTATATATATATATATATACATATATGCTTACATGAATAAAACAGAGAAAGAGGAAATCAGTGAATAAGGTATGCAACTAAAAATGATAGAAGAACAAATTATAGATCCCTAATTAAATACCAAGTTAGAAATTCTGAAAATCCAGGGAGAGATTAATAAGCTTGAAAGCAAGAAAACCATTGAGGGTTTTACACGAAAGTCAATAAATAGCTGAAATTTTGTTTACTTTGATTTCTTTTTAAAAAAGGAAGATAATCAAATCATTAGTATCAAAAATGAAAAGGATGAACTAACCAGCAATGAAGACATAATTAAAGTGATAGTTTGGAGTTACTTTTATGAACTGTATGTCAAAAATTCGATAAGCTGAATGAAATGGATGAATATTTACAAAAATGCAAACTGCCCAGGAAAACAGAAGAGAAAATAACATACTTATCCCATTTCAGCAAAAGAAATTGAAGAACACATCAATAAACTCCATAAGAAAAAGTCTCCAAGTCCAGATGAATTTGCAAATGAATTCTACCAAATATTTAAGGATAAACTAGACATAAAGGGCAACAGCATGGTTAAATTTATGTCAGGGGCGGAGCCAAGATGGCGAAAAGAAAGGATTGAGTCGTAGGTGCTCTCTGATAAAACTTTTAAACTAAGGACTCTAACTAAACTTTCAAGAGACAGAACCCACAAAGGGACCCATAGAGGCAGTTCTCCTACTCAAGGTAACCTGGAAAAGAGCAGAAAAGCTCTGCTCCCCGGGGTGGGAGGGATGGCCTGCAGGAGGGGTGGCCCACCAGAGCGAAAGAACTTCAGCCTCCCGGAGGCAGCCCCAGGGCGCTGGGAGCCCCGGCTCACAACAGCAGGGGAGTCTCCTGTGCTACACCTTGGGTAGGATTGGGCAAAAAATGGGGGGAACAGCAGGGGACCTCTGCCAGAGCAAGCATGTGGAGCCCAGCCCTCAGGGTACACAGTGAGAAGGATGGTCTTTTGGCAGCCCAGATCCAGGAACTGAATCAGGCACAACCCATAAGCAGGAGCCCCAAGGCATGAGCCCATTGAGCTGAGGGAGGGGAGTGAAGAGAGACTGCAGTTCTGAAGAGCTCTGTCTTCTGCCCCTGGAACAGGACTCTGGGGCTCTGACCACGTTCAGATCCTGATCCCAGTCCAGGGCCCCCAGAGAAAAGCAGGGCCCCCCCACCTCAGCCCCGTGGCAGAGGGGGGCGCTTATGGTCATTCACAGAACAGGAGGGAGGACAGAGCCTCACACACTGAGACCCTTGTGGGAGTATCCCAAAAGCTCAGGAAGCACCACAAAAACAGGCTTAGGCTGGGAAAATGAGCAAGCAGAGAAAAAAGAGGAACACCATTGAGAAATATTTTGCAAATGAGCCCAAGAAGGATCAAAAACTTAGTCTGAAGATGAGGAAGCACAAGCTCCTGCATCTAAAGACTCCAAGAAAAACAGAAATTGGGCTCAGGATATGACAGAGCTCAAAAAATACTTTGAAAATCAAATGAGGGAGTTAGAAGGAAAGCTGGGGAAAGAAATGAGAGAGATGCAGGAAAAACATGAAAATGAAGTCAGCAGCTTAGTCAAGGAAATCCAAAAAATGCTGAAGAAAATAGCATGCTAAAAACCAGCTTAGGTGAAATGGATAAAAGAGTTCAAAAAGTTATTGAGGAGAAGAATGCTTTAAAATCAAAATTGGCCACCTGGAAAAAGAGATAAGCATACTCTCTGAGGAGAACAAATCCTTCAGAGAAAGAATAAAATTCAGGGAGATTGATGAATTTACCAAAAATCAGGAATCAATACTTCAAAACCAAAAAAATGAAAAATTAGAAGAAAATGTGAAATATCTCATTGAAAAAAAACAACTGATACAGAAAACAGACTTAGGAAAGATAATTTAAAAATTATTGGAATACTTGAAAGTCATGATCAGGAAAAGAGCATTGACATCATTTTCAAGGAATTACTGCAGGAAAATTGTCCTGATGTTCTAGAAGCAGAGGGCAAATTAGAAATGGAGAGAATCTACCGATCCCCCTGAGAAAGAGATCCCAAAAAACCAGCCCCTAGGAATATTATAGCCAAGTTCCAGAACTCCCAAGTCAAAGAGAAAATATTAAAAGCAGCCAGAAGAACACAGTTCAAATATCGTGGAGCTGCAGTCAGGATCACACAGGACTTAGCAGCAACTACATCGGAAGCTCGTGGGGCTTGGAATATCATATTCCGGAAGGCAAAAGAGCTTAGAATGAAGTACCCAGCAAGGCTGAATGTCCTCTTCCAAGGAAAAAGATGGACTTTCAATGAACCAGGAGAATTTCAAATGTTCATTTTGGAATGGCCAGAGCTGAACAGAAGGTTTGATCTTCATATACAGGTCTCAGGTGAAGCATGGATATTGGAGGAGAGGGGGAAAATATGAGGGACTTAATGAGACTTAATGATGATGAACTGCATGTATTCCTGCATAGAAAAATGACACTGGTAATACTCATATGAACCTTCTCAGTTAATAGAGCAGGTGGAGGGAGCTTTTATAGTTGAAGTACAGGAGAAAGCTGAATTCGAAGATAAAATATGGTGTAAAAATAGAGTCAATAGAAAAAAGGGAAATGTAATAGGAGAAAGAAAAAAAGGAGAGGGGGAATAGGCCACAATATTTCATATAATAAGATTTTTCTTTATTACAATGAGCTATTGCAATGATATGGAAAAGGAGAGGCAAGGGGAAATGAGGGAACCTTTGCTCTCATCAGAGGTGGCTAGGAGAGGAAACAGCATATATATTCAATGGGGTATAGGCATCTGGAGTAAGAAGGAGGGGGAAGCAGGGGGAAGGGGTGGGGAGCTGAATAAAGGAGGAGAGGATGGACCATGGGGGGGAGAGGGTGTTCAGACATAACACAATTTTTTTTAACTTCTTGCAAGGGGCTGGGATTGGAAGGCCTGTCAAGGACCATAGGGCCAGGTGGATTCTGGACCTAAGGGGTGGTATGGGGGCTCAGGGCCTCTTGGCCCCAAGACCAGGGTTCTGTCTGCTTTGCCACTCAGCTACCCTACAGAAGAGTCAGAGTGAAAGGAGAGAGAAAATATAGGACATGGTAGTGGAGAAATAAGAAAGGAGGTAATTTCAATCACCAGTGGCAACATTGAAAAAATGTGGAAGTAGCTTTTGCAATGGACTTACCATAAAGAATGAGATTCACCCATGACAGAGCTGTTTTTGTTGGAACAAAGACTGAAGCACATTTTTTATTATTATTATTTCGGGGAGGGTGCAGGGCAAATGGGGCTGGTTGGCTTGCCTGGGGCCACATAGCAGGGTGATCTTTGGATGTCTGAGGCCGGATTTGGACCCAGGTGCTCCTGGCTCAAGGGCCAATGCTCTGTCTGCTACCCAGACACCCCTACTATTATTACTATTTTATTTTATTTTGGGTGTTTTTTTTCTTCTTTTTGGTTTTTGCAGTGCAGTGGGGATTGGGTGGTTTGCATGTAACATGGCTTGGTGATTGTTGGGTCTATGGGGCTGGATGTGCGCTCTGGTGCTCGAGGCTCCTGGGCTGGAGCTTCGTCCATTTCACCACCTGGCCATACCTACAATTATTACTATTATTTTTTTAATTTTAATTTTTTTCTCTCCCCTTTACTTTATTGCTCAAGCAAGTCTATATTCATGGGGGGAGGGGGTATTTTGTTTACTCTTAAACAAGGATATTTTATTAATGTAAAAAAATTTGCACAAAACAAGAATAAAAAATAAAATAAAATAAAATAAAGAATGAGAAAATTAAATAAAAAAAGAAATGCTACTTTATTAACTGAAGGATAGATTGGAGTGGGAAAAAAGACTTGAGGTTAAGGAGATAACTAGAATCATTGCAATATTTAGGTGAGATGATATGGGCCTGGTCTAAGGAGGTAATCACTTGTATTGAGAAAAAGGAACATATTAGAGAAATATTGTGGAAGTAGAAACATTATTAGCCAACTGATTGGCTATATGGCATGAAAAACAATAAAATGTCATATATTTTCCCTTCTCAGGGTTTTTTCCCTTCCCTTTTTGATTCTTCTTTCACAACATGATTAGTATAGATATATGTTTAACATAATTATACATGTATAACCTACATTAGATTTCTTTCTGTCAGAAGTGGGTGGAAGTATGGGAGGGGAGAGAAAAATGTGAAACTCAGAATCTTACAAAAAATGATGTTTGAAACCTATCTTTGCCTGTAATTTGAAAAATAAATTAATAAAATTTTTCTTTAAGTTTTAGATGATAAAAAAATAAATTTTTGTAATATTCTATATATCAGATCTATAGAAAGTTGACAAATATAGGAATTAGAGCCTATTATAAACTGCAAAATGAATGATTTTGATCGCATTAAATTAAAAAAGGTTTTTCAGTAATAATATCAATGCTGCCAGAAATAGAAGGAAAGCAAAAAGATTAGAAACAATCTTCACAAGTAGGAGTTCTGATAACAGTCACATTTCTCAAATTTATAGAGAATTCTATCAAGTTTATGAGGTTACAAGTCATTTCCAATTGATAAATTGTCAAAGGATATGAATAGATAGTTTCCAAATGAATAAATTAAGTTATACATATATATATATG
Source organism: Macrotis lagotis (assembly GCF_037893015.1). NCBI lineage: Eukaryota > Metazoa > Chordata > Mammalia > Peramelemorphia > Peramelidae > Macrotis > Macrotis lagotis. Next base: position 70,966,135 of record NC_133658.1, read on the forward strand.
TATATATATATATATATATGATAAAATCTTCCATATCATCATTATTGATTAAAGAAATGCAAATTAAAAGAATTCTGAATTATCCCCTCACTCTTATCACATTGGTTAAGATGACAAGAAGGGAAAAGGATTAATATTGGAGAGTTGTAGGAGGACTGGGACATATTAGGCATAGCTGGTGGAGTTGTGAACTGATCCAAACATTTTGGAGAGCAATAGGTAACTATGTTCAAAGAGCAATACCACTATTAATACCCTTTGACTCAGCAATACCAGTTCTACCCTTATATCCAGAAGAAATCAAGAAAAATGCGAAAAGTCTCACATATTTGAAAATATTCATAAAAGTGCTTTTTATTGTAGGAAATAATTGGAAATTGATGGAATGTCTGTCAATTGGGGAATAATTAAACAAATTATGGTACATAAATGTTATGGAATTTTATTGTTCTTTAACAAACTATAAATGATATAATTCTAGATATGTGTGGAACGAATTACAAGATCTGATGCTGAGTGAAGGGAGCAGAACAAAGAGAACAATGTACACACATAAACAACATTGGGACATGATCAAATCTGATAGATGCAGCTCCTCTCAGCAGTTCAGAAAACTAGTTAAACCCTAATAGACCAGTCATGGACAATGCTATACCCATCCAGAGGAATAACATGTATTCCCAACTGGGTTTAGAAACTTATCCAATCTATCAGAAAGTAGGAGGGAAAAGGGGAAAGAAATAGATTGATAGAAAGGAGAGTAGAAAGGAGAATAATAGTAAAAGAGATACTGAAAGTAGGGAGGCAGAAGTCAGAAACAAAAAATTGTTGAGGAGGGATAAGGGCAAAGCAGAGAGAAAAGTACAAATGGGGGAATATAAAATGGAGAGAAATACAGTTAGTAATCATAACTGAATGTGAATGAATTAAAGCCTTACATAAAATGGAAGTGGATAGCAGAGCTGATTAAAAATAAGAATCTTACAATATATTGTTTACAAGAAACATATTTAAAGCAGAGAGATACACACAGTAAAATGTAAAAGTCTACATCAGATGAAATTAGAAAAACAGCTTGGGCAGCAATCCTTATCGCAGACAAAGATTCCAATTTAAAGGGATAGGGAAAGAAAAATACATTTTCCCAAAAGATAACATAGAAAATGAAATAATATCAATATTAAACACACACACACACACACACACACACACACACACACACACACACACACACACACATATATATACACACACTGACAGGTAAACCATCCATATTCTTAGAGAAGAAGCTAAATGAGTTACAGAAAGACATAAACTACAATAAAATAGAGGAAAAAGGAAATCAGTGAAGTGGGCATGAAACTAAAAGAAGCTAGAAAAGGAACTAATTTAAAATTCCTGATTAAATACTAAATTAAAAATTCTGAAAAGTATAGAAGAAATTAATAAAATTGAAAATAAAAACCACTGAACTAGTAAATAATTGCTTTTATGAAAATAAAGCAATAAAATAGACAAAACTATGGCAATTTTTTTTTTAATTTTGCAAAGCAATGGAGTTTAGTGACTTACCAAGTCACAAGGTTAAGTAATTACTACTTTTTTTTAGGTTTTTAAAGGCAATGGGTTTATGTGTCTTGCCCAAGGCCACACAGCTAGGTAATTAGTAAGTGTCTGAGGTTGGATTTGAACTCAGGTACTTATGACTCTAGGATAAGTACTCTATCCATTGATTCACCTAGCCTCACCAAGGTTAGGTCATTATTAAAAGTCTAGGTCTGGATCTGACTCAGATTCTCCTCACTCCAGAGATGGTGCTTTATCCCCCATATCTCCTAGCTATCCCAACCTATGGTAAATCTGATTAATAAAAAAGAAAGAAGACTAAGTTATTAGTATTAAAAATGAAAAAGGAGAACTCACCATCAATGAAAATAAATTAAAGTAATAATTCAAACTGTTTTGCACAACTGTATGCCAGCAGATCTGATCATATAATTGATTTGGATCAATATTTACAAAACTATAAATTGCCGAGATTAACAGAAGAGGAAATAAAATGTTCAATCCCATTTTAGGAAAAAAAAACAAACTAAAGAAGTCATCAATAAACTCCTTTACAATAAGTCCCCAGTGCAAGACAGATTAACAAGTGAGTTCTATCAAACATTTAAAAGTCGATTCCAATTCTATATAAATTATTTGAAAAAATAAGTGAAGGGATTTTGCCAAGTTCCTTTTATGACTCCAGTATAATGCTGATATCTAAACGAGGAAGAGTCAAAACAAATAAAATTATAGAACAATATCCCAAATGAATATAAAAGCAAAATATTTAAATAAAATATTATCACTAGGATAATAATCTAGGATCAGGTAGGATTTATATAAAGAAGGCAGGGAGAATTCACTATTAAGAAAACAATCAAAACAAATGAACATAGTAATAACAAAACTAATCATTTATAAGATTATCTCAATTGATGCTGAAAAACTTAACAAAATACAATACCAATTCCTTTTGCAAAACTAGAGAGCATAGTTATGAATAGCTTACCTTTAAATGATCAACAATATCTATACCCATCAGCAAGCAATATGCATAACAGGTGCAAAGTAACAGCATTCCCAAAAAAGACAAGGGGTGAAAAAAATTCCTATTATCACTACTGTAATTCACCATTATATTAGAAATGGTAGCTTTAGGAATAAAAAAAGAAAAATAAATTGAAGAAATTAAAACCAAAACAAAACTCTTTACGGATGATACAATGGCATATGCTTTAAGAATTCTAGAAAATCAACTACAATTAATTGAAAAAATTAACAACTTTATCAAAGTTAAAGAATATGAAAACAAACCCACATAATCGGCATTTCTATAAATTATCAACAAGGCCTAGCCACAAGAGATAGAAAAAAGAATTTCTATTTAAAGTAACTGTAAACAACATAAAATACTTGGGAATATACCTCCAAAGATAAACTCAGAAACTATAGGAAAAATAATTACAAAATATTTTAACACCATTAAATCCTGATTTAAACATTGGAAAAATGTCAGCTCCTCATGAGTTAACTGAGCTAATATAATAAAAATAATTATTCTACCTAAATTAAAATACTTTTTCAGTACCCTGACAATAGAAATACCAAAAAAAACCTGTTTTAATAAGGTAGAAAAAAGGCACCACAATTCATCTGTAGGAACAAAATGTCAAGAGAATCAAAGAAATTAATGGACAAGAATGCAAAGGAAGGTGTTCTAGTCTTACCAGACCTAAAACTGTATTATAAAGTTACAGCATGAAAATTGTCTGATACTAAGAAATAGAGAAGTGGATGAGTGGAATAAATTAGGTACAAAGAAACAGTAGTAAACAACTGTGGAAATCTTTTGTTTGATAAACCCAAGGAATCTTGCTTTAAGAATATGAATTTACCATTTGACAAAATTTCTTGAAATAATTGGAAAATAGTATGGCAAAAACTAGTCATAGACCAACATCTCATACCCTATACCAAATTAAAGGTGAAATAAATACAGGGTTTATTCACAAAGAATGAAACTAGGGGGAGGAGCCAAGATGGCAACAAGAAGGGATCCAGTCTTAGGAGCTCTCTGATAAAATTCATCAGCTAAGGACTCTAACTAAACTTTCGAGAGACAGAACCCACAAAGGGACTCAGTGCGGCAGTTCTCCTACTCAAGGTAACCGGGAAAAGAGCAGAAAGGCTCTGCTCCACGGGGTCGGAGGGATGGCCCACAGGAGGGGTGGCCCGCCAGAGCCAAAGAGCCTCAGCATCCCGGAGGCAGCCCCAGGGCGCTGGGAGTCTCAGCTCACAGCAGCTGGGGAGTCTCCTGAGCTGCACCCCCCAAGGAGCACCAGGAACAAAGTGGGGGAACAGCGGGGACCTGTGACAGAGCCAGCACAAGGAACCCAGCCCTCAGGGCACACAGCAAGTAGCATAGTCTTTCTCCAGCCCTGATCCAGGAAACAGAAGCAGGTGGAGCTGGTAAGCAGGAGCCCCCAGGGCATGAGCCCATTGAGCTGAGGGAGGGGAGTGAAGAGAGAGAGAGACTGCCAAGCTCTGTCCTCTGCCCCTGAAACAGGACTCAGGGGCTCTGACCACATTCAGATCCTGATCGCAGTCTAGGCCCCCCCATAGAACAGCAGTGCCCCCCCCACCTCAGCCCGGTGGCAGAGAAGGGCGCTTATGGCCATTCACAGACCAGGAGGGAGGACAGAGCCTCACACACTGAGACCCTTGTGAAAGTGTCCCAAAAGCTCAAGAAACAGCCCAAACCAGGCCCAGGCTGGGAAAATGAGCAAGCAGAAAAAAAAAAAGAAGACTATTGAGAAATATTTTGCAAATGAGCCCAAGAAGGACCAAAATACTCAGTCTGAAGACAAGGATGCACAAGCTCCTCCATCTAAAGACTCCAAGAAAAACAGAAATTGGGCTCAGGCTATGATAGAGCTCAAAAAAGACTTTGAAAATCAAATGAGGGAGTTGGAAGGAAAACTGGAAAAAGAAAGGAGAGAGATGCAGGAAAAACTTGAAAATGAAGTCAGCAGCTTAGGCAAGGAAATCCAAAAAAATGCTGAAGAAAATAGCATGCTAAAAACCAGCTTAGTTCAAATGGATAAAACAGTTCAAAAAGTTATTGAGGAGAAGAATGCTTTAAAAAGCAAAATTGGCCAGATGGAAAAAGAGATAAGAAAACTCTCTGAGGAGAACAAATCCTTCAGACAAAGAATAGAATTCAGGGAGATTGATGAATTTTCCATAAATCAGGAATCAATACTTCAAAACAAAAAAAATGAAAAAATTAGAAGAAAATGTGAAATATCTCATTGAATAAACAACTGATATGGAAAACAGACTTAGGAAAGATAATTTAAAAATTATTTGAATACCTGAAAGTCACGATCAGGAAAACCTTGACATAATTTTCAAAGAATTACTACAGGAAAAGTGCCCTGATATTCTAGAAGCAGAGGGCAAAATAGAAATGGAGAGAATCCACTGATCCCCCAGAGAAAGAGATCCCAAAAAACCAACCCCTAGGAATATTATAGCCAAGTTCCAGAACTCCCAAGTCAAAGAGAAAATATTACAAGCAGCCAGAAGGACACAGTTCAAATATCGAGGAGCTGCAGTCAGGATCACACAGGACTTAGCAGCAGCTACATTGGAAGCTCGTAGGGCTTGGAATACAATATACTGGAAGGCAAGAGAGCTTAGAATGCAGCCAAGAATGAACTACCCAGCAAGGTTGAATGTCCTCTTCCAGGGAAAAAGATGGACTTTCAATGAACCAGGGGAATTTCAAATGTTCCTTTTGGAATGGCCAGAGCTGAACAGAAGGTTTGATCTTCAGATACAGGACTCAGGTGAAGCATGGAGATTGGAGGAGAGGGGGGAAATGTGAGGGACTTAATGAGGATGAACTGCATGTATTCCTGCATAGAAAAATGACGCTGATAATACTCATACGAACCTTCTCAGTTAATAGAGCAGATAGAGAGAGATTTTATAGTTGAAGCACAGGAGAAAGCTGAATTCGAAGATAAAATATGGTGTAAAAATGGAGTCAATAGAAAAAAAAGGGAAATGGAATCGGAGAAAGAAAAAGGAGAGGGGGAATAGTCCAAGATATTTCACATAAGATTTTTTTTTATTACAATGAGCTATTGCAATGATATGGAAGGGGGGAGGCAAGGGGGAATGAGGGAAACTTTGCTTTCATCAGAGATGGCTAGGAGAGGAAACAGCAAATATACTCAATGGGGTATAGAAATCTGGAGTAAGAAGGAAGGGGGAGCAGGGGGAAGGGGGTGGGGATGTGAATAAAGGAGGAGAGGCTGGACCATGGGGGGGGGGGGAGAGTGGCCAGATATAACACATTTTCTTTCTTACTTCTTGCAAGGGGCTGGGAATGGAAGGCCTGCCCAGGACCACAGGGCCAGGTGGATTCTGGGCCTAAGGGGTGGTATGGGGGCTCAGGGCTTCTTGGCCCTGGACCAGGGATCTGTCTGCTGCGCCACTCAGCGACCCTACAGCAGAGTCAGAGTGAAAGGAGAGAGAAAATATAGTACATGGTAGTGGAGAAGTAAGAAAGGAGGGAGTTGTGATCAGCAGTGGCAAAGGTAGAAAAATATGGAAATAACTTTTGTGATGGACTTATCTTAAAGAATGAGATCCACCCATGACAGAGTTGTTGGTGTTGGAACAAAGACTCAAGCACATTTTTTGTTATGATTATTTGGGGGAGGGTGCAGGGCAAGTAGGGCTGGATGGCCTGCCTGGGGCCACATAGTGGGGTGATCTTTGGGTGTCTGGGGACGGATTTGGACCCAGGTGATCCTGGCTCAAGGGTCAATGCTCGGTCTGCCACCCAGCCACCCCTACTATTACTACTATTTTATTTTATTTTGGGTCTTCTTTTTCTTTCTTTCTTTCTTTTATTGGTTTTTGCAGGGCAGTGGGGATTGGGTGGCTTGCATGTCACATGGTTGGGTGATTGTTGGGTTTACCAGGCTGGATATGGACTCGGGTGCTCGTGGCTCTAGGACTGGTGTTTGGTCCATTGCGCCACCTGGCCATACCTATAATTATTACTATTATTATTTTTTATTTTAATTTTTTCTCTTCCCTTTACTTTTTTCACCCAAACAAGTCTATCTACGGGAGGAGGGGTATTTTGTTTACTTGTAAACAAGAATATTTTATTAATGTAAAAAAACATTTGTACAAAATGAGAATAAAAAATAAATTTAAAAGAAAAGAGAAAAAAAAAAAGAATGAAACTATAAGCTAGTTAGGATAACAAGGAACAGTCTATTTCTCAGATCTATGAGATGAGAGAAGTTTCTGACCAAACAAGAGGTAGACCTCCTTATGAATTGCACAATGTATACTTCTGATTATATTAAATTAAAAAGATTTTGCACAAATGAAGCCAATGCAACCAAAATTAGAAGGAATTCAAAAAGGGGAGAGGAAATTAAATGCTAATTTAAATGGTCAAATTAAATAATTAAATAATTAGATGAAAAATAAATTTTAGACATAGCAGAACAATAGGCATAATATACATTTTATAATAATAGTCAACTGTGGAAAACTTGGTTACTCTGTTCTAGCCACTGATACACAACAATCCCAAAGAATTCCTAACAAAAGAGCAGCATACCTCCTATGAGAACCAATGAACTCTAAGTGCATCTGGAAGCATATGTTACCTTTGTTCATTTTTCTTTCTCTTTTCTCCTACAACATAGCTAGTATGGAAATGTTTTTGTGAATTATTATATAAAATGCATATCATATTTCTTGCCTTTTTAGCAGGATAAGGAGGAGATGAAATTTTAAAGAAAAAGAATTTGTTTCTAAAATTATGCAAGGAGACGAGGGAAAAAACAGAAGGAAAATAGAAGTAATGATAGAAAAACTAGACTGAAAAATTATGGTTGAATCCATACAACAATCTATCTATATGAGAACTGATGTTTTTTATGACACTAAATTGCATAATATGAACATGTCTCAAAGTGAAGTTGAGAGGAAGATTATTGAGGAAGAGGTTTGAGGTACCCTAATAAAATCAAATTTGAATAATGAAGGAAAAATAACTCTTCTCAGTAAGAGGAGAAACTGTTGGAGAATAGGAAGAAACAAGTGGAGATATTGAAATGTGGGAAATAACATTAATTCCAATAATGGACAATGTAGATCTTATAGTGGATATTATTTGTAGAAATTTTGTCACTAGAAAAGTTACTCATCTTGCAATACAAGACAAAATAAGAACACTTACATGCAACTAAAATGAAATAAAGCCAGATGACTTAGAGAGAGGAGATGGCGTGGCAATATTGACCAAATGATCATGAAGAGGACAAAGGTTAATAATGAACTGTAGAATAGGGAATATAGAAAGATTTCTATTTTGGCATAATATCCTTTCTGTCATCTACCAGCAAGACTTAGTAATTCTAAGATGGAGGTAAAATAGAAAAAAAAAGGATTTGGGGCAGGTTTTTTTTTAAACAATAAATAATATAGAAAAAAAAAGGGGATTTTAATAGGTACATTAAAATCTCAAATCTTAAGAATATGCAGATATTAAGAAAATGGAAAGAAGTTTAAGGAACATGGATCACAGAATAAAAGTCTAGAACAGAAAGAAAGGAAAGCTAAATAATGAAGAGAATGATGCATAGGATCTCAGTTTTTAAAAATTACACAAAAATTAAATTAAAAAATCTAATAAGACAGGATAAAGGGGAGAAGAGGAAAGGATATACTACTTGATTAGGTAACTAAGAAAATATAAAGCAGAAAAATATAATAAAAATAAAATGAAACAATAAAATATGTACAGCTTTAAGACCAGAAAAGGGGTAACAGAAAGGAAAAGTGTTGAATTTGAGAGGAGAAATATAAGTAGAAATAGGGTCACCTTAAAATCAAGTATACTAAAATATTTTTTTACTGGCAAAGTACTTTGCTAACAGGATAAGAAGGGGGGAAAATCTTGAATAAAAATAGACTAAAAGAAAAAAATTAGAAACTTAATTCTGATTGCTTTAAGTGGAAATTGTTTAAACAATACAATAAAATGAAAATGACAAATTTGATTAGAAAACAAAATCCTACATTGTTTTTTGTCAAAAGAAAAAAAGAAACGAACATCCACAAAATAGTCATGAGCCTCTTTAAAACATTACTATGCATTAGGTGAATAAAAAAAGCAAAAATTTCAGTCATGCAAAACAAAAAGAAACATTCATAACATAAAAAAGAATAAGCAAAGAAATTTCATTTACTCAAGGGTTCCATAGACAATAAATTAATATTTAATATATTTCAATGTCAGCATCTACCTTCACAAAGAAAAAAGAAAAAGATTTACAAAAAGACATAGATAATAAAACAATAGTAAAACAAGATTTCACTATCCCTCTCAGAGGTTTAGATGTCTAAAAGAAATATATTGAAGGGAAAATACAGGATTGAACAAATTGCTGGTTGAATTAAGGTGTCATGAAACCCACAGTTTGAGACCTCCCATGATATTATTTTCATGCCACTGGCAAATCACTTAATATCTCTCAGATTCAATTTCCTCATCTATAGAAATGAGGATCATAATGGCACCTATTTCCCAAGGATCTTGTGAGGATTGAGTGATGTAAGCAATGTGATTTACAAATCTTAAAGCACTACAAAATGTCAGATTTTCATTATTATTATTATTATTTTAAGGTTTTTTCAGGGCAATGGGGGTTAAGTGGTTTGCCCAAGGCCACACAGCTAGGTAATTATTATACTTCTGAGGCTGAATTTGACATCAGGTAGTCTCCAGGGCTGGTGCTCTATCCACTGTGCCACCTAGCTGCCAACATCATCATCATCATCATTATTATTGTTATTATTATTAACTTCATTTTGTTTTTATCTATTTCAAAAAATTATGAAACCTTAATTATTCTAATTCTTTGAAGATGTAACAGTGAAATAGAAACACAGGAATATTTTAAATTTCCTCTTTTTTCTGATTGTAATAAATGTTTGATTTTCATTTCTTTATCAGTTATGAGAAACAGAGGGAAAGTGTCTAAGTCTTACAAGTCAATGAATAGGAAGGATGGAGAAAACTATAAAATGGATTGATGTAAAAAAAAGGATTAGGGGCTGGTGAAGCCATAAAGAAGGGAATCTACTTCTATCAATAAGAAGTGTGTAAACTTACAAAAGGAGTTGGAAAACTTACAAAAGGTATGCAAGAAAAAATAAAATTAGAATATTAGATGAATTAATGAATAAACTGACACTAGTCTAGATGGGACAGCCACATGTCTATCTGTGTTATGCATATAATTAAAGACAGAAGAGCCCAAGGATCTGGGTTGTCAAATTGTTTGGAAGAGGAGGTGACATAAGGAATGGGGATCCATATGGGAGGGAGGAATTAGGCATTTCAGATAAGAGTTTTGACCTCAGTTATATCAAACCAATTAGGGAAAGGGAAGGGACTTGTGTTTTGAGACAGGGGATAAAAGGCTAAATTGTTGTGCTCCAGATATATGCCTGCTTTACGATCATGCATTCTTAAGAACATTATAATAAAGTATCCTCATTGGCTCACTAATGGTAGTTCTGAATTTTTGGTAAGGGACTTGTTTCTTTTAAATGGGGTCTCATACAGGATCTAGACATCCTGATTTGGGGAAGGCCACTGATAAAGACAAAAAGTCACAACCACTTGATATCAATTTTCCTGTGTATTGCCAGAATGCATACCTGATTGCAGACTCTTCAATGATCCTAGAACCATGATTAATTTATCCATAAGTGAAACTAGGTACTATAGAAAAGAAAAAGGGAAAATAAATATCATGGCAAAAGTGTAATTTTGTATACAAAACCAAGATAAAAAAAAGAAGACTAGAGTGTTATTTTGGTGAATCGTGCAGGAATTAGAAACTGAGTATGTGCGTGTCTGAGGTAATACAAAAGAAATGAGGAGTGTCTGGCAAACACAGAATGAGGAATAAGATTTTGATATTGGGGAAATCAAGGGAAGATAAGGGAACCATTGGGAATACTGCCATTTCTCCATAAAGTCTATTGGGGAGAATTCTGGGAATCTGGAATAGTCCTTGCTGCACTAGGTTAAAGGAAGAAGAGAAATTTCAGAAGATATAAGGATGGAGTGAAAAATTCCTTGAAAGGAATACTGAGATGGATTTTGTGGGTTTATACTTAAATTGTATATCTTTGAGATAGGTAAAATCAAAGTTTATTGTGTCTCTGCCTGCTAAATTTCCATCTTCCTTTTTTTCTCATTCTGTGTGCCTAGATTGGCTATTTCCAATTGCCTCTTATATTTCTGTGTTTGAAGGAAAATGTTTTGAAAGCAAATTAAGTTTTAAACTTTAGGAGTTTACATACATAAGAGAGCATCTCTGCTTGTTCCATGGGAAGAGAGAAGAAGTGAGTTTCTTTCTTTAAATTCTGCTTCTCCCTCTGAGTATTCCAGGGCTTGCATATGGAAGGAAGTCTCACCCCTTCACCCTTTTCTCTGTTTCCCTCTAGGCCTCTGATCTAAAGCTGACCTGCCAGATTCTATATTGAACTTTTTCTATTTTTCTGGAGCAGGCTTCAGTATTTCACTAGAACAGCACCTCTTCTCTATTCTTGTTTGTAGGCGCCTGCTATGTTGGCTAGATAGGCTAGAATTTTTGAATAATTGTTTTTTTGACACAAAAGCAATGAGTGTTAAAAATTAATACTTTTGAATGGGAAAGTGGACTATGAAGAGTGTAATTCTTGCTTTAAATTAATGCCTGATTCTCAATATTATATTGATAAGGTGATTAAAAAATATTTGCTTGTAGGTTGTGAATAGTGTATTAAAGGTTAAAAACATATATTTGGTCTATGTTTAATTATCGTTTTTACAGAAATATTTTGATTATAACAAATTAGGAGAAAAATTATTCTGTGATAAATGAAATCATGTATTGATAATATGCTTTATAAAGCTGTCAAATGAGGTTTTAAAAAGTCATTGAATCTGGTCAAAAACAATGTGCATTAAAATGATAAAAGGTAAATAATCAGTGGAGCGAATATGTATTGAATATGTTAAGCAGTACATTAAAAATAATAAAAGGAGGAAATTTGTAAATGGATTTTAAGGGACTTGGGCAGAGAGTGGAAAGGGTTAGAAAGGATGGAATATATGAAAATTTGGGGTTTTCAGTGAAGCAAAAGAAATGTATATTTAACAAAATAGTCTTAAGTATGTGAAGAAGATATGAATAATTTTGAAAAATTATATAAGACTTACTAATCAAAGGGTAAATTACGTGGACTTTCTGGATTTGAAATCTCTAGCAGTGAATTATCTGGGATATAATAAACCTCAGAAATATTGAATGCTTGGAAAAAGGTTAATTCAGAATGTAAAAACTGAGACTCTGTATAAATTCAGGTGCAATTTTAGTTGATCCTGGTCTCAGACTAACTAAAATAAATGGTTTAAAATGTGAATCTTCCTTTTATTCTGTTGTGCTTCTTTTAAAAAGACTAATATGAAATTAATAATCCATTGAAGATTATCATATTATTTTTAAGATGTCAGGGTCTAGCCCATGTGAGAATATTTTAAAAATATAGTGGTTTAACTCCAGTAGGAAATTAGAGAAAGAAAAGTTTTTTGGTTTTTATGTGTTTTTTTGGATTAGTTTGTGATCAGTTAAAAATAAGTAATAATAATAAAAATAATGAAAGTTTGCCAACAGTTTGGTAAGAGTAGTGAATTTCAAATCTTTTTGATTTGTGCTCACCTTGTGCTTATATATAAGCAACAAATACTATAGTAATTTTTGGTTTGATTTATCCAAAATTTAGTCCTGAAAGGAATAAGAATAGAGCCACCTAATACACTTGGAATTGAAAACTTTTAGATTATTAATCTGTAAGGAGAAAATAAAATCCATATTTTAGGTCACTTGGTTATAAAATATTTGGGAATTGGTATGTGAATATTTTTAATATCTTTTCAATTAGATAACTCTATGAGTTGATCATCTATATAATCTGAAAACATTAATTTGAGCAGGTTTCAAATTTATATAATGTATGATTTTGATTATGACATAATATTCCAAAATATTAGTAAATATTACAGCTAGAATTATAATTAAAACACAGATTCTCAAGTAAATGAAATATTTGTGAATTTGAAATTGTGCTGTTGATTTAAATGCTTTTTTTGGCCCTCATTGGATTTTCTCTGACCAATCTTAATTGGCTTGATTTTAAACAAATTTAAAATAGTCAAATTTCCTCAAGGTGGCCAGAGACCACTTGTGCATTTCTATAAAAGCATAAGCCTCTGCATTCCTCTTAGAGGCACTTGTAGTTTCTGAAAATAAGGGATTGAGAGACCTGTAATTCTTTGGAAAGAAAATCCCCCTGGGTCTAAAAAAATATTAAATTGGAATTTAGTACCATTTATTCTCTCTTTTTATTATTCTTTTAATTAAATAAACCTACTTTATAATTCTCCAGTATTTTTGAGACAATTTCTGCTAGAAAGTCTAAATGAACTTTTAGCAAAATTCATGCCACTTGATTTTAATAATGTTATTCATCTTAATTCCTAATGAATTGGTTATCCTTGTGATGTTACTCTTTAAAGTCAATATTTGAAAGGAATGTGACAATATTGTTTTTCTATGTGATAAAATTGTGAATTTGTTCATTGGAATTATACTGTAATATAGTAGAGGAAATTTGGATGGGGGAAATATGTTTAAATTGTTCCTTCTGCAATGAATATGTATCTTACATAGTTCAAAGTAATCAGGTTCTTCAGATGATGTCAATCAAATTTAAGTTACTTAATTATGTCATCTTTGAACTGAGTTCTTGCAGGCCATTCTGAGGATTTTAATTAATGAATAAACCAACACCATTTGAGGTCCATATGTCTGTTATACATGTAAATAGGGACAGAAGAGCCTGAGCATCTGCATCACTGAATTGTATGGAAGGTGGGGTTTGATATGAAATGGGGGATTAGGCACTTTGACCTCTGTAATATCCAGCCATTCAGGGAATGGGAAGGGATTTGTGTTTTGAGAAAGGGAATAAAAGGTTGTATTTTGGTGTTTCATATTGACTTGTTTTATGGTCACCTATTGATAAAAATGTTGCAATAAATTATCTCCTTTGCTTCACTAATGACTGTTCTGAGTTCTTGGTATGGAACTAGTTTCTTATAGGATTGGGCGGGGGGAATTAATTATTCCCCTTTTCCTTTTACTCCCCATTTAGTTTCAATGAATCATTTTAAATTCCTAATAATATAGATAAAATTTCAACAAATTTCACAGTATGATATAAAATAATTTCTGGGTGTGTGGGACAGCATTTTTACATAAATTTATTTCCAGATCATTGATCAAACATACCTATATCTTGCTACAAATGAGACAATGGAAAAAAGAAAGAGTCCTTAATTTTAAGTTGTTTATATTCTAAGGAGGAATATGATTTGTACAGTCAAATTATAGTTAATATTAAATGTTACAAAAGTAATACAGATTATTTTGAGGTTACAACAACTAATGTTCAGGGGAAAAGTCTATGGTGGGAGAAAGAACTCTAATCAAGTCCAGAAAGGGAGTTTAAGGTTGTAAAATTTGACGTTACATAGTGAGTGCCTTTGAGGAGAGTCTTGTTTGTGTAAAGGGGGAAAAAAAAGAAATAGCAATCTATCTACTCCTCAAAAACTCATCATCTTTTCAGGGATGAGAGTATAACAAGGTGGCTTTTAGGATAAGATTCAATAGTACATGACATTTTTTGATTTTTGTTTATTTGTTTGCTTGTTTTTTTATTTTGTTTTTTACTTTTTTATTTCATTTTTAATAGTTTTCAACCTTCATTTTTTCTGTTTTGTAGTTTCACATTTTTCCAGCTCTTGTCCTTGCCTAGACCTCCATAAGCCAGCAAGTAGTATGATATAGCTTAAGCATGTACAATCATATTGAAAATGTTTTAGTCATATTGTAAAAGAATAAACACTCAGAACGCAAGGAAAAACTCATGAGAAAGGAAAAAAATTGATTTTTATAAAGTGTAATTAGTATGCTTTGGTCTGCATTCAGGTTCCATTGTTTTTTCTCTGGATGTGGAGGGTGATTTCCATGACAAGTCTTTATGTTTTGTCTTTGATCATTATGCTGCTCAGAAGAATTAAGACCATCCTAGTTGATTATACAATGTTTTGGGGGTTTTTGTTAGGCAAATGGAATTAAGTGGCTTGCCCAAGGCCACACAGCTAGGTAATTATTAAGTGTCTGAGGCCACATTTGAACTTAGGTTCTCCTGACTCCAGGGCTGGTGCTCTATCCACTGCACCACCTAGCGGTCCCGATCATCATACAATGTTGCTCTTAATGTGGTCAATGTCTCCTGACTTCTGCTACTTCACTTACCATCAATTCACAAAAATAAAGCACTCATCCTTAACATATTTTTTATAAGGGTTGGGGGAAGGAAGGAATGAACTTGTATTTTCATTAATAGAGCAATTTTTGAGGGAAAACTCCTTCTGCCAATGCACATCACCTGGCAATTTGTCGTTTGAAGTGAGTTTTGTGAGTATTGAGAGGTTAAAAGATGTACCCAGGATTGTGCAGCAAGAACACATCAGAGTTAATCTCAAGTCAAGTTCTTATCTACTCTCCCTCCACTGTGACATTTTGCTTCTTATCCTGAAAATAATTTATGTGGTGGTTTTGTTTCTTTGTTTGATTGTGGATATGCAAAGGTCACAACTACTACTGCCTAGAGGGGAAGGGATGAAATAATGAAGTGAATGGCTAGCCCATTCCCCTGGTCAAAATAGCAATGTTTCTTCACTTTTCTAAATTTAAAACCTAAACTGCTCTGAAAAGCAGTTAAAAGGAAAGAGAAACGCAAGATTGGGTGAGATTCATCTCCTCAGAAGAACATACAAGGGTGTCATAGACAGAAGGGAAAAGTAGACAGTGGAGAAAATAGGGAAAAAATAGGAAGGGGGAGATGAAAAAGCTCAGATAGATTTAAGTGAAAAGAATAGCTTTTTCAAACCAGATGTAAAACTTTTTACATTAATTTAGACAACAGCAGCTTTCATTAGTTTTTAACTAAGTTGAAAGGTATACTTAAACCTACATTTATGATCATGTGAAAAAATGCTCCAAATTTTTATTGATTAAAGAAATGCCAATTAAAATAATCCTGTTGTAACTCTTCATATTTATCAGATTGGCCAATATGAGAAAAAGGGAAAATGATCAGTGTTGGAGAGGTAGTGGGAGGATTGGGACATTGATGCATTGCTGATGGAATTATGAACAGATGCAAACTTTCTGGAGAACAATAGGGAACTATGCCCAAAGAGCAGGAAAACTATTTATATGCTATGACTAGCATTTCCAAATCTAGGTATATATCCAAAAGAAATTGTAAAAATGGGGGGGGGGGATCCCACATGGTCCAAAATATTCATAGTAGCTCTTGTAGGGCAAAGAATTGGAAATTGAGGGAATGCCCATCTCTTGGGGAATGGTTAGACGGGTTATGGTACATGAATATTATGGAATATTATTATTCTGTAAGAAAGCATAAATGGTCGAACTCCAGATAAGCATAGAGAGAATTTCAGGATCTGATGCTGAGCAGAAGGAGCAGAACAAAAGAATGATGTACACATTAGCAACAACACTGTGAGATGATCAACTATGATGGATGCAGCTGCTCTCATCAGTTCAGAGAGTTAAGGCAACTGCTATGGACAATGTTATCCCCATCCAGAGGAAGAAAAACAAAACAAATTAAGACTAAGAAAAGCAAAGCAAAGCAAAACAAAACAAAACATAACAATACAAAACAAATCAAAAAATCCTATGTTCACTACATTCTTATGTATGTTTTCCCTTAATCCTAATTCCTCATACTGAAAATGACTACTCTGTAAATATGTTTAACACTATCATGGATTTACAACATTAAATGGCTGTTTGCACTGAGGTGAGGAATCTAGGACAGGAGAGTGGAGGAAATGTTATAACTTAATATATATATGTGTGTGTGTGTGTATATATATATATATATATATATATATATATATATATATATATATATATATATATAATGTTGAGAAAATTTTATAACATGTATTTGGAAAAATAAAATATCAATAAAAAAATTTTGATTTCTACTAATCAAGACTTATCAAGAGTAAAAGATCTCCAGAAGAGATGATACAATTTAGCGCCATTTCATTTTTAGTATACTGAAAATATTGAAAATATTTATGGTCATCAGAGATATGGTACATGGACATAAGAAAAATAACAGTTTTTTCAGTGGGATCCTCATTCTAAAACTGATTGACCCATTACCAATTAAAACCAAAACAAGAATGGACATTCTTACCTAAAATAACCTGTCCACTGTATGGGCATAACTTTTGCCCTACAGGGAAAACCTAGATTTTTTTAATTCAACCAAATGTGGGAGTCCAAGTTAGAGCAGGAAAATGGAGAGCCACAGACTCACCTCCTTTCCAAGACTGATACCAAGTAACTAATATGTAGAGGTCCCAAATTATTGGGAGGAAGTATATCTCTTTCTAAGTTGCCAGTCTAATTCAGTCACAGGCACAAAAATGAGAAACTTTCAAGAGTTTGGTCTTAATAAAGACAAACCTAAGTATTTATTACTATGCTCCACATTTATAAATCATTCATGAATGGGAGTCAGGTAAAAAGCTGGACTGAATCTTGAACAGCATGTTTATAGGAGTTAAAAGACCATAAAATGATTTGCAGCAGCCAATAAAGTCATAGCATATGTAATAATTTCCTTCCTTGATTTCAGAATGTTTGCCTCATATCACATCATCACAGGGGACAGAATACTTTATCTTATCTTGTTATCAAGGATCCCAAGAGGGAGTTGAGGAGAGGGGAAGAATGCTTTATCTTAACTTATATGTCTGGGCCTTAGCAGTGACAGACTTCCATTAACCATGAAATCCTTCTTTCCAAGATGTCTGTGCTATCCTGTCACAATAAGGAATTTTCAGTTGCTTTCAGAAAGACAATCAGAAAAGTCTCTTATTTTTCCCAGGATGAAATTTATATCTTTATATTCATATCTATGATTATTAATAGAGGGAGAGAAACAGACAGAATTCTATACTTTAACAAGATAAATACATACATATATATGTAGAAATATATATTAT
The DNA here is from genome assembly GCF_037893015.1 of Macrotis lagotis. Taxonomy (NCBI): domain Eukaryota; kingdom Metazoa; phylum Chordata; class Mammalia; order Peramelemorphia; family Peramelidae; genus Macrotis; species Macrotis lagotis. The sequence goes on from NC_133658.1 coordinate 70,983,962, forward strand.
ACATATAAATGCACATACATACACATATACGATATATTTATATATGGAGAGAGAGAGAGAGAGAGAGAGAGAGAGAGAGAGAGAGAGAGAGAGAGAGAGAGAGAGAGAGGAGACAGGGAGAGGCAAAGGGAGAGAGAGTTCTTTTTTATTGAATCAGACATACATTGTAGGTAATAATTTTATCCCATTTATATAAGAGGAAACTGAGGCAGATAGATTGAAATTCAATAAGCAAGAAATGAATAAATATTTAGTGGTAATCACACTTTACCAGGTTCTAAGTATTAAAAAGAGGAAAGAAGGATAAAACAACAGTTCTTCTCCCAAATAACACATGGTTTAATAACTTTCCTTCATGATCATACAACTAGTGGTAGTCTGAGGTGAAATCAACCTTAGATTTTGTCATTCTAACTACTCTGTCCACAGATCCCACCAGCCCTTCCTAAAGCAGATGATCTCTGCAGGAGAACCATTGAACCTTTTCTTGATAGGCTAAGTATGACTGTGTGATTTGATTATACATAGTTGAACCCAATGTAGACCACCAAGAATACTCTTAAATTTTTACATCTGACACATCTTTAGTTTATCATAGTGAATGCTTCAAAATCAGATGGCTAGCAGGACAGCTAGATGGTGCAATGGATAGAGAGCACTAGCCCTGAAGTCAGGAGGATCCAAGTTCAAATTTGGTCTCAGACACTTAATCATTGCCTAGCTGTGTGACCTTAGGCAAGTCACTTAAGCACATTGAATTGAATTTTAAAAAACTAGATAGCTAATATAAACTGTAAAATGAACAATTTTGACTATATTAAATTAAAAGATTTTGCACTAAAAAAATCAGTACTGCCAAAATTAGAAAGAACGCAGAAAACTGAGAAATAATCTACACAACTAGGAGTGCTGATAAAGATCTCATTTCCAAAATATATAGAGAATTGCATCAAATTTTTAAGGTAGCAAGTCATTCCCCAATTAATAAATGGTCAAAGGATAGGAACAGACAGTTTTCAAATGAAGAAATTAAAGCTATATATAATCATATGTAAAATGCTCCAAATCATTATTGATTAAAGAAATTCAAATTAAAACAACATGACATATCATCTCACACCTATTAGAGTGGCCAAAATGGACAAAAATGGAAGATGATAAATGTTGGAGAGGTTGTGGGAGGATGGGGACATTAATCCATTGCTGGTGACATTGTGAATGGATCTAACCTTTCTGGAGAGCAATATGGAACTATGCCCAAAGAGCAATAAAACTATTCATACCCTTTCCCAACAATTACAAGTCTAGGTTTATATACTATAAAATATAAAATATACTATATATATATATATATATATATATATATATATGGAAAAAGTTAATTAATTAATTAAAAATTAGATGGCTAACTATGAAGTACTACCATACATTCTTCATTGGTCCAGTAGCAAAAAAAAACAGTCAATAACTTTCTTCCTCGAGGGTTATGCATGCTGTCCTTAGAGTTACACTCCCTTTGAACTCTTCTTTGCTTGTAGTTAGCCCAAAGTTACCCTCAGTGAACACTTCCCCTTCTTTAGGCTTTCTTTATTCTTCCTGCTTTACTTTCAGTGATCTCAGGCCTATGTCCTCCACTGAATCTCTGTTCTGACAGATTTTATAACTTAATTACAGAGTAGTCACATTTTGTTCTAGTGTCTGATGCTTACTAGTTATGTCTCCATGAGAAAAAGTAAATCATTTCCTTCCATTGGATCTTGGTATTTACAAATATAAAATAGGTCTAAATGGATGTTTTAAAAATAAAACATGCGTATGGATAGTAAACATATCCCTCATAGATTTGCTAATTAATTGAAAAACCTCAAATACTTCTGAATTCCAGCTTTCAGTTTTAGTGCATTCAGTCCAATGTTCTGACTTGTCATCTGCCTTTATTTCATTTCTTGATAAGACAAGTGAAGAGGAAAATCAACTATACAAAGTTTCTTAAAAGAATATTCTTCCTATTCATAACATTGTTCTTATAAATGGGCTTCCTTTGAGATTCTGCTAGAGCCAATATATTCCTTTATGTATTATATATTAAAATGAATAAAATATATAGAATTAAAAAGGAAATCAATTATATTGAAACATTAACAAAATATCAAATTAGTTCACAACCACAGGTTAGATTATCTGCTGTAATCTAGCTATCCCTCCCTATTCCATCCCCACAAAACATATCCACCGTAAAAAATATTTGAAGTTGTCTGAGTAGTTAGGTAGTAAGAGTTATAAACAAAGTTAAGAAAATATGATTTTAGATCTCATTTCAAATTAGCGGAAGTTATATGATTTGCGGTAATAGAATTAGTTTCTCTGTCTTGGTTTGCCTATCAACAAAATTAAAGGGGAAAATCGTAGTCATCCATTGTTCACAGTAAAATCCACTCTAAATTGTGATGTGTTCTTTAGTAATAGGATCTATATGGGTTTTACATAGAAATAATATTATATGTAATTATGCCTATACAAGAAAATAAACTTTTTTGTTTAGTAGACTTATCTAATAATGAAATAAATACACATATGATATTGAGTTCTTGTAATTAGGAATATTCAAACAGTATTTGAATCACCATGATTTGGAGCTATAGGATAACAATCCAACTGACCTCTAAGGTTCTTTTGAGCTCTAAAAGTCTATGATTCATTATCAGCCTAAATCTATATTCTCCCTGTTACATTATCATTTCCTCATTCACCATATGATCTTTCCCACTCACCACCACTCATCAAGTAGTTTATGCTTTAATTTTAAGGGGGGTAAAAAGGTCTAATATTTAATTGCCAAAAAAAAGCAGAATTTGAATTCTAGGATCTTTGTCCATAACCCTTTGGGCAGTTGGGAATTTTTTTTTTTTATCTTTCAATTATCCTTTCTTTTCTCCCTTGATATTATAAGGGAAAAATAAGAAACAAAGGATAAAACCTTCCAGAAGGCAGTCTAGAATTTTGTATGAGGTGGGGACCAGGAAAGGGGAGAATAATTAATGGAATGCACTTCCTTAGAAGATCAAGAATTCCCTGATAGTTTTTGAGCAGATCATGGTGGAATACTTATTCTTACACAGACAATGGTTTCACTAGATCTGGGATAAAGGAACCTTTTTTCCTACCAAGGACTTTTTGGATATTTATAACCTCATTCATGAGCCATAAAAATTATCAACTTAAAAATTATCCTGCCAAGTTTGTTCAGACATTTAATTAAATCACTACTAAAAAGCATCTCAGTTTTTTGAATTTTGAGTCCTGCATGTGGTAATCCTGACAACTGGATGTTTTCTGCCCCTGTAAAAGATGATATTGTTGGCTCCTTTCCAACTGTAAAATCGTGAAATTCTACATTTCTCTAAGTATTTTTAAGCTCTTTGCTGCCTAATGTCATTATATTGGTCCAGTACTCAGTTGTCTACTCCTGAATTTTCCTCAAAAGAGTAACAACATGTTGTATTTGATTATAAATAAATTTAAATAGGTGTATTTGAGGGTTTCATCATTCTTCCATCCTGGCAACTATTACTTATTTATTTGATGAGAGTTGTTTCTGCTTTTCTTTATTTTAAAGAGAGATTTTATAGAGAGTTTTTAAAAAGGACAGAATTTCAGCGTGAATTATTATCTATTCCTGACTAATGTTATTCATCAGACTTGTCTGAGTTTTAGATCTTAAAGGAGTATAGCAGAAGGGCATTAGGAAAAAAGTTTACAAAAGGGCACAGTTCCTTTATAGAGGTTTGAAAATTTTCAAATCTTGTATAAATTCCAGCTGCTTGCCTTAATCTGATTTCTAAATAAGAATGAAAATTTATATTTATATTTTATTTAATGAGAAAGTATAGCAGAGAGGATAATAGACTGACTTTGGCATCAAAAAGCTTGTAGTCAAGTCTTATCTCTAATAAAAACTAGTCATATGCCCATCAAAACTTCTCTTAATTTCTTCATAACAAACTATATATGCATATATGTGTGTATATATGTGTATATTTGCATATTTGTGTGCATATAAGTATAAGTATGTGTTTTATTCATACATACATGATTAAATGCTCATATATACAATGCATGCATACAAACATATGCAAAATTATACTTGTGCATATGCATAGAGTTGCATATGCAATCATGCATGAATGTAAGGATTAAAAATTTATTAGACTTATTATTTTATAATATATCTTAATAAGATCTTCCTTGCAATTCGAGATTAAGCAACATCATCTCTACTATCCAAAGTTTTAAGGAATTTATTGAAAAATGAGAATTTAACTAATTTGCTGAGTCAGATATAGATAGATAGAAAGAAAGAGATGTAGAGATAGACCTACTACCAGAAGCTTTTAGAGTGAGAAGTTAACTAATTTGCTCATAGTCAGATATAGATAGGTAGAAAGAGATATATGATAGACAGATAGGTATAAGGATATACATATACATGTATATGTATTTACAAACAGATAAATGCATACATGCCTATATCATGCATGTTTATGTATAGGCAAGGATATACACACATATATATAACACAAAAAATTTGGCTTTATGTAAATATAGTGTATATTTGTATATACCTTGTTCATACCTTGAATGAATAGATATATAGATATAAAGATATAAATGTAGATAGATATAAAGATACAGATAGAAAGATAGATAGATAAATGATAGATAGATTTGCATTTACATTGTATACATCATGTATATTCTCAAAGAGGATCAAAATAACATCATTGTGTTAGAGTTTTACAATGCATGTAACTGTGGGTGATCAATATGATCTAAGAATATGCTACTATAGGTCAGGCATAAATAGTTATGTGATTTCCTGGGGTGGTTTCTCTTAACGTTGAGCATTGAGCATTTTACTTTAAATGCTTCAATTCTGCCTTGCTCATAGATCATAGCACCTCTGAAGAGGACATGGCATCTGACCTTTTATTGCTTTTTCTGACCACCAGGTAAGTATTTGCCTTGTATGAGTTTTCCATAAAATAGTCTCTTTATTTTAAGTGGTTAAATTTTATTTTTATGTTATTAATTGCTTTTTTATCATCTATTTAGTTTTAAGAATTTATGTCCAAAAGCAACCTAGGTATTTAATATTAACCAAGTAAAATGTTAAAGTTATTTCTAAATCTATTGTTTCTTTTTTATTTTATTTTATTCCTATTACATGCAAGGATAGTTTTTCTTTATTCACCTTTTATTTACAAACTCTTCAGTTCCACATTTTTCTACTACCTTTTCTTCCCTCCACCTTCACATGGCAATGAACAGTCTTATATAAGATGTACGTGCATAGTTGTGTTTAATGTGTTTCTATATTAGTCACATTGTGAAAAAGAAATTAGAACTAAGGAGCCAATGCATGACAAAGAAGAAAAAACAAAAGAAATTTTAAAAATTGAAAATAGTATGCTTTGCTCTGTATCAGGCTTTAGTTTTATTCCCTCCCCAGATGTAGATGGCATAAAATGGTCTGGGTATGAAATATACATTTGTCATTATCTTTATTATTTTTATGCTTAATTCAATAATGATAAGTGATTAACATCTCCTTGCCTATTACTATATGAGGCCTCTCAAAAGAAGAAAGAAAAAGGAAAGAAGGAAGGAAGGAAGGAAGGAAGGAAGGAAGGAAGGAAGGAAGGAAGGAAGGAAGGAAGGAAGGAAGGAAAGAAGGAAGGAAGGAAAGAAGGAAGGCAGGAAGGAAGGAAGGAAGGAAGAAAGGAAGGAAGGAAGGAAGGAAGGAAGGAAGGAAGGAAGGAAGGAAGGAAGGAAGGAAGGAAGGAAGGAAGGAAGGAATAATGAAAGACAGGAAGGAAGAAAGGAAGACAAACAGGGAAAAGGAAGGAAGGAAGACAAGAAAACAGGACAGAAGGAAGTCAGGAAGACAGAAAGGAAGGGAGACAGGAAGAAAAGAATGAAGGAAAGAAGAGAGGAAAGAAGGGAGGAAGGAAGAAAGAAAGAAAGTTAGGAAGACAGGAAGGAAGGATGGAATAAAGGAAGGAAGGAAGACAGGAAGGAAGGAAGAAAGAAAGATAGGAAGAAAGGACAGAAGGAAAGAAGACAGAAAGGAAGGGAGGAAGGAAGGAAGAAATGAAAGAAAAGGAAAGAAAAAGAGAAAGAAGGAATGAGAATGGGGGAAAGAAAGATAGAAAGAAAAAAGAAAGAAAGAAACTATTACTTTATATCTTTGTTCAATTACATTACACTTGATTGGCAACTTGGTCATTGAAGTAATGCTGAATTTCCAATATGAGGCCTGGGTTTTAATCTTTGCTTTGTCATGTACTACTTGGAAGACTTCAAGCAAGTTCATGAACCACATTGAGTTCTAGTTTGCTCATTTCCAAAATAAGTGACTTAGATTAGATTTCTTTAGGATATATTTGAATTTTAAATTTATGATTCTCTAATTCAATGACACTATGGCTTCTAGAGTTCTTTTCTTGTAGAGGAAAATGCATTGAATTTGGAGTCAGAGGTACTCTGCTATTTAGTATTTGAATCGTTCTGGACATCCATTTTCTCATTTATTAAAATTGAGATTTTGAATGAAGAAATCCCAAGGTCTTTTCTGGCATTAAATACTATAACCCAATGACTCAACTGTCTATTTCTATGCCCAAACCTAACAAATTTTCCATTGACAGAGACACACTGACCCACCCAAAATAACCTGGTAATTGAAGAAATAACAAAACTAAGGCTGTATTTCATTCAGGCAAAGGAGTTAATGTTTTCTATGTAGCTGGCAAAAGTCACTTCCCTAATAAATGGTATTTCTGTTCTCTCTGTGACCACCTAAATGAATAAGGGGTGATAATGACATTCTCATTATTTTAGGAACACATTTGCATCTGTAATGATATAGCTCCTACCGGGCACCAAAGCCATAGAGGCAACTGTCTGAATTAATTATATTTGTTTGGCTGATTAGATAAAAAATGCAAACACAAACTTCACATCAAACTGCTTCAAGATTATTTAATCTCCCTCTTGAAAGGGAAATGGGCCTATGATGTTTTTCTTCTTTTAACCTTAAAAAACTGATCATTAAATCAAGCATCTGAAACAGTCCTTTCTCAATTACCCACAAATACTTGCATCCTCTCAAGTATTTGAATTAAACATATCCATCTACATAATATCAGAATATTGAAAAATGTACATTTTTATTCCTTGGAATGTTAGTACCCTTTTCATTACCTGGACTCCTTTCTACCACAGTGAATAAACTGCTCACACATATACTAAACATAGCAACGGACAGTAGTGCTGAGGTAGTTAAAATTTCAACCTCAAAATCACAAAAGGGGGGGCAATAGAAACTAAAAATGCATATCTTCTTATGTTCAACCCCATGATGACCAATAGCTAGTAAAATTAAGCTTAAGTTCCATCTATTTCAATATAAATTTCTCTATAATTTTCTACATAATATACAAATTTCTACATAAATTTCTATATAAAATATTGTAAATTTTATCTTTGGATAAAGTTGAAACTTCATTACATCTTTTCTCTCTTTTAATTTCCCATTATTTTTCTGTTATTCTACTGAGACCTCAGGGGGAACAAAGAAACAAAAACAAAATATAATGATGATGATGGTGATGATGATGATGAGGAGGAGGAGAAGGAGGATAAAGGGGAGAAGGAAGATCATAATGATTATTCAACTCAATAAACATTTATTAACTACTTATTACTTAGAAGATATTGTGCTATGTGCTTTTAATAATTCCAGTTCTTTTCCTTCCATTTTGAAGATGACCACATTTGTCAAATTAATGTTGACATTACTTGCACATTATGCTTATTATAATGAAGGGAATGTTGTGCAAAGGCATCAGTCTCACTTGCCTTTTCCAGAACTTTTTCACCCCAGGGTCTGATTTGATAGGAAACAGGACTCCTGGTGAATGTCTGAATGCTGGGGTCTCCTGGTCCTTACATGTTTTCCTCTACCATATTAGCAAAGCATCTTGGTGCTACCACAGTACCAGGAAGAGTGCCCATAAATATCTGGTGACAGAATGTCAACACCATCTTTCTATTTTAAAGTTTTTATATGCATATTACATACATTAAAAAGATAATGATGGGGGCAGCTAGGTGGCTCAGTGGATAGAGCACTGACCCTGGAGTCAGGAGTACCTGAATTCAAATCAGACCTCAGACATTTAATTACCTAGATGTGTGGCCTTGGGCATGCCACATAACCCCATTTGCCTTGCAAAATCCAAAAAAAAAAAAAAAGAAGATAATGATTGTAATAGGTTAGTTCCCATTCTTCTAGAATTTTAATATTTACATAACTACTCTCATCCTCAAATATTCTCTGTCTAGAGCACAGTATAATGATGCTATTATTTCCCATTATCTTCACCCTATACATATATTAACTTAGTCTGACATTGGTTTCATTATTTTTGTCACAGTGTCTTTGAACCAAAATCTAGATCTTGATATTAAAACCTCATGTTTCCTCATGGTAACTTAGTCCTACTGTTGACAGCTACTGCGATAATTTTAAATCTTCATTCTATCATCTATCTTTCAATTACTTACTTCTTCAGTTTTGTGCCACCTGCAAATTTAATTAATATGCCTTCAGTGATTTCATTCAAGGCAATGAGGAAAATATTGAAAAGCACACAGCCAAAGACAGAACCTTGTTACAACAGACTTTTCTTTGCAGATTTGTCAAATCTTTAGTCCACACTTTTTTATAGTTGCTGTTTTTATTTTTCTAATCCATTGAACATTAGTGTAATAGCCGTAACCCAATGCAGTACCTCTTCCAATCCATGCAAGTTAGATGTTGAAAGAGAAGAACCAAACTAGATAGAAAGTAATAGGGTCAGAATCTAAACCACACAGATGAAAAGTGAATATCTAGCATTGCATCAAATCTAAGTGTTATATTTGGGGATCAGAAAGAAATACCTTCCTTTATTCTTTCCTTCTTTTAGTCTATGATTTTATGACAGAAATGAAGGTACTTTCCATGATCTTGTGTTTATGGAAGTGATTTCTCCCAACTTTTCTTTCCAACTCTAAATCTAGATGACTTCCTTAGAAATGAAGGAATAGTTGGTTGGTTGGTTCTTGTCCTTCCTTATTAAAGAACAAAATGACAACACCAAATTACAGACAATTGTAGTGTGGCCAATTATAGATCTAGTCTTGCATTCAGAAGGACTGGAGTTCAAAACCAACCTCAGATGCTTGACACTTACCAGTTGTGTGAACTTGGGCAAATCGCTTAAGCCTGATCCAAATGCCATCTCCACTCATCCTGATATATATCTGGTCACTGGACCCAGATGTCTCTGAAGGAGTAAGTGAAGTGATTTAGCATAGCACCCTTTTAGTCAAATCCAATTCACATACTTGCCATGGCATCACCTCCTTGATGTCATGGAAGAATATTATGGATTATCTGATTAAATAAAAGTTTTTGAAAAAAAGAAAATCTGAATTCATTTATTAGATCTGACTCTGTTTATCTGTATGACTTTGGCAAATCATTAAATCTCACCTGAATCTTCCCATCTGTAAAATGGGAATAGCAATGCTTGAACTACTTACTTTATGGTGTGATCATATAAAAAGTGCCTTGTACATTCTAAAATGACTTATATAAATTAGAAGTTCTCTCTTTAAATATCTCTGAAAAGGGAGATACTACCTTTGGTACATTGAATTCATTTCCTTTTTGAATCTACCAGGTCCATTTGGAGTCAATTCTAATTGTTCAGCAGTGCTTTCATGTATTAATCTGAAATATTCTTCAACTATTCCCGTCTTTTTTTCTAAATAGGAAAAAGAAAATAATTTTGATGTCTCTTCAAGTCCAAGGTTCAGATGCTTGGTCACTGTGATCATGCTCTCCTGTTCTTCACCTCCTCCCCACTCCCCAAGACTAAAAGTTTCCTTGTTTTGTTCAATTAATCTTGATAGGACATCTTCAATCTCTTCATCATCATCATCATGGTAACTCTGTTGTGACTAAATTCAGTTTGAGAGTGTCCTTCCTAAAATGTGGTGCTCAGAATTGAACAGTGTATTCCATCTACCCCTCAGCCAGGACAAAGGGCAATAGAATATCACCTCATTCATTCTAGACTTTGTGCTCTCTTCAGTCAAAAGAAGATGTTAACTTTGCTGGCTGCTTTATCACCATGTCTGACTCAGCAGAGAATCACTAATTAGACTAAAGCAAAAAATGTGTTAATTCTAGAAAGTTACACTGCTATCACTGTGTCAACCAAAAGACATGGCTAATCTTTCCCATGAGGGATTAGAATAATAGTTTATTAGGATTTGGGGCTGTATTTACCTTTTTGATGTCTGGAAAGGTATTAGCAAATAGTTGATTACAATTAGAGCCAGTACAGGGGTCATTTTTCTTCTCAAAGAAGGTTATTATGTTTATCACAGAACCATTCCAATTATTGTTTGTCCTACCCCATTCTAACTTAAATGTTGCTTCTTTCATAATTATAATTGAAATTTGAAACCATTATTTTCTATTCTTTGGAATTGAAAGGGATCTTAGAAGTTCTAAAAATCCAATGGAAAACTGAGACTCAGAGTGGTGAAGTATTACACAATTAGCAAGTGAAATAGATTAGCACTCTATTCATTATAACTCACTATTTTCAAATTGAATATCTTACTTGTACAAGGGGGAAAAGCAACTGATTTAAGATGTCATATTTTATCTTTGCCTTTTTGTTTTCCATGGATTTTTAAAAAAATTCTAATTAAAACCTCTTTTTATAGGAAACCCTTACAATCTCTCTTAATTCTAATAATATTTTTCTTTAATTATATCCTATGTGTCCTTTATATAACTTATTTGTGCATATTTGCTCATCTCTTCCAATAGATTTTGATTTTCTTGAAGTCAGACACTGTCTTTAGTTTCTCTCTCTCATCCTATACTTAGCACAATGGTAATATATAGTAGGTGCTTAATAAATGTTTACTGACTGAATGACCATATAGCACTTTGTATTGCAAAGCAATTTATAAATATTATTGCATTTCTTTCTCTTCACAATATTGAGAGGTAGTTGCTATAATAATCTGTATTTCACAGATAAGAAAACTGAGTCAGGTAACCATTAATTGCTTGCCCAGAAAGATAGAGCTTGAAAGTGTCTGAAATTGAATTCAAGTTCAGATATTCTTGCCTCCAAATTCAATTATCTAAGCCCTATGCTTTCTAAGTAACTCAGAGAGAAAGATCAAAAAAAAATTCAGCATAAGAAGAGTATAAAGAAGAATGGATTTAAAACAAGAATCTCTGGGTTTGCGCCTTGGCTCTAATATATAAATATTGCTCTATACTTTACAAAGCACTTTAAGTACATTGTATCATTTGAGGCTCACAACAGTATTTCGAGGAAGGAACACAGTTTATCCCCATTTTACAGAGGACACTAAGGTACACAGATATGAAATGACTGGCCCATGTGGCCAGTTGGTAAATGACCCAATATGAACTTGATACATCACAAAGTCTCTCTGAATCTCCCTGGTAAGATTTTGAAAATAATATTTACATTATTTCCCAAGTTTATGATGGGCCATAGCTGAAATAACAACCTCTTATTCAACTAGATTTCTCAGAATATAGTGACTGGGGGATCTATCAAAAAGTAATAAACATCTATTTGCCTGCTGCATTCCTCTTCCTGGGATAAAAACATTGCGCCCTCAAAAATTATTCTCAAATTATAATCTCTTGGATTAGATAAGTAAATATATAAATCTACACATAATATAACACATATGCAAATATATATATATATATATATATTTAGATATAATATAATGTTGAGTGAGAGATAGAATAAATATAAAGGTTGCCTTACAAATTCTAATAATATTTATCTTAACTATTCTCATGAATCTTATTGCCAGAGGACAAGTCTGGCTATGCCTCATATATCTAAGAATACCACTGAGTGCTTCAAGTGAAATTCTGAGAGTTTTTACTGAAGATCCCAGCCTTTCTCTAATATCATTCATCAGATACAATTAATATTGCCTTTATCTTATAAATACCCTCTAGACATCTTTTCCACAAAGCCATATATACAATGTACATCTATTAAATTTTGCACTGGAATATTTCCTGAGAAGATCTTGCAAATACAAAAACACAAAGATTTCATCCCAATATCTTGAGGTTCATCTTCTATATCTACTAGACTCCTGAAGAGCGTGAGCTAAGATTAAAAGCAGTTTCTTTAAAGGAATCACCCCCACAAAACTGACTTCCAAATCTGGCAGGATCACCGAATAAATCAACATTTCAACTACTGCTGGTCTTGCCTCATGCTGCTTGAAACTAGACAGATACCTCAGAAGAGCAAACTGTTTTAAACTCTTGTAATTGGACATGTGGTGCCTTACTCTACCAACCTTTCGCAGCTCACAAGGTCATATGCCTCCAGTAGTCTTTTATCTAAAAAGTAGTAGACTAAGCACAAATTATTAAAGAAAAGAGACTATAATTCATGACCACATGTGAACTAGGGAACGGAGATGGGGAGTGGATTATTAAGTCCCAAGCCCTCTCTTTACCTACAAATAGATTTATAGCAACATTATTTTATCACAGCCAGCCAGGAAAGCAAACAACTTACCAGTTAGCGGTAATATATTGTCAGTTGTGACATACCAAGAAATCAAAAGGTTTCTCTTCTTTGGTAAAAGTACTCAAAATAATAAGAATATTTGGGTATGCTTTAATTCAGAGAGCCTGACCTTTTCAATATATGGCATCATGAATCCCCCCCCCCTTTTTTTAAATTTAGTTTTTCCAAGGCAAACAGGGTTAAGTGGCTTGCCCAAGGCCACACAGCTAGGTAATTATTAAGTGTCTGAGACCGGATTTGAACCCAGGTACTCCTGACTCCAGGGCCGGTGCTTTATCCACTATGCCACCTTAGCTGCCCCGGCATCATGAATTTTCAGGAGCAGACTTTTCAGTCCCTTCAGGATGAATGACTAACAGCAGATCATTTCACTCAGGGGTCAGGGTTCTCATAACTAGACTCCCAATATACAAATAAATACAAAATAGCTAATTACAACTCAGTTTGGAAGGGAGATAACTATTGGGGAAAACAGGTGAGGTTTCCACTTTATTACCGTATACTTGGTACTGTTTCAGCTAGGACCTGAAGGAAGTGAAAGTGTATGAGGGCAGAGAAAAAAATAGTGGTTATCTAGGAGCAGTTAAATGACTCAGAAGTTAGTGTGCTGGACCCAAAGTCAGGAGTTCCTGACTTCAAATGTCCCTAAGTTCAAATTTGCCTTCAGACACTACGGGTTTTGTAACTTTGGCAAGTCATTTAACCCTTTGTTCCAGTTGTCTCATCTGTAAATTGATCTAGCCAAGGAAACATCAAACTATTCCAGTATCTTTTATAAGACAATCCCAACTTGTTTAATAAAGTCATACAGGATTGAAATTATTGAACTACAACTAAAACATGTGTCCAGGAGAAAACCATAGAGTTGGAAGATGAAGTGCTATATGTGAAAAGAAGAGATAGGATCAATTTAAATGGATTACATAATGTAGAAGGGGAGTATTGATAAATGAGACTAGAAAAATGAGTTTGGTGGCAGGCTGTGAAGTATTTTAAAAGTTAAAAAGGATGATTTTATTTTTGGTACTAGCTGCAATAGGAAATTCCTGAAATTTGAGGTAACTGATAATAGGTCACATTTTAAAGATATTTATATTTTGCAAGATGTCTATCTCTCAATGATCTTGTGAGATGAGAAATGTAAAACTTGGTACCATTTATTAGATAAGAAGTTTAAGACTCAGACAGTGAAGAGATTTACCCATATCACATAACTGGTAGTTGTCATTATATATAGAATAAAAATAAATCTTAGATCTCCCATTTATGAGGATACTATATTTTCCTTGGGTATTCCCTCCTGTACTAGACATAAAAAGAATCTTGGAATATACTTAAATATGAGTTTAGGTCCCAGCAAAAATTTATGTCGCATCAGTAGTTACTCTCCCCTGGTAATTTAATCAGACCAGGTCCTTCCTTAGCCTCAAATATTCAGACTTAAAAGGGAGCATAAAAAGTCAAGTTTACAGGACACACATTTTCTTGATAAATTTAAAGAAAGACCAAGTTACCTTTGTCCAGTATTTAAAACATTATCTCATATAGAACTACATATTAATAATATAAGGGGGGAAAAGGAGATCCATTGCTAGATCCATGTTCTATCATGTTCAAATATGGGGGCAAATATCCATCAAAACTAGAGGGTAGTCAAGTACAATAATATTAACAGAAATGTGTTTTATGCTGTTAGACTGTTAGCTTTATGCTTAGTTTGATCATGCTGTGTAGACTTATCCATGATGTAATTCTACCTTTAGCAATCTTCTGTTGGAAGAAAGGAAGGATGTTTTTGATCAAAATCAATTTGTATTTTCTGAACCAATTTGCCATTGAGGCCGATCTCCTACCACTAGTTTTGGCAATTTTACACAATGTTGCAATTGATTCTGCATTTATTTAATTATATAATTTTCCTGTGTTTTTTTCTCTTAGAAAATGCTCTGCTTATGATGTTGCAGGTGATTTTACTATTGTTATTATGTGTAGTATTAATAATTCAAATAGCATCATTAAAGGTATTAGAATTGGTAGCCCCATTTTTTTAACTGTGGAAATGGAGTATGAGAGAGAGTGGCTTGTTCATATTAACAGACTTAAAAAGTTTCAGAGGCAAGACTTTAACACAGGTCTTCTGACTCCAAAGAATTGTCAAAACTATTCTTTCACCTGAAATGGCTGGCAAAAGTCTTAGAAGTTTTTTCTTTGATGCAAATCTGTCCTCAATATAATCTGTCTTCAATTAAGTTACTAAAATTATTTTTGGAAAGTGCAGAAGTGATCATGTCACCCCCTTATGGGATAAATTTCAATGGTACCCTGTTATATCAATAGCACCCTGATCACATATAAAGTATCATGTTTGTCATTTAAAACTCTTGTAGGTTGACTAAAGAAGTTATGGTACATGAATGTTGTAGAATACCATTGTTCTATAAGAAATCACGAATAGTCAGACTCTAGGGAAGCATGGAATGAATTACAGGAACTGATGCTGAGTGAAGGGAAGAGAACCAAGGGAACACCGTATACATTAATAACAACGTCGTGAGTTGATCAACCTCAGTGGATGCAGCTCCTCTCAGCAAGAGCTCAGACAACAGTAGGAGACCAGTTATGGACAATGCTATCCTCATCCAGAGAAAGAAAAACAAAACAAAACAAAACAAAACAAAAATCCTACAGAATCTGAATGAATATTATACTCACTTTTCAAAAATTTCTTATGTATTTCTTTTCTATCTCATGGATTTATTCCTTTTCCCTTAATCCTAATTCCTCATACCAAAAATGACTAATCTGCAAACATGTTAAACATAAATGTGAATGTACAATATTGATATGATTGCCACTGGGGAGGTGGGTGGGAAAAGAGGGTGGAAGGAAATCATGTAATTTTAAACTGTGCATATGTCTGTGGATGAATGTTGAAAAACTTTCATAACCTGTAATTAGAAAAATAAAATATCAATCAAAAAAACAACCAAATGAACAAAAAAAATTTGCAACTTGGTCCCTTCCAGTTTTTCCATACTTCTTTAATCTCCACCACACTTGACTACTGAATTTTTGAAATATTATTTACCACAGTGCTGATTATACTCAACACCTATAATATTTTTTCTTCTTGGGTATCCTTTAAAACTTAAGTCAAAGAACTGCTGAGAATCTTTCTGATCCCCATCAGTGCTATTATTCTAAATGAAATTAACCTGAAGGTCTTTTCTGTGCATATCAAGATTTCCTTGAATGTCGTTTCTCTAATTCAATATGAGTTCCTTGAAATTAAGGACTTTGCTTTCCCCTTTGTTTATATCCTTTGGATTTCACACAGTATTTGTTACATAGTAAAGAACTCAATAAACAATTTGCTCATCACCTGGTATCTGCCTTCTCTCATGGTTGAATTTTTCATGTAGTCTCCATTTCGATGATGAATCCAAGATTATTGGACATTCATTCCCCTTGTGGCTATGAATTAATTCTTCAGATTTTGCCTCCATTCCCTTGTAACGTATTTTATACCTTTCATTTCCACTTTTAAATCCTATTATGTGGTGTTATACCCCAACAGAATTTAAGTTCTTCAAGGGATAGGTGATTTTTTAAATTTATTTTTAGATAGTACAGAGTCAAATAGAGTACTTGAATAAAATAAATGTCTAATAAAGGCTTGTTCTTGTGTGCTTGTTGACTGACTTTTGCATACAAATGGGAAGAACAGAAACTAACCAGAGAGAATGGAAACCCATTCTTAAAAATGATCTTCAATGTGGGAAAACAATCAAAGACTCAGTCAACCTTGAAATCTCAAATAACTTTAATTCCAATCAATAGGACAAAAAAGTATTTGTGTTATTGTTTCTTAAATGGTGTTTTTTTTGTGGAAGTTTCTGAAATATAATTCACATGTTTTGATTGATTGCTTTTTAGTTTTTTTGTTTTCTGTCTCAGGAATACAAAAAAGTCACTTGTTTTGAAGTGATGGGCATTATATTTTACTCTGTGAGGAAATGAAATAAACTTGTTGGCTACTATCCATAGTTTCACTGTTAACATCATTATGATAAAGTGAGGAGGAAAAAATGTGTCACTCAGCAAAGGGTATGTTTTCTTCATTTCCACAACTTAATATGCATATTATACACTGTCACTTGCTGGACATTAGTTGGAGTGTTTTCTCTACAAATATTGACCTCATTCTTCTTGACAACTTAGGGAAGGGAGCAAGTCTTTCTAAATTACTTGAGGAGCCTATTTGGTAGAGTGCAGAGTGGTGAATTCAGAGTCAGTAAGGCCTGAATTTGAATTCTGCCTCATACACTTTAATATATTATTTGGACAAGTCACTTAACATAACTTAGATTCAGTTTCCTTTAAAATGTGTAAAATATTAACACCTATCTCACAAAAGTTGCCAACCTTAGAGCAACAAAAGTGATATTAGTATTTGCATCATTTCCATTATCATCATAATCTTTTTTTTGTGTGTGGAGAGTCAATAGAAGGCAAGTTTGGGAAGATTAAAGGTGGAAAATTCGACTTTAAATTCTTTTACTAATTTACCAATCTTATTTTTTTTATAAAAATGTCTTGTATATATTGATAAGAATTCCAGATTCATAATGTGAGGTATCATTACCTAGGGATGAGGCTTCATATGTCCAGAAGTTCCTCCAAATTGTCTCCTTTTCAGTATGCACCACTTAACTCAACCCAGATCAGAGCAAATCAATTTATAATGAATCCAAATTCTTTCTTCTGTCACTTAGTTTCAGTATTTAATTCAAAATATAATTGCCTGTTATATTTGAAAATGGTGTCATTAGAGTTTTTTTAATGAAGAAGAGTTATCCTTACCTGAACCTCTGAAAAGAGGGGGGAAATAGAGTTTCCATTTTTTCATTAAGTTGCTATCATTGATCTTTGTGACTCTATAGAGTGTCATATATGATATATGGCATATGGAACTGAGAAAAATTCATAAAATCATCTTCCATACAGCATTTCAATTTTATTTTTGAATACCAAATGCAATTCCATTTTCATTTTTATGTTTAGGAAATTGTTAACCAGCCAAATTCTATCAATTTTATCTCTAAATGATATAGAATATTATTTTTAATCTCTCAATCACAACTGCTAGTACAGAAATTAAGTTTCACTAACCTTGATTATTTCAAGGGACAATTAATAGATCTCTTTGACCCCCCTATCTCTTCTCTCCATTTTTATCTTTAACAGTGTTACTAATTTCATCTTCCTCATTCCTAGATGTGCCATTCTGAAAAAAATGAATTTTGATATCATTTCATTTTCTTCAAAATAAAGTTTAAAAATCATTGCCTGGTATTTAAGTTCATCTAAAACTAGGAAACACAACCTTTCCAGTTTGTCCTGATTTTATTTTGTACTCATTTCAAATTTAACTAGCAACATCCCCCTGACCCTTAATTCTTCATTTTGATGATTGGATGTTTTTTTGTGCGGCCTGAGAGCCAGCATTAAAAAAAAAGTTCACAGACCCCAGATTAAGAATTTGTGATTAGGGAAAACAATAAAGATTAATCACTGATAGGTGCACAAAGCTAAATTATAACTAAATATAAAGAATATAACTTTCTAAGAAACTCTTTTTTGGTTTAAAATGAAATGTATATTCCTAGGAACATTTGGTTCCCATAAAAATGTCATTCATTTGAGGGTTATTCACCATTTGTTGGGATAATTGGAAGAGTAATTCAAGTGAGGCTAGTTTCATTATATCTAAATCAGTGGAGGGAATTTCCACAATGAGAGTTTATCAAATGGATGAAATCAAAAATTGGAAGCAAGACAGTCTTTTTGCATTGCTCCCTTTACCACACACACACACACACACACACACACACACACACACACACACATACACAAACATGGACCATTAGTATCCAGATATCCTGTTTGCATTAATATATACATAAAAGTAGGGAGTACACACCTCAAGGATATGATGGAGATATCTTAAAATATTTTGAAAATATTGACAAAAGATTCAGTACAAAAGAATACATTATTTGACTTGCTTAACCTCTCACATATTTGTTTCATTCTGAAAATTTTGTGCACCAAAATTTCTAGGTCTTTTTCACAGGATAAAACTTACATGCAACACTTATTAACATGTCAACATATTAACATATTACTTATCAACCTATCAAGAACAATTGTGAATATGATTTGTGTCAGTCAATATATTAGGTACTGGAGATAAAAAAAGGCAAAAGGTAAACATAATATTGACTGATTAATGATTTAAAAAAAAGAATGTGGATTGCAACTGTGATTCTTCTGTCAATTTAGGTTTGAATTTTTTTTTAATTTATAACTTTAGAAAGCTTCCTAGAAAGCTGAGTGTTTAAAAGTTGTTTTATAGTCATAAATTTGTTTTCAAAAGCCTATGAAAGATATGAAGATGAAGGAGAATAATAAAATAGTCGCATAAACCCAGGGATCATAAGAGCACAATTAAAAAACACTTTTGTCACTAAAAAAGCACAAATAAATAATTGGAGAAATATTAACTGTTCGTGGATAGCTTGTGCCAATATAATAAAGATGCAATTCTATTTAAGTAAATTTACTTATTTAGTGCCATACCAATCAAACTACAGAAGAATTATTTAATAGAGCTGGGAAAAATAGTAATAAAATTCATCTAGAGTATGAATTCCTTGCTTCTTTCTTCTCTCTCTTTCTCTCTCATTCATTATCCCTCCTTCCCCTCCCTTCCTCCCCTCTTTCCTTCCTTCCTTCCTTCCTTCCTTCCTTCCTTCCTTCCTTCCTTCCTTCCTTCTTTCCTTCCTTCCTTCCTTCCTTCCTCCCTCCCTTCCTCCCTTCCTCCCTTCCTCCCTTCTTCCTTCCCTTCTTTCTTTCTTTCCTTCCTTCCTTCCTCCCTTCCTTCCTTCCTTCCTTCCTTCCTTCCTTCCTTCCTTCCTTCCTTCCTTCCTTCCTTCCTTCCTCCCTTCCTTCCTTCCTTCCTTCCTTCTTCTGTTAATCATTTCTTCCTTCTGCCTCCCCACTCTTTCCTTTCTGTCTGCTTTCCCTTCTTTCCTTCTTCCATCATTCTATCCTTTTTCTCCTTTTCTGAAATATAAACAAATAGTGTATAAAGTTGCAAGGAGAAGGGGACAACTGCTTTAAAAATACTTGCATATTGATAACATACTTGGTTCAACTGTTTCCTCAGAGGAAGACTCACAGAAATTACTGCAAAATAAATTCTTGTTAAGAAAAGTGGATACTGTGGATTTCAATTTGGATGGGCAAAAGAAAGTCCCATTCTTTTGCAATAACTATCTATGGAAACAAGATAAAGTTCTAATTGAAAGATGAAGGAGCACATACTATTATATACTCATGATTTAAAAGAAAGAAAATCCAATCACCAGACAACTTTTGATGTTGACCTATCATCTACTACCACCCATCTTGATTTTAATAGAGATGATTTTCTCTCTTGAAACACAATTTGATATTCCATAGTATGTTATTGAGAGGAAGGGGAAAATGGAACTTCCTAGAGATTACATGTTCAAAAAACAACAACAAAAACAACAACAAAACACAGAGCAAATCATAAGCTTCATTGGTTTCCTTTGTGCTTCAAATTCCTAATTAGTGGGGCGGATAACAAAAGACACTAGCTACATCTTTAATACTTAAAAGGCAACTAAAAACTTTATGAGAGGTTTTCACAACTACAAATACTCAAATATTGGGTACTGGCAAGTCAGAGGAAGATGGAAATAGAGAAAATTGTAAAGATAAGAAATATAAATATAAGGTGTTAGAAATGTTTAAAGATTTGTTGAAATAGAATAGCAGAGATAAGATGTAAGGTTTGAAAAATTCACTGCATAGAGATTTACCCTCAGTCTTGATAATAAATAAGATAAAATGGCCTGGAATAGCAGAATATTGTATTTCGGATTCATTCATTTTAGACAGTTATCTTTTTTTCCAGATAGGGTTGTATTTCCTGAGTTATCATATAAGTATAAAAAAGGTTTTCTTTAATTATAAGAATTTTCTGTGTAGACTGTAGAAGAATTTTAAAAAGCTAAGTAAAACAGTGGGAGATAAAGGTAGGAACATTGGAGAGACCGATTGACCTTCTAGAAATCCCTTAAAGTATCAGTGCCTCTATTTCATCATTTGTAAAGCAAACTAGAGATTATTTAAATTTCATTTCCATTTCAAACATGTTATGATCTCTGGTAATTGATATGGGCAGAATAATTTAGTGCAAATAACTTTTAGTCTGAAAAACCTGTAGGACTAGATCTTCCACTTACTGTGGGATGTTGACCAAGCATATTTCCCTTTCTGAACTTCAGGTTTTGTTTTTAAACAAAATTGCAAATGTAAAATGAGGATGTTGGAATAAAAACAAATGAAACAAAAACCTCTGAAGTTCCTCACTAACTCTGACATGTTATGTTAAACTATTCTTTGTCATAATAACTTCTTAAAACTAGTATTCTTTGTTTTCTCATTTTATATTCTGATTGTTTTCTGGCAATGAAAATCTATATTCAAGCATTCAGGGATCCAATGTCTTTAAAATTTAACATTCTTTGCCCTTTGTTATAACATTCTATGCCTTTGAAGGTCTCCTCTGGTGAGAGGTAGTTTTCTATAGATCTAATACTTTATGCTATTTAGTCAAAGAAATATAATCAAAAGAAGTCTTTTATTTCTGTGCCATTTTTATATTGTGAAAATTAATAGGAGTACTGATATTAGTAAGACAGTTAGGTGGTAAGGTAGATAGAGAACCAGTTAGGTAAACTCATTTCCCTGGGTTCAGTTGCAATGTCAGACATTCACTAGCTTTTTGATAGTTTCCTCATCTTTTAAATGATGTTGAGAAGGAGATGGCAAGCAACTGCATTATTTGCCAAGAAAATCTCAAATGGTGTAACCAAGAGCTAGCTATAAGTGACAAAATGACTGAAAGCTGAAATTAGTATTAGATTTTCAGAAGTTTTATTTTCAGTGAATTCTGTGGATATCCTTTTGCTCACTGCACTGTACAGATTTTAATTTGTATTTGTTACATGCATACTCATAAGATATGTTTTCCTCCTTCATTAAAATATAAGCTTTACGGGGTGGCTAGGTGGTGCAGTAGACAGAGCACAGGCCCTGGAGTCAGGAGTACCTGAGTTCAAATCTGACCTCAGACACTTAATAATGACCTAGCTGTGTGACCTTGGGCAAGTCACTTAACCCCATTGCCTTGCAAAAAATATATAAGCTTTACGAAAGTGGGGAATATTTGTTTGGTTTTATCTACATATTCAGTACCTCATGTAGAACATGGCATATAGAAGACACTTGAAACAAGAATATAGACTGAGACATTTTTAGAATTATAATCAAAAGCAAAGTAGCATGAAATAATGAAAAGTTCTTCAAAAAGCTATTTTCTCAAATATATGATGAGTGTTATATGTATGATTTAGGTTGTATCATAACTTCCAGTTGAAGAAAATCTCTCTCTGCCAATGTTCTGCACCTTCTTTGCAATTCAGTCTTAGTCAAACAAAAAAAAAATATTAATGAGCTTTCTATATCTCAATCATAGTGCTAAATTCTGGATGTACAAAAAAAAAAAAAAAACATTCTCTGGTAGATCACTGTAGGGAGATTATAGTCCATATAACCTGAGTTCAAATTCAGTCTCAGAAGCTTACTAGGTATGTGATCCTGTTCAAGTCATGAGACTTATATTTGTCTCAGTTTATACAACAGTAAATGAGGATAGCAATAGCATCTACTTTACAGAGGATCAAATGAGATGGTTTTTTTTAAAGAAAGATTTTGTTTATTTTGAATTTTACAATTTTTTTCCTATTCTTGCCTCCCTCCCCACCATGCTCCCACCCCCACAGAAGGCAGTCTGTCTTTACATCGCTTCAATGAAATACACTGATCCAAGCTGAATGTGCTGAGAAAGAAATCATATCCTTAAGGAAGAAAAATAAAGTATAAGAGCCAAATTACATAATAAAATAACATTTTTTTAAAATTAAAGGTAATCATCTTTGGCTTTTGTTCAAACTCTACACTTTTTTCTCTGGATTCAGATAGTGTTCTTCATCCCAGATAGTCCAAAATTATGCCAGATTGTTGCACTGATGAAAAGAGCAAGTCCATTAAGGTTGATCATCACCCCTATGTTGCTGTTAGGGTGTACAGTGTTCTTCTGATTCTGCTCATCTCACTCAGCATCAGTTCATGCAAACCCTTCCAGGCTTGCCTGAATTCCCATCCCTCCTTGTTTCTTATAGAACAATAGTTTTCCATGACCTACATATCACAGCTTGTTAAGCCATTCCACAATTGAAGGACATTCACTTAATTTCCGATTCTTTGCCACCACAAACAGGACTGCTTTGAATATTTTTCTACAGGTGATATTTTTACCCTTTTCATAATCTCTTCAGGGTATAGACCAAGTAGTGATATTGCTGGGCCAAAGGGTATACACATTTTTGTTGCCCTTTGGGCATAAACCCAAATTGCTCTCCAGAAAGTTTGGATGTGGTCAGAAGCTCCACCAACAATGTATTAGTGTTCCAGATTTCCTGCATCCCTTCCAACATTGATCACTGTCATTTCTGGTCATATTGGCTAGTCTGAGAGATGTGAGGTGATACTACAGAGATGCTTTAATTTCCATTTCTCTAAAAAGTTGTGATTTAGAGCAATTTTTCATATGACTATTGATTGCTTTGATTTCCCCATCTGTAAATTTCCTTTGCATATCCTTTAACCATTCGAAAATTGGGGAATGGCTTGTTTTTTTTTTATTTTGAAAATTTGACTCAGTTCACTGAATATGTTAGAAATAAATCCTTTGTCAGAAATATTAGTTGTAAAAATTGTTTCCCAATTTACTACGTTTCTTTAGATCTTGGTTACAGTGGTTTTGTCTGTGAAAAGCTTGTTGATTTAATGTAATCAATTTTATCATTTGTTTTTAATTATTTTTCTACTCTTCCTTACTCATAAACACCTTCCCTTCCATAGATCTGACAGGTAAACTATTCCTCGATGTTCTAGTTTGTGTATAATATTATTTTTTATGTCCAAATCCTGTAAATATTTTGATCTTATCTTGGTATAGGTGTGAAGTGTTGCTCTAATTTAACTTTCTTCCTTACTAGCATCTAATTTTCCCAACAGATTTTATCAAAGAGAGACTTTTTATTCCAATATTTGAACTCTTTGCATTTATCAAACAGCAGACTGCTACTATCATTTCCTGCTATTGCACCTAGTCTATTCCACTGGTCCACCACTCTATTTCTTAGCCTATACCAGACATTTTTGATGATTGAAGCTTTATACTATACTTTTAGATCTGGTACGGTTAAGCCAACATCTTTTGCATTTTTTTTCATTAAATCCTTGGAAATTCTTGACTTTTTATTTCTCCACACGAATTTACTTACAATTTTTTTCTAACTCATTAAAGTAAATTTTTAGCATTTTGATTGGTAGGGCACTGAACAGTTTAATTTTGGTAGAATTGTCATTTTTTTATATTAGCTTGACCTATCATGAGCAGTTGATATTTGTCCCGTTATTTAAATCTGATTTTATTTATGTGAGAAGTGTTTTGTAACTGTTTTCATTTTATATTGTCTGAGGTTACTTGGAATGGGATTTTTTTCTTTCTAATTCTTTCTGCTGCATCTTGCTAATCATATATAGAAATATTGAGGATTTATGAAATTTTATTTTATATCTTGTGACTTTGCCAAAGTTGCTAATTATTTCTAGTACTTTTTTAGATGATTTTTTGGGATTCATTCATGACCATCATGTCATCTGCAAAGAGTGAGAGTTTTGTCTCTTCCTTCCGAATTCAAATTCCTTCCATTTCTTTTTTTCTGTTATTGCTGAAGCTAGCATTTCAAACACAATATTGAATAGTAGTAGTGATAATGGGCATTCTTGTCTCACCCCTGATCTTATTGGGAATGCCTCTAGCCTATCCACAATGTATATAATGTTTGCTGAAGGTTTCAGATAGATATTTCTTATTATTCTAAGGAACAAAACATTTATTCCTATGCTCTCTAGTGCTTTTAATAGGAATGGATGCTGTATTTTGTCAAAAGCTTTTTCAGCATCTATGCATATAATCATATGATTTCTGATAGGCTTGGTATTGATATAAATAATTATTCTAACAATTTTCCTAATATTGAACCAGCCCTGCATTACTGGAATAAAATCCTACTTGGTTATAATGTATTATCCTATCCTTAACTTGTTGGAATCGTTTTGCTAAGATTTTATTTAAGATTTTTGCATCTATATTCATCAGGAAGATAGGTCTCTAATTTTCTTTGTCTGTTTTAATTCTTCCTGAGGTATCAGCACCACATTGGTGTCATGGAAAGAGTTAGGAAGAATTTGGCCTTCCGCTATTTTTCCAAAGACTTTATATAGAATTGGAACCAGTTGTTCCTTAAATGTTTGATAGAATTCACATGTGAATCTATCTGTCCCTGGAGACTTTTTCATACGGAGTTCAATAATGGCTTTTTGAATTTCTTTTTCTAAGATATGGTTGTTTAGATTTTTAATTTCCTCTTCATTTAACCTGGGCAACTTTTATTTTTGAAAACATTCATCCATTTCACTTAGATTATCAAATTTATTGTCAAAGAGTTATGCAAAACAATTCCAAATTTTTATTTTAATTTCTTCCTCATTGGTGGTGAGTTCACTTTTTTTCATTTCTACACAATTTGATTTTCTTCTTTTTTTAATCAAATTGACTAGAGGTTTATCAATTTTAGAGATGATATTTGTAAAGCACTTAGCGCAAGGCCTGACATGTGGTGATGGTGATGACTTTTGTCTTTCATTCTCAAAAAAAGACCATGACATCAGTGAGGTGATACCATGACAAGTGAATGAATTAGATTTGAGTGAGTGAGTGCTGTGTTAAGTCACCAGTCTCATTTTCTCCTCCAGAGCCATCTGGATCTAGTGGCCAGATATGAATCAGAATGACTGGTGATGGCCCTGGATGCAAGGCAATGAGGGTTAAGTGACTTGCCCAAAGTCACCTAGCCAGTAAGTGTTAAGTATCTGAAGCTGGATCTGAAGTCCCATCCTCATGACTCCAAGCCCAATGCTCTGCCCATTGTACCACCTAGCTATGCAGCAGATAGC
This sequence comes from Macrotis lagotis, assembly GCF_037893015.1. Classification (NCBI taxonomy): domain Eukaryota; kingdom Metazoa; phylum Chordata; class Mammalia; order Peramelemorphia; family Peramelidae; genus Macrotis; species Macrotis lagotis. The sequence continues at coordinate 71,009,941 of NC_133658.1, forward strand.
TTCTACACATAGTATTTATTATTGTGGTTTGGATGATAGTTGTGTTTTTTGTTAAACACAATCTAATGGGACAGACACAGTTATTTGGATATGTACTGAAACACTATATACAAAATATATAGGAAATAATCAAAAGAAGGAAGGCACTTGAATTAAGAGGGCTTGATAACTCTTAGAAATTACCCATATCATTATGATTAATTGAATTTTCCATGTTCACACAGTCCATATGTGTCAATGGAAGGATTTGATATGAAGCATAGCTACTCTTGATGCTAACTCTATATACTATGCCATCATTACTTCTAAAGTTAAATTCTCTATGTTACTCAGACAAAAGATTTGGAGAGAAAATCATATTTAGGCAATAAAGTAGTCAGCAAATAATTAGATCAAACTTTATGTTTCTGAATGTTAATTTTTACCCCAGGGCTTTGTCCCTAGGAAATGGAAGACTTTGTCTGGAATAAGTTTTCTACATGTGAAATATTTATTCTTTGGGGATTTTAAGCTTTCTATAAAGATATGAAGTTTTATTTACTTACCAGATTATCAGACAATAGGTATTTTGACCAGTAGATATTTTCAAAGTGCCCATGGTTCAACAGAGACTTATTTGCCAAGGAATTATTGTGATTCTGGCATCACAATAATATAGTATTAATAGTTGAAGGAAACTCTTAGGGGTCCATCTCTCTCTCTGCCTCTGCCCTCCATTCACATTTCCATCTTATTTGAAAGATGAATGAATTTAATGTTTAAACATCTAAAATCATTTCTAGCTGCAGATATTTGATCCTGTAATTTACATTCAAATACTACCCTGCTCACCACCTGTTTGACCTTGGCTAAATCACTTAACCATCCTGAGTCCAATGTCTTCATACATAAAATTATCAGTCTGGTGTATAGGAGTTTTGATGTTATCATCAACTCCATATTTATCTATCTATTATATTCACACTCACAAACATATATTATAAATTGAAAATTTATATTAAATACCTTTAGTAGGCATTTATTTAGCAGTTATTACATACAAATGCATATACACACATACTAGGATCTCTCCCTCTTTCTGTCTATCTGTATCTCTGCCTCTCATGTCTGTCTGTCTGTCTCTCTCTCTCTCTCTGTCACTCTTTGTCTCTGTCTCTCTCTCCCACTCTCACCCTTTGCATGTCTGTCTGTGTGTGTGTGTGTGTGTGTGTGTGTGTGTGTGTGTGTGTGTGTCTGTGGTTTTCTCTACCAGAAAGGGATGAGTTTGAATAAGAAATGACTCAGGTTCAACATCTGACAGCTTAAAATAAGCTATAAATACTATTCTATGTTATCTTAATTTTCTTTTAGTGGGTAATGGTCATTCATCCGTTCATTTATTTGTTTGCTCATGGCATGAAGAAATAAAGAGGTGAAATGAATGTCCACGATCACATATCTAGTAGGTGCTAGACCCTGGATTGAAAAATAATTATTCTGACCAATTATCCAATGTTCTTTGAAAAGAGCCACATTGACTCCTCAGGGAAACTTGCAAAAGCTATAAAATTGTTTTGGAACTTTTCAAGGGCAACCACCATCGGATAAAAAAATAGGCTTATTTTCCTTCTTTCCTCTTGCATGTTTTCAAAATGTTCTGCCATTCAGTGAGTATTTGCTGAGTTCTTTGCAAATACCATTGGAGAAAGCATTGTCTCTTTCCTCTAAGGATCAAAGGGAAAATATTCCTTCCTTTTGGCCATATGCCTCTTAAATTCAGTCTTCTTACAGGAATAGACTATTTTCCATAATGAATATGAAGATTTCCAAGAAAATCTAGAGTACGCCTGGCTATTAGTCACATGAGATTGTTTCTTCCTTCAGCAATAAATTTAAATGAAAATCCATCAAACAGAAATGTATTGCATCATGTCCAACTTTATTCTGTATTCATATGTTATCTCTAGTTGTGAACACTAAAATCCTCATCATGCTTAAGTATTGGACATATTCGATTAGGATCATAGAACAAAGACAATCAAAACTACAAAATACTCTATTTTAATACTCCCTTGAAACTTACCTTGTCTAACTTCCATCTAAATCAAGAAACCTTTCTATATAGGTTTACAAGAGAAGACGGGATAATGGAGGTCATCTAATTCAATCCTAATCTGAATATAGATGCCTTGTACAATATCCTTAACAAATGGCTAACCAAACTTCATCTGAAGAGGAATAACAATGTCTAAGTGGGCAGAGGAGGGAACCTTTTGAGATTTCTTTAGATACATTCTGGTATTAGAGGATTAGAATTCTGTCTTGTATAAAATAGTATATTTATAATCTCTCAAAATCCCAAGATAAATAGGCCAGTTTAATACAGAGATTTGTCCATCAATGGATGGACTATTTTTGCCATTGTTTAGCTTATTTCTCAGTTGAGTCAGCTCTTTGTGATCCAATTTAAGTTTTCTTGTCAGAGATACTGAATTGGTTTGTCATTTCCTTGTCCAGGACATTTTAAAGATGAGAAAATTGAAACAAATAGAGTTAAAGGATTGCCCAGAATCACAAAGCTATTAAGAATCTGAGGTTAGATTTGATTTCAAGAAGAGTTTTCTGATATCAGATTCCGATATCAGATTATTTATCTGCTGTGCCACCTAGCATTCCAAGAGACTACTTTAGGTGATAATTATTTAATGATTACTTAATGGGATTCACTTGCAGAACTGATGATCAACTTTTAGGAAAGTTATTGAAGGTCCTCAGTTTCCAATAAGGGATATACTAAATTACATCTGACTAAATAAACAATAAATAAACTGATGCCATGAACAAGGGAATGAGTTAAGTGCTTTAATTGAAATTTTGGCTAAGAAAAATTTGGAAAGGAAAGTTATTGAGCATTGAAACAATTTCACATACCTCTAAAATAAATCCTTAGCAGTATGTGTGTATGTATATCTGTGCATGTATGTGTGTGTGTGTGTGTGTGTGTGTGTGTGTGAGAGAGAGAGAGAGAGAGAGAGAGAGAGAGAGAGAGAGAGAGAAACTCTATTTGAAGTCTTCCAACAAGGCAAAACCAGTAGATCTGAAAAATACTATTCCTTTTTTTCTTAAGTCTTGAAGGGAAATTTAACTGTTATGCTCAGTGAAATTTATGTCAATACACACAAATAATATGGAAACCAAGTTTTTTCTAATTCTAACATTATTTAAATCTATAATTGAGTTCACAGATATTCCAATCTCTACAAAATTCATTAAAAATCTAAAAAGGTATTTACATCACACTTGGTAAAAGTTTAATGTTAATGCATTTAATAAATATAAAATCTCCATCAATATACAATCAAAGTAGCATATAAATGTCAAGTGGTGATAATAGCTGTGTTCATCGGCTATATTTTAATTTGATACATAAAGACAAACTTGACTTACTGGGAAGCTTTTTCTAAAAAATCAAAATCAATGAGCTTGAGCAAGTTAAAGTCAGAGTATATGACGCCTCATGTATAGAATATCTTGATTTATTAAGTGAATTTTTGTTCTCTTTTGTCACTTGTCATTTTTATTTCATTTTCCTTGCTCAATCTCAGTTTCATAATCTGAAAATTGGAGTTAATATTGCAACCTCTCTCTTAGGGTTGTTGTGAGCATAAAATGATAAAATATTTTTAAAGTCTTTTGCAAACATTAAAACAACTTATAAAGCGCTAGTGTTGTTGATGATGAGGTTGCTGCTGATCTTATTGATGGTCTTCCTGTGTGTTGTTAACAAGAATTATATAGTAAGGCCTTACTACCAGTATTTAAGCTCCTGATTCCATCATACTGTGCTCAACAACTAAATGATTGGGTATTCATTTGTGTAAAGAAATCTCATCTCAGTTACCCCCCCCCCCACTGACTTCCACACACAAAAAGCACATAAAAATATAATTACAATTGGAAAGTCCCTTCCAAGGAAGATAGTCAAATAGTTAAACAGGAAAACTTCATGAACAAATAAAACTCTTTTAGAACCTATTTTCCATTTCATTCTACTCCCTCCTTTATCATTTAATATAAAAGAAGTAGGATCTCTGTTAATAAGGACTTTCCTATGTATCCAGGTCTGCGAGTAACTTATTTTTAAATATCTAGGCAGTTTGTTGTGGTGGAATGAAGACTATGAGTTATACCTGTATATAAAGCCTGGCTCCACTACTGGCAACTTGTGTGATATTAATTCTCTTATCTACTCTGGGTCTCAGTTCGTCCATTTCTAAAATTCAAGATTTGGTTAGATCACACCCATAGGTTTTTAAAAACTCTATATAGAAAAATAAATGCTATATTTTTCTATTATGTGATTTTGATATTATGGTGGGTGTCCTGAAAAAGGGGCTAACTACCTATATTAAAATCAGATATCTTGAAATAAATTCCTAACATTCCTAGTTACTTGTGTGATTTAAAAAAATCATTTTACCTAGTGTAGTGAGTTTTTTACTCATAATTTTGATATATTAGCTCTTATACCTCCATCACTGATCAGCTGGGAAAAATTTAGGCTCTTATTTTCTTCAATATAAATTTACATTATATTGTGAAATATATTCTCAATCTCTTTTACTATGTTGACTTTTATCACTAAACTGAGAACTGTTCCTCTACAATTATACCAATGACCTATTAATTTATAATATCTATCTCTATCTCTGTCTCTATCTCCATCTCCATCTCCATTTCTATCAATAGATAGATAGATAGACAGATAGATAGATAGATAGATAGATAGATAGATAGATAGATAGATAGATAGATATTGATTTCTCATTTTTGCCAGGTGGGTACATTTGAAAGTATAAGTGAGACACACATCTCTGAAGGTTAATTATATCCTTCTCTCCTGTTCTTTTCCTACTAACTCATTGCCTTTGAACAAGATGGTCACCATGCCAAGGATACTAACATTCCTAATCTCTCCCTCCTGGCTTCCCTGGCATCTTTCAAGTCTCAGGTAAATTCTCATCCTCTACAAAAAAACTTTCCTAAATCCTCCATAAATTTAATGACTTACCTCTGAGTTTATTTCTGTTGACCTGCCAATATCTTTGTGTATAAAATTGTTTCCATGTGGCTTCCCTCATTAGACTTTGAGCTCATTGATATTAGACTGAATTGCCATTCTTAACCTATTCAGTTCATGACATAGGGAATGGCAGAAAGTGGACATTTCATGTTTACTGACTGATAAGCACAAGTACAGTTATCACTACCTATATTTTATTGGTATCATATATATTTTCTTAGTGACATGTTTCTAGATTTACAGGCATAAGTGGGTATAAGCTATGTCTCAATGCACACTCCTAAGGGACTTCTGTAGCGTTGAAAGCCCTGTCCTATGTAAGGGCAATGCATAGTTGATGAGAGGTGATAAAAATCAAGTTTTCACCAGTTTTCTTCCAATCCCCTTTGGGGACTTATCAAGACTGAGTCTTCCTGACATAGAGTCCCACTAGGTACTCCTGGCTAATGACTTTGATAAAGAAAATAGAGGAGGGCAACCCTAATTCATGTTGATAAAAGGAAAGATTTTGGGAAGACATGAGAGGAGCTGGTTATCTTCATCTTGTCCCTCTTCTGAGCTTGCTTCTATAAAGACTTTGGGGAGTTTTTCCTTAGGTGAAATCCAGGAGCTTCTCTCTTAGTTAAGCTAAATTATCCTATTTCCTATGAAAGTGCCGCCTCATTTTGTATCATCTGTATATGTTCTTCTATAGCTATTTACTTTGATTTCTATTTTGCTATGGTTTGAATAAATGCATTCCTTTGTTATTTATTATATATTTTCATTATGGAATGATGATGAAGGGGTTAAGCCTTGGCTATAGAAATCTATAAGTCCCACTCTTTTCCCCAAAATGACAAAGCAATCAAAAGTTAGCTAATATCTGATCATATCCTGAAGATGAAAAAATTTTAAGGGAGTAGACAGATATACTTCCAGTTTGATCCTCCTCTCTCTGAGGAGAGCAGAGTGGTGGCCTCTAGCCTAAATTCCAGGTTTTCTTGCTGACAGTAATGCAAGAATCCCTTGAGGAATGATATGTGAAGAAGAAACAAGAAATGTCCCATTCTATCTTTGAAAGAGTCAAAATAAGGACAAAATTTTGTCATAGGTGAACACTTTGCTATATTTGGACCTTTCTATATGTGGGACCAACTTTTATGATTCCTGAAATATAGGTTGACTGATGAGTTGACTATCTGTCTAGCCACAAGTTTTCAATTTCCTTTGTTCATATTCTGTTTAGCCAGAGTCCCAGCATCTGTCTTGGTCCAGTTTCTGTTTTCAATTTATACTATTCCTTAGTGATCTCAGAAGATGGCATGGATTTAGCTATCATTTCAATGAAGATCACACTACGATTGATATAGCCAGTCTTAAAGACTATCTCCTAATCTCCACTCTGCCATCAATAACTGCCTATAATATATAGACTATTGTAATCTGATATTCAGATCAAAATAAATAGATTATTTCATATTCCCCCTTCCCTCTTGCTCTGCCATCATGCCATTGTAGGTGCCTAGAATAGTTTGATTCTCAAACAAATTTATTGTTTAATATTGTCCCTCACCTCTAATATCCATGAAGCTAACCATAAAATCTTTGTTCTATCCTCATACTCTATTTCACATGTTTTTCTCTCTTTAAACTCATAGTGATCACTTGAGGCTCTCATTTCATCTCTCTAGTAATACAATAACATCCTAATTAGGTCTCTGGTCTATGGCATCTCCCATTTCCAAACTATCCTCCACATAATTGCCAAAGGGAGATTGCTATAGCACAAGAATATGATCATATGATTTCTTTGCTCAATATTCACTGTGGTTTCACATTGTCACTAAGATTCGATATAGACTTTTTCACTGGAACTTTCAGAAATGTTCAGTTTCTGACTACCATCTCCCCTCATAATATTCTCCTTTGGGGCCTCTACATTACTAGTATTGACCTGTTTTCTTTCTCTATCAGTTGTGTCAAATTAAAATTGATTGGTTGTATAGCCATTTAAAAAATCCACAGAACCCCTCCAGAAGAAGGACCCAAGATAAAAACTCCAGGGGCTGTTATAGTCAAATCCCAGAACTCTTAAATAAAGAAGAGTATAAGAGCAAAAAGAAAACCATTCAAATGCAAAGGAAAATTTATTTATTGATAACTATATCTAAAGCTATATAATTTTATTTATAGTTATTTATACTTTTATATACATTTATACTTTTAACTGCATACATATAAATATAGACAAATTCATATGTTTATGTGTGTTATTTAACTATACATAATATAAAGATACATCAAAACATAATCTGTACATATCTGTATAGAACATATATATGCATGCATGTCCATATTTATATAAATAGAAGATATTGACTCAATGCATAGAGTGCTGACCCTAATTTCTAGAACATCTATTTCTCATGATCACAAAAGGAAAAAATTTGGAGTTCCTAAGAAGTTCACTAGCTCAAACCCCAGTGTTATACTTATTCACCAATGTATTTGTGCACAGCTATAGATGGTATGTTTCTGAATTCATTTGTTTTTCAAAATATAATTGTACTCCATAATCCAATCAAAATCAATTATACTTCATAATCCAATTACAATCAGTTTGCAATTACAGTGATATTTATAGAAACCTTGATGTAAATGATAGAGGTCCAGAGTCCTACTTTCAAGATGATTGGGACAAAGAGACAATGTCACAAAAAAGTGAGACAGACAGACAGACAGATAGATAGATAGATAGATAGATAGGTAGATAGACAGACAGACAGACAGAGACAGAGAAACAGAGATGGTGACAGAGAACTAGAGATATAAAAACAGAGACAGAGAGCCAGAGGTAGAAAAAGACAGAGAGAGAAATAGAGAGACAGAGGCAGAGAGACACATTAATTAGTCAGTTCAGAGAGTTCATGCTAATTTTTTTACCACAAATTCTACATGTCTCAACCTAGAATTTTCGTGAAATAAGATGGAGGGTGGGGATTAATACTTTAGAATTAAATAATATTTTCTGTCTTCTTACAAAAACTAAAATAAGAGTGGATTTCATAAAAATTATACTACAAAGGCCAGCATCTTTCTAAAATGGCTAATTGTAAACATCTCTAAAATTATTTGATTTAATTAATATATTGATTATATGGAAAGGTAATAAAAATATATTCATTTGAGTATATTAAAGCACTAGTAGTTTAAAGTTAAATAGGTTTTTGTATATGTGATGGCAGTTATTTGAAATAACTTCATGATAAAATGAGAAATGTACCAGGAAACCCCTAAAGAAACACATTTAGCAGTAATCTTTTACTCTCAAGGCACTAAAAAGTTTATTAATTTCCTCAAATATTCATTAAGTCAAATAAGAATACATTTATTAAATGCTTGCTGCATGTTAAACATTTTGACATAAAGTAAAAATAATCCTTGCAATCAAATAAGTTAAGATGGTGAGTAAGTGAAATATATATATATATATGAATATGTACATATGTTGCCATGCATGTATATAGAAACACACAGGGTAAAGTAAGACACATACATATATGTATATGGGTGTATGTGAAACCAGAATGTATAAGATTAATATAGAGATGATGGAATAACTTTCTCTTAGATTCATGTTATCTATTAATGAATATAACTTTGGAGAGAAATGGGGAAATGGAAAGAAAGGAAGCATTGAAAAAAGAGAAAGAGAGAGAGAGAGAGAGAGAGAGAGAGAGAGAGAGAGAGAGAGATAAAGAAAGAAAGAAATGGAGATAGAGAGAAAGAAAGTGAGAGGAAGGAAGAAAGAGAGGAAGGAAGGAAGGAAGGAAGGAAGGAAGGAAGGAAGGAAGGAAGGAAGGAAGGAAGGAAGGAAGGAAGGAAGAAAGGAAGGAAGGAAGGAAGAAGAAAGGAAGGAGGAACAGAATTTTTTCCCTTAATGTTTTTTTATTATAAAGTGCTGTGCATTGTACTAGTGGAGCAAGGACCAACATGGACAAACTAAAAGTACCTGAAAGTATCCATGTGCTCACAAAACCTTAATATATCAAGTATTCATAAAAGTATATATTTTCAAGTATCCATAAAAATTGGCAAATGATCTATAATCTTTATTCTATATAATTGCTGGAGACAGAGAAAATAAGAGACTCTAATTGCTATGTGTCTTCTTTTATCCATACACACATGCACCCACATATGCACACACTTGCAGGAGACAATGTGAACAAGTGGATCTGAGTTTGCCTCAGAAAAATTTGAAAAAAAATCACAAATTGACTCTCTATGAAAGTCTCTGAAACTAAAAATTACAGTGGAGGAATGATTGGCACTGGTCAAAGGAATTCTTGACTGAGAGTTCAGATATCAAAGGAATTACAAGTCCAGGTAAATATTTATATCAACATGTGAAATTATATATATAGCTCAATTGGCATAACTGTACAGATAGAGCTATCTAAAGACATAGATGTAGATATGCATAGAGTTCTAATGATTTATGTGCAGATATGGAGGAGGGAAGGAAATAAGTATTTATGGGGAACTATATGTATCAGAAACTGCAAAGTTCTTTATAAATACTACTTCATTTGATCCCTAAAAAAAAAAGTTACTGTTAATATCTACATTTTGCAGTTGAGTAAATTGAGGTGGATAGAATAAATGATATGGTCTGGGAAACCCAAATAATAAGTGTCTGAAACCATATATAGATGAGAATCAGAGAAATGTTTGTGGTATGGATCTTCATAGTTTCCTGAGCAAATGTTGGGGTACATTTATAATGAGAATAAGCATATATTAATGCTATGAAAGATATGGACCTTGTTTTTTGGGTCTTTTTTTTTAGGTTTTTGCAAGGCAAACGGGGTTAAGTGGCTTGTCCAAGGCCAAACAGCTAGGTAATTATTAAGTGTCTGAGACCAGACTTGAACCCAGGTACTCCTGACTCCAGGGCCAGTGCTTTATCCACTCCACCACCTAGCTGCCCTAAGATATGGACCTTGTAAATAAAGAGGTCAGTTTGTAGTAATTTCTTAAACAGATAATTATTGTCAACAATAATGCAAAAGTCATAAATATAGCATATGATCACCCAAGCCTATAAGTTTATAATTTTGTTTTGGAAAAGTATCACTAAACTGAATGTGTCCTTAAACACTTTTTTTTTAAATTAGTAATGTGAAAATAATCTAGGAAGAAATTCAAATCAATCCACTTGAGTTGGAGTGGAGACATCATGGTTCTCAGTCCTTGCAAGGATAGACTTCCTAAAGCAAGACTCCCATAAGAGTGAATCTAGGACACCAATCTATGATTAAAGAAACATTAGACATCAGGTCATATTGCAAGAACCCTCACCCCCTCAGGATACCATCATATAGGAAGAAAACAGACAATTCAGACACTTAAAATTCCAATGATATGGGAGCTTTTGTTTGTGGAAACATTCAATGCAGGCCGGGTCCAAGGATCAGTTCCCTTGGCCCTGAGAGAAATAGTAATATAGTAACAAATACCAAATATCTAAGTTAACTAACAAATAACTAAGTTAAAGTAAAATTTTTAACATTTAAAGATATCAGTGTTAAATGTTTTTGTTTGCCTAAATGAAAGAAATAATAAGTTTCTGTTTGAGGTTAGTAAAAATAAAGATGATTTTTCTTACTTTCACATTTAATATTTTAAAGTCATATCCTTCTCTAATAATCTGCATTCTAATAATTCCAGATGGAACATTTCCTATTCTAAGGTCTATCCTACTCTTAATATTCTGTTACTCTAACCCACTCTTTTAAAAAATTATTTGCCCTAATAGTTCTACAAATTCTACTTTCTAATTTGATCTTTTTAAAGATTCAGATAAAGATATAACTAATACAAGATAGGATAATTATTACAAAAGAGAATAAAATACCACCTTTTTTAAAAACAGTAATCATCATGTGTAAAAGGTCCACTAGAGAGATAAGTTTGAAAGGCAGCAATAGTTTTCTTGACAGACGGTACTGAATATGTAGGAGGCTTGACATTCCTTGACTCTGCAATGAACTGGCAAATTGAAATAAGCCTTTCTGAGTTAAGATTGGCTCAGAGGGCGGGGCTAAGGAAGTTTCTGGAAGTCAACAGAATACAGATCTAAATTTTAATGAAACACATGGAGGGTCAATATAGAGGTGAACTGTTTAAAAATAATCACAAAGTACTCAACCACATGATCTTTGGAAACAGCATCTCTTAATAGAAAAATCATATTTAATCTCTTTTATATTCTCAAAAACTATGAAAACAACTTTGCATGTTTCATTTTCCAAAATAGCTCATATAGAAGACTCATTTTATTTACATAGATTTCCCTAATAATTAACAAACCAATCAATAGTGATCCCCAAATCCTATTTTCACAAAACTATGAGTTTATATATATATGATGCTCTTATGTAGCCAATGCAATGATCTCATCATTTTAAGTTACTTCTTTATTTATTTTTAAATTGATAATTTTTAGTGTCCTTTAGGTATAAGGTCCAAAGACAAAAATCAAACAACTTTTATTCTCAAAGTGTTACATTCTGCTAGTTGTGGTATCAAAAAATGAAACCAAAGTCACATTGTTGGGTCCTCTCTTACTTTATAACATAACATGATTAAGCACTAGGAGAAAGACCACTGGAATTGGAATCAATCTCTATATCTCTTGGTTCCAACCTTTTTTTTTCCTATCAGACCCCCTTGACTAGGATGCTCAACCTCCTTATCTTTGCCTACTAGCTTCCCTTGCCTTTTTCAAATCCCAGCTAAAAACCACTTCAACTTGAAGAATTTCCTGGTGTAATTCTTATTGTTAATGATTTTTCTCTGTTGCTTTTTCTCTACTTATCCTGTATATAATTTGGGGTATTTTTTTGGTACATTTTTGTTTTCTTCTTGTTTCCACCATTAGGCTGTGAATTTCTCAAGATCAGGAACTATGCTTTGTCTTTCTTTACAGTCTAAATGCTTAGCACAGTGTCTATCACATAACAGGTGCCTAACAAATGCCTATTGATTGACTGACTGAGAAAGAGATAGGTCCAATCATCAGCTGTGGAATTTATGTCATGCTGTTAAGTTTCCTCCTTTTATCTTGGTTTTCTCATCAGCAAAATTATAGGGTTGGACTAAGATGATCTTAAAGATTTCTCAGAGTTTTAACATTCTAAAATATCTTCCAGCTTGAACATGGAATATTCTAAAGTTCATTTCAGTTCTAAGAGTCTATGCTGATAAGCAGAACTAGAAAGCAACTTAGAGAACAGTGTAGTTTTATAGATGAGAAATGTGGAGAATAGGGAAGAACCCAGCCCTCAAGGTCATAAAGACACTAAACGTTATAGGTACAATTTGAACAAAGGTCCTCTGATAACAGTAGTTATCTTTCAAATATTTTTTCTACTATACCACCTAGGGAGACAATACCTATCTAGAAAGTAGTAATAGCTGAATGTTTCAACAGTGAAGGAAAAGGAAATTCCCTACTGACAGTTCCCTCACATTGTATAAAAATCATAGTTTGAACATTTGCCCCTTTTCTATGCTGTTTATTATAATAGTCTATCTGTATTCTAAGTTCTCTTTTAGCTCCAATGTTCTATGATTCTAAGTGCAAATGAATCTGAAATCATGTGCTGTTTTGTTCTGAATGAAAAATGACTCATTTAAATTTGGGGAAAATAATGACTTAATGTCTTTGCTTTAAAGTAATACAATTCAAGAAGAAGCACTTGAGAACTGATATTCTTTAGAAGTTTGGTTTAGCAGTAAAAATCATACTTTGCCTTCATGTCATTTATATGTTCTTTGCATCATACATGGAACAAAATGTGGAGAGACACTGTAGCTACCATAGAAGGCACATTTTATAAAGTGAGTCTCACAAGCTACTTAAAGACAGTAAAAACGTCATTCATCCCAGTGCAATCATTAATGTAAAACAGTTTCACAAGAGGAGGGGAATAGAGAGAGACAGAGACAGATATGAAGACAGAGAGATAGTATGCATGTATTTGAGTGTATGTTCATGTGGGTGGGAGAGAGAGAGAAATTTGAAATTGAAAACCCTCTTATATTTTCATTGTAAGAAAAGGGTACTTCAGGAACAGAGTGCTCAGTGAATTTAAATGAATGTCTTTTTATTTAGATGTCTATATCCATATCATACCAGTCTCTCTAAGAATCCCATAGAATGTTATAGCTATCAGCTACCCTATATATCAACAGGTCAAACACAGAGAAGATGATGCAGGTCCAGAGAGTGGATCTAATTGATCATGGCAGGAATAGATTATTGACTGATTCCTAGACTACTGCTTTTTCCCCCTACCCATTGCATTACACAAACACATCCCATTAAAGAACATAAAAGCAATTCTTGGAAAAGATTAAGTCATTTTCCAAAGAAAGCACTGTACATATTTGAATAGCCTGCAATCCCCAATACTCATCACCTTTTCCACTGCTATTGTGTACCTTAGTATAAACTTGGCATTTGGTCTTTTACATGTCTTTATTCTATTACACTTATGTGATCACTTCATGATTACCTTTAGAGTCCATTGTTTTGACCAAGACATATTGTATCAACCTCTATTTCATCTCTCAGTCTCCTTTTAAATTCATGGAGCAAGAAAATTTTCATATGCTTGTTGATATGGCTATCCTGATTGTGTGAATACCACAATTAGTATTCCTTAATGATAATGGGAGCTAGGTGGCCCAGGGTATAGAACATAAGACCTGGAGTAGAAGGACCTGCATTTAAATCTGGCTTCAAACATTTCCTATCTGTGTCATCCTGGGCAAGTCACTTAGCCTGGTTTGTCTGTTGCCTCCCCTTTCCTCAATAGAGATTAACTCCAGTATCAGTGAACTTTTCCTATACTGAATTTTCTCTCCTAATGCTAAGACGTTTCTTGGATAAAATAAGAGAGGACCCAACAATGTAACGTTGGTTTCATTTTTCCATACCACATCAGAATATCACTCTTTGACAATAGGAATTGTTTGATTTTTGTCTTTGGAACTTATACTACAGGACACTTAAAATTGAGCTGGACAAGGAAATGATCAATCAGTTTGATATCTTTGTCAAGAAGACCTTCAATGGGGGTCATTATGAGCAAACAGCTAAACAATAGTAAATATTGTGTGCAAAATGATTCCCATAAATGAATATTATGAAACTTTCTTTCTCTGTCCTTGACTCTCTTTCTTTCTCTGTCTTTCTGACTCTGTCTCTCTGTCTCTCCCTGTCTCACCTTCTCTGTGTCTGTCTGTCTGTCTGTCTGTCTGTCTCTCTCTCTCCCCCTCACTCCCTCCTTCTCCTTGTCTCTCCATTTTCTGACATGTTATGCCTTTTCATAAAATATTATTACATCTAATATATGTGTATATATTTATGTAATATATATATTTATATATATAAGATATATAGTAGATATGTGTGTTTTCTTTTTATATTTCTTCATAGTCCTCAAAGAATCCAAGGGGCAGGCTATGCAGTGGATAGAGCACTGGTCTCAGAGTCAGGAGAATGGTAGTTCAAATCCAACCTCAGACACTTGACCCTTACTGTGTGACCTTGGGTAAGTCCCTTGATCCTGATTGTCTCTCACTTAGGGCATTTCCAATTGTGCTGTTTCCTATCTGGTCACTGGGCCAGATGTCTCTGGAGGAGAAAGTGAGGTTGGTGCCATAGCACAGCCCCTCCATCCTTACTCCATGTGCTTGTCATTGTGTCACCTCCCTGATGTCATGGTCTTCTTAGAAAATTAAGGATAAATGGCATCATCAAAGAATTCAAATATTAAGTGATCCAAAATGCACATGAATAGACTCAATAGACCAATTTATGTTATAAATTCATTGTAAAATAAAGGTTATATTATTCTTATATTTCAAAAGGCTAGCCCAGAATCTGACCCATAGTAACCCTTTTACAAACATTATGTCTGTTTGAAATACTGCAAAATATATATATATGCATATGTCTGACCAAAAATTAAAGTGATTTTTTCATAGTGAGAATAAGAGATAATGAGAAAGGTAGTTTACATGCTTCACTGATATCCTTAAAATATAAAATGACCAAAGGAAATAATAATAATAATTAATATAGATACTGAAAGGAAGATCCATAGGAAACATTGAGCAAAAATGATACCATTTAAAAAAAATTAAGAGCTCTGATTGTCCTTATACAGTCTGTACCCAAATTTATAATACTAAGGATCCATTAAAGAATGACCATTTCTTGCCTCACCTCAGCATTTAGTATAGTGCTAGCCACACAGTATATACTTAATGCATATTTATTGATTTAACGAATGACTCGCACAATACTACATAGTTTTTGAAAAAAAATCTTGCACATAGCTGGTGCTTAAAAAATGACTGTTGATTTGACTGCCTTAGACTGAATTGTTTTATATTTACAAAGTATTTGCAATGTTACAAGCGCACACCTAAGTATGTTTTGACAAATAATCTATATTAACTCATTATTATCTCTTCCTGTAAAGTTATATTTTAGTCAATATGGTAACGTGAATGAAAGTCATATAACAGAACGTAGACCAGGATCATTTTAATTATGCTGAGCTGAGAGGGCATCTACCTATAACTTCACCTCTGCAGAAATCACCTCTACAAAGGAGCACTTATCAGTATGTTTATATTTATGCATGCATGTGCCTCACAACATTTTATGGAGACTAGTGAAGTCTATGAAAGTTTCAGAATATTATTATTATAACATATAATAAATTGCATTACATTAAAAGGAAAATATCATATCTAAATACATATATGCATAATATTTAGATAAGTAATTTTATAGACACTAAACTTAGAAAGCCCGCTCTATAATACATATTTTTACTTAAGCATTCAATTTCTATGAAAAGACTCTCAGAGATAGGGAATTTCCTAACTTCCAAGATAGCCTATTTGCCTTTGGAAGCTCTAACTCATAGAAAAATGTTAGTTTTCAAAGCAATATCGATCTCTCGGTGGCTTTCATAGATTATTTGCTTTCATTGCCGCAATCCAAAATAATAACAAACAAAAAACAGTAACAACTAAGCTGTCTTCCATATAAAAACAGCTAATAATGTATTCAGGCAATGGTATTCCCTAATTCTTCTCTTTTGATCTGATTATATTCCAATCCTTTTACTTTTCATATTAAAAATGGCTTAATTCACTTCTCATTTTACTTTTTCCTACTTTGAACATTCTCTAGCTAATTCAGATCTTTTCCAAATGAGAAACCTAAAATAAACACAATCCTTTATGTGTAACTAGACTATATGATCTGACTATGAGGTGATATCCTCTGGCTTCATCTACCTTAGAAATATGGTCTTATAAAAGGTCTCAAAATTCAAGAATTATAGGAAATTAGGGAAGGAAAATTTAAACAGCATTTTTATTTTGTATATTCATTCAAACTAAGAATAACTAGATTAAAGTTTTCAGGAATAGTCTAAACAGAGAACGTCTTGGAATTACAAATTATTATAACAGTAACATTACACGTATAAAATATATCAATGTTTTTTAAAGTACTTCCTAAAAACAGTGCTGTTTGAGAAGACAAGGTTCAGAGGGGCTATTACAAAGGCAAACAATTTTTGTTAGAATTTGAATTTGAAGTCAAGTTTAAAATTCATCATATATTCCTCATTGTCATGATACAGCATTTTTAGGGAAATTTATATTCACTTTACTCTTTAATGCTGACATCGATAGGTATGAGTCACTTTTGAGATGAAGAAATGAAAGTTACATTAATTGCTGAATGACTAAATTGATCACATAAATGTGATAAAATATTATTGAACAAAAACTTTATAAAATAATATAATTTATAACATAAATAATAAAATAAGATAATAATATAAAAACCTGTAAAAATCTTACAGGATTTATTACTTATGCAAAATAAAGTAAAAAGGACCAGGAAACAATAATCAAAATGAACACAAACATTTAAATAAAAAAATAACAATTGCAAGGAACTAAAACTGTATGCTATGTAGTTATTATAACAACTAACCTGATCCTGAAGATATATGGGAATATAACTTCTTCCTTTAATGTAGTTATTAGGGTCTATAAATGTGGAACACACCATACGTAATCAGCCTTGTTGCTTTCTAATCAGAGATCACTGCATTTGGAGTCAATAGGGTATGAGTTCAGCTTTCAGAAATACACTAGATATGTGACCAGAACACTGACCTTGGATTCAGGAGGATAGGAGTTCAAATCCAAACTCGGACACTTGCCACTTACTAGCTGTAAGACCTTGGGCAAGTCACTTAATCCTGAATGCTCCAAATCCAGGGTCATCTCCCATCATTCTGATTCATATCTGGCCACTGGATCCAGGTGGCTCTGGAGGAGAAAGTGAGGCTACTGACTTAACACAGCCCCCATCATTCAAATTCAATTCACATGATGGTCATGGTATCACCTCCCTGATGTCATAGTCTTCTTCAGAAATGATGGACAAACATTATAATTATGATTATGGTTATTATTATTATCATTACTAACTTGTTGATACTTTAGTTTTCCAATGTATAAAATGAGGATAATAATATTGTCTACCTCCAGAGTTGTTGAGAGGATCTAGAAGTTAATATGTAAAATACTATTTTTAAATGAAAATCTTAAAGAGTCAAAAATGCATATGTTATCAATTTTGATATATTGGTCTTTTTAAAAAATGTCTTCATTATTGTAAGAAGTGACTCTGGGAGTATTAAGAGAACTATTACTAGAACATGAAGTTAATGTAAGCAGAAAAAAAATATTATTAAGAAAAAAAGAAGCTGAATAGATTTGAAATTATATTTTTTTGACTCCAAATTCAATACATATAGTCCCATCAACCACACAATGGGTTAAATAGGTGACACAAAGGATACTGGAACTAAAATCAGGATAACTCATTTTCATGAGTTCAAATCTGCCCTAATCATAAAATAAACAAGAAGGTAGTTAAGGAGGTAAATAGATTGTTAGAAAACCTAGATTTGGTAGACTTATGGAGGAAATTGAAAGGGAATAGAAAGGAATATTCTTTTTTGGGGGGCATAAAAATCTAATGATCAATTGCAGAAAGCAAGAAATAATGAATAAATCTTTCTCAGATCATAGTACAATGAAAATCATATGCAATATTGGACCAGAGAGATACATACCCAGAACTAATTGTTAACTAAATAACCTCATTTTAAATAATGAGTGGATCAAATAACAAATTATGGAAAGAATGCATTATTTCACCCTAGATAATGACAATAATGAAACAATATACCAAAAACCAGTGGGATACACTCAAGGTGGTTGTCAGGGAATATATTATATCTTTAAATGCTTATATGAATAAATTAGAGAAAGAGGAAATCAATGAACTAAATATGCAACTAAAAAATTAGAGAAAGATTAAATTAACCCCCCCAATTAAATACCAAATTAGAAATTCTAAGAATTAAATGAGAAATTATAAAATCAAAAGCAAGAAGACTATTGAACTAATGAATAAAATCAAGGTTTGGTTTTATGAAAAAACAATAAAATTGATATTCCTCTAGTCAATTTGATTTAAAAATGAAAGAAGAAAACCAAATTGCTAGTATCATAAATGAAAAAGGTGAATTCACCACCAAAGAGGAGAAAATTAAAGTAATAATTTGAAATCATTTTACCAACTTTATGTCAATAAATTTGACGATCTAAGTGAAATGGACACATATGTACAAAAATACAAGTTGCCCAGATTAAGTGAAGAGGAAATTAAATACCTAAATAAACCTATCTCAGAAAATAAATTCAATAAGTCATCATTGAACACCATAAGAAATAATCTCCAGGGCCAGATGGATTCACATGTGAATTCTATCAAACATTTAAGGAACAATTGGTACCAATTCTATATAGTCTCTTTGGAAAAATTGGTGAAGACAGAAATCTGTCTAACTCTTTCTATGACACTAAAATAGTACTGATACCTAAACCAGGAAGAGCTAAAACTGAGAAAGAAAAATATAATACTCTCTCCCTGATGAATATAGATGCAAAAGTCTTAAATAAAATCCTAACAAAATGATTACAAGTTATCACTAGGATAATACATTATGACCAAGTAGGATTTATCCCAGGAATGCAAGGTTGGTTCAATATTAGGGAAATGGTTAGTACAATTAATTATATCAATAACCAACCTATCAGAAAACATATCCCTATATCAATAGATGTTGAAAAAGCTTTTGACAAAATACAGCACCCATTCCTACTTAAAACAGTTGAGAGTGTAGGAATAAATGTATTGGTCCTTAAAATAATAAGCAGTATCTATTCAAAACCATCAACATGCATTATATGCAACAGGGATAGGCTAGAGGCATTCTCACTAAGATCAGGGATGAAACAAGGATGCACAGTTTCACCACTACTATTCAATATTGTATTAGGAATTTTAGCTTCAGCAAGTAGAAAAGAAAAAGAAATTGAAGAAATTAGAACTGGGAAAAGGCAAAACTCTCACACTTTGCAGATGATAAGATGGTATACCTAGAGAATCCCCAAAAAATCATCAAAAAACTACTAGAAATAATTAACAACCTTAACAAATGCTCAGGATGTAAAAGAAACCATCATAAATACTCAACATTTCTATATATGACTTGCAAGATATAGAAGAAAGATCTAGAAAGAGAAAATCCATTCAAAGTAATCTCAGACAATATAAAATATTTGGGAATCTACCTGGCAAAGTAGACTCAAAAACTTTTTGAGGGGCAGCTAGGTGGCACAAGTGTATAAAACACTGACCCTGGAGTCAGTAGTACCTGGGTTCAAATCCGGTCTCAGACACTAAAATAATTACCTAGCTGTGTGGCCTTGGGCAAGCCACTTAACCCCGTTTGGCTTGCAAAAAACCTAAAAAAAACTTTTTGAAAAACAGCTACAAAGCACTTCTCACAAAAATAAAATCAGAATTAAATAACAGGACAAGCATCAACTGTTCATGGATAGGTCGAGCAAATACAATAAAAATGACAATTCTATCAAAACTCAAAATCTTTTTTAGTGTCCTAACAATAAAAATTTGAAAAAAAATTATTTTAGTGGGTTAGAAAAAATTGTAATCAAATCCTTATGGAGAAATAAAAAGTCAAGAATTTCCAGGGATTGAATGAAAAAAAAGTGCAAAAGAAAGGGGCTTAGACTTATCAGATCTAAAATTATATTATAAAGCATCAGTCAGCAAAGCTGTCTGGTATTGGCTAAGAAATAGAGTCATGGATCACTGGAATAGACTAGATGCAAGAGCAGGAAATGATTATAGTAATCTGTTATTTGATAAACCCAAAGAGTCCATCTATTGGGATAAAGTCTCTCTTTAATAAAATCTCTTGAGAAAATTGGAAGTTAGTATGGAAGAAAACTGGATTAGACCAATACCTCACACCCTATACCAAGATAAGATAAAAATGGATACAGGATTTAGACATAAAAAACAATATTATAAGCAAACTAGAAGATCAAAAAATAGTATACCTGTCAGATCTATGGAAAGGGAAGCAGTTTGTGACCAAGGAAGAGATGAGAATATCATTAAAAACAAACTAGATAATTTTGATTGCATTAAATTGAAAAGCTTTTGCACAAAAAAACCGTAACCAAGGTCAAAAGAAATGTAGTAAATTGGGAAACAATTTTTACAACTAGTGTTTCTGACAAAGGGCTCATTTCTAAAATATACAGAGAACTGAGTCAAATTTTCAGAAAAAGAAGCCATTCTTCAATTGACAAATGATCAAAGTATATGCAAAGGAAATTTACAGATGGGGAAATCAAAGTGATCCATAGTAATATGAAAAATTGCTCTAAATCATTACTTATTAGAGAAATGCAAATTGAAGCATCTCTGAAGTGCCACCTCACACTTCTCAGACTGGCCAATATGACCAGAAAGATTACAGATCAATGTTGGAAGGTATTTGGGAAATTTGGGACACTACACCCTTACTGGAGAGCACTTTGGAATTATGCCCAAAGGGCAACACAAATGTGTATATCCTATCCAGCAATAGCACTTCTGGGTCTATACACTGAAGAGATTATGAAAAAGGGAAAAAAAACATTACTTGAACAAAAATATTCATATCAGCCCTGTTTGTGGTGGCAAATTATTGGAAATTAAGTGAATGTCCTTCAATTGCGGAATGGCTTAACAAACTGTAATATATGTGTGTCATGGAGCACTATTGTTCTATTAGAAACCAGGATGGATGGGAATTCAGAGAAGCCTGGAAGGATTTGCATGAACTGATGCTGAGCAAGTTGAGGAGAACCAGAAAAATATTGTACACCCTAATAGCAACATGGGGGTGATGATCAAACTTGATGAACTTGCTCATTCCATCAGTGCAATAACCAGGAACAATTTTGGGATAACTGTGAAGGAGGATACCATCTGTATCCAGAGAAAGAATTGTGGAGTTTTAACAAAGTCCAAAGACTATTACCTTTAAAAAAAGGTTATCTTATTATGTAATATTGCTATCTCTTATATTTCATTTTTCTTCCTTAAGAATATGATTTTTCCCTCATCACATTCAACTTAGATCAATGTATACCATGGAAACAATGTAAAGAATAACAGATTGCGTTCTGTGGGGGGTGGGGAGTGTGGGGAGGGAAGCAAGAATAGGGGAAAAATTGTAAAACTTAAATAAAATCTTTCTTCAAAAAAACTGAAGATAGTAAGTTTCAGTTTATTGCTGAAATATCCTTTCCATGCTTTAGCTACGTATTTTGTTAACTAGTAAATAGACTATGTGTTTAATTTTGTCTCAGTTTAAACCTGTGCTTACAGGTTTCCAGCCAGAGCCTGAATGAGTTTTAACTAATCCCCTTCTCTGAATAATGTATATAAAGTCATAAAATAAAATGTACATTATTATAAAAGAAACAATTATAGTGAAACAATTATGTATTTTATTCAGTTTCAATGACCTTTTGAACTGTTACCATGATGCATTGGAGGGGCATAGAACAAAAGTTAAGAAGATTTAAATAATAAAGCAATATGAAAGGGTTCAATAATGAGGAAATGTTTTTAGTTTAGTACTTGTAAAGAGATAAGTGACCTTTCAGAATTCTAATATCTTTAGGGCCTTCAGAGGGAGTCATACAGGATAAAGGTAGGGCTTAACTATGGTTTGATTCTGAATTTCATTTTGCTTTCTTTTTCTTTTAAGATTAAAAAGGGGAAAATGAAGATAAAATATTAGACTGAGAAGAATTGATGAACAAAGGGGGATAATAATTTTTATGTGGACACTATATAAAAAGAATATATAAACATTGACAAAAGTTTGAAATAAGTAGCATCCCTTATCATAAAGACCCACATTTAGAGATTTTCAATGCAGAAATATATTAAACTCAGCAGAAGTTCAAGCATGAACAAGGATAATGGAAAAAGGAGTAAAAGAAACAAGAAAGATCTAGAACAAAGAAAATAATTGAAGGTGAAAATAGAGAGAAGAATATAGTTTAAGACCAGCGATTGAGATCTGGGTTTAGTGAAGAAAGGAGTGACAAGAAAATAAAAACAGATCCCTCAGCTATTGATTACAAAGCTTTATCATTTTTTTTATTTACCTTCCCTTCTTTGTTAAAAGGGTACTTTCAGGAAGAGAAGAAAATGTATAAGGAAAATAATTTGAGAAAGATATACACAAGACTTATATTAGTGTCTCACACCAAAGAGGGAAGAGTAGCAGAAATGATTAAAGGTTAGAATCCAAGAATAGTTCGTTAAAAATACAGTTCAAATCCAAAAGTTATTAAAATGAAACATTTAAACCAAACTTATTATGTTTTAGATGAATTCAAAAATGAAGAGTAACAAGCAGTATTTCATTTAAGATAAGAATAATAAACATTGATTAATAAAACAAAAAAGATTGCATTATATTTAAAAAGCACTGAGGTTAATAAAAGGTATTTAGTAGACAGACACCAAATGACATTGATATTTGAAGGAAAAAGATATAAAATTACTTGGTGATATAGAAGCCAGAATTATAATAGTTCTGAACCTTATTGTTAATATTTCAAAATAAAGATATCCTAAAAAATATTTAAAAAATAGAAAAAATAGAAAAAAATCTGAATTTGCAGATAAGCTAGCAATCTTAAAATTATTAATTAATAATGAAAATAAAAATGCATAAACTTTTCTGAGTATGGCACACTAATGAAGTTGATATGTGTATAGAATACAATTAAATACAGAAAATTCTGTTAATTATATACTTTACTATCCACAATGCACAAAGTTGTGAATAAACAATAGAAAAACCATTAAAATTTTTATGAAAAAAACAGTGGACCAAACAAAAAAATCATAGAAATAAAAGAGATTTTCATTCAAGAAAAAGAAACACCATATCATAGTTTTGTGTTATAGCCAAAACAGTCTGAAGGGGGAAAAAAATCTTCTCTCTACAAACCAAGCAAGCTAAAACACTTTAATTATCCAAGGAAATAAAGTATTGATGAATTTTTCATTAAACAAAAAACTCTCATTAAAATAGATAAAAAGAACCTAAAACACAAATAAAATATAAGTACTAAAATTAAAGGATAAAAATTGAAATTAAATTGTGCAACCATTAAAAAGGAAATAAAGTAGAGCTGGTTGCTAATGCTAAACATAACAGTAAGGTCAGAACACACACATAATAGAAAAGAATGGAAGGAGAGATGATAAGCAACTATGCACAAGCAAACATTTTTGACAGAAAATTGAGAAAATCATAGGAAATATAAGTAGCAATTTTAATTACACAGAATTGAAACATTATTTGTGCAAAATCAAAGAAGTTAGGATCACAGTAAAATGTTAAAATAATTTTAACATAATTTTCTGACAATCATAAATGCATACATATATGTGATACGTATATAAAATGCATACATATGGTGTATAAGTGTATAGGTATAGAAAATGTCTGAAGTCAAATCTGAGCTCAGAAAAATGAAACTTGCTGACTCTAGGTCTAGAACTCTGTCCACTGAGCCACTCTCTGTGTGTGTATACACATATGTACATGAATGAAGTGATAAATTTTGATGGATTACTTAGGCCTGAGTAAGACTTTTATCAATTTATGTTGAGTTAAATTTTTATATTAATATTAAATTATCTTAGGAAGATTCTGAAGATCACTTGACAGGAGAAGATACCAGAAATTGAGGTCCTTCCTCAAACTAAATTGTCTGGTATTCCAACATTACTACAGAGAGAGCAACCATGATGGGCTAGGCATGTTGTTAGAATACCAGATGTAGACTTGCCAAAAAAATATTTTATGAAGAACTCATACAGGGGACAGTGGCATGGTACCTCATCAGAGAAGGGATTGTGCTCTGTGAGGAAGGCAGAATTGAACCAACTCAAAGCAAACCTGACTTCCTTAAATTTAGAGTTCCCACCTTAGGTGTTCACATGGACTATTTATTTGTGCCCAACCTGTGGTAGAGCATTTCATTCGGATTGTCCTGTTCAGTAACATTCGGACACACTGTAATTGTCTTAAACATAGTGATGTCATTTTGGTCTTCTTCAATAATGAAGGACAAGAACCAATTTTTAATGAGAAACACTTTTATGAATTGATATAAAGGGAAATTTTTATATAATGATCCAAACAATGCAATGATTAATCTTAATCACAAAACACTCCTTATGAATTACCCCTTCTCTCACTGGATGGATAAAAAAACGTGTTAAAGGTGCAGAATGAGGCACATATCTTCAATCATGGTCATTCTAAGAATTTTTTTATTTGTATTTTTATTACAAGTATGGATTCTTATTTCAACAGAGATATTGGGGGAAAGCAGCAATAATGTGAGAAAAATAAAAGAAGATATTTTAATTGAACATTTAAAAATACTCAGAAAAATACAGAAAGAAGTATATAGTAGGATATAAAAATAGTAATGTGATAAGCACGTTTAATTTGACAATAAACATGATAGAATGAATTCATACTTCCATATGCTATCCATATTTTCCTGCCTTTTTGTTTATGTAATTATGTTTATTAATAATTTTCTCTTTTGAAGTCAGAATAAATAAAAAGAGCAGTAATGAACTGTTGAGGTAGACTAGTCCAGATCAATTATTTTTCAAAAGATATCCTCACTTATAGATCAATGCTTTTTCCACTATAGCAAATTTCTTTATAACATGTTGTATTTTTAATTTATAATTTATAAGAAAAAAGAAACAGCACAATCAAGTGACTTAAAAAGGCTTCAAAAAGACAGTCCTTATTAATGACTGGAGTAAGAAATCAAATTTATTGTCTGATTTAAGACTCATCAGAAGACCTCTACTTGATCAAAATATTTACCCCAGCCTGTTATGGTGCTTGACATGACAATTCTTAGTGCTGCTCCTCAGGAGTCAACCTCAATAAGCCTGTATTTTAAATAGGTTAAGTCATCACTGCTATTCAGTATGATTAATACACTGAAGAGAAGTGAAATTCTCTAAAATAGAAATGACTAATTACCTTCCTGGTTGTCCTTGTGACAGTTTTACTTTCCTGAACTTTAATTTTGCCATCTTCAAAAATAAAGTGAGGGGATAGAAGATATCTATTATCTTTTTTCTGCTTTGGCTCTGTCTTATAAGATGCCTTTAAGTTCTTGCTTTTTTCTGCTATGATTAGTGTATAAAATTATTGTGTTGCTACGACATTGGTATCTAGGTCAAAAAAATCTGAAGTCATGATTTCAAACCAAATAATTACCATTCTTAACATATCAGGGAAAAAAAAGGAAAGTGGAAAAAGTTCACTTCTGCACAAAAGAAAATCAAAAATCTGTAATATTGTACTATCTTGACAGAGCTAAAAATCACTCCAGTTTCAGACAAGGTGGAGTGAGAAAGTTATTCCAATTTTTTTTTTCGCCTTATGAGGATGAAGAACGAGTAATTCATGAACGGCTTACAGAAAATTTAAAAAGAAATCTTACTTGCCTTCTAGATTTTGCCCGTTGCTCAAAGTTCTAATCGAGTGTGTTCTTCCCTGTGGCTTGACTGCTATTCCTATCTTGCTTTTTTTTTTTAACTATCATAAATAATTCATTAAGCACTATATGTAATTCACATTCTTCCCTGTAGATTGGAAGTCACAGGCATGTCCATGCATCATATTTCCAGTTCTTTGTATGTGTTGGTTTTTAGGTCCCCTAGTATATGGTTTAGTAAATTATTAGGAACATATTAATGAGCTGATATTCATTAGGCAAGCATAACATCCAAGTTCAGTGACAGAATGTTAACAGAGGGAAGAACTGATTTATTGAATATCATATAAAATAAAACCAAACAAAATTTGGTACAACTTTGTAATCTCTGCTGCACTAATTAATTCTGCTATTCACTAATGAATCTTGGTATTCATAAATTAACTTATGTGGTTAAATGTACAGGATATGGACTCATGAAATGATATTTCTATACTCAATATTTTGCTTGTTTTATGTTTTCCTAAAAGCATGTTTTAAATAAAATCACTATATTATTTCATATAGTGTACAAAAATAGAATGTACAACATTTCACAAAATATTTTTATTTAACTCTGATGATGCATTTTGCCTGCTGGTTTCAAAATAAGACATGACGAAGGACATATTTATAGAATCTATTTAGAAAAAAGTTATTCTTTTCATATTCATATTCAATCTAGCAAATACTTGTTTAAAAACTTAGAATACTTAGCACTATGGGAGATGCATCAATAGAACTTAACCTTTTAAGATATAAACAATGATAGAACTCATGTTCAAATCTCATTACTATCATACAATGTTTTTGTGACCCTGGGAAAATTATTCAGTTTCAGAGATTGTTTTATCTTATGCAAAATAAGAGACATAATACTTGTTGTTCCTAGCTGTGGTGTATATGAAATGAAAATAATATTCTTAAATCTTGGTACACTACTTAAGTTTTGAGAGATGTGAAATTGATAACTATCATATCACAATATTGTACATCTTGATTTCATATATCATAATCATAATTAAAGAAGAATTAGAATTATAGAATATTTGAAGATGTTTGAGGGATGCAATCATATTATTACTGATCCTCAAAATGTAATGTTAATGGTACTAGTGAGGGCATGCATTCCTAGTGAAAGAGGAAAAAACTAGTCATTTCTTTTGTTGTTTGTTTGCTTATTTTTTAGTTTTTTTGCATGGCAAATGGGGTTAAGTGGCTTGCCCAAGGCCACACAGCTTGGTAAGTGTCTGAGGTAGGATTTGAACTCAGGTACTCCTGACTCCAGGGTCGGTGCTCTATCCACTATGCACCTGCCACCCCAAAACTAGTCATTTTTCAAGAATTTGTGGCAACCAAAGGACATTCTTTGTGCTGAAAGGATCTAAAACAATGAAGTTTCCAAAGTATTGATTGGTTCCTCTACAGGAAAAAGGAAGGTTAAAAAAATCTCACCAATAAAGACAAGGAAGAGCTTCCTTTCATTCTTTTATTTTTTTAATTTAAAGGAGCACAAACTGGAGAAATAAAAAATTGAGAAAAGCAGAACTTTCTCCACTAAAAAAATGTAGGAATAATGCATATAGCCCTATTTCACATACTTTTGAATAAGGAAATACTATGGAACCTTGAGATGATGATGATGATGTTGCAATTCAATAGTTCTGTAAAGAAAACAATGACCAAATTTTTCCACATTCTGAGCACCTATAAAAAAGAATTTTCTCAAAGAAGAGAACTAATTATATAAATTGTGGCACCAAAAATCTCATGCCCCAGGTGATAGCTAAAAAATACTATTATCAGGGGCAGCTAGGTGGTGCAGTGGATAGAGCACCGGCCCTGGAGTCAGGAGTACCTGAGTTCAAATCCAACTTCAGAAAGTTAATAATTACCTAGCTGTGTGACCTTGGGCAAGCCACTTAACCCTTGCAAAAGAAAATACTACCATCTTCATGGAAGGAATCTAAAGATAATCTATTATAATCCCTCAGGCCTCTATAAATAATTTGGATAGCATTAGTCAATAGGTACTTATTTTGAATCCATTTTGAATCCATTTTCTAACAACCATTCCATGTAGATAATAGATATTGTTAATTTTTTTTTTTACAAAAGAAGTGAAACTCAGGCAGTTTAAATAAATCATGAGATCACAAAACCAGGAAGTGACACATTTAGGAAGTCAACCCACAGAAGCCATGTGGTAGCATGGTACTGTGCTAGTACCACTTGGTAGAGTGGCAATAGAAGTAAACTCAGACTACTGATCTTGGCATTATAAAATTTGCATTCAAATGATAACCATATTTTATCTTTTTGGCCTGGGAAAAGTCCATTAATCTTTCACTATAAAAAGAGGAGATTGGATTAAAGCACCTCTAAATTCCCTTCTAGCTCTTTATCTTTGATCCTCCAATCATGACTCTAAATTTGATATCCTTTCTACCACATGGGAGCTGCTCTCATGCAATTCTGTCTCAGTTGAGTTGAATACTTTTTAGAAGTACATTCGGCCTTGTCTACTTAATTAAAAAAAAATCATTGATGCTGTAGGTTAAGATTCTAGAGAACTTATTTGAATTTGATGAAATAACCCCAGACCATGTCACTGTTCTTTCCTCCTGGACACAGGAGGTGTGCATCCATATTCTGACTCTTAGTTTTGAAATATTGAATCCTGAGTATATCATTTGGCTCCTTTTGCTCTGAGCTTCCTTTTCTCTTGCAAAAGAAAACTCACTGAAAATCAAACTTGTTAAGTTTGGACTAAGTTTAAGAACTTACTGGAACAGATAAAAATTCTTAGAATGTTTTTCTTACTAGAGATGCCTATATATTTCTATGTTTTTATTTTGAATTGATTTTGCCTCCTTGCAAAATGTTTTTCCATTTTTTATTCTCAATGATATATAACATTTTCTCAAATCACAGGAAGGGAGCTAGTCCCCTACTGTGTTATGAAGTGCCACCTGCATATCAAGAGCTAAGACACAAGTATCCTCATTCTCCAAAAGCACAATATGTCATAATAGCTATTCCTATTTAGTTAAAAAATAGCTCCCTTATAATGAAAACAATAATTGTTTTCCTGGGATTTGTGCTTTGAAAGAAGAGATAGAGGTGACTCAAACAATTCTTAAGGTTGCAGAGAGGTAGGTACATCAGAAGGAGTATTAATTCTGGAATGACAAGTCCTGTATTCAAACCCTCTCTCCAATCCTTATTGCCTGTATGAACTTGGAAATTCACTGTTCTTTCAAGGTCTTAAACTTAACCCAAAGTTAGTATGTTTGATTTTCAATATTATCTTTTGCAAGGGAAAAGGAAGCTCAGACCAAAAAGGAGCCAAATGATATACTCAAGCTCAATATTTCTGGAGATAAATGTCCTAATTTGTAAAATTTGATTCCTATGATGCTCCCCAAATGATCTTACTGCTCTTTCTCAGAAACATCATAATGCCTGTGTCCATACTTTTACTCATCCTAAATCAATCCCTCAAAATCTTCCTCTTTGTCTGTTTCTTAGAATACAGTTTATTTTGAATCTCAGATCAAGTACTGCCCCCCTTATACTCTTCCCACACTTAGCTTATAATGTCTTTCATTGATTATTCTTATATTTGTTTGTAAATATTTATAAATCTGGATAAGTATGTATGATTTTCCCTCTTTGGAAATATAAGCTTTTTGATGGCAGGTTGTTGTCTTTGTGATAATGATAACAACAAAACAAAATTTACACACTGCTTACCATGTGTCAGACGTGATGATCACTCTACAATCCTAGGAAATACGTGCTAATATTAGGCCTATTTTAGAATGAGAAATCTAATGGAAACAGTGATTAAGTGATTATTCAGTGTCCCAAAGCTAGTAAGTATCTGAAGCTAGAATTGAACCAAGTGTTCTTAACATCGGGTTTGGCACTTTATTCACTTTGCTACCTTGTTGCTAACTAAAATATAGAATGCCATACAATGAGCACTTCATGACACTATCTGCTTGATTACATGATTAATTAACAGATTATCTCAGAAGTCTCTTCTAGTTCTAGATCGGCTCTGTTTAGGCAACTTACTTTAGTCTCACTTCTCATAAGTGAACAATATGTCCACTACACTGACTTAGAAAATTTCTCTGATTTTCTGTCATCAGCCACAAACAGTCACAAAATAAAAGCTCCTTTCTAAGGAATGTCCATTCTCTCAGGGAACAAAATCAGAGAATGTTTTCTCCAGTCAAACATTAGCAGAACCAGATGAAACTGCACAAGATCATAGAGCAATATATTTATGTACAATTAAAATTGAAAGGTTAGTAAGAAAAATAAACACCTTTTTTAGTTTTTTTGTAATTTTAAATTTATTTATTTATATTCATCCATTTGTATATGTATATTTCAAAGTTACTAAATTTTCCTCCACCCTCCCTTTCCACCCACCTCCCCTCAGCAGAGAATAGTGAGCTTAGCATTTTACATACATATTTTGTTAAACATATTTACAAATTATTAATTCTTGGCATATGAAATTAGGATTAAGGTAAAGAGATACATAGGAGATATTTTTATAACGTGTTCATCAGATTCAGAAGAGTTGCTTTTTTCTGTGTGTGTTCTTTTATTTCTCTACCTCTCTACCTAAAGTCAGTTTGTATAGAATAGTGTTTATTAGTAATTACTATTACTCTTATACTGGCAGGTAAACCATTACCCATCTAATACAGTTGTCCTAACTCTCTGGCCTGACCAGAGGATCTGCTTCCATCAAGGTTGCTCATCTCATGATGTTGTTGAGGAGTACATTGTTTTCTTGTCTCTTTTCCTTTCACTCAGCATCAGATCACGTAAGTCATTCCATGCTTCTCTATAGTCCAACTATTTATGGTTTCTTATAGAATGATAAAATTACATAGTATTCATGCACCATACCTTGTTTAGCCATTCCCAAATTGATGGGAATCCCCTCAATTTCCATTTCTTTGTCACTACACAAAGAGCAGCTATGAATATTTTGGAATATGTAAGTCTTTTCCCATATTTTACAATTTCTTCTGAATATAAATCTAGAATTGGAATTGCTGGGTCAAAGGGTCAAATTACTGCAGAATGGTTGGATCCCTTCACAACTCCATCAGCAATGCATCAGTGTCCCAATCCTCCCACAACCTTTCCCACATTGATCATCTCCCCTTTTTAGCATCTGGGCTAATATAATAGGTGTAAGATGATACCTTATTGTTGTTTTAATTTGCATTTCTCTAAGTAATAGTAATTTGGAGCATTTTTTATATGATGACATATAGCTTTAATTTCTTCATTTGAAAACTATCTGTTCATATCCTTTGACCATTTATCATTTGGGAAATGACTTGTGTTCTTACAAATTTGATGCAATTCTCTATGTAGTTTACAAATGAGATCTTTATCAGAACTCCTGGGTCTGAAAATAGTTTCCTAGCTTCCTGCTTTTCTTCTAATTTGGCAGCATTGATTTTATTATTGCAAAAGTCTTTTTAATTTAATATAGCCAAAACCATTCATTTTACAGTTTATAATGCACTCTACTTCCTGTTTGGTCATAAATGTATCCTTTTTCCATAGATCAGATAGATAGAGTATTTTTGGTCTATTAATTTATCTATGGGATCGTTCTTTATGTCTAAATCATTTTTTTAGATTTTTTCAAGGCAATGGGGTTAAGTGGCTTGCCCAAGGCCACACGGCTATGTCTAAATCTTGTACCCATTTTGACCTAATTTTGATATAGGGTCTGAGATGTGAATCTATGCCTAACTTTTGCCATACAATTTTCCAGTTTTCCCAACAGTTTTTGTCAAATAGTGAGTTCTTATCCCAGAAGTTGATGTCTTTGGGTTTACCAAATAATAGATTGTTGTAGTGATTTACTGCAGTTTCTCTTGAAGCTATCCTAATCCACTGATCTATTACTCTATTTCTTAACCAGTACCAGGCAGTTTGATGACAACTGCTTTATAGTACAGTTTTAGATCTTATAGAGCTAGGCGACCTTCCTTTAAAAGGGTGTAGCTCCAGATGAATTTTGTTACTATTTTTTTCCTAGCTTGGTAAGGAGAGTATTTAATAGCTTCATTGTTATGGCACTGAATAAGTAATTTAATTTGGGTAGAATTGTCATTTTTATTATATTAGCTTGACCTATTGATGAAAATTTGATATTTTTTAGATTTATTTAGATCTGATTTTATTTGGGTGAGGAGAGCTAAACACATTTTGAAATGCAATAAAAGTAGATAAAATCTTACGTGTGATTATTTGTAATTCAAACATTTCAATAACTTATAAATCCCCCCATATAGTTAATGTAAACAAATAAAGTTACTCTACATTTCATTATGTCTTAGGAAAATTTTAACATACATATAATAATTGACAAGTTGATGAGGTATAAACAGACTAGAAGTTGCCTTAGCCAGCAAAACACAACCTTTTGCCAGTATAAGAGTAATAGTAATTACTAGTAAACACTATTCTATACAAACTGACTTTATAACCTTGCCAGATTTCTTGGAGGTAGGGTGACACAGATTACAAATAGCAATCTGATAAGGAAGAACAAATGAAGTTACAGATGGATTGATATGACATAGCAGTCAGATGGTACTGAGATTATATGCAGAAAAAAAAAAAAAACTGGAAGAAGAATATTCCTGAGTCTGAACCATGACATGGAACAAATCTGTTCCATTTTTATAATCTGTTATGATCAGTACAAAAATGAAGACTTCATTGTTGATTCAATGTCAATTTCAGATATATCTGTATTATAGACAATGTTTGAGTACAAAAGTGGTAAGGACATTTATGTTGAAATTATAAAGAATATCACTATCAGACAAAATATATAAAAGTAGAAATTTCCACTAGAAGTGAGACCATTTTATAGATCCTCAAGATTTCATTTCCTGCATATCTAAAAGATATTTCCTTGTGATATGCATAGGCATAAACCTGTACAGTTGCCTAACTGGCCCAATGGGTAGAGCTCTGTATAGATACAGAGTCAGGAAAATTTTAGTTCAAATACTTCCTCAAATACTTACTAGCTGATCAGTGGATATGCCACTTAAACTTTGTTTGCCTGTATTTCCTCAGCAATTACATTCTTACTTTCATCATAGTGTTGTTTTTAAGATTAAATGAGATATTATTTGTAAATCTCTAAGTTCAAAATGTAATAAATAGTAAGCACAATATATACTTATATCTGTTATTCCATTATGGACCCTATCTTGCTGATGGGGAGCTTTTCAGTTACTATGTTATTCTATTGTGCAAAATCCTTTTATGGAATGAACAAAGATAGACACAGAAATATTATTTTCTCTAAATTTCTCAGTCAGTTTTGTGACTATGACATTGTAGACTGCTGTGAAAAGTTATCTGCTAAACCACATTTATTCTTTCTTAGTCTTTCATCCAAGGTAGCATAAAATGGGAATATTGAAATGAGATAGTATCCAAATGAGTTGATCTTTACATACCCTTTCTTGGACATATTTTGAATGTATTACCTATAGTCTTTTTCCCTGTTTTGAGGTCTTCATCTCAAATGTATTTCTATAATTATTCAGTGGATACTAAAATCAGTTGAGAATCTTTCCTTTAAGTAGGAAATCCAAAGTTAAAACAATGAGGTCTCTGATCTCACAAGATTTATTCTATCTGTGATAAATTTAAGACAGAATTCTTAGTCTAAATAGTGTCTGCAGTCTAAACAAATCAGAGATTCCTAAAGGATGTTGACTGGAAAAGACTTTAAGATTGGATAATAAATTTATGAATCAGAAACTGAGACCAATGGGGTGAAATAATATTCCCTTGTTAACATATATATGTCAAAGACAGAGCAAAAAATAAAAATGAACTCATATCCCTTACATTAAATATGCTGTATATAACCTCCTTCTTATAATCTGGAGATTACTTATAGTCCTCTTATTATCGTTTAAAAAAGTCTATCATTAAAAAAGGCTCACTCTCCTCCAAATGAATCAGCTAATTTCAAATCTCTGAGAAGAGACTGATTTATTAATTGATTCATTTATTATATGACTTAATGCAGAACCAGCTTCAATAAAGATATCATAATTTGGACATTGTACCATTAGTCTGTCAACTTGGATATTAAATTATCCATTTCTCTTAAAAAGTAAACAATGCTATTTGATCATGAAATAAATTTCTTCTCTATAATCTAAAAAAATTTCTAATTCTATTTAGAAGATTCTTCTTTGAAATGTTTAATATCGGTCTTTTTCTTGGCTTATTCGTGGAAGATGAGAGACAGTATGATTTGCTTGAAAAAAACAATGGAAGATATCATTATATATAGTTTTGAGTCTCAGATTTGTCACCTAATAACTATGTGACCTGGACTAATTGAACAGCAATCTTTTTTTTTATTTTTTAGGTTTTTGCAAGACAATGGGTTTAAGTGGCTTGCCCAAAGCCACACAGTTAGGTAATTATTAAGTGTCAGAGTCAGATTTGAACTCAGGTCCTCCTGACTCCAGGGCCCAACCCCCTAGCCACCCCTGAACAGCAGCATTCTTTTTAATTGCAAAACTGGAATAATACCATTTACCTCACAGAATTGCCCATTCATGCCCAAAGAAATAGGAAAAACAATCAATGTTGGAGAAATTGTGGGAAGCCAAGGATATTAATGCATTGTTGGTGGACTTGTAAACTAATCCAGTCATTCTGGAGAGCAATATGAAACAATGCCAAAAGAGTAATAAAATTGATCATACTTTTTGATCCAGTACTATCAATATTACATCGATATCAAGAAGAAATCATAAAAAATGTGAAAAGTTCCACATGTCCCAAAATATTTGAGGCAGATCTTTTTTGAGGGAGTGCCCACCAATTGGGGAATAGTTGAGCAAGTTATGGCATATGAATCTTATGGAATATTATTCTTCTGTAAGGAACCATAAATAGTCAGACTCTAGAGAAGCATGAAAAGCATAACCTGATAGTGAGAGCAGGTAACAGAACCAAGAGAACATTGAACACATTAATAATAACATTTTGAGTTGTCAGCTAGGGTGGATGCAACTCCTCTCAAGAGTTCAGAGAGCTAGGACAACCCTAGGAGACCTGTGATGGACAATGTTTTTCACATTGAGATGAGAAAAAACAAAACAAAACAAGCAAACAAAATAACAGAATTGGCATGGATACTATGTTAACTTTTATAAATTTCTTTTATGCTCTTCTTATCCCTTGATTTTCTTTGTTTTACCTTTATCTAATTCCTCATACAAAAAAATGACTAATATGAAACCGGGCTAAACACAAATGTACATATTCAACATTGTTATTTCCCACTGAGGGCAGTGAGAGGAAAGAAGCACAGAAGAAAATTGTGTAAATTATAAATATGCAAAGTGGATAAATGTTGAAAAACTTTGATAATACATAATTGGAAAAATAAAATAAAATATCTATTAAAAATATAAAAATGAAGGAAAAAGAAATGAACTTTATATCCCTTTACATTTAAAAAATCCTCCTTTGAAGTCTAGTTCCAATATCAACTGTTCTCATTTTTGAGCTAAAAGTAATCTCTAATTTCATATGCTGTCTTTGACATTACAATGAGCTAATCATATCATTATACTACTGTAGTTCTTTGTATAAGTTTTATCTATTTAAATCTGGTATTTGGAAGGGAAAATAGAGTTCTACTTGATGTGGAGGTGGAAAAGAATGATTTGGCATCTTCTGGAATACATCAGACATCACCATGAGACACTTTCAGTATTCTATCTCAGTTACTGATGCATGAAGGATTTGGAAATTAGATATACCAGAATTTTCCATTTGGTGCTTTATGGGGATAGATAGATAGTAGGGAAAGCAATTGTATATGTTGGATTTGACATACAGTGGGGAGAGACAGATACAGACAGAGCAAGGAGATGGAGACAGAGAAAGCAAGAGACAGAGACAAAAATACAGAATGAGAGATAAAGGAGAGAAAAAAGTGACAAAGAGAAACAATAAGAAACAGCTCGAGAGGGACAGAGACTGAGACAGAGACAGAAACAGACAAACTGATGGAAGATTACAGAATGCCAGAAACTGGGTAAAACAAGAAATTTTTTCGTGTTTGCTCCCAGATCTCTTCAACTTGTGCAATTGTTTTTGGCATTTTTGATTGTTTTTGTACATGTTGCTGTATCTCAAAGATATGCAGCACAATTGCTTCTACTGCTCCAGTCTGTGCTAAGAGAGCTCCAAAACTGAGGCTTCAAAGGACAATGAGAATTGTTTTCAAATCCAAATAAAGACTTGCTAACTGAATTGCACTTGCTGAATTTCCTAAGTTTTTTTTTTAATATGGTTGCACATAGGATAAAATATGTGATGTATTATTTGATTTTGATTTGTGGATGACAATGATTATGCATTATTTCTCTCTATCCCAACTTTTTAATTTAGGGATTAGATTTATATTAGAAGTCTGTGCAATAGATGTGATGTGTTTATTGACTGATTCAAATCATCAGTCTAAAGTAATATTCTAGATAGAATTGATTATTATGTTCATCTTTAGAGCTCTATGTTTTGTTATTTCAATTTCATTTATAGGGGATAATCTAGTAAAACTCCTTATTTACTTTTGAGTAGACCCAAGTGGTTCAAGTATTTGTTTTTTATCTCATTTTAATAGAAACAGTTAAATATGCATATAATCTATTTAAGACTTTTTTGATTTTAAATCTCCTCTTTATATAAGTTAAAAAAAAAGACTACAGTATTTTTAAAAATTGTAAATATGAATAGTGTAATAATCAGTGTTGTGTCCAGGATCATTTCTTGATGGGAGACAGCATGGATTTTAACTATCTTCTATTATCCAAAGTCCAATACCCTCCCACTTTTCCACCATCCTTGGTGTCACTATCTCCTGTTTGTGCTGAAAGTCTGCTTCCTTCCAAATGTTCATTCCTTGAAACTCCTTTATATAGTAATTACGGAGATGATGACAGTGCTTGATTCTGGAGTGAGCCAGGCTGCTGAACCTCAATTCACTTGACCAGCTGGGTCAGTGAAAATAAATGACTTTCTTTGACCAGACTTGGCTTGGCTCCCTTAATAGTATCATTTTATATCCTCAGTTCAAGGACACAATTTTGCTGGGCTGGGGCACATTACAGATAAACACAGCACAAAAAAAAAGTTGGCTTGTACTGTAGATGTGATTTTTTTTTTCCTCTCTCACCCAAAATGATTCCATAAAGTTTCGTTTTTCTGTTCCGCTGAAGGTCAATGCTTCTTAAAGGTTAAGATCACAGTTTTGCCAAGTTTGTCTAGAAAGAAAAACTTAAATTTTGCTTTTCTAAAGTTTCATGGTTGGACAGTAATAGCTTGTGCATGATCAGCAGGTATATTTCAATGTGATGTTCATGATCCTTAGACATATTTTAATGTTTACTTCATGGGCATCAATTGTAAATCAAATGTGGTGACAAAGAGAAATATCCATAAGACACGAGTTCCACTATTAGAATTCATTTCATTCACCTATACCATGGTTTCATCCTCTAAAATTCATGGATTTTTTAAAATTCTTGGTCAATTGTCATTGAATATAACAAATAGGATATAAATTGTGGATGGATGCTTTTATAATGATTCAAGTGACCTTCAGCAACAATAGCATAAAAATACTAGGACCATAGCCTGTGCCAAAGACTACTCACTTGCATATATAATCAAGTATAGAGGCTATGAGAAACTTAGTTTCTGACTCTTCCCCTTGTTCTTCAATTGAAGCTATGAGATAGATTTCTCATTTCTAGTAAAATTTCTTCTATTCTTAGCGAATATTAGATTAAGATAAGTATCCACTACTATTTTCCCATGATCATTCTTCCAAGTTAGTTTTTTGGTTCCATTGTGACTTGCAAGCTCTATTCATTGCCAAGTGTTTTTTTTCCTCCTCTGGTGGGAATCATCTAAAGTCAGTGAATAGAAGAATTTTCAGATTAGCATGCTTTCATATTTGTGGAAAATTAAATCCTTTGGGAAATGTACTTTTTTCTTTAAATTTGGGGTGCAGAAGTTTTCATAAAAGGTCAAACCATCAGAAAGATAAAAAAATTCTATAATGGTAGTTAGCCATTTACTCATCAGTCACTGAAAGGTCTTGGTCTTTGGCCTTTGAAATACAATCTACATGTATGATGAGAAGACTCAATATCCTATGTAAGCAACATAATACAACTTTTTCTAAATGTAAGGTTCATACAGTCCAATGAAAAAACTGATCTATTGAAAAGACAAGGTACTTTCTCCTGGAATGTCCATTTCAAACAACAGGCCCTCAGTTCAATGGCAAAATCCATTCATTTTCAAAGTTTCTGGTTGGCAACACACATTAGCTCCCAAACAATAGATAATCTGTCATTGCCACCTTCTTTTTGTTCTATAAATTAAAATTGCAACACAGTTAACATCATGGGTTGGTGATAAATTCTGTTACATCTTTTCATTTAGAAATAATATAGGGCTAATGATCTGTTTCCTTATAAAATGCTTGACATCTAATGTGGTAATTTATTTCTAATAAGCATGATTTTTCTCATATTTTTATATCATATGATGAGTTACCTCATGATATTGATTCCCATGTTCAATAGCATCTTGCCCAGTCATGGAGTTTCCACCTATAAATAATTTCCACTGATTCAGTGCTGAATCTCTCTAAACACTATCATTGAGCTGACATATCATTACACAGAATTCTCACAGTAATTGTTTAAAAGACTATCAAAAGCATTACTCAATCTAAATGATTTTTTTTTGCAATTGTTCTAGATATTCAAGAATACAACCAAAAAAGCAAATAAGGTTAGTTTGCCATGACTAATTCTCCATGAAATCCTGTTTTCTCATTTCAACGAGGACATCTATTCTAGATCTTTATTAACCATTCTTCAATAATCAATTCTAGACTTTTAACAATTCAATTTCACTTAAATATTTATCTTTCTATCTTTTCTTCCTATCCTTTTTCCCCTCCCTACATTGCTCTCTCTCTCTCTCTCTCTCTCTCTCTCTCTCTCTCTCTCTCTCTCTCTCTCTCTCTCTCTCTCTCTCTCTCAGAAACAGACAGTAAAACAATACTACCAGGGGTTCTCAGGTTCTCAACCTCCCTATATCAGAATATAAATCTAACCACAAAATAAACAAGAAAAAAGCTAAGGAAGTGAATAGTAATTTTTAAAAGTTAGATATGATACATCTCTGGAGAATACTGAATGGCGATTTTTTTTTACAGTGGTACATGATGCCTGAACAAAATTGACCACATTTTAGGGCACAAAAACTTGACAATCAAATGCAGAAAGACAGAAATATTAAATACATCCTTTTCAAATGATCATGGGAAAAACAGGTTAAATAAATTATATACAGATACTGACCTATTAAGCATCTAGGGACTAATTTGAACTCAAATATTCCTGACTCTAGACCTGACTTTATGCACTTGAATATCTTATACTGATAATTAAGCAGCAACTTCCTCCCACAGAAAAAAAAAAACATGAGATACTTTTAAAATTTACCTGTATGATCAAGATTAGATAATTTTCCATCACTATCCTAGTTGTAGACTTTCAACAAAATGATAATTCAAACTCTGACTTATAGCAGGTGTGATTTTTGAGGCAAAATATTAAAGCCAAAGATGTGGTAATTGTCTCCGGTAAAAGCAGGATCCTTCATATTCCTGGTGCTAATCTTATAAGCAACAGATACAAAAAAATCACCAATTCTTCCTGAATACAAGGAAACTCATATACTTAAGTAATATATAAAATAAAATCAAGAGATAAGGTTGAAATAATATTTTGACACTTTATAACTTTCATCTCTTCCTTTTTTTCAAACTTTTCTTATCAGGGCATTGGATATTTATTTAGTTGTGTTATATAGTTCAGTATTTGTTAGTGCAAGTAAAAATAAAAGTTATATTTTTTTCAAATCTAAACTTTTAGCAACAATATCCTTCCAACATGTTCATCTTCCAGGGATATCATTTCTAGAAATCCAATGAATTGAAGTAAAAAAAAGCAATTATATTCTAAAAATTGCTGCAAAAGCCAATTGTAGAATATGCTTCCTTATTTCATTTTCTTAAGCCATCTCTAATACTTATTTGGTGATTTTGCAAGTTTTCTTACGATTGAATATTTTAGTATTTCAGAAATATAGATTGTTCCTCTAGGACTTCAATAGACTTCCTGTAGTTTTGAAGCCCAGTGCCAACTTTCCAACACCCACACTGCCTTCCTCCAATGTGTAGAGGAGACCCACTCCCTTCTACTTCTTACAGCTGTTTTAAAGTGGTTAATTTACCTCACCCTGGAGCTTTGTCCAAACAAGCTGACTTGAGCGTTAACCAGATGGTGACTATTTGCTCCAACCTCATTCATTGCCATTCCCTTAATTGAGGCATTGGGCCAAATGGCAGAGCAAAATAATTTTCAGTGGAAAGACAACACATCTTCGTCCCTGAGAGTTGGTCAACAGAAAATACACATTCACTCCCTCTCTCTTTGTCTGTCTCTGTCTCTGTCTCTGTCTCTGTCTCTGTCTCTGTCTCTGTCTCTCTCTCTCTCTCTCTCTCTCTCTGAAACATACACACACACACACACACACACACCCCTACAAAATGTACAATAAATAGTTACCTCTGTCTTTTCCAAGTATACAAAACCAGACAACTTGTCTTGGTGTTTTTTTCCTTGTCAAAAATCAAGAAAGATATTTAAAGCACATGACAATACAAATGTTCTGCTCCGGAGAGAGGGAAGATGATGAAATAGAATCAATCATGGTCATATCATCAAGATTCAAAATTGCACTCTTCCACTAATATATAAAAGCTTATATTCTAATAGTGCTTTAAAGTCATAAAAGTCACTCCTTAAAACAAACCCTATGAAGAACATGTGTAAAGATTATTATCCCCATTTTAATTATAAGAAAATTGAGACTCATAAATGGGAAGTTCTTGATAGAAGAAGTTTTTGGTAGAGAAGAAATATGTTTTATATTGGAGGAAAGGCTTTCCTTAAAGGTGGAATTTGGTTTTTAATGCCAAATAAAATGTACTTTTCATAACAACATCCAACATCCTAGTCCTGTGTAACTTTGAGCAACCCACCAGCAGAGTATTAATTTCTAATTTTGCAAAATGGAAAATGAAGAATTAGAACTAGGTGATCTTGAGGATCTCATGTAATTTCAATATTTTCTTTTCTATATTTGCTTTTTGTCCACATATTTTACAGTCTACATTTTCCTATTTGTGGTTTCAAGATCCAATAACAACTTATGATTCTTTGTATTTATCTGATGAAAGTAATACCAGTAATATCTAGTGAAATCCAAGGTAGGTATGCATAAAAATTTAAGGTT
The DNA here is from genome assembly GCF_037893015.1 of Macrotis lagotis. Lineage (NCBI taxonomy): Eukaryota > Metazoa > Chordata > Mammalia > Peramelemorphia > Peramelidae > Macrotis > Macrotis lagotis. The sequence goes on from NC_133658.1 coordinate 71,051,630, forward strand.
TATTTTTGTAAAAAAGATCCATCAATATTACTGACAAATTTTGTATATTTTGGTATCTTAACTCAGCATAATCTTTAAATCACTTCTAAACTTAAGATCCTATCTGTCTATCTATATTACTTTTAAAGTGCTTAAACCTGCAACTTCATGTTAGTACCTGATCATGTTTGCTTTGATGAACCCTTATATACATGAAAAAATCCAAATACTGGCAAACTAAATGAATAATAACACTAATAGTAATACTATAACTTTTTAGTTCTTTAATGTGTAATGAGAGAAATGGTTATTAATAACCAATATTATGGTGAGATTCAAATTTTTCATTTATGCTCTCCTCATTTCAGGATGTCAGTTTCTGAAGGCTGAGTTAACCTCTTCCATCTAATGCCTCTCAGCCATACAAGGAATATCTAGTCTAAGATGAATTCCATTCAATCATACTTTTGCATGGAGACATATCCTTCTGTCTAAATTACCCAAATGATAGTCTCTCTGTGTCTAAAGATGAAACTCGCAACCTCTCATTGTAATATTCATTCTCTCTTTCATTGTTAATCAGAGATGACTCTCATGCTGGGGAATACCTACTCTTCAAAGGGTGAGTACATAATGATTATCTTTTGGCCTGTGAGAGATGGTCTAATGGCTATTCTTTGTATTATTAAACATGTTGAACTTATTAATAAAATGATTTAATTACCCAGAACTTTTGTTTCTCAAACAATATTCATTACTACAGTACATATAAAGATACAGCATTATTGTGTTCTTAGCATGTAACAGGTACTGTACTAAACTTGGGAAATACACAAATACAAACATAAATTAAGATCTCTTCCCTCAACGAACTTAAACTCTAATAGGCAAAGAAAACATGCAAAAGAAAGCTGAATTTTAATGAGTGAAGAGGAATGGAAAAGTCTAGAGTCAGGGATTAAGAGTTTAAAAGTGAATTTAACTTTCATGAGTATTCCCTGAAACTGAGATTCTAGAAGAACTGACCAATTGAAAGATATAACCATAAAGACAGAGGAGTCTCCAGTTGGAGAAGAGAGTTGGAACAGAGGTGGAAAAGTCTGGAGAGAGAATGATAGAACTGGATTAAGAAGTAGGGCAAATAACTTTTATCACAAGAACTCAAGGTAATAGCTACATTATTGTTTCCTCCAGTTCCAACTGCCCTCTTGTCATTGCCCTCTCAGTTTCAACAAATAAAGTATAATGAACATAATGCTTCTCTATATCTATTGCTCCAATAGAAGACACCACATCATCTAGGGTTTTAGCCTTGGAGGAAGCCTTAATATTTTCCCTTTCCTCTTTCAGTATGCAATTTCCTATAAAATACAGATTGCTAACCTAACCTTTTAGATCTGTTGTGATGATTTCTCTTAAACATTTTTTTTCTCATTGATACTACAACCAACTTCATTAAGAATTTCATAACTTGGGCCAGTTAGCTGGCACAGTGGATAGAACAGTGGCCGTGGAGTCAGGAGCACCTGAGTTACAACTGGGCCTCAGGCACTTAATAATTACCTAGCTGTGTGATCTTGGGCAAGTACTAAACACCATTGCCTTGCAAAAATAAAAATAAAAAATAAAAAGAATTTCATAATCTGATCAAAAATACTTTCAATAGCTTCCTAGCTGGTCCCATTGTCACTAATCTCTGTATTTCACATTGTTATAAGGCAACTCTTCACTCTTCTGATTACTGTATATATATATATAATTGTACATACACATATATAATATATATATGAATTTTCCATAGTTATTTCTTTCCTATAGACTAAAATATGAACATTTCATTCTATTATGTGATCCTCTCCACAATATGACTCATGCAGTACTCCTTGTCTTTTCCTCAGGCAGCACTTCTCCAACTACAAGAATTCACAATTTATCCCCCATTCCTGGAACAAATCCACTTTCCATTATTAAGCTGCAAAATTCTTCCCAGCAACAGTAACACTTGCTTCATGGCCCTGAATTCCCTTGTTCTTTTAGCTGAAATTGATTTTTTTTAATTTTCAGAGAATATCTTATTTAGATCATTCCTTTGACCTTATTTCATCCTATAGCAATTTACTACAATTTATTTGTGTACATACCTTCTATTGTTCATTAGAGTATGATTGTCTCAAGATCAAGGAAGCTGTTTATTTTCATATTTGAACCTTGTGTGTATGAGAAAGTAGATTTTCAAATTAACAGCTTAATGCCACAATTTTATTTACCTCAAGAGGAAAGAGAACAGTTGCTAGTCAGCATATCATTATTAGGTTGCCCTCATGCCCAAAGTGGCCAACAGGCAATGGAGAGTGGGATATCAATGCTTTATTCCAAAGCCCAAGTCTTCATAGATCTGAAAAATATATAGAGTTTTATACAAAAAGCCAGCAAGATACAAATGAGAGTTTGTTCAAAAAGACCAAGAAAGTTGGGCATTTGGGGGAGCACCTAGGTGGTACTTTGGATATAGATCTAGACCTGAAGTCAGGAAAACTTTTCCTGAGTTCAAATCTAGCCTCAGATACAAACTAGTGGGACCCTGCGAAAGTGACTGAAACCTGTTTACATCAGCTCCCCATCTATAAAATCGCCTGAAGAAGGAAATGGGGAAATATTTCAATAGTTTTGTCAAGAAATCTCCTAATAGGGTCATGAAGAGTCAGAAATGACTGAAATAACTAAATTACAATTTTCCAAATTGCTTAATAAGGAGTGAGGAATGAGGGCAAGGAGTTTTTTTTTATCTTAATACTAATTGTTTCATTGCAACAAGAACATCTATTGTGGGAAGGTTATAATATTCAGGCTCTGCATTTTTTAATATTCATATACTTGCATTCTGTGAGAATAGAGCAGTACCAATCAAATCTGTTTTCACATACCATATCCTGGCAAGAAATATACTATCTGCATGTAGTAAATATTTTAACAAATGTTTTACGCCATAAATTGAGTTTAATTCAATTTAGTAATAAAAGTATATATATATATATATATGTATATATATATATATATAATATGCATATATGATGTCTATATAAATACACACATTTGTGTATATATAGTATGTACATACTATAAATAGATGGATAAATAGATATGACCACACATAGAGACAGCCAGAGATTCATGTGATCCCTAAAGTTATTGGACTGAAATAATCAGTAAAGGCACTATAAAGTTTTAGTTATTCCAACTAACTTTCAAGGTACATATGTAAGCAGATTCTAGTTTCCATACATTATTAAGCAACTTACTTATTATAAAGTGATAATAGTTATGCTATTATCATCTGAGTTGATTTTCTCAGACCCTCTTTCCAGTAATAGGAATGCCTAAAATAATTTGCTAGTCATTCACATGGTTCTAGCTCCCAGTCCCAAAGGATTTTTTAAAATTTTTATTTAAGGCAATGGGGTTAAGTAACATGCCCAAGGTCACACAGCTTGGCAATTATTGTGTCAGGGGTTGAATTTGAACTCAGGTCCTCCTACTTCCAGTGCCAGTGCTCTATTCATTGCACCACCTAGCTGCCCCCAGTTCCAAAGAATTTTCATCTATTTCTTAATGGTATTTATCCTTTGTTTTCAAATAGGACCAATGACATAATGAGTGGTTTCTGGACTTGTGAGTGAACAGGATTTAAGTGAAGTATTTTTAGAAAGCTGTCAATCTGGGGTGGCTAGGTGGTGTGGTGGATAGAGCAATGGCCCTGGAGTCAGGAGTACCTGGCCTCAAAACCGGCCTCAGATACTTAATTATTACCTAGCTGTGTGGCCTTGGGCAAGCCACTTAACCCCATTTATTTGCCTTACAAAAACCTAAAAAAAAAAAATCTGTCAATCTAATTCTTTCTTCCAGAGATGTAATAGACCAGTGGGAAGAAAAAAGTCAGGATGATGACAAATGGCCTGGAATGCAGAGGATGACTTTGGCATCATCAATATTGACCAAGCTCTAAGCATTCCACAGTGCCTGCTTCAGCTGCCTTCATAACCATTGGAAAAAATTAATCTCATTCATTCAATGTACCAGTAGAAGCCTTCACATATTTGGGGTAGACACCCCCAAATTCATAAATAGGTTTGAGACCCATTGGTTACCCTCAACCTTTTTTAGCCCATATTCCAAGATGGTGTACAGTTTTAGGTTATTGTGCATGCTACAATTTTCTTGGAATTTAGTGAGAGTTAAGTGAAAGCTGGACAACAAAGTGGTCATCCACTTTCAGCATTTTCCAATATAATTGAAAAGGACAAGGTTACTCACTCTTTTTTTTTAATTAAATGGACTTAAACTATATGAAAAAGAAATAACAATGACAACTTTAAAATGCCAGAGCTATGCTGCAGCATTCCTGGTTAAGTCTCAAAACAACGTTCTCATTGTCTCTGTATTAGACTCATCATTCTTATAAGGATAAGAGACAAATTGATTCCTTCAAAGGACTTCTGTCAAAATTGACTTGTCTCAGTGGTATACAGTTGTTGGTCAACAAAAGGGATGTTGTCTCACCACTGTTTAGTTCACCTCAAAGCATGTGGCCTAATGATCAAACTGCTCTAATGCTATTGGAGATAGCAATCAGTTCTGTTATTCACTCAGTGAAAAGTATGGCTCAAAAATTTAGTAGGGTTTTTTGCAAAACTTTCCTGTTCAGGGAGACAGTTAGATGCAACAATGACTAGAGCACTGGCCCTGAAGTCAAAAGAACTTGAGTTCAAATCTGATCTCAGACGCTTGCTAGCTTTGTGACTTATCCCTGATTGCCTTGCATCCAGGCCTACCTCCCTAGTCCTCCCTGGTCATATCTGGCCACTGGACCCAGATGATTCCAGAGGTGAGTGAGGCTAGTGACTTAGCAGAGCACCCCTTCCCTCAAATTCAGTTCACATTTTTGCCATGGCATCACTTTCCTTGATGTCATTGTCTTCTTTAAAAATGAAGGACAAAAAAGAAAAAGAAAATGAAGGACAAACATTATTATTATCATAGACAGGCATTATTTTGGAATCTTCTTTGAGAGGCAAGTACTGACCAACACCAGCAATCTCAGTGTTCTTTCCCTGTTTCCGCAAGGTGATAGCTATTTCCTTATGCTTTTACACGTGTAGCATCTCTGGAGATGTTAAGTGGTGCCATTTGGTCTTCAACTGTGGGATCTAAATAAATTTGGTCTTCAACTGTGGGATCACCTCCCCTGACGTCAAAAGGCAATTTCTTTTAAAAAAATCCAGCGCCTCGGGGAGGGAGGGCGGATAGCAGCGGGGTCGGGATTTGAACCGGGACCTTGGGCCTCGGAAGAGCCCCGGGGCCAGAGACAGGCCTTGAGGATCACCAGTGCCTCCCCGGGAGAGAAACGTCCTCAGGCCTCCTGGGGCACTCATTCCACAGCCACGGATCCCGCACACGGGTGGCATCTCCTGAGCTCCGCTCCGCCTCTGCGGCGCCGCCCGACCTGGGTCCAGCCGCCAACCTGTGCCCGCGGGCGAGCTGGCAGGGAAAGAGATTGCTCCAGCCCAGCGGCCTGACTGGACCAGCGCAAGGAGAAAGAAGGTTAAATGTCTCCGGAGGAAGTTCTTGTGTATGGAAACAGCTTGGGAGGCTCTAAAAGAGCAGCTCCCGGGTGGAGCCTTGGGGCCCGGGTCCCAACCCCGCCCGCCCCGGCTAGACAGTGGAGACCCAGGGCTTTCTGAGAGTGCCAAAGGCACCCTGAAACGCAAGGAGAAGAGGCGGCCGCAGCAAGGGAAGCGGGCAGGAGAGACCCTGAGTGTCACTGAAGGAGCCAGCAGCTGCCAAGTGTACCCCCTGCTCCCCAAGCCGCTCCTGCCTCTAAGCCTAGCAAAGGGGAAACACTTAACACCACTGGGAAAGCCAAGAAGATAAAGAATCGGAAGAAGAAACTTCGTCAGATAGTGGAACTGCCTCAGTGGCTCCAGAACTGAGAACTCAGTCATCCCGGCAGAGAGCAAGGACAGGGGCCTTAGAAGAAGAAGAAGAGTTGGAGGTCTTGGAGTCAAGCTTATGAGGCTCCTCAAGGGCTGTGAATGTGGACTGTAGGACAAACCGGGATGCTCCCTCTGAGTGGCTGGGGACAGCGGTGGTTGCTCTAACTGATGATTCCACATATTCATCTCTTGGTGTTGATTGTCACCCTCCTAGTGTTGCCCCCACTGTCTATGGCCCAGCCTTTCCTTCCAGAGCCTCGCCTCCCCCTTAATGCTCACCTTGAGCCTTTCCTTTTCTGAGTCTACCCTTCCCTTTCCCTGTGTCTGGAATCTCTGTGAGTGTCCCAGGTACCATTCCTCCTGGTTTGGGGTTTTTCTTTTTTTTATTTGGGTAGGAGGGAAGAATGGGTCAGGGTCTCAAGAAGGGCTGAATTTAGGGTGGGGATGGGTAACTATAAACTCTTGGATTCTTGATTCCTGCTTACTGTTTTGGGGTTATTTCCATTCTACCCCATCCTTTTCCCTTTTTTTTTTAAAGAATAAGATAATAAACCCCAAGTAGAGAAAAAAGTAAAAATAAAAAAGTAAAATCCAGTATCTTTCTCAAAAATCACCTTTAAAATTCAATATTAGAAGGACCTCAAGTATATCACCATCATGATCTGCCCATGATACAAGCCAAACACTCAGATCCTCTTTAATTCTGCTGCCTAAGAGATACTGAAAACTGTGTAAAGGGGAAATTCTGAGCTATTTTAAACTCATGTTTTGCTCCTCAATGGCTAGTTGTCTTTCTTCCTTAAAGAGAAACAAAATGACATCACTATGTTGTGGTTAAGTTTGAGTGTGCCCAAATGTCTGTAGTTGATCAGACTAATAAGAATTTGGAAGGTTCTGCAACATTGCAGGCACAAATAGTCCATAGAATAATATGGAGTGGAGATGTATCTAAATGTTTGCACCATGTGTCTCTTTGGAGCTACTTCAGTTTTGCTTTACTGATAGAGCACAATGCCTTCTTTCAGGTGACATACTATGCTGGGTGTTCCTCTACCAATGTTTCCCAAGTCTCAAAATTGATTTCAAAGTTCATCAGAAAGACATTGAGAATTCCCTAGTATTTCTTCTTCTGACCTCCATGTGACCCTTGCCTTGCATGAGTTTTCTATAAAATAATCTTTTGGGCAAACAAATGTTTGGCATTCAAACACAGTCACTTATCAGACTTGTGCCCTCTACAGTAGAGTTAGAATATTAGATAGTTTAGCTCAAGAAAGTCCCTCAGTGCCACATTAAGGCCTAGTACCACGTATAAGTCAGGAGATCTTCAATCTTCCTAAGATAATTCAACTGAAAGCAATCCAGTTTCCTGACATGGTGTTACTCCACTGTTCAGGTTTCCCAAGTGCATCATAATGAAGTCAAAAACATAGCTTTGTAGAACATCAGTTCCGTAGGTAACCTAGAACCTCTTCTCTATTACACTTTCCTTTGGAACCTCCTGATTGCAATATTTACATTAACCTTATTATCTATGCAAATACAGTTGAAAAATATACTGCTAAGGTAACTGGACTTATCCACAGCATTCAAAATATCTCCATTTGCTTTAACTGATGATTCCACATATTGACAGTGTCATGCTGACTGGAAAATCTCTTGGGGTTAATTGTCAGGTCAAAATTAGCACAGGCAGCAAAGAAGCAATTCATGCTCCTGTTGCACTTCAGTCTAAGAGGCTACAGTCAGTACACAATCATCTTCAAACAAAAAGTTGATCACCTACTCTTCTCCTACTTTTGTCCTCGTAATTGAGGAAACTAGATGACCAAACTCCTACCCTCAAATTTTTACAAAATCTTCAGTTTTGGAAAGTTTGTCAGAATAAGCGTTCTTCATCCCCTGCATGTTTCCAACATTCCCCATTCTCTCCCAACTTTTGTTTAGTTTATTTTTTTGGCAGGGCATTGGAGTTAAGTGACTTACCCAAGGCCACACAGCTAGGTAGTTATTAAGTGTCTGAGGCCAGATTTGAATTCAGGTACTCCTGTCTCCAGGGCCGGTGCTCTACCCACTGTGCCACCTAACTGCCCCTCTCTCCCACTTTTTGAACTCCATTTTTATGTGTTGCCTTTCCCCTTTTCAAGCATAGGCTCCTCAAGAATAAGTAATTTTTCTTTTTTTTTTTCAATCTGTATCCTGTGCATTTATCCCAATTACTGGCATATAAGATCTTAATAAATATTTATTTACTGACTATTGGCAGGCTGAGATATTCTAATTCACTGAAAAGAGTTTTGTAATTAAAGTTACTTCAAATCCAACATTTGTCATTTACTATTCAAATCAAGTTGCCTCTAATGGAAGCTCAGTTTCCTCATCTGTAAAATGAAAGAGATTAATTATTTTGACATCAAAATATCTTTCTATATCCACATCTATTATCCTGAGATTCTATGAATTGAAATATTGTGAAATTCCTTGTTCACAAGGACAATAAATTGAGACTTGAACACAAAACTCATGATTCCAAGACTAGTATACTTTTTATTTTAAAGTACCTTCCTGGCTTTGCAAAGATAGGTCATTCAAGAAAAAAAATAGCAGGCAGATAATTATCAGTACAAAGCTGAAATCTTTCCAAGGTTATTTGTGCAGATATTAAAAGGTTTAGGTAAAAGTTTTACTATAACATATTCATGTTTTTGGATAATTTAGGAGCAGAGGAAAGAAAATTTATTTTGATCAGCTTAAAATTTACATGTGATTTCTAGATATGAAGTTCTATAACCTGGTAATCTCAAAATGGAAATAATTTGAGAGATCATTGATCCTAATGACTTCATTAATTAATCAATAATTATCTAATAGTGCCAGTCATAATGCTAACTCTAAAAATAAATGTACATTAAATAAAACTATCTTTACTTGCTAAAAATTTGTATTTTAACAGTCAGGGAAAACAATGACATACTTAAGTATATAGAATTAACATAAAGAGAGCAAATCAAAGTAAAAAGTAGTTAAATGTTTGGTGGCTTGAGAAAGTAGAACCTAGCAGCTGAAATCAGCAAAGGCTTTCTAAAGATACTGAAACTTGAGTTGGTTCTTGCAGAATGAAATCTCCTCTAAATGAAAACAGAATTGAGGGTGAAGTATATTCAAGCCTAGAGAACAAGCTATGAAATGGCTTCAGAGATTGGCAAAGTATAATCTGTGAGAACTAGAGAGAAGGTCAAATTGTCCAGCTTTCAGAATTCTCTCTTTAATACTGCCTAAGTGGTTATCAAGTTTCATGATCCCTTGTGTTTTAGAAATTGAGTTTTCCAAGATACTGATTTCTTTTCAGACAGCTGGAATTGCTAGAAATGCTCTCTTCATATTGACTTTAAAAAGAAAAAAAAACTTATTTAGATTTTTGCAAGGCAATGGGGTCAAGTGACTTGCCCAAGGCCACATGGCTAAGTAATTATTAAGTGTCTGAGGGCAGATTTGAATTTAGTTACACCGGACTCCAGGGCCAGTACTCTATCCTCTGTGTCACCTAGCCACCCCCCAAACTTCTTTTCTATAGATTCCATCTATAATTTCTTATTACCTGATCTGGCGACAGAGTCTGGTGGAGATTTTGACTTGGGATGTTAAACCATAACACAGGTGTCTTAAGGCAAGCTCAGGAAGGACAGAAACCTCCCATGGAGCAGAAGGACAAAATCTTTCTTGATTTTGATTTTCAGTAAGAATACAGACCATGAGAGATGGCTTCATGATCCTTTAACTCTTTTAAGCAGGAGGTATCAGTAATGATCAAATTAGAACTCTGAAGGGCAAGTTGGAGAAGGGTTCCATGTGAACAGCAATTGGAACATGCTGCAGTTGTTCCTGGGCGATAGATTAGCATGTTCTGAAGTAAAAAATGGTAGATGGTCTCTGTTACCCTCATCCAATTGAAAGGGAATCATTCCATCTTAAAATTCAGAGGGTGGGGCATCATACCATAAGACATGTAGGATAGTAATGTGAATGGTCCTGAAGGTGATGGCAGGAGCCCCCAAAAGAGTACTTCTTTTGCTTGTGAAGGGCAAGGTCATCCTTGAATGCCTTCACCCTAAAGGGCGCATGCCTTAGAAATCATAGTGGTTTCAGCTAGAAAATCAAATAATAGGATAACTTTACCCTTCTGTTGAAAGTTTGTCACCATAAAATTACTGAAATGATTACATCAAAAGGGAGATTAATTTTACCCCTCTGTTGAAAGTTTGTCTCATGGTAATATGGAAAAGACCTGACTCAATAAGGTCAAGGTCTCCCACTGATCACCAATCGTCCTGATTTTAGGATGTCAGTCCAACAGGGTCACATGGGATAGTGAGAATCACATCACACAATATGCCCTCACTAATCTATCTTATATGCATCTCATGATGTCACTTTCCTGATCTTATGATTTTCATTGATCCTGAAGAACGATTACCTATTATTTACATTTCTGTCCCTCTGATGCCTTGCTGAGGCTAAAGTCAGAAAGACATTCACTTCATGAGTTCAGATCTTACCTCAGACATTCACTAGCTGTGTGACCCTGGACAAATCATTTAACCTTCATCTGTCAAATGAGTTGGAGAAAGAAATGGCAAGCCATTCCTGTATCTTTGCCAAGAAAACCCTAAAGGAGTCATGAAATACATTAAACATGTACTAGGCATTATGATTAGTGCTAGTGATTCAATTAATAAAAAAATAGACTTTTCTTTCATGGTGCTTAGAAGTAATTGGGTGAGAGCAACACAACACACAAGGGGAGAAAGGAAAGTAGAATGCAGAGAAAGACCAGGGGACATCTTGTCTTGTAGAATTAAAAACAGACAGAGAAGCAGATGCAGAATGGAATGAACCAAATAGTTCAGTTGCTACCTTCTATAAAGGAAGGCAGCTAGATGGTACTATATAGTGAATAGAGTGCTGGACTTGAAATCTAGAAGACTCATCTATGTTACCCTAGGGAAATCACAACACAACACTATTTGGCTCACTTTCCTCATCTGTAAATAAACTGAAGAAGGAAATAACAATCCACTCCACTAAGTAAACTCCAAATGGGGTCAGGAAGAGTTGGGATGGAAAACTACTGAACAATAACAACTTAAAGGAAAGAATAGTAAGGAGTTTCCTTCCTCCCAGTCCTCCAGTCAAAAAGGAAAGGAAGGTGAAGGGTGTGGTGTCAGACAAGGCTTGAACAGTGCAATGAGATTGAAGGTGAAAATGGCTTGTGTTTGTGGCATGGAGTTGATACCAGATAGAAGATCAGTGGAAGAGTGTCTGTTAAATTACACTTTGAGGAGAAGTCCAGATTGGCCACCCTTCTTTCTCCTCTTGAGCCCATTTATGATTATTGAGACATTTTATTTCTTCCTCATCTGCATATCACTTCCCTCACCAAAATTTTTCAGTTCCCTTCTCATACTGTTTTACTTTTTGCTTGTATTATTTATTCTCATTGTTTGACATAGTGCCAATAATAGTCATATGTTTGCTGCCTGTCTTCTTGCCCTTTGGTGCCACTAAGATATCTACTCTCACTTCTACATAGCAATCATAAAAAATAGCTGTAGAATCACTCCACCTTTCCTTCCCAAATTAAACGTCACTAGTTCCTTTAATAATATCCCTATATTATGGTTCCCAGTCATATCATCGGGGTGGTCAGCCTGTTCTGGAAGCTTTCCATAGTAAGAACATCTTTCATACAATGTAGGACTCAGAAGTGAAAAATAAAATATTATCCTGTTATGATCTGTTTACTGAATAAGAGAGTGATGTTATCAGCATCCTTGTTCTTAATCCTGCAATGCTATTAATCCAATAGAATACTGAATCAACATTTGAGCTGCAGTGAAACAAAGCAGCCACTTACAGAGTTTACAGACCACTAAAAATGTAGATATTTGTCATGTGAACTTCTCTGTCATTGTACCCCTAAATCATAGGAACTATTTTTCAAAACCTGATCATTGTTAAATTTCTAGAGCCGGACAATCCTACATTTGAATTATTTTTTGAAGTACACACTGTTAGACACTTGACAATGTCTTTGTCAATGACAAAAGTTCTTTCTAATTAGAAATATATAATCCTATGACAATATATATATATGTATATATATATATATACATATATATATATATATATATATATATATATATATGGAGTAGAAATTTCATGCTGAATTGGGCTGTAGGGAAGTTTGGAGGTTATATTCAACAAAGCAAATCATTTCAAAATAGATAGTAACATATACATATAGTTGTGTGTATATATAATTGTCAGTTATGATTTGTAACTCTTTTCAATTTACCTTTAGACAAAGCTGTAATAGAGATCCAACTTTTTGTTGCGCTAGTTTCATTATACTTCCTTAAAGGGAGTAAAGGAGATTGTCATTATATTATAGGATGAGAATTGAATGTTAATCATAAAGAGCTTAGATGCATGTCCAGGGAATGAAAGGAGTAGGAAAAATACAATATGGAGAATAATCTTTGGTTGTTAGGGTATGAGTGACTATAAAGATCAATGGGACGGTGTCAGTAGCCTTATCTAAGACAATGAGAAGCTCAAAATCATTATTGCTACCTAAGGCATTCATATTCACAGATGAGGAAACTGAGACTGAGATGGATTTCATGACTTGCCAAATATCAAACAGGTAGGATGTAAGGACTCAGGTTCAATTCTTCTTCAATCTAAATCAAGTTCTCTTTTCTCTGAGTCATCTACCTATCCTAACAGCTCTGACAAGTTGCCTCTTTAATGATACTCTCCTCTGGGTATTAATGGAATAAGTCTAATGACAGTCCTTCAGATTCCTGACAAAGCACAGATTGGTGAGTTAGAAATGAGCTTCAACAATTAGGAATGCAATATTTAGAATCAATTGAACATGAGAATATTGAACACCTGGATAATTGACATGCAACACAGCCCAACTGGTGCCATTAAATTTCTAAATTGTCTTCATTGAGGGAATGACAGCTGGTGGACTTAGTTTAACTTGGTCTTCTAGAAATATACATGATATTCTTGGTATAGAGAAGTTCTTAGCAGAAGAAATTTTGAATATTATAATCTTTTCTAGTTTGGCCATGAAGTTTTTTGACTTAGATAAATTGAATCCAATGCCACTACTTAATTTCACTCCTTTGATTTAAACCAATGGTGTCTTAAAAAATAAGAAAAGACTTTGCCTCCTCTTCTTATTTAATTCTGGTGTTATTTAGGAATCAATACAGAAAATGTAGCCCATTTTGGACATTTGTGGAACTGAGCTCATTTCTGCTTGAGATAATACTTTCTTTTTTATTTATATTTTATTTTTACAGAAACATGTTATGAAAGTTTTTGCACATTCATCCATATCCATATGCATGTTTTAAGTTACACATTTTCTGTCAATCCTCCATTCTTCCCCCCCATAAACAGTTCATTGAATATTTTATATACACATTTCAGTTAAATATATTTATAAATTAGTCATTTTCTGCATGAGGTATTAGGATTAAGGATAAAGAAAGACAACCATGAACTAAGAAAGAAATACATGATAGAATTTTTTTTAACATTTTAACATTTTTTATTTGTTATCCAATTATATACAATAGTAATATGTACCCATCAGTTTTGTAAGGCTATGAATTCTACAATTTGCCCCCCTCCTCCCTTCCCTTCCCCCCACAGAAGGCTGTCTGACAGTCTCTACATTGTTTCCATGCCATACATTGATGTAAATTGAATATTATAAGAGTAAACATAAGAATAAACATAAACCCCTACCCCCCAAGAAGATGAGAAAACTCAAGGAGAGAGAGAGAGAGAGAGAGAGAGAGAGAGAGAGAGAGAGAGAGAGAGAGAGAAAATATATATTTCAGTCTGTGTTCAGATCTCAATGGCTCTGTCTCTGGGGTATGCTTCCATATTTTTCCCTCAGTTGCTATTTCTATCTGTATTTCCCTCCACTCTATTTCTCCCCACTCTCATTTATTCTATTCTCTCTCCTTTCAACCTGGCCCTGTCCAAAAGTGTGTTGAATGTGGCTACCCTCTCCCTTGATCTTCCCTCTCTTTTATCACCTATTCCCCCCTTCCCTCCCCGATTCCCCTTCATCCTATCCATTTCCTCCCATCCTTCTTCAGGGCAAGATAGATTCCATCACCCTATTAAATGTGTATGTCATTTCCTCCCTGAGCCATTTCTGATGTGAAGGAAAGCTCACTCATTCCCCCTTTCCTTCCCCACCCCCTACACTCCATTGAAATAGCTTTTTTCTTGACTCTTACGTGAAATCTCTCAGCTTCTTTTTCATCTCCTTTTCCTTCCTCCCAGCACTTTCCCCATCACCCACTGACTCCATCCTTTTACCACATCATACCATTATATTCCACTCCTTCATTATGTCATAACTATATATGCTCCTTCTAAGAGCTCTTATAAATGAGAAATTTCTTATGAGTTATCAATACCTTCTTCCTTAGGAATAGAAACAGTTCAAAATCATCAAGCTCCTCATAGTTTGTCCTCTCTTCCACTCCCTCTATGGTTCCCCAGAGTTCTGTACCTGGAGATCAAACTTTCTGTTCAGCTCTGGTAATCTCAATAAGAAAGTCTGAAGGACCCCTGTTTCATTGAAAATCCATCTTTTACCATGAAAGAGGATGTTCAGTTTTGCTGGGTAGTTGATTCATGGTTGTAAACCAAGAGCTTTAACCTTCCAGAATATCATATTCCAATGCCTATGAGCCCTTAATGTAGATGCTGCCAGATCCTGTGTAATCCTGACTGTGGTACCTAGGTAGTTGAATTGTTTGTATCTGGCAGATTTTAGAATTTTCTCTTTGATTGGGTAGTTTGGGAATTTGACTATAATATTCCTAAAAGTATCTTTGGGGGGTGATCTCTTTCACAGGGTGACTGGTGAATTCTCTCAATTTCTATTTTACCCTCAGCTTCTAGGATCCCAGGGTAATTTTGCTGTATTATTTCTTGAAAAATGAAGTCTAGGCTCTTCTCCTGGTCATGGCTTTCAGATAGCCCAATAGATGTAAAATTATTTCTTCTGGATATGTTTTAAAGGTCGGCTGTTTTACAATGAGATATATCAAGAAGATATTTTCTTCTAATTTTTGGCTTTTTTGGCAGAGTTTGTTTTTTATTCCTCTTTTCTTGAAAAGTCATCAGCTTCCTTTAGTTGCATTTTGCATTTGAAAGAATTATTTTCTTCAGATAGCTTTTTTTTCTCCTTTTCCAGTTGCCAATTCTGCTTTTTAAGGCATTCTTTGCCTCATTTTCCTTTTGTTTTGCTTTTTCCATTAGGTGTAAACTGGTGTTTAACATACTATTTTCTTCAGTATTTTTTTGTATATCGTTCACCAAACTTTTGATTTGGTTTTCATGATTTTTCTGCATCACTCTCATCTCTCCTCACAATTTATATTCCACCTCCCTTAATTGCCTTTCAAAGTCTTTTTTTGAGCTCATCCATAGTCTGAGCCTATTTTCTATTTCTCTTAGAGGTTTTGGATACAGAAGCTTTGATTTTGTGGTCATCTGAGTATGGGTTCTGACCTTCCATGGGACTAAAATAATTCTCTATAGTCAGATTCTTCTTTTTTGGTTGTTTACTCATTTTCTCAGCCCAAGACTAATTTACAGCACTTCCAAGGTTTTGGTGATTTTTTAAGGACAACCCACTGGGACCTTTATTCCTCCAAGGTCTTATGCTCCTACCCTGTGCTTTGATATGTATATGACTACAGCCTCTAGGAATTCCAACACCATGCCCCTGTGAACCAGCCCCTCCCCAACTCAAGGTCTTAGCAAAATGAAGAAATGTCAGCGGAAAGGTGGATCTATAGAAAAATTCTTGGAAGGAAAAGAACCTAATTCAGAGAGACCTAGAACCTCTGAGGAGAATATAATCTGGTCTCCAGCACAGAAAGACTTCCTTGAAAAAATAAGGAAGGAGTTTAAAAATCAATTGGAAACTGTGGAAAAAGAAACCCAAGAGAAGATTAACACCTTGCAACAAGAAAACAAATCATTGGAAAATTCAATTGGACAAATACAAAATGAGAGTAAATCTCTCAGTTCCTCAATTTGACAAATGCAAAAATTCTTTCAAAACCTCAATTGGTCAAATGGAAAGTCCTTTCAAAAGTAGAACTTACCCAGTGGAAAAGGAGTTGCAAAAGGTAAATGAAGAAAACTCCTTCCTAAAACAAACAAACAAACAAACAAACAAAAACGAATGGAGTCTGTGGAACTAATGATTTCATGAGACAGCAAGAGCATCTTAAACAAAATCAAAAAATAGAAAAAATAGAAGAAAATGTAAAATGCCACATCAGCAAAAAACCACTGACCTCGAGAATAGATCAAGGAGGGTCAACCTGAGAATTATTGGACTTGCTGAAAAAAATTGAAGAGAAAAAAAGCCTGGATTTACTATTACAGGATCTAGTGATGGGAATTTGCCCTGATATCATGGAATCAGAGGGCAAAGTAGTTATTGAAAGAATACATGGATCCTCTCCTGAAATAGATCCTAAAATGAAAACACCAAGGAATGTTGTGGCCAAATTCCAGGACTATCACGTAAAAGAGAAAATTCTCCAAGCAGTCAGAAAGAAACAATTTAAATACCAATAAGTCACAGTAACGATTACACAGGACCTGGCTGTACCAACAATGAAGGATCCAAAGAACAAGGGAGTTTGGATTGCAGCTAAGGATCCACTATCCAACAAAGCTGAGCTTTTTCTTACAGGGGAAATGATGGAATTTTAATAAAATGGGAGACTTCCAATATTTCCCAATGAAAAGACCAGAGGTAAATAAAAAATTTGGACATCAAACATGAGGTTCAAGAGACACGTGAAAAGATTAAAAATGGGGAGGGTGTAAAGAAAAAAAGTGCTATCCAATAAGATGAAACTGTCTATATCCCTACTTGGGAGAAAGATTCTCATAACTCTTGAGAATTGTAACTTTATTAGAGAGAATATACTTAACCATAAGTGATGGTCACTCATGACTTATCCATGAGACTGTTATCCAATAAGATGAAACTGGCTAAATTCCTAAATGGGAGAAAGACTCAAACAATTCTTGAGAATTGTAGACCTGTTTGAGAGAATATGTTTAGCCAGAAATGAACTTTTCTGTGACTCAGATAGAATGATTTAAAAACAATAACTCCTTAAAAAGGGTGACAGTAAGGAGATGGGAGGATGGAGGAGATTGAATGGAGTAAATGTCATTATATTAAGAGGTACAAAAGACTTATTGCAATAGAAGAGAAGAAGGGAGGGGGTGAGAACCACCTGAATCTTCATCTCATCAGACTTGGCTGTAAGCTAACTTATACACACTCAGTTAAGTTAAGAAACTTATTGTTCCTCTCAAGTATTAAAAGGGGAAAAGGGGAGGGGTGACAGGGAGGGAGGGAGAGGAAATAAAGGGGAACTAAGAGAAGCAAATGAAGGAAAATGGGGAAAAGGGAAAGCAGAAAGAAAGGGGACAGGGGACTGATATAGGAAGGAAAACACTGGTCATAGCAGTATTCAGAAACAAAACACTGGGGAATTGAAATAAGGGGAAAAAAGTGTAAATACAAACAGAAGGAAGATAGCATGGAGGTCAATAAAGAGTTAGTAATTATAAATTTGAATGTGCATGGGATGAACTCTCCCTTAAAATGTAAGTGAATAGCAGAGTGGATTAAAAACTAGAATCCTACAATTTGCTGGTTGCAAGAAACTGATTTGAACCAGAGAGATATATATGGAGTAAAGGTAAATGGTTGGAGCAAAATATATTTTGCTCCAGCTGAAGTGAAAAAAACAGGGTTAGCAATCCTTATCTCAGACAAATCAGCTCCAAAAATAGATATCATGAAAAAGAGATAAGGAAGGAAACTATATCCTCCTAAAGGGTACCATAGAAAATAAAATAATTTCAATACTATCTAGGTATGCACCCAATGGGATAACATCCAAATTCTTAGAGGAGAAGTTGAAAGAGCTACAGAAAGATATACACAGCAAAACTCTACTAGTGGGAAACCTTAACCTCCACACTCTCAGATTTAGATAAATATAATCATAAAATAAACAGGAATGAATTTAAGGAGGTAAGTAGACATTTGGAAAACCTAGATTTGATAGACCTATGGAGAAAATTGAATGGGGATAGAAAGGAATATACTTTTTTCTCTATAGTACATAGTACTTACATAAAAATTGACCTTTCTAAAATATCCAGAAAACTGAGTCAAATTTTCAAGCAAAACAAGGCATTCCCCAATTTACAAATGTTCAAAGGATATGGAAAGGCAATTTACAGATGAGGAAATCAATGTGATCCAGTCATCTGAAAAATATTTCTAAATCACTACTTATTAGAGAAATGCACATCAAAGTATCTCTGAGATACCAGCTCATATCTCTAAGACTTGACAATATAGCCAGAAAGGACATTGATCAATGTTGGAAGAGATGTGGTAAATCTGGGACAATAATGCATTGTTGGTGGTACTGTCAACTTATCCAACCTTTCTGGAAAGCAAATTGGAATTACACCCAAAGAACAACAAAAATGTGCATACCCTTTGATTCAGCAATACCACTACTGGGTCTATACCCTGAAGAGATTATGAAAAAGGGCAAAAACATCACTTGTACAAAAATATTCATTAGTTCTGTTTGTGCTGTCAAAGAATTGAAAATTAAGTGAATATCCTTCAATTGGGGAATGACTTAACAAACTGTGGTATATGTATGTCACAGAACACTATTGTTCTATTAGAAGCTAGGAGGGATGGGAATTCAGAGAAGCTTGTAGGGATTTCCATGAACTGATGGTGAGCGAGATGAGCAGAAGCAGAAAAACATTGTAAAGCCTATCAGCTACATGGGGGTGATGATCAGCCTTGATATATTTGCTCATTCCATCAGTGCAACAACTAGGGACAATTCTGGATTATCTGTGATGGAGAATTCCATCTATATTAAGAAAAAGAATTATTCAGTTTGAAGAAAGACCAAAGTCTATTGCCTTCAATTTAGAAAAAAAAAAAACTATTACCTATTACCTTATTAGGTAATTTTGATATCTCTTATACTTTATTTTTCTTCCTTAAGGATATGATTTCTCTCTCATCACATTCCACTTAGATAAATTTATGCCATGGAAACAATGTAAAGACTAAAAGACTGCATTCTGCATGGGTTGGGGGGGAGAGGAAAGCAAGAATGGGGTGAAGGGAATTGTAAAACTCAAAACAAGTAAAATCTTTCTAAAAAAGTGAATGTAGGGGTTTCTTTGTTTTGTTTGTTTTGCTTTGTTTTGTTTAAGTTCATCTGGCAATAGCATTGTCCATGTTTTGTCTAATAGGGTTGTCCTAACTCTCTGACCTGCTGAGAGATGCTGCTTCGATAAAGGTTAATCAACTCACAATGTTCTTGTTAATATGTAGAATGTTCTCTTGGTTCTGCCCCCTTTACTCAGCATCAGATCCTATAATTCATGCCATGATTCTCTAGAGTCCAACCATTCATGATTTTTCATAGAATAATAGTATACCACAACATTCATATGTACTATAACTTATTCAGCCATTTCCCAATTGATGGACATTCCCTCAGTTTACAATTCTTTGCCTTTACGAAAAAGAATTACTATGAATATTTTGGAACATATATGACTTTTTCACATTTTTATGATTTCTTGATGATAAGGGCCTAGTATTACAATTTCTGGATGAAAGGATATGATTAGTTTATTGCTTTTTGGGCAGAGTTCCATATTATTCTCCACAATGCTTGTATCAATTTACAACTCCACCAGCAATCCAATAATATCCTAATATTCCCACAACTTCTCCAGCATTGATCATTTTCCATTTTTGTCATCTTAGCCAATCTGATAAGTGTGAAGTGATAACTCATATCTGTTTTAATTTGCATTTCTCTAATCAATAATGATTTGTAACATTTTTTCATATGGTTTTATATATAACTTTAATTTCTTCATTTGAAAACTGTTTATATCTTTGATCATTTATCAATTGGAGAATGACTTGTGATCTTATAAATTTGATACAATTCTCTATATATTTTAGAAATGAAACCTTTATCAGAGCCACTAGCTACAAAAATTTCTTTCCAATTTTCTGTTTTCTTTCTAATTTTGGCAGCCTTGGTTTTATTATTGCAAACCCTTTTTAATATAATATAGTTGAAATCATCCATTTTACAACTTATGTATTCTGTTTCTTGCTTGTTCATAAATTTCCTCCTTTTTCCATTCATCTGACAGGTAAAATATTTCTTGAGCTGTTAATTGATCTATGGTGGCACTCTTTATGTCTAAATCCTGTACCCAATTTAACCTTATTTTGATATAGGGTATGAGATTAGGGTCTATACTTATTTTTTTTACCATATTATTTTTTAGTTTCTCAACAATGTTTGTCAAGTAATGAGTTCATATTCCCGGAGCTAATACCTTTCAGTTTGTTAAACAGTAACTTACGGTAGACATAAGATACTTTCAGTCCTTCCTCTAAATTGTCTGTCCCCGTCTTGATAATAACTATAATGTTCTCAATATTGGTATTTGGCAAAATGTTCTTGACGTCCTTATATGCCTACCTCCTGTAATTACCTTCCATCTATTTTATTCCATCTATCTTCCTTGTTCCTACACTTTTAGCAGATCAGAGATCTGTCAGCTTGATTGATAACTTGATAAGTAATTGTGTTCAGCAAACTACAGTTCTAGTCTGTATTCATGATCTGCATGAGCCAATATGATAAACATTCATATCAACTGGTGGTAGGTGACAGTATTCTTTAATATCTTGTCAATTTATTAGGTCTTATGAAACAAGAATAACTCACATATTCAAAATTGATTAAAATTAAAATAAAACATTTTACCAGTTAGAGTCTGATATTTAAATCAAGTATGAATTTTGCCACTTTAAAAATAGAGACAATGGCTTCCAGAAGTTTAGGGACTTGACTACAGTCATATAGAAAGCAAATATTATCAATAGAATTTGAAATCATGATCTGTGGATTTGTATCCAGTGATTATTTTTCATTTTTCTGATATGTCCCATTAATTTATCTTAGTCTTTTTTCAAATGTTATTATTAAACAGTATAAAGCAGACTAGATTTACTTTGTGTTAAATGAGTTTAGATTTTGTTCTCTTAATTTTCCAGTCACCACTTGGCTATAAATAACTAAAATCATCTAATGACAATTTTAAGAAACTACTTGTCAGTTACTTTAATTGTTTTAATGATTCGGAGGTTAATATTTCACTATCCTACAACACAGTTCTTTCAATCCTTAGAACCTCTGAAACATTATCATATTATCATTGAAAATCTTTTTAGTACATTCCATTTTCTCTGCATTCAAATTCATTTGAATATTCTCTCAGATAATTCTATCCTGTTTCTAAATTACTTTAAGAGGTCAAATATTTCAATTCAATATTTCAACAGTCATTTTTTGAGGGCCCAGTATGTGAATTGCACATTATATTGTGGGATAGACAACTAAGAGAAAGTACTGGGCCTAGAGATAAAAAAATCTAAGTTGAAATCCAGATTCAAAGATTTATTAATTTTGTGATCTTGGGAAAGTCACTGGATGTTTATTTGCCTTAGTTTTCTTTACTCTTAAATGCTGATTATAATACTGTGAATTTAACAGTGTTGTATTAAGTAAAAAAAGTGATAAGGCAGAGCCAAGATGATAGAGTAAATCTAGGGACTCAACTAAGCTCTCTCAAAACTTTCCAAATATCTTTAAATACTGACTTTTAAAAACTTTTTTTATTTTTTAAAATTTTTCCTCCAGTTATATTCAAAGACAAGTTTTAGCATTCACTTCCAAAATCTTGATTTCCAAATTCTTTCCTGCACTCCCATCCCATTCCTCTTCATTGAGAAAGAAAATTACTTGATATAGGATAAAACTGTGTGGCTATGAAAAATATTACTACAATAGCCATGTTGTAAAAATAAACATAACACCCTCCCCCCAAAATAGAAACCTCAACAAAAATAAAGTAAAAAAAAAAAGCCAAGTTTCAATTTGTATTCAGACACCATCAACTCTGTCTTTGAGATGGATATTCTTCTTAAACATAAGTCCTTCATAGTTCTCTTCGGTCACAGCATTACTGAGGAAAGCTAGGTAATTCACAGCGGATATTCTGCAATCTTGCTGTGCTTATTTTACTGTAAATTTCTCACATCTGTTCATGTTAACTTGTCTTTTGTTTTTGTTTTGTACTGAAAGTATCCTGTTCCTTATGGCCCATAATAGAAAAATATTTAATCTCAATCGCATACTACAATATGTTCTACCATCCCCCAATAGCTCCATGCCACCAGAAAAAGGTCATTTTAAATATTTCTATGCTTACATAAGTTATTTTTTTCTTGTATTTCATCTCATATACAGGCTTGGAGAGGTACCACTACTCCAAAATGTTAGGCATTGTTATATAGCCCTTTGGGCATAGTTCCAAATTGTTCTGAAAAACTGTTGAATCATTTCACAACTTCTCCAACAAAGCATCAGTCTCAATTTCCCTACATCCCTTTCAACATTGGTCATTTTCTTCTGCTGTCGCATTGGACAATCCAATAGTTATAAGGTAGTAGCTCAGAATTATTCCAATCCACATTTCTCCTATTGATACTGAGTTAGGATAATATTTTTAGGTTTTTTGCAAGGCAAATGGGGTTAAGTGGCTTGCCCAAGGCTTATTTATTCTATTCTCTCTCCGTTAACCTTACCCCTGTACAAAAGTGTTTTGTATCTTACTCCCCCTCCCACAATCTTGCCCCCTTTTAATCATGGAACCCCCTTCCCCTTTCATCTATCCCTTTCCTCTCCTAGTTTGCTTGTGGGTAAGATCTATTTCCATACCTAGTTGATTGTGTATGTTATTCCCTCCCTGAGTCATTTATGATAAGAATGAAGGTTCACACTCCTTATCACCTTTCACCTCTTCCACTTCACTGGGTAGAAAAAATAACTTTTTCTTGCCTCTTTTCTGTGAAATAACTTAGTCTATTCTACCTCTACTTTTCCCTATCTCCTGATACATTCTTCTGTCACTTATTACTTCCATGTTTTTAATATATTATACCTTCAAATTCAGCTCCCACGTTTTCCTTGTCTATATGGTTGGTTGGTTGGTTCTTGCCCTTTGTTACTGAAGAAGACTAAAATGGCATCAATATTTCTGAGAAAAATTACAGTGTGTCCTCCTGTGACTGATAAGTCTCATATGAGCTTTGAATCCTCTACCATAGGTTGGCAAAAATAGCCCAATCTAAATTTTTCCTGTCATGTTTATTTTGACCTGCTTCAATTCTGTCTTCCTCAAAGAGTGCAGCACCCTCACTGATGAGGATATGCCATACTGGATGACCCAGGGTCAGTGTTTCCCCTGCTGTAGGATCAATTTTAAAGTTCTTTAATGAGGCCTTCAGGGTTTCTCAGCATGCCTTTTTCTGACCCCCTTATGAGCATTTCCCCTGTGAGTTCTCCATAAAAATAGCTTTTTTTGTTTCTTTGTTTTTTGGCAAGCATATGTCTGGCATTCTAACAATGTGTCCAGCCCATCATTGTTGTACTATCTGACGTAATATTGGAATGCTAGGCAGTTGAGTTCGAGAAAGGACCTCAGTGCCTGGTATCTTCTCCTGCCAGGTGATCTTCAGAATTTTTCCTAAGAAAATTTAAATGGAAGTGATTCAGTTTCCAGACATAGTGCTATTAGCCTGTCCATGTTTCACAGGCATGAGCAATGAGGTCAGCACAATGACTATGTAGACTTCAGAATGATAGTAATTCTAAAACCTCTTCTCTCCCAGAGTTTCTTTCAGACCCTCACAAAAACTGAGCTAGGTCTGCCAATGTGAATATCAATCTCATTGGCAATGGGTACCTCCTTAGAAAGGACACAGTTAAGGTAAGTGAACTTGTCCACAGTACTCAGAACTTCTCCATTTACTGTAATAGATGGTTCCATGTGTGGTGCTGAACAATGGAGCACCTGTGTTTTCTTGGTGTTAATTGTTAGACCAAAATTAGCACAAATAGCAAAGAAAAGATTGACATTTTTGTCACATCTCAACTTCAGAGGCTGCACTGAATGCACAGATATATGCAAAAAAAGATCATGCAACAATATGCCCTCTACTTAGTCTTGGCTTGTAGCATTTTCTAGTTGAAGAATTGTCCATCAGTGTGGTAGCTGACCTGAGGCCATGTGCATCCTTAGTGAAGGCATTTGATAACATGGCTGAAAATATCATTAAAAGTATAGGAGGAAGGAGACATGCTTTATTCACTTGCCTATATTTGCTCTTTCTAACTGCCATAATGAAAGAGAAAGTTCATATGAGCTCTCAGTATCATCTTCCTTGAAGGAATACAAGTAATTCTACTTAATTTCATTATGATTTGCCATTCCTGTTTATTTTTTAATGCTTCACTTGAATCTTGTGTATAGATTTCAAATTTTCACTTCAGCTCTGATCATTTCATCAGAAAAGTGTGGAAGTATTCTATTTCAGTGAATGTTCATCTTTTTCCCTAAAATACCTGATCTTTTGGATAGTTGATTCTTTTTTGTAATCCAAGCTCTTTTGTCTTCCAGAAAACCATATTCCAATACCTATAATTGATTAATAAAGAAGCAGCTAAATTTTGTATTATTATATGTGTAACTCAATGATATTTGAATTGTCTCTTTCTAGCTGTTTGCAATATGGTTTTCCTTGACTTAGGAGTTTTGAAATTTGACTTCAATATTTCTGGCAGTTTTCACTTTGGGATCTCTTTTAGGAGGTGATTGGTGAATTCTTTCAATTTCTGTTTTACCCTCTGCTTCTAGAATATCAGACTAGTTTGCCTTAATAATTTCTTGAAAAATGACATCTCAGCAGTTTTTGTTTTTGTTATTGTTTTTGTTTTTGTTTTTGTTTTTGTTTTTGTTTTGGTAATGGCTTTCATGTAGTCCAACAATTTTTAAATTATCTCTTCTTGATCTGTTTTCCATGTCAGTTTGTTTTTGTCCAATGAGATATTTCACATTTTCTTCTAGTATTTCATTCTTTTGTTTCTTGATTTCTCATGAACATCAGTTTCCCTCGACTTCATTTTTTTTTATTTTAAAGAATTATTTTCTTCAGAGAACTTTTGTATCTCTTTTTGCATTTGATCAATTCTACTTTTTAAGACATTCTTCTCATCATTGACCTTTTTGACCACTTTTTTCCATTTGGCCCAGTCTGATTTATAAGATGCTATTTTCTTCAGTATTTTTGAATCTTCTTCATCAAGCTGCTTACTCAGTTTTCATGATTTTCCCACATAGAAGTTTTCACTTTGTAATCTTCTTCTGAGTGTGCATTTTGATCCTCGATATGACCAAAGTAATTGTCAATGGTTGGCATTTTTTCTTTTATTGTTTGCTCATTTCCCATACCTACAGCTTGATTAAGGTGGGTCTCTGTTTCCAGTGTCGGGACAAACTGTTCCAAGGTTTGGAAGTTTTTGTACCTGTTTTCAAAGATACCTATGAATATCTGCAAGTTTTCAATTGCCTCAAGTTCTTATGAGAGGTTATAACTACTCTCCTGACCTGTTTTCCAATTTGTGAGTGACTAAAAGCACTCCATTATGTCCTGCTAAGGAAGTAAGCTCTGTTGTCCTTCCACTCCTTTTCCTGAAACTGGGTTCTAGACTATGTCTCAGATAGCAAAGAGACCTCTACAATCTACCCTAACCCCCTTACCTTCCATGGACTGAGTGCTCTGGAAGCAACTGTTGCCTGATTTTTTAGGTCTTTTTATGGTCCACCAGAGTTGGAATTCCGGACCGTGTTTGACTCTCACCCTAGTATGGCAGACATATTCCTGCTGACCTTCCAAAATATCCTTGGCTGAGAGGTCTGGAAACTAATATTCCCACTGACCCAGACCCAATAGTCTGTTCCTGGATGGTTAGAATCTGTTTTATCCAGAGCAGTCTGGGCTGCAACTGTGGGTCCCTTCTATCCCTGTTGTAACAGACCTGTACAGATATTCCAAGTTGTCTTGGAATGGAAAAGCTTTTCAATCAGTCTTTTTCTGTGAGTTCTAGAAAGCTAGAATTTGGTTAGAAACATCATTTAAAGGATTTTTTGAATGTGTGAGGAGAACTTAGGTGAGTCCCTACTTTTATTCTGCCATCTTGGAAGAATAAATAATGATTTTAAACAAACATAATATTATATATACATATACAGATATATATACATATACAGATATATATATATGCATATATATGCATATATATATATATATATATATATATACTAATATAAACCTGACCAGATGGAATGAGAAATGTATTATATGAAAAGTAATAGTAGTGTTGCAAGATGAACAGCTATGAATAACTTACCTTTTCTTAGCAATTTTATAACCCAGACTTATGATAAAGACTATCCATCCCTGATGGATAATGATGGAATCTAAATACAGATTGAAGAATGTTTTTTATCAATTTATTTGTTATGCAGTGTCTCCTTTTTGGGAGTGGGATGAAATCTACTTTAAGAATATGATTATAATGGTTTTTCATGACTACACATTTAACCTGTATCAATTGGCAAATGAGGTAGGAAGAAGGGAGAGAATTTTGAACTCAAAGTTTTAAAATGAATGTTGGAAGTTGTTTTTGCATTTAATCAGGGAAAATAAAATACAAATCAATAAAAAAGAAAAAAGTGAAATCTATTTAAAAGCTACTTTGGAAATCTTAAAGATATATATATATATATTATATATATTATATATATATTTACACACACATACATATATGAGTACTGCTGCTTCTGTCTTGCTGTTGTTACTGATGATAATGATGATGATGAAAGTAGTACAAAGTACTTGATCTTAAAGAACTTCTAGTCTACTTATAGAAAAAAGAGATGGGGAGAAGAAAAAAGAAATTGAGGGAAAAAGTTGGTAGTATAACATAAAATGTTATTATTTGATAGGGAAGAATATTAAAATCTTAGAGCAGGCATCAGGCAAAGTGTCCCATGAAATACAGAGCCTGAATTCAAACTGTTTAGAATTACTATAATGTGCAATGGGAACAATTCTAATCAATTCAAAAGATATTCTATGATATTTGCTATATGTGAAGCATTGAACAAGAAATTGAACAGACCTTTCCATTATTTTAAAAATGTTCTATTGCTCATTTTAAAAATATAATTTTGAGACCTTTTATCTTTTTTTTCCTCCCCAAAATATCAAATAATAGGTGCTGCATATCTTGTCATACAGACCCAGTGAAGTTTACTTGTACATGGTCAGAAAGCTAGGAAGAAGGAGAATTGAAACCCACATTTTTCTGATTCTAAGTTTTTTATTTGTTATGCCATGGTACTTTTCTTCAAATATATGCCCTAGCATTTGTCACATTTTTAGGAGATCTTATTTCTATTGGCCATCAGAAACCTAATTTGGCTGACCTCTTTCTGATTTGAGTATTTCTTACTCTGCCCTCCATCCACACTGAAGTGTGACTTTAGAAACCTAAAGGAAGTTCGTCTTCAACAAATTGAGTCCCCAATAAAGGAATAATTGAATAAAAGTCTCTGATATATACCTTGACTCATCAATTAATCAATTCTGTTTAGAATCAATTCCAAAAAATCTAGTTTCACATGTTAATTCATATTTATTAATTGCTAATTACGGCAAAGCCTTTTCCCTTTTCCTGAAACTCAATTTCTTTGTTAATAAAATGAGGGATTTGATCTGTGTGTTCCTTCTTTGTCCTACATGCTGTTCCTAACCCTCACAATGTTAATTCACTTTTATAGGCTATTATGATGATCAAAGACAATTCTAAAAGATGTGTGATGGAAAATGACATCCACATATGGAGGGGGAGAAAAAAGCAAGTAATATAGACTAAACTGAAAGACTAAAGAAGACTATTTTCACTTTACAAAATTTGTTTTCCTTTCTCATCTTTTCTCCCTTTTACTCTGTCTCTACTTTCATAACAAGATCTATATGAAAATATATTTAATATGTTTGTACATGTATAACCTATATCAGATTAATCACTGCTCTAGGACGGAAGGAGTAAAGGGAGAAATGAAGAAAAATGTATTCAAAATTATATAAAAATGAATGTTGAAAGCCACCTTTACATGTAATTGGAAAAAATAAAACAAAAATAAAAAGTAGATGATAGGCAAAGTGTTTTTCTTACAGTCATGATGTGAATACTTTGACAAAATTATTATTAATCTCATTTTATAAATGATGAAGTTGAGAATCATAGCACAATCATTTCTCCAGAGCCGCAGAAAATATTAGGATCTGACCTTATATTCAGACACTTTTTACCCCAAATTCAGTGGTCATTTTTACTCGGGTAGATTGCTTTCAAGAAAATGAAGATTATTGAGAAGTATTCTCCTTAATAGCAGAGACTGTATCATTTTCTTTAAAAGTTCCAGCTCCTAGAATAAAGCTTGAATAATGCTGTTTCCAGTACCATCTCAGGATAACGTTTTGTCTCACTTACAAATTAGACTGAAGTAACACAGAGTTACACAATCATCATCCTCACTCTTTATTCCAGAGTTATCTACTGTCTAGTAGCAAGATAAAAGTCAAGATAATCAGTGATGATCTGAGAAGCAGAGGATGACTTTGGAGAATTCAATAGCTGACCTAACTATGAAGCTCCACAGTTCCTGCTTTAGTCACCTTCCTGCCTGTTAGAACTAATTGTTTCCATTCGCCTATTCCTCCAGGGGAAGTTGTCACATACGTAGGGGTAAACTACCCTGTACCTTCACTGATGGATTTGTGAACTGGTGCTTCTCCTCAACCTGATTTAGTTCACATGTCAAGATTATTTACTGAGGTGTAGAGTCTCAGGTGAGAACACATATATCAAAGGTAGATAAACAGGCTTTGGTAAGTCCTCACAACAAAGGTTTAAGTTTTCCTTAACACTCCATACAACCCACTTGAATAATAGATAACTACAAAAATGCTGAAATGATTATTTTTTTAAAACTCTTTTCTTTCTTTTATCTCTGTGACTCCCCTTCCTTTCCTGGCATTCTCTTCCTAACCCTTCTTCCTTTCATTTTCTTCCATTTTCTTCTTTTTCTTCATTCTTTTGCTTCCTTTTTTCTCCTTCCTGTCCCTACCTTTTTTATTTTCCTTTCCTTCCAATTAAGAAGAAAGAAGAAATACTATTATCTGAATTATGTTTTTTTCTCTTTTGCTTATTTTTCTCACAGTAATGTGAAAAGATACTTTTCAACATTAATCCTTTTGTAAGCTTTTTAGTTCCACATTTTTCTACCCTCCTCCATTCCCTCCCTTCTCTCATTAGCAGTAAGCAATTTGATATGGGTTGTACATGTAAAATTGTTGTTTTAGTCATATTATGAAAAATAATTAGAACTGAAAAAAAACCAAATGAAGTTTATAAAAGATAGCATAGTGTGGTTTGCGCTTCATTCAGAATCATAGCTATTTTTTTTGTCTGAATATGGTGGAAATTTTTCATAACAAGTCTCATAGGATTTTCCTTGATCATATGTCTGCTGAGAGGAACTGTGTCCATTATAGTTAATCACCTTACAAAGTTGCTGTTAATGTAGAATGTTCTCCCGGTTCTTCTCACTTTCCTGAGTATCAGTTCATGCAAGACTTTCCATTCTTTTCTGAAATCTAACTAATCATGATTTCTTATTCAAATACCATAGCTTGTTCAGTCAGTTCCCCAGTTTCCTAAACAGATGGACATACCCTTTTCCCCCAATTCTTTGTTCCTATGAAAAAGAGCTAGTATAAATATCTTTGTACATTTGGGTTTTTTCCCCATTTTTCTGATCTCTTCAGGATTTAGAATAATACTCGTGTTAATTGCATCAAACCATATGCACAGTTTTATTGTCCTTTGAGCATAGTTCCAAATTGTCCTGTAGAACACTTGAAGTGTTGAAAACTCTCCCAATGGTGCATTAGTGTCCCAGTTTTCCCATATTCTTTCTAACATTAATTCTTGTTTTTGTCATTTTAGTCAATATGATAGCTATGAGATGGTACCTCAACATTTTTTTGATTTGCATTCCTCAAATCAGTTTAAAATTATCTAATCAATTTTTTCACGTTACTATAGATAATTTTAATTTTTTCATCTGAAAACTGCCTGCACATATCCTTTGAGCATTTATCAAGTGGAGAATGACTTATGATATATATATATATATATATATATATATGTATATATATATATATATGACTCATTTCTCTACATAATTAAGAAATTATTCCTTTAGAAGAAAATTGCTTCTGATCTTTCCACATTCTTTCTAATCATATCTGCATACATTTTATGTGCAATTTTTTTCATTTAATGTAATCAAAATTATTCATTTTAAAATGTAATATATTCTAATCTATTCTTTGGTCATAAACAGCTCCCCATTCCATAGATATGACTGTTAGACTATTCTTTTTTCTCATTTTTATAATTTCTTCTGAATATAGACTTAGAATTGAAATTGCTGTGTCAAAGGATACTGACAGTTGTATTGCTCTTTGGACACAGTTCCATATCAATCTCTAGAAAGATATGATCTATTCAGAACTCCACCAGCAATGCATCAATGTCCAATCCTCCCACCACCTCTCCAACATTGATCATCTTCCCTTTTTCTCATATTAGCTAATCTTCTAGGTGTAATATAATACATTATTGTTGTTTTAATTTTCATTTCTCTAATCAAAAGTGATTTGGTGCATTTTTTCACATGATTAAATATAGCTTTAATTTCTCCATTTGAAAACTGTCTGATCATATCCTTTGATCATTTATCAATTGTGGAATGACTTGTGATCTTATAAATGTGATGCAATTCTCCATATATTTCAGAAATTCAGAATTCCTGGTTGGGTAGATTGTTTCCCAGGTTTCTGCTATCCTTCTAATTTTGGCAGCATTGATTTTATTAGTGCAATTTTTAAATTTAATGTATTCAAAATCATTCATTTTGCAGTTTATAATATTCTCTAATTCTTGCTTGGTCATAAATTTATCCCATTTTCAGTGATCAGATAGAGCATTTTTAATCTATTAATTTATCTATAGTAAGACCTGTAACCATTTTGACCTTATTTTGGTATAGAGTGTGAGATGTGGACCTATGCCTAGTTTTTGCCATACTGCTTTCTAGTTTTTCCAAAAATTTTTGTCAGATGGTGAGTTCCTATCCCAGAAGCTGATGTCTTTGGGTTTGTGAAATAGTACATTTCTGTAGTTATTTACTGCAGTTTCTTTTGAACCTATCATAACCCACTCATCCATTAGTCTAGTTCTTAACCAGTACCAGGCAGCTTAGATAACTTCTGCTTTATAGTATAGTTTTATATCAGAGCTAGGCAACTTTCCTTTACATTTTTTTTTCATTAGTTCCCCTGCTATTCTTGACCTTTTTTTTGCTCCAGATGAATTTTGTTACTATTTATTTCTGGCTCAGTAATGTAGTTATTTCGAAGCTTGATTGGTATGGCACTGAATAGGTAATTTGATTGGGGTGGAATTTTCATTTTTATTGCATTAGCTCAGCCTATCCATTTGACATTTTCCAATTATTTAGATCTGAATTAATTTGGGTAAGGAGTGCTTTATAATTGTTCTCATACATGTACTCGTTTTAGCTTGGGAAGTAGATTCCCAAGTATTTAATGTTGCCTACCATTATTTTAAATGGAATATCTCTTTGAATCTCTTGCTCTTGGTTTCTGTTTTTCATATATAGAAATACTGATGATTTGTATGGGTTTATTTTATATCTTGCTACTTTGTTTAATTTGTTAATTGTTTCAAGGTGTATTTTAGATAATTTTCTTGGGTTCTCTAGTTTACCAACATATCATCTGCAAAGAATGAAAGTTTTGCTTCCTCAGTGCCAATTCTGATTTGTTCAATTTCTTTTTTCTTCTCTTATTGCTACTGCTAGCATTTCTAATATTATATTAAATAGTATTTGTGATAATGGGCATCATTGTTTCACCCCTGAATTTATTAGAAATGGTATGAATTTATTCCTGTTATATATAATATTTGTTGATGGTTTTCAATAGATACTATTTATTATTTTAAGGAGAACTCCATTTATTTGTAAAATTTCTAGTGTTTTTAATAGGAATGGAGTTTTTATTTAACCAAAGGCTTTTTCAGCATCTACTGAGATAATCCTGTGATTTCTGTTGGTTTGCTATTGATATGTTTAATCATGTTGGGTGTTTTCCTAATGTTGAACTATCCCTGACTGCCTGGTATAAATCCAACCTGATCATGGTTATTATCCTGGTAAAAACTTGCTCTAGTCTCATCAGTAAAATTTTATTTAAGATTTTTGCCACAATATTCATTAGGGAGATTGGTCCATAATTTCTTTTGACTGTTTTGGTTCTTTTGGTTCTTCCTAGTTTAAGTATTTAAGTATTAGAAAAGGCAGAATTCCTTCCTCTCCTATTTTTTTATGTAGAATAGGAATTAATGTTGTATGAAAGGAGAGAAGGTTAGAATAGGGATTAAATATTCCTTAAATGTTTGGCTAGAATACACTTGTAAATCCACATGAATGTGAAGACTTTTTCTTAAGGAGTTCATTGATGGTTTCTTCAATTTCTTTTTTCTGAAATGGGATTATTTAAGTATTTTATTCCTTCTTCTGTTCAGCTGGACAGTTTATATTTTTGGAAATATTTATCAATCTGTCTCATGTTATCCAATTTATTGGCATACGTACAATTTGGCAAACAGTTCCTAATTATCTCTTTAATCTCTTCCTTATTGGTGAATAATTTACCTTTTTCATTATTGATACTAGTAATTTAGCTATCATTCATTTTTTTTAAAGAGAATAACCAAAGGTTTGTCTGTTTTATTTGCTTTTTCATAAAACCAACTTTTAGTTTTATTGATGAGATCAATGATTTTCTTGTTTTCAATTTTATTAATTTCTCCTTTGATTTTGAGAATTTCTAATTTGGCATTTTTAAAATTTCATTCAACTTCTTAACTTCCTTCTTGTTTATTTTGTAGTAAGATTTATCTAGTTCTGAGAGGGAGATTGAGATCTCCTATTATTAAAATTTTGCTTCCTGTGTCTCCTTGTAATTCCTTCAGCTTTTCCTCTAGGAATCCGGATGCTATACCAACCACTAAGAGTAGTCATGTTTAGTAATGATATAGCTACATTACTAATGTCTTTTAAAGAAGTGTAGTTCCCTTCCTTATCCCATTTACTGAGATTGATTTGTGCATTTACTTTGTCTGAGATTAGGATCATTACCCCAGATTTTTTTTTTTTAGTTCAGCTGAGGCAAAATATATTTTGTTCCAAACTTTTATCTTTACCATGTGTGTATCTGTTTCTTGTAAACAACATATTGTAGGATTCAGGATTTCAATCTATTCTGCTATCTGTTTCTGTTTCCAGGGATGATTCATCCCATTCATATTGAAACTTAATATTTACTTTAATATTTGCAGTTAATATTTTAATGTGTATTTCCCTCCATGCTATCTTTCTTTATTGATATTTATATCTTTTTTCTTTTATTCTTCCTCACCAAAATTTTACTACCTTTCCCATTTGAATTTTCTTTTAAAAATTTAACTTTCACTTTATTTTCATTTATATTTTCCCTTCCCTTTTCTCAGTCCCTTCTTCCCTTTTCTTTCCCTTTCCCGGTCCCCTCCCTTCCCTGTAGATTGTTAGATTTTTAAACCCAAGTGGGAATGTATCTTATTTCCTCACTGGGCTAAATTTATTGAATAGAATTTACATATCATTCATATTCTCTCTTCTTTGACTCTAAAATAATAAATCTTCGTGCCTCTTCCTTTGGTGTTATCACTCTAATATTATTAATCAGGTATCACAGCTCACCATTTGATTATCAGATTGCTTGTTATCATGATATCATCATAGATTGTTTACTTGATTGCTGATAAGCAGCATTGACTCAAATTGCAACAAGTTATAATTACAATCATTTTTACTTTACACCCTTTTCAAGTATCTTTCAAATACACACAATCCTCCTCATGAGACAAAGTATCATCCAAAGTCATATCATTTCTTGAATTATTTTTGCATTTTCTTTCACATTTTACCTCACCCCCACCCAGGGTTCTTAAACATTTTAAGCCTATTATCTCTTCCACTCTACCCCCCCCCACCCATCCCCTTGTTAAGTGAAGCACTGGTTAAGTCAAGCCCAAATCTAATTATCTGTAAGGATCTTAAAGATCTCTAAGCACTGTGATTCTCTGGACACTAATGATTACAAATTGCAGACACACTGAATCAGGTCCTTGCAGTTTAGATACTTAAAGGGTTCTAATTACTAGGAGACTCTGGAGGTCTCACCTGAGAACTTTACAAATGATTAAAAGTTACAGAGACACTGACTCAAGGTTCTGGCAGGTTATGATCCCCTCATTAGATGTGGTGCAAAGTTTCGGTGGGATTTTGAGACACTTAAGTTTAAAGTTAGCACCCATGCTTTTCTTCAGGGCTTTTTGTCTTAAACATAGTGAGGTCATACTCAATGCTGAGATAAGACTCAACTATACCCACATCCTTTATGTCCATTCTCTTAAATTAGATTCTACCCTTTAATAATCCTAAGAGAATTAAAGTTCTGAATAATTAGAAATGTTATATTTTCTCTTTCAGGGTTGTAAAAATTTGATAGTCTTGACCAACATTTGGTTTGTTTTTTCCTTCCCCTTTTCATTAACTTTTTTAATGCAACTCTTGAGTTGTGTATTTGATAATTGAATTCTGTTCAGTTCTGGTCTTTGTGTCAGGAAATTCTGGAAGTCCTCTATTTAGTTGAACATTACTTTTTTCCCCTGACAGAATATGCTGATATTGCAGCACAGTACATTCAGGGTTGTAATCCCATGTCTTTTGCTCTCTGGAATATGCTATTACTGATATTCTCTCCTTTATTTGAGAGTTCTGGAATTTGACTATTACAGCCCTTGGAGTTTTTATCTGGGACTCTTTTTTTGGATGTGTTCTATGGATTCTTTCAATGATTATATTGACAGTTTTGCCTTATAATTTCCTGAATGATGTTTTCCAGTTTTTTTTTTTCTTGTTTCAGTGTTTCCAGTAGTCTGATGATTCATAGATTATCTCTTCTGGATCTATTTTCCAGATCATTCATTTTACATAAAAGTACTCTTAGAGTACTTTGAGATTTTCTTCAATTTTTTCAGCCTTTTTATTTTGTTGATGGAAACTTAGAGCCTTGTAGATGTTCAATTTTAATATTTAGAGTTTTATTATTTTTTTCAATTTGCTTCTGTGCTTCCTTTTCCAGTTGCTTATGTTTACCTTTTTTGGTGGGGGGTGATTTTTGCAAGGCAAATGAGGTGAAGTGGCTTGCCCAAGGCCACACAGCTAGGCAATTATTAAGTGTCTGAGCGGGATTTGAACCCAGGTACTCTTGACTCCAGGACCTGTGCTTTATCCACTGCACCACCTAGCCGTGTCACTTATGTTTACTTTAAACAGAGTTAATTTCATTGGTCAATTTTTCATAATTTTCTAGCATGAGTCTCTTTTTTTTCATTTTTTTTCTTCCTCTCTTATTTGGTTGTTAAATTCTTTTTTGAAATTCTTTGATGAGCCTTTGTGGTTAAGTCTGATTTATACACTGTTTTGATACTAATTTTTGATAATAAATTTTTTTGATAATGAATTCCCAGTGAGTGATTTTTCAGTTTTCTTCTTCAGATATGGCATTGCTTTCATGTTTGTCTGTAAAGTAGTTTCCTATAGTGAAGGCTCTTTTGGGTTTTTTCATCCTTCCTGTTTTAGCTCTGCTCCTGGGGTACAGGGTGTATAGATCCAAGCTTTTTTTTCCCTTTTTCACTTTTTCTGGGGCTGGAGTCTGATCCCTGGCTTGCTGTTAGACAAGATGTTACCTATGTAGTACAAGCCTTGCTTTAGCAGAGTTTTTTTCCCTTTCCATTTTGTCCAGGTTCTGACTTAACAGTGGTTTGGTCCTGACCCAGTCCTGTCTTTTGCCCCAGTTTTTCAGGGTTTAGAATTTGGGGCTGGAATCTTCCCTGCTGGTTTGCAATCTAGCTTCTGGGATCTCTTCTGTTGTTAAGCTGTTGGTTGTTACATTGTGGTTAAAAACCTCCCCCTGGCTTTCCCACTCTCCAGCTGCCTAGACTTTACTTCCAGTTTTCCCCAAAAGAGACAGAACTTCACTGAAGATCCTTCACAATGTCTACAATTGAAAATTTATTTGAATCCTCTCTTTTTTCTTGTTGGGATCTGTACTTTGAATGTCATAGAAGAGGCTTCATTTTTCTTTGGTAGGGAAATCCTCAGGGAGTATGTTAGCTTCATGCCATCATCCTAGCTCCACCCCAGAAGTCTGAGATCCTGC
This sequence comes from Macrotis lagotis, assembly GCF_037893015.1. Classification (NCBI taxonomy): domain Eukaryota; kingdom Metazoa; phylum Chordata; class Mammalia; order Peramelemorphia; family Peramelidae; genus Macrotis; species Macrotis lagotis. The sequence continues at coordinate 71,088,218 of NC_133658.1, forward strand.
TTATCATTTTAAGAAAAACTCCTTTTTTCATATGGTGTCTAATGTATTTAGTCACTGTATTCTGTCAAAGGATTTTTCTGTATCTATTGAGATAATCATATGATTTCTGCTAATTTTGTTATGGGCATTGTAAATTATTCTAGTGGTTTGTCTGATGTTGAACCATCCTTGCATACTTGGTATAAATCCTAGGTGATCATGGTGCATTATCCTAGAGCTATCTTTCTGTAATTTCTTTACTAAAATTTTTAGTGAAAATTTTTCCATCCATTTCATTAAAGAATTTGGTCTAAAAATATCTTTATCTGTTTTGACTCCTCCTCATATAAGTATCAGCATAATATTGGCATGGAAAGAATTTGGAAGAATTATTTATTCACCTATTTTTTCAAATCATTTATATAGAATTACAATTAATTGTTCTTTAAATGGTTGTTAGAATTCACTTGTAGGCCCATCTGTCCCTGGAGATCTTTTCATAGTGAGTTCAGTGATGGTTTATTCAATTTATTTGGCTGAATTGTGGTTTTTTTAAATATTTTATTTCCTCCTATTAAGCTGGACAGGTTATATTTTGCAAATATATATCATTTTTGCTTAGATTGCCAAAGTACTTGACATACAATTGGGTAAAATTGCTATAAATTTTTGTTTTGTTTTGTTTTGTTTTTAGGTTTTTGCAAGGCAAAGGGGGTTAAGTGGCTTGCCCAAGGCCACACAGATAGGTAATTATTATGTGTCTGAAGCTGGATTTGAACTCAGGTATTCCTGACTCCAGGCCTGATGCTCTATCCACTGCGCCACCTAGCCACCCCTGCTATAAATTATTAATCTCATTCATGAGAGTTTCATTATTTTCCTTTCTGAAACTGACAATTTTGTTTTCTTCTATCTTCTTTTTATTTTTTTCAATTATTTATTTATTTGTTTGTTTGTTTATTCATTTATTTTTAGGTTTTTTTTCAAGGCAATGGAGTTAAGTGGCTTGACCAAGGCCACACAGCTAGGTAATTATGAAGTATCCAAGGCCGCATTTGAACTCAGGTACTCCTGACTCCAGGGTCGGTGCTCTATCCACTGAGCCATCTTAATAATTATTTTCACTGTAATCCACAAGTTTTCCTATGATGTCTCATTATTGTTATTTTCTTGGATGAAATTCTTGATTATGTCTGTTTTATATTTGATTCAATCATTCTTTAATTTTAGATCATGCTAATTATTTTTAGTCTATCATTCCATGACTGTATATACCATGTAGTTTTTATTTTATCAAAATCTGAAAAAGATGCAGTCAGTGCCCTAATACATGGTCAATTTCTTTGTGTCATATACCTCACACAAAGGATATGTCCCTTTCTATTCCCATTTAGTCTTCTGCAATGGTCTATCTCATCAGATTTTCTAAAATTCTATTCACCTCTTTAAAGTCATTTTTTGTTTATTTTGTGGTTAGATGTATCTAATTTTGGGAATGGAAGATTGAGACACCAGACCAAGATAGGTTTGCCATCAATGTCTTCCTGTAGTTCATTTACCTAAGAATTTGAAAGCTATACTACTTGATATTTATATGTTTAATATTGATATTCCATAATTGCCTATGGCAACTTTTAGGAAGATTTAAGTTCTTTGCTCAACTCTTTCAATAAGATATATTTTCTTTTATTTTGTCTGAGATCAGGATTTCTACACCTGCTTTTCTTTTCCTTAATCTGAGGCACTTTTTACTAGGCTCCAGCCTTTTACCTTTACCCTCTGGGTATCTCTCTGCTTCAAATGTGTTTCCTGTAAACAATATTATGTAAGAATCTGGTTTCTAATCTATTCTGCTATCTGCTTCCATTTTATGGGATAATTCATCTCATTCACATTTACAGTTATGCTGAGTAATTCTGTATTCCCCTCAATCCCATTTTCCACATTTGAATTTTTTACTCTTCTTTCCTTTTGTTCCCTCCTCAATGGCTTGCCTCTCTCAGTCTTTCACCATTTTATCAGCAACCTTCCATTTTCTTTCGCATTCCTCCTTTTACTAAATTTTAACTTTTTTTTAAATTTTAGTTCAACCCTCTGTTTTGTCAATCCTCCATTTTCTTTTTTCCTATTTCTACTTCTCTCCTGTAAAATAGGAAAAAATTCTAAACCTAGTTGAAAATGTATGTCATTTCTTCTTTTAAACAAATCTATTGATTATGAGATGTATCCAGTGCTCACATTCTCCCTTCTTTCATTCTATTACAATAGGTTCTTTGTGCCTCTTTTTATAGTGTTATTTATCCCCTAATATCTCAGTGTTCTTTTGTCAGAATAAGCCTTTTTAAATCTTAATTTATCACTGTCTTTTATCCCCACCCTCTACCAAAGAAAACCCCTCTCAATTGTCCTGATAGAAATACAATTGTTAAACATTATCATATAATAATCACTCCCTTTTACATTCCTCCAACTGTCCCATTAGAAATATAATTCTCCAGAGTTATAAGCATCCTCACATCACACTAAATTTATACTCACACCCTCTTTCCACATCCGTGCCTTATAATTATCCAAGTATAAGTACAATTCTCAAGAGCTAAATGTTTGATCACATTAAAGTCAATTTATAACTATACCCTCTGTCTAACTATGTTCCTTTCAACTCTCTTAAGAAAAATACAATTCTCAAAAGATACCAGTGTGATTCCCATGTATGGTTATAGATGGGGTAGTATTTCTTTGCCTTTCCTTTTTTTCCTTTTTTATGATTCTCTTGAGTTTATCTCAAAGTCAAATTTCTTTTTATCAGATTGTCAGGTAAGTTGAAAGTTCTCTATTTAATTGGAAATTCACCTTTTTCCATGAAAGAATAAGCTGAATTTTTGCAGATAGTTGATTCTTGTTTGTAATCCAAGTTCCTTTACATTTCTAAATATCATATTCTAGGATTACAGTACCTTTATTATTGAAACTGATAAGTTCGGGCCTTCTGGGGGGGGGGGGGGGGAACAATTTAGCAGCATGAAACTAGCATTCTACCAAAGATTTTACAAACACATCTTTAAATGAAGTTTCTACACAAACATTAAAACTACAAATCTCAGCAAAAAGAAAGCAAAACAAATTTTCAATTCAAGTTATTGTGGAGAACCTTAGGTAAAAGTTTGTTTTATGGGGATAAAGGAGAAGTATAACCCAGCATAGCTGGGAGGCTTGAAGGTACACTGTAGTTCATAACCCAGTTCAACTAGATAGTCAACAGGTAGGGTCTCAACTCCAAATAAAGTCCAAACCCTGAGAAGACTGGGTCAACAAGACAGGCTCTGGGTTGGGAACTAACCACTGCAGAGACAAAGCCTGGCATAAAGGAGGAAGTTAATCTCTGTAAAGGAAAAACTTTGCTAGGCAATAAATCAGAGATGAGAAACTAGTCCCAAAATAAAAAGCTTGAAACTATACTCCCTGAAACCCAGTAGTAGAGCTTAACTATCAAAATGAGCAAAAAAAAAAAAATAATGCTAAATGTACAAAACTACTATTCAAATAGAGATTATAAAAATGACATCTCAGAAGAAAGAAGCAATAGTAAACTACCTACTTGGAAAATCTCAAAGGAGTTTATGAATTGATATCAAATCCAAAAGTTCATGCAGTAATTTAAGAATGATTTATAAAAAACAATGAAGAGATCAAGAAGAAAAGAAATGACAGCCATTTAGGAGAATTTTTTTTTTTAAATGAATGAAGCAATCATCTCCTTTAAAAGTGAATATAGAATATGGAGACAAGAACGTGTCTTAGGTGCTCTCTCATAAAACTCATAAGCTAAAGACTCTAACTAAACTTTTGAGAGACAGAACCCACCAAGGGACCCAGTGAGGCAGTTCTCCTACTCAAAGTAACCTGAAAAAAAGCAAAAAGACTCTGCTTCCAGGGTCGGAGCGGTGGCCTGCCAGAGGCATGGCCGGCCAGAGCAAAAGAACTTCAGCCTCCCGGAGGCAGCCCCAGGACCCTGGGAGCCAGGGCTCATAGCAGCAGCGGGGGAGTCTCCAGAGCTATGCCCAGGAGAGCACCAGGAGCAAAGTGGGGGAATAACTGGGGCACCTCTGCCAGAGCAAGCACATGAAGCCCAGCCCTCAGGGCACACAGCAAGCAGTATGCAGCCCAGATCCAGGAACCAGAAACAGGCAGAGCTGTTAAGCAGGAGCCCCCAGGGCATGAGCCCATTGAACCTAGGGAGGCGAGTGAAGAGAGAGAGACTGCAGAGCTCTGTCCTCTGCCCCTGGAACAGGACTCTGGAGCTCTGACCACATTCAGATCCTGATTGCAGTCAGCCCCGCCCCCAGAACAGCAAGACAACCCCTCCACCTCAGCCCCTTGGCAGAGGGGGGCCCATATGGTCATTCACAGACCAGGAGGGAGGACAGAGCCTCACACATGGAGACCCTTGTGGGAGTGTCCTAAAAGTTCAGGAAGCATCCCCAAACCAGGCCCAGGCTGGGAAAATGAGGAAGGAGAGAAAAAAGAACACCACTGAGAAATATTTTGCATATGAGCCCAAGAAGGATCAAAATAATCAGTCTGAAGATGAGGGAGCACAAGCTCCTGCATCTAAAGACTCCAAGAAAAACAGAAATTGGGCTCAGGCTATGACAGATCTCAAAAACGACTTTGAAAATCAAATGAGGGATTTAGAAGAAAAACTGGGAAAAGAAAGGAGAGATGCAGGAAAAACATGAAAATGAAGTCAGCAGCCTAGTCAAGGAAATCCAAAAAAATGCTGAAGAAAACAGCATGCTAAAAACCAGCTGAGGTCAAATGGATAAATCAGTTCAAAAAGTTACTGAGGAGAAGAATGCTTTAAAAAGCAAAATTGGCCAGATGGAAAAAGAGAGAAGAAAATTATCTGAGGAGAACAAATCCCTCAGACAAAGAGTAGAATTCAGGGAGATTTATGAATTTACCAGAAATCAGGAATCAATACTTCAAAACCAAAAAAATGAAAAATTAGAAGAAAATGTGAAATATTTCATTGAAAAAACAACTGATAGGGAAAACAGACTTAGGAAAGATAATTTAAAAATTATTGGAATACCTGAAAGTCATGATCAGGGAAAGAGCCTTGACATCATTTTCAAAGAATTACTACAGGAAAATTGTCCTGATATTCTAGAAGCACATTTTTTATTATTATTATTTGGGGGGATGCTGGGCAAATGGGCCTGGGTGGCCTGCCTGGGGCTGCATGGCAGGGTGATCGTTGGGTGTCTGAGGCCAGATTTGGACGTGGGTGCTCCTGGCTCAAGGGCCAATGCTCTTTCTGCCACCCAGCCACCCCTACTATTATTACTATTTTATTTTATTTTGGGTCTTTTTTTTCTTCTTTTTGGTTTTTGCAGGGCAGTGGGGTTGGGGTGGCTTGCATGTCACGTGGCTGGGTGATTGTTGGCTGTACGGGGCCAGATGTGGGCTCAGGTGTTCATGGCTCCAGGGCTGGGGCTCCGTCCATTGTACCACCTGGCCCAACCTACAATTATTACTATTATTTTTTAATTATAAGTTTTTTCTCTCCCCTTTACTTTATTGCTAAAGCAAGTCTATATTTTTTGGGAGTAAGGGGGTATTTTGTTTACTCTTAAACAAGAATATTTTTTTAATGTAAAAAAATATTTGTATAAAATGAGAATAAATATTACAGGAAAAAAAGTGAACATAACCAGTAAGGATAAAAATGAAATTCATCAAAAAACAGTAAAATCACCCAACTGGAAAATGAGTATAATTCATCAAAAATTAAAATTTAACCACTGGAAATGGAAATAAAAAAACTAACTTAATAAAATAAACCATAAAAATTAGAATTGGAGAATTGAAAAATAAAGACTCTAAGAGATACCAAGATTCCATAAAAGTCAAAAATATACTAAAACATCCGAAGAAAATGTTACCTAAATTTTAGGGAAAAACAAACAACCTGGAAAATAGATCCAGAAAAGATAATTTAGTAATTATTGGTCTACCTGAAAACCTAGATCAAAAAAAACTTGGAAAATAAATTTCCGGAAATTTGCATGTAAGCCTGACCTAATATTATAGATCAAAAAGACAAAATCTTCCTTGAAAGAATACATAGAATACTTCCATAAAGAGACCCAAAGAACATTGGAGCCAAATTCCAGAATTCTCAAATAAGGAGAAGATACTGTAAGTAGAGAAATAGAAGTAATTTAAATGCAAGGAAGCACAGCCAGAATTAAAGAGGACTTAGCAATTGCAACATTAAAGGATTCAAAGACCAAGAATGTGGCATTCTTGAGGACAATGAATCCTAGATTACAGTTGAAAAGTAAGTATTCTACAAAATTCATAATTTTCTGTCACAGAAAAGATGGATTTTCAATGAAATAGTGGACTTCCAAAATTATCTGATATGAAGGCCATAACTGAAAAGAAAATTCAATCTTCAATACAAGATTCAAGAGATGCATAAAAAGATAAATGGAAAAGGAGGGGAATTGCTAGTCAAGAATACTAAATAATATATGTCTTTTTAAGGGAAGATAACACTTGTACCTCTTGAGAATTGTATTTCTCTTAGTATAGTTAAAAGAAACATACATAGAGGGAAGATATAGATATAGGATGACCACAGAAGCGTTGGACCTTTAGCCAATACGTCAATTAATGAGGGTTGAATAGAGTTGAAGGAATTGTACATAGAGGGTATGGATATAAATGAGACATGAAACTATGTTGCTTATGTGTATGGTATTTCCTTTTGACACAGAAAGATGCAGAATTATTAGAATTGGTGATGAAGAAGAAAAACTGACTCTTCAAAAAATGATATGAGATTTTACTTGGAGAACATAGAAAATCAACTGAAAATTTCTTGAAACAATTAACCTCAGGAAAATAGACAGATATAAAATCAACCCACATAAATGATCAGCATTTCTATATATGAATAAAATACCTAATGGCAAAAAAAGAAAGAGATATTCCATTTAATTTAACTGTAGACAACATAAAATCTTTTGGAATCCACCTACCAAGGCAAACCCAGAAACTACATGAACAGAAATATAAAAATACTTTTAACACAAATAAAGTCACATCTAAACAATTAGAAAAAAGATCAGTTTCTCATGGTTAGACTCAGTTATTAACATAAAAATGACAATTCTACCAAAATTAAATTATTTATTCAGTGCCATACCAAACTACCAAAAAGTTATGTTACAGAGTTAGAGAAATAGTAACAAAAATTCATCTGGAGTAACAAAATGTCAAGAATACCAAGGGCATTAATGAAAAAAAAATACAAAGAAAATTGACCCAGCTGTACCAGATTTAAAAGTATACTATAAAATGGCAGCTCATGGTTTAAGGTCAACTCAGACCCTGCTGCTGAGGATCTCACTCCAGAGAAAGCAACCAGCACCCCCTACTAGCCGGCCCTTGGAATTACTAATGCCAGTGAACAAAGCCTCTAGGATCTTCCAAAGCAAACCTCTGAGAGCCAGTTCCATACCTCCCGACACAATATTTAAAAAGGCCAAAGAAAAGGGGAACCCATGGAGAAATACTTAGAAGATAACACATTCTAACCCAGAGAGATCTAGCGCTGCTGAGGAGAATAAGAATTGGGCTGCAGCCCAGAAAGCTTCCTTGAAAAAAACATGAAGGAGTTTAAACATCAACTGGAAAAACTGGGAAAAGTAACTCATGAGAAAATTAACATGTTGCAAGCAAAAATTAACATCTTGAAACAAGAAAACAAATCCTTGGAAAAGACAATTGTACAAATAAAAAATGAGAATAACTCTTTCAAATCTTCAATTGGGCAAATGCAAAAAGAACAATGATTCTCTCAAATCCTCAATTAGGGGAAATGCAAAAAAGGATATGATTCTCTCAAAACTATATTTGGGGAAATATAAAAATCCTTCAAAAATAGAATAGACCAACTGGAAAAAGAGTTGCAAAAGATAAATGAAGAAAAATCTTCTTTTCTAAAAAAAAGAATGGAATCAGCTTAAACTAAGGACTTCATGAGACAACAAGATTGTGTTAAACAAAACCAAAAGAACATAAAATAGAAAAAAATGCAAAATACCTCATCAGCAAAGCCACTAACCTCAACAACAGATCAAGAGGGGAGAATCTGAGAATTATCAGCCTTCCTGAAAATGTTGGAGAGACAAAAAGTTTGGACTTAATATTACAGGATTTAGCAATGGAAAATTGTCCTGAAATCATGGAACCAGAGGGCAAATTAGTTACTGAAAGAATACATCGATCCCCTCTGGAAAGAGATCCTAAAATGAAAACACCAAGGAATGTTGTGGCCAAATTACAGGACTGTCAGATAAAAGAAAAAAAAAATCTCACAAGTAGCCAGAAAGGAAAAAAATAAATAAATACCAAGGAGCCACAGTAAGGATTATGCAGGACCTAGCCACAGCAACATTAAGGGATTGAAGGGCCTGGACTGCAATATTGCAAAGAGCAAGGGAGCTTGGAGTGCAGCCAAGAATCCACTACATGGCAAAGCTGAGCCTTCTCTTCCAGGGCAAAAGATGGACATTCAATGGAATGGGAGACTTACAAGAATTTATGATGAAAAGGCCTGAGCTAAATAGAAAATTCTGAAATCAAACAGGAGGCTCAAGAGGCACTGAAAAGTTTAAAAAACTGCAATACAATAAGATGAAACTATCTATATCCCCACTTAGGAGAAAGAGACTCATAACTGTTGAGAATTATAACTCTATTAGAGAGAATATACATAGCTAGAAGTGATGGACACTCATAACTTTTCTGTGACTTGGTTAGAATGATTTAAAAACAATAACTCCTTCAAAATTGGGGCATTAAGGAGAAGGGAGGTTGTAGGAAGACTGAATATGGTAAATCTCATTTCATCAAGAGATACAAAAAAGGTATTGTAATTGAAGGGGAGAAGGAAGGAGGTGAGACCTACATGAATCTTTATCTCATCAGACTTGGCTTTAAGTTAACTTAGATACACTTAATTAAGTTAAGAAACTTATTTTACCTTTCAAGCCTTAAAAATGGGAAAAGGTGAGGGGGAATGGGGAAGGGAAGAAAAAGAGGAACTAAGAGAAGAAAGGGAAGACTGTGAAAAGGGAAAGAGGAAAAAAAGGGGAGGGGGATGATATAAGAGGGCAAACACAATGAAGGTGGCAGTGTTCAGAAACAAAACACTGAGGAAATGAAATAAAGGGAAAAAAGGGGAAATATACAGACAGAAGAAAGATAGCATGGAGAACAATAAAGAGTTTTTCATTATAACTTTGAATGTGAATGGGATGAACTCTGCTTTAAAATTTAAGCAAATAGTAGAGTGCATTGAAAACCAGAATCCTACAAAATGCTGCTTATAAGAAACTCATTTGAAGCAGAGATATACATATAGAGCAAAGGTAAAAGGTTGGAGCAAAATATATTTTCCTTCAACTGAAGTGAAAAAAGCATGGGTAGCATCCTTCTTTCAGACAAAGCAGCTGCAAAATAGATAGCATTAAAAAAAGATAAAGAATTAAAATATATCCTCTTAAAAGGTACCATAGAAAACAAAGTAATTTCAATACTAAATATGTATGCAACCAATGGGACAGATCCAAATTCTTAGAGAAGTTGAAAGAGCTATAAATATAGCAAAACTATACTAGTGGGAGAACTCAACCTCCTGCTCTCAGATTTAGATAAATTGAATCATAAAATAAACAAGAAGGAAGTTGAGGAGGTAAACAGATTGTTAGAAAGCCTATATATGATAGACCGATGAAGGAAACTGAATGGGGATAGAAAGTAATATACTTTTCTTTTCCCACAGTGCATGGCACTTACACAAATTTGACCATGTACTAGGACATAAAAACATAATGATGAATTGCAGAAAGGCACAAATAGTGAATATATCATTCTTAGATCATAATGCAATAAAAATCATATGCAGTACTGAGCCAGAGAGGTATAGACCCAGAAATAATTGGAAGCTAAATATACTCATTATAATGAATGAGTGGATCAAGCATCAAATTATAGAACGAATTAATTATTTCATCCTAGATACTGACAATAATGATACAACATATCAAAACCTATGGAATATACCCATGTTGGCTGTCAGGGGATATATTATTTCTTTAAATGCTTACATGAATAAATTAGAGAAAGAAGAAATCAAGGAACTAAATATGACACTAAAAAATTAGAGCAAGAACAAATTTAAACCCCCCAATTAAATGCTAAATTAGAAAGTCTAAAAATTAAAGGAGAAATTAATAAAATAGAAAGCAAGAAAACTATTGAACTAATAAATAAAACCAAAATCTGGTTTTATGAAAAAACAATAAAATTGACAAACCTCTGGTATATTTGATTAAAAAAAAGAAAGAAGAAAACCAAATTGCTAGTATCATAATGGAAAAAGGTGAGCTCACCAACAATGAGGAAGAAATTAAAGTAATTTTTCAGAATAATTTTGACCAACTCTATGTCAATAAATTTGACAATCTAAGTGAAATGGATGAATATTTACAAAAAATATAAGTTGTCCAGATTAAATGAAGAGATTAAATACCTAAGCAACCCTATCACAAAAAAAGAAATTCAGCAATTGAACTCCCTAAGCAAAAATCTCCAGGACCTGATGGATTCACAAGTGAATTCTATCAAACATTTAAGGAACAATTGGTTCCAATTCTATATAAATGCTTTAGAAAAATAGGTAAAGATGGAACTCTGCCTAACTCTATCTATGACACCAATATGTTGCTGATACCTAAACCAAGAAGAGTTAAAAAAGAGAAAGAAAATTATAGAGCTATCTTTCTGATGAACATAGATGAAGAAATCTTAAAATCTTAGGAAAATGATTACAACAAGTTATCACTAGAATAATATGATCAAGTAAGATTTTTCCCAGGAATGCAGGGTTGTTTCAATATTAGGAAAAATGTTAGTATATTTAATTATATCTATAACATACCTATCAGAAATCATATAATCATATCAATAGATGCTGAAAAAGCTTTTGACAAAATACAGCATCCATTCCTAAAAAAAACACAAGAGATTGTAGGAACAAATGGTTTGTTCCTTAGAATAATAAGCAGTATCTATCTGAAAACATCAAAAAACTTCATATGCAACAGGGATAGACTTGAAGCATTCCAAGTAAAATCAGAGGTGAAACAAGGATGCTCATTATCACCACTACTGTTGAATTTAGAAATGTTAGCTTCGGCAGTAAGAGAAGAAAAAAGAAATTGAAGGAATTAGAATAAAGAAGGAGGAGACAAAACTCTCACTCTTTGCAGATGACATTATGGTATACCTAGAGAATTCCCAAAAGTCATCTAAAAACTACTAGAAATAATTAGCAGCTTTAGCAATTTAGCAGGATATAAAGTAAACCCTCATAAATCCTCAAGATTTCTATATATGACTAGCTAGATACAGCAGAAAGAGCTAGAAAGAGAAATCCCATTCAGAGTAACCTCAGACAAAATCAGATACCTGGGAGTCTACCTGCCAAGGTAGACTCAAAAACTTTTTGAAAGCAATTACAAAACTCTTCTCACACAAATAAAATCAGGTTTAAATACCTGGGCAAACATCAACTGTACATGGATAGGTCGAGCTAAAATAATAAATATAATAATATAATAATTTATAATATAATAAAATAACTAAATATTATATATTATATATAACATATATGTAACATATAATATAATAATAATATAATAAATATGACAATTCTACCAAAACTAAACTACTTGTTTAGTGCTCTACCAATTAAAAATTCCAAAAAATATTTTAATGAATTAGAAAAACTTGTAAGTAAATTTATATGGAGCAATAAAAAGTCAAGAATTTCCAGGGATTCAATGGAAAAAAGGGCAAAATAAGGCAACTTGGCCTTACCAGATCTAAAATTATATCATAAAACATCAGTCATCAAAACTATTTGGTATTGGCTAAGAAATAGAGTCATGGATCAGTGGAATAGACTAGGTGCTGTAGCAGGAAATGATTACACTAATCTCCTGTTTGGTAAACCCTAAGAATCCAGCTATTGGGATAAAAAAATCTCTCAACCTGGATGGACTTATGCATCCCTTCATTGCAACAACCAGGGAAAGTTTTGAGCTATCTGCAGTGGAGAGTACCATATTTATCCAGAGAATGAATTATGGACATTGGACAAAGACCACAGACTATTACCCTCAAATTAGGGGAAAAAATGTTCTATTATTATGTAATTTTACTTTTTCATACTTTATTTTTCTTCCTTAAGGATATGATTTCTCTGTCATCACATTCAACTGAGATCAATGTATAACATGGAAATAATGTAAAGACTAACAGAATGCCTTCTGTGGGGGGGGGGGGAGGGAAGCAAGAATGGGGAAAAAACTCTAAAACTCAAAATAAATAAAATCTTTCTTAAAATAAAATAAAATGGTAGCCATCACAATTGCTTGATAGTGCTTATATAATAATAGAGTAATGGCTTGGTGGATTAGATAGGTACAAAAGAAATTATAATCATAATATCCATACTTATAAATAGCCATTGTAATCTACTGTTTGACAAACACAACGATATTCATTTGTGGGATTTGAACACACTATTTAATAAAAATCGATGTGAAAACTAGAAACTAGTATGCAAAAACTAGATAAAGACCCACATCTCATACCAATATCAAATTAAGTTTAAAATGGATACAGGTTGTAGGCATAAAGGATGATATCACAGCTTAATTAAGAGATCAAGAAGTTTTCCATCTATTGTATCTACAAAAAGGGGAAAAATTTATGACCAAACATTATAAGAGAAGATTATAAATTGCAAAATAGATGATTTTGGCTATATTAAATTTAAAAAGTTTTGGGCTAATAAGACTATTGTAACCCATATTAGAACTAACAAAGAAAGATGGGAAATAATTTTCACAACCAGTGTTTCTGATAAAGATTTCATTTGTAAAATATATAGAAAATGGAATCAAACTGATAAAAAGACAAGTCATTCCCCAAATGATAAATGGTCAAAGGATATGAACAGGCAGTTTTCAAATGAAGATATTAAACCTAAATATAGTTGTATGGAAAAATGCTCCAAATCATTATTGATAGGAGAAATTAAAATTAAGGAAAAAACTTGAGGTGTCTCTTCATACCTATCAGAATGGATAAAATGATTAAAAGGAAAACATGATCAATTTAAGAGAAAATGTAGGAAACCTGGAACGCTAATGGATTATTGATGGAGTTCTGAACTAATCCAACCATTCTGGAGAGCAATATGGAACTAGGTCCAAAGACCAATAAAACTCATCTTACCCTTTGTTCCAGCACTACCCAATATTAGGCCTATAATTTAGAAGAAATCAAAAAATTTGGGAAAAGTCCTACATGCTCCAAATATTTATTTCAGCTATTTTTGTATTAGAAAAGAATTGGAGATTGAGAGGATACTCATCAATTGGATAATGTCTGAACAAACTATGATATATGAATTTTATGGAATACTATTATTCTTTAAGAAACCATGAGTTGTTGATATTTAGCAAGGCATGGGAATAATTACATGAAATTATGCTAAGAGAAGGGAGCAGAACCAGGAACACATTAACTATAACATTGAGAGTTCATTAAATATGATGAATGTAGTTCCTCTCAGCAGTTAAGAGATCAAAGACAATCCTGGGAAACCTTAGATAAGGCCATATGCATCTAGAGGAAAAATACAAAACAAAACAACAGAATTTGTATATATACTAAGTTCACTTTTTTAAAAGTTTTCTTTATGTGTTTTTTTTCATTCTATCTCACGGTCTTCATTCTTTCCCCTTAGTTTAATTCCTCTTATACAAAATAAGTAATGTGTAAATATGTTAAATACAAATGTACACTTACAATTTTTACCTGACTTTTCCCCACCAGGGTTGAGGGGGGAAGGGAAGGTAGTAGAAAAATATGTTAACATATATTTGCAAATGGTTGAATGCTGATTTTTTTTTCAAAAATCAGAGGGAGAGAGAGAGAGAGAGAGAGAGAGAGAGAGAGAGAGAGAGAGAGAGAGAGAGAAGAGACTGATAAATACTGGATCCTGAAATTTAAATTGTTTCTTTTTGGCTGCTTTCAGTATTTTCTCCTTTGATTGAAAATTCTGAAATTTGGCTACAGTTTTTCCTGGAGTTTTTTTTTTAGGTATCTCTTTCTGGGGGCAATCCTTTTCTAGTAATTTTTAATTATATTTTCTAGGATATTAGGGCAGCTTTCCAAGAAAATTTTGTTTAAACTATTGTCCAAGTTATTTTTCTAATCCTGGCGTTCAGGAACATCAATAATTTGTAATTTATCTTTCCTGAGTCTATTTTTTCAAGTTCAGCATTTATCTAAGAGGTTTTATTTATATTTTCTTCTATTTTCATAGCCTTTTGATTTTGTTTGATTGAATCTTGATGTCTCATAGACATCATGGCCTCACAGACAAATAGTGTTTCCATTTGACCAATGCTAATGTTTAGGGTTTTATTTTCATCAGATAGCTTTTGTGTTTCCTTTTGTAGGTTGTCAATTTCATTTTAAAATGAGTTCTTTTCTTCTGTCACTGGCTAATTTTACTTCTTTGATAAGATGTTTTTCTTCTCCAGGTGTCAATTTTAACTTTAAAGGAGCAGTTTTCATTTTGCAATTGATCAATTTTACTTTTAAAGCTATTGTTTTCTATAGTTTTCCATAATTCTCCTTCATGGCTCTCATTTCTTTTTTCTATTTTTCTTTTTCCTCTTCTTTTTTATATTTAAAATCTTTTTTGATCTTTTTCAAGAGGTCTTTTTGAATTTGAGACCAATTCACCAATGCCTTTGAAGCTTCATATATAGACATTTTGTCACTGCTTTGCTCTTCTGAGATGATGCTTTTATTGCCCTATCAAAAGAGTGACTCTTTATGTATAGCATTACTTTTGGTTAGGTTTTGCTCATTTTTATAGTTGAGCCCTGCTCCTGGGGTACGGAGTATATAATTCCAAGCTTTTTATGTTGAGGACTGGGACTCTGGTCCCTGGTTTTCTACTCTGATCTTTCTAGTGTTCACAATTTGCTCTCAGTGCTAAGGTAGCCCAATCTGATAACATAGTTCCAAGAAGGAACCCTTGTTCTCTGAAATGGGTTTGGGACTCTGACTGCTAATATGCTCTATTTCTAGGCTGCTGACCTGGAACTTAAACTGCACTATACTCCCTTTTTATTCACATAAAACATACCTTTTCCTAAAGTTCCTTCAATATATATTACTGAAAAGTTGTATACCCCCCTTTTTTGTGGATTCTCTTACTTTAGGATGCTGTTCAGAGGCTTCATTCAAAGTTTTTTAAGGAAAAGCTCCAGATTCTTAGCTTCGTGACAGGATGATATTTATTGCAGAACACTGTTCAGAGGTGACTCAAGAATATATACAATCCCTACTGGCTTGGAACTTCAACTCTAGGAATGGGATAAAGCATCAAGATAAATACAATAGAGAAATTAATTTAGGAGATGAAAAATACGTGTAAAATACAAGAGAATTACTTTTTAATGAAAAAATGAAATATAATCATTTTCTTTTCCCTTTTCTTAAGTCCTATCTCTCCTTAGATCTTTATGAAATAGCACATGAAAACTGTGATTATCCTTAGGATTGAATATAGATGCCCTATTCAGACATAGTTATCTTGATTTCCAGGTTAATAGAGAGATGACAGACAGACAAAGATAGACAGACAGAATGACAGAATGACAGAAAGATATAGATAGATAGATAGATAGATAGATAGATAGATAGATAGATAGATGATAGATAGATAAATAGATAGCAATAACATGTTTTTGGAACTTAGACTATCCTCTCAATTAACCTAATTCTTTTTGTCTCCAATACATTTAAAAAGAAAGTCCTTTAAGACATTCTTTCATGTCCCATAACACATAGCAATTAATTGCTGAGTGGGCTGCTATACGAAAAATCATTTCAGTATAGATTGAGAGAGATGGAATAAATCCTAGAAGCCAAAAATGTCTAACCTGCTTATATTGTGGACACAGAAATTGAGGAATAAAGACATTGTGTCACTAAAAGTCATTCAACTAGGAAGTACCTTAACTAGAATATGAACCCAGATCTTCATGAATTCATCTCCAATATATTATTCACTATACCATTTTTAAGAGAAGATGAAAATCCCCACTTCAATCATCTCCTAGCTGGGTAAATTCGTGTATATTGCTTAAACTTACTAAATTTATTTCTTTTCTATGAAAATCAACATGTATATACATAACATTTACATCATAGAATAACAGTGCTATTCCAATGAGATATTTTCCTTGGTGTTTTGTTATACTAAAATTATTTATTGGTTTGTATAAAATCCAATTAAAACATTTGTAAAATATCTAGATATGGTGTCTTTTCTTCAAAAATGACACCCCCAAAATTATTATTTTAAAGCAATTCACCCTCACCAAAGAACTCTGATTCAGTAATAGCCCTGCTGATAAAACACAATGATTTAATTAAATATGAAAGAGTAAAAATGGCCATATTTCAATTTCTTTGACATAGCAATAATTATAAAACTTTAAAATGGAATCATAAAGCTCCTATAATATGATAATATAGGACTAAAAACACTTAATAAGTAGATTTTGATGGTATCTAAAGGACACAAATTTTTGTTATCATTTGCTGATACTTGCCTTCTCCTAAAAGTCCAAAAAGACCTCTAATATTTTGATGTCAGATAGTTGGGATAATAAATTCTTAAATTATATGAATTAAAAATAGTTCCTTTAGAGCACATCTGATTCCATTATTCTTATTTCTAAAATTCTCATTGCAAATTTAATAAGATTCTATTGCACTATAAATGTAATATAAAATAGAAAGTGTCCATATCTAAAATCTTTGTGGCATATCCAGAAAAATAAAGGATTCTATCAGTTTCAACATCTTCATTCATATTCTCCTTGATACAAAGCAAAAACAAACCAAAAAGAAAATCCTCAATCCTTTATAATATTGGTAAACCATTTTTTAACCCCCAAAGGACAGGAGGTTTAAAGATAAAGAAGAAAAATGTCATATTTATATGCTGAATTGAATATATGTAAATGTAAGTATATATAAGTATATATATACTTTCTGGGGTAGTTGAAATTAGCAATAGTAGGGGAATTTGTGAGTTTTTATTTCATACAGGGAAGGAGATATATTCAGTAGTATTCAACCTTGATGTGAGTATTAGAAAATAGAGAAAACACTGGTGAATAGTGGAAAATCTATCATGGATTGAACAACCATGTACCTTCCTTGGATAGTTTTTATGAGGCTCAAATGTTATATTATATATGCAGCATGTTGCAACTTTTAAAAAGTTATATGTGTATGAGCATACATTGCTTTTCAGATATCAAAGGTTCTAAAAATAATAACTAACATTTATGTAGAGCTTTAAAGTTTACAGAGTTTTTTACATATATTAATTCATTTGATCTTCCTATCTATTTAAGGTAATTTTATAATTTGAGGAAATTTTATAATTGAGGAAATTAACTCTTAAAAGAGTTTAAATATTTTGCCTAGGGTTACATAGCAAAGCGTCACAGTTTCTGAGGTAGAGTTTCAAGCAAGTGGTCCTGATTCAAAGTATAGTACTCTTAGCCACAGTGACACCTAAGCTTAGGAAAGGCAATAATCATATCTAATTTTAAGTGCATTAGATTGGTGGTTCATCTAAGGAAAATTAAGGAAGGAACTCAAGAAGACATCATCTGGTTTGAATACATTTTTAAGTTAAGTAATTGGAGATTCATAAAATAATCCAAATTTTTTGTCTTCAAAGCCAGTCATATTTTCACTATAGCTCACTCACTCCTCAGAAAATAAAAAAGGAATTGTTTATAATTTGTATATTGAAAAAATATCCAAATTAATGAAATTATAACACACATTGAAGCTTTTAAAAAATTAAATGTAAAAATATAATATTGATATAAAAATAAGACAAAATAAGAAGTTATATTTATTGATGTCCATATTGCTCTGTATCTGTCTGAAGCCATTGCCTAACAAATACCACTATCAATCAAAGTTGCATTATAGTAATACCTCACCCCTTTTATTTTTATATTTTCCATTGACCTTTTGTTCTTCCATTCTTTTTTTTTTTTTTTTTGCTTTTCTACTTTGATTTTTGTCTAGTGGTTCTTTCCATCAATTCTCCATACTGACCTTTATTGTTTCCCTTTATCCTTCTTCTCGATCTTAATTTGTGAAGATATATGTCACTTAAATTTCTTGCCCTCAGTTATTCCAAATGTAAAACAAAGATGTCCATTTGTATTACTTTCCTGTCAAAGATGTTTTTGGTAAGCCGAAAAGAATGTTAATAATTATATTTTCAATAGTAGCCATTCTTTCTCTTTATTATCCCTAACAATTTTATACATAGACTTTTCATCTAAGTTATTTCTATTGACTCTTTTCATAAATCCATAATGAATCTGTCTGCTCTCCTTAACTATTAACTGTATTACAGTAGAATAGTCAATACTTGAGAGTATTCATGTCTTTAGAATCAATGATAAACATCTTTTCTCATTCCAAATCTTTCTAGTAAGTATCAAAGACAAGTGTTTGTGGGTCACAGAACCACATTCTTTGGTGGAAAACTTTGAAAAAGATTCTAAATGTCACTTATTACCTGGAAATGAATAAAAGCAACAATAGGAAATGAGACTAGAAAAGCATGTATTGTGTTAGTTTTGATTCAAGTTTAGACAACATAATTTCAAAGTAAAGCAAAATAAAAAAATCTCTCAATTTAGTCAATTTATCATAGTCCTCAGAAGCATTAAAAAAGTCCTGATTAGTTAAAATCTTACTTCAACTTTAATAGTTTAAGAATCTATGATTCCATTGATATTGTTGTGCCTTCATCAAAGCATATCTAAAATCATTTCAAAGGAAGTTAGCAGTTACATGGTCATAGAATAATATAGCCTCATAGATCATCTTAACCATCTATCCCAGACTTTTCCTATGTGGGAATTTCATTTCTAGAATTCAATGAATGTAATCATCAGGTACATATTTGAAGTTCTCCATTAATGGGGAATCTATTACTTCCTTAACTTGTTGCAGTTCACGACAACACTATCATTAGAGCATATACCCATACATGAAGTCAAACTTTATCTTTCAGGAACTTTCATCCAATGCTCCTAGTTTTTAACATAGGAAGATAAAATATTTTTTATCTTTCAATGTATATTACAACTATAATTTAATGTCATAATGATTCAACAATTATTTATTTTTTGCCTCCTTTGCATAGAAGCATATGTCAGACAATGGAAATAAAAAGAAAGATATAAAAATATAATCTTTAATTGGGAGGTAATTATTGGAATAAGGAGACAGACATGAGTGAAGTATAATGTATTTTTTTTTATCAATTTATTGTATGAGCATAGCAAAAAAAATAATCCAAGCAAATACATTGATGCATAATTAAACATGGACAGATCTTTCCAGATGGCAAGACTGAGAGGAGAGAACCAAAAGGAAAATCTTTATATAGATAGTGGCTCCTAAACTGGGAGAAGTATAGTGGGAGAGGTATACTCAAAGTTGGAGATTCAGAAGGTTTGCACTCTATATATGTGAAAGGTCATGTGTGAATGTAAGAGTTAAAATAAATTTGAAGTTAAAGTACTCAAGTAAGTAAGTGGATTGATGATGTGAAATCAGAAGTTCTGGAGTCCAAATCCTTCTCAGACATTTCTAGCTTTGTGACCCCTAGGAAATTCACTTAATTTCTCTCCATCTCATTTTCCTCACCTGTAGAATGATGGTAATAACATATCTCTCAGGTTGGATTACATAGCAAATTTCACTTATCTTGTAAAATTTTTAATGATCAAGTATACTTTCAAGGAAGAAATAAGTAAGGATATCCCCAAGGTTATCCCTCCACTGAAGAGGGAGGTACATAAGTGCTGCCCATTGAAAATGTTTTCAGACTTTTGTTAATAACTAAATAGTTATACTATTTTTCTCTTCTATTTCTTATTTTTTGAGGTATGGCTCTATGAGTGGGATATGGTAGAATTACTAGGGGAAAACACTGATAAAAATCAATAAAAACTCAGTTTTAAAAATGTTCTCAAAATCTTAAAGTGTTATATAACTGCTAGTAATTATGTTTATATAAAGTTTGGAGGGAGAAACCTTATGTAAGGCTAAAAGACTGGTATGCCCTTCCTTACTTAACTCAAATCCACTTGCATATCATGGCATCACAACCCTATTGGCATGGTCTTCTTTGAGAACAAAACACAACATCAACAATAGGCAATATACTAATTAAATAATATATACTAATTATATTAATTAAATCAAAAATTATCATTTTTGCTTTCTATTCTCAAAGAAAATTGGCCACAGTTTTTTCAGATGATCATTGGTCTCACATTCACTGGTTTCAGGTATTGCATGATCTTGTTCACCCAGAACTCCAGATGTTAATCTAAAATGGAAAGAATATAAAATTGTCAGGGTTTTCCTTCTGATTATGAATATTATCTCCCTTACTAGGTTTGTAAGCTCCTTGAGGGCAGAAATTTTCGTTTGTCACTTTTTAGTATTGCCAGCAGGTAGCACACTTTTTTGTAAGGCAATGGGGTTAAGTGGTTTGCCCAAGGCCACACAGCTAGCTAATTATTAAGTGTTTGAAGCTTGATTTGAACTCAGGTATGCACTCCTGACTCCAGGGCCAGTGCTCTATCCATTGTGCCACCAAGCCGCCCCATAGCACACATCTTTGATTTAATAGTTTAATATGTGTTTATTGAAGACAGTGCAATTCTCCTATACTGCCATAATATGTCACTAGAAATTTGTCATAGCATTTACTCCATTAATGACCAACCCTCAATTCATCATATTAAATTTTGGGAGATTATACTTCCCTGGAATTTACTTCAGCTAATTCTTGAATGAAATAAAATTTACTGCCAGCATAAGGTGCTCTACAGTTAGGTAGATTATTTTAGATAAAAAGTTACTAGTTCAAACACAATCATTCTGAGTCTCCATTTAGGATATTTTCTAGCATTTAGGCAGAGATTTGGATCTCTGACTCATTCTTATCTGTCTATAGTTAACCGCTGGTTCTGTGTTTGAGTCAAAGTGTTCTTACTGGAAATGTTAAATTAATAAAACAGAAAATTATTTTATAATTTCTATGAATAGATATGCAATGGGAATAGAAACTGGGAAAACAACAGACCTTTTAGTAGAAATTTTCACAGTCCGGATCTTCTGCTACACTCTAAGAAAAACAATGATTCTCCTTCATTTCCCTTGCTTACCACAGTTCAGTACTAATGTTTATCCTCAAATGTGTTTAAAAAAAATCATATGATCCAATTTCTGAAATTCCTTTCACTTCTCAAATTACTTGATATTTTATTGGTTATCCTGGGAGGTTTGATCAACTAGTTCAGATTATTTGAATAAAATTTGAATTGTATTTGAATTCAATGACTTCCAAAGATTTTTCACATTTCTTCTTAAGTCTTGATTGATTGATTAGACATTGCACTGAATTAAGTTATCAGAGCTAATATGGAGGAAAATAATTTCAATTCCAAGTTTATGTTTGGTGTTGTTTCATCTTGGTTTTTACATGTCAGAGTTGTAGTTTACTTGTGTAACTTTCAAAAAACCAGTTAACTACAATCTATGATGAGGCAATAATGAATTTTTAAAGTGAAAGTACTTAGTACGATTTAGAAGGAACATATTTCCTAAAAAAAGAGGAAAAAACAAGAATAGAAAATAAAATAGTTGCTGTAAGTTTTATTTGAGGATTGGTTAGTCATATATATGTTGAAATTCTCTAAGCCAGAGTAATATATAGCCTTTCTGCAGGTTCTGGAGGTAACTGGTGGCACAGTGGATAAAGCACTGGGCCAAAAGTCAAAAAGATCTCTTTGGTTTCTGATAATATCTATGTTACCCTAGACAAAGCTCTGTTTGTCTCAGATTCCTAAACTTCAAAATGGACATAATGACAGTACCTACCTCAAAGCAGTATCATGAAAAGCAAGCACTTTACTCAGGATATGGCACATAATAGGAATTGAATAAATGCTCTTTCTTTCCTTCATCCCTAGCCCATCAGTAAAGAATTTGTTATTGTACTCCTAATAGTTCACAAAGCTGCCCAACTAAATCGGCATAGATCCTTAATATCACTCCTCTACTGAATAAACCATAGTGGTTTCTTATTACTTTTAGAATCAGTAAAAAAGCCCTTCATTTAGCATTTCAAATTCTTCAAAAACTGACTCAATCTACTTTTTCCAGTCTTTTGACACATAAATCCCCTTAACACATACACTATGCAGTTAGACAAATTGGATTTCTTAAATTTTACAAAAATTGTTCAGCCTTTTCTTCCCCTACAAATCCTTAGTTTTTTTCAAGATTATCTCATGATCCATCATCTGAAAAAAGTTCTCTAATTCTCCAACTTTCAGTGCCTCCCCCATCCCAAATCACTATGAGAAGAAAAAAGTAACACACAGGGTATCATGATGATTTGTCCTTCATTTTCAAAGAAGACCATGACATCAGGGAAGTGATGCCATGATATGCACATGAACTGGATTTGAGGGGCAGTTGGTGTGCTAAGTCAGTCTCACTTTCTCCTCCAGAGCCATTTGTGTCCAGTGGTCAGATATGGATCAGGATGACTGGAGATGGCCCTGGATGCAAGGTGATCAGGGTTAAATTACTTGCCCAAGGTCACATAGCTAGTAAGAGTCAAGTGTGCAAAGCAGGATTCAAACTTCTGTCCTCCTGACTCCAAGGTCAGTGCTTTATCCACTGTCCACACTCACATTGAAGTATGGGAAACTGGTTTCACTTCCCACCTCTGATATTTTCTGTATGAACTTGAGTAAGTCACTTAACCTCCATGAACTCTGAGGATTCCTAGTCAAAGAGTTAACATTCCATGAAAAAATTGTTATGCATTTCATGTGATCATATTTTGCATATAGACATATATGCTTATTATTTCTGATGAATAGATTGAACACTGCTTAGGAACTGGGATCATTCTGTCTCCTTCTCCCAATGTCTGGCATATAACAGGAGCCAAGTCAGTGCTCTGTGATTTACTGAAAAATCAGAGATGGTATATTTTAAAGGATGTGGACATATCTGCTTGGTCCATAAGTATCTCAACTACTCCTATGATATACCAATACTTTGATTTCCATTGACTCAATAATATCTTTATTAATTCTTTGTTTTACTTTTGTTGTCTAGGAAACGAAATGGATTCACTTATGTTGGGAAATCTGTCTGACGAAAAATGTGGGTCCCAGAACATTGTAGAATGTTAGAATCATTAGAAATCATCTAATCAATCCTATTGATTTCGCACTAAAGAGGGCCAAAGAAGTGAAAAGATTTGCCTCATATAGTGAATTAATTAGTCAATAAGATTTAAACATGAATTAATAACACACATATTAATTTTCTTCCAATCCTGATTGGTAATTTATTTACTGAATGCTCCATTTCAAAAGTGAAACACTTTGAATGAATGGAGGGCAAAGAAATGCCACTTTTAGGAAGAACAATGCTGATCATACATAGTACAGTAGGCAAAAGCAGTATACTAACATTGGAAAAGTTTTAATGGTCAATGTCTGGGAAGGAATGGAAGAATATGAAAATTTTGTCTTGTACAATTGTTAAATTCTACCTTGTACTGATTGAAAAATGTCAAATGATAACATAAAAACTTTGGAAGTTAACCATCTCCCAAATGTTCAAGTGAACCTAGAGTATTCATCACTTGATTACCACTTATTTATATACTATTTGCAAATTTTTTTTAGTCTGATGAGGGATTTATATGCAATATTTCTGTCTATAAGAGAAGGTATAATATATCAGATATTATAGAAATTGTATCAATAATAGATGAATGCTCACCTCTATACTTTGTGACTATAATTTCATAAATATTTTATATATTAGTAAACTGGGTTCCTGAAAAATTAAATGATGTTGTCAAGTTTAGTAAGTTAGAATGTAGTCAAAAATTGATTTTGCACAAATTATTTGGATTAGAAATCAATGCTTCTTTCATCATGGAGTACTATAAAAAAAAACACCTAAAATAATTGTGGTAGTGGAGTCCATTTTATGCACTATCTGAGAAATACCTAAGAAAACATCTAGTTCAAAAGTCCAGGAATTGAGAGGTTTAGATGACTTTTGTAGTCACACAACTAGCATCTGAGTTTTGCTTCAAGGATGTCCTCACTCTGTCACATTATATTTGAAATGGTGTTTTCTTTCATGCTTTACCAAATCGCCTCAGTGTTTAAATGTACATTCACACACATTGATATAATAAACAATATCCATTTATTAAATGCCTTCTATGCTTCAGGAACTCTATTAAGCACTAGGGATACAATGTAATGCAAAAGGAAGTTGCTTCTTTCAGAAAGATAATAGTTTAAATAAATTTAATTGTTTATTTTTGCAAGGCAATGGGATTAAGTGACTTGCCCAAGGCCACATAGCTAGGTGATTATTAAATGTCAGGTTGGATCTGAACTTAGGTCCTCCTGGCTCCAGGGTCAGTACTATATCTACTGTTCCACCTTGCTACCCTGAAATTAATTTTTAAGGAAATTTTGTTTATATGCAATGGTAGATTTCAACTATCATTTTTTCCCATTTTGAATTTCATACTTTTCTCCTTCCCTTGCTCGCCTCCCTTCTCACTCTGAAAGAAAGCAATATAATATAGATTCTACATGCATAACCCATGCAAAACATAATAATCATGTTTTGAAAGAAGAATCAAATCAAAATGGAAGAAAAAATTAGCAAGGATAGAGTATAATACATAATAAAGTATAATACACAATACATATAATACACAAATCATAATACAATATTTAAAAAATTAACAGTAACCTTTGATCTGCATTTAAATTTCACTGATCTTATTTAGAATGCTTCTGGCTTATCCCCATTGCATGTCATGCTTGTTGATGGTTCCAGATAGATTCTGCTTATCATTTTAAGGAGAAACATCATTTATTCCTATGTTCTCTAGTGTTTGTAGTAGGAATGAGTATTGTATTTTGTCAAAAACTTTTTCAGCATCTATTCAAATAATCATATGTTTTCTATTAATTTCATTATTAATATAGTCATAGTGTTAATAGTTTTCCTAATATTGAAAGAACCCTGCATTCTTCTAATAAATTCTACTTAGTCATAGGATATTATCCTAGTGATAACTTTCTGTAATCACTTTGCAAATACTGTATTTAAAATTTCTGCATTTATATTCATTAGGGAAATTGGGTCTATAGTATTCTTTCTCTGTTTTATCTAATTATGGTTTAGTATCAGCATCATATTGGTGTCATAGAAGGAATTAGGTAGAGTTCTGTCTTCACCTATTTTTTCAAATAGTTTGTATAGAATTGGAAGCAGTTCTTCCTTGAAAGTTGTATAGAATTCTCTTGTGAATCTATCTGGCCCTGGAGATTTTTTCATTAGGGACTTCATTGATGATTTGTTGAATTTCTTTTTCTGAGACAATATTATTTAGGTATTTAAAATCTTCTCTGTTTAACTTGGTCAATTTATATTTTTTTGTAAATATTCATCCATTTCACTTAGATTATCAAATTAATGGCTTATAGTTGGGCAAATTACTCTGATTTATTATGCTAATTTCCTCTTTGTTGGTGGTGAATTCACTTTTTCTGATACTTGTAATTTGCTTTTTTTTTCTTTCTAGGTTTTAATCAGATTAATCAAAATCTAGCTATATTATTGCTTTTTTTTTTTTTCTTGAAACCAACTCTTGATTTTATCTATTAGTTCACTAGTTTTCTGTCATGGAATTCTATTTATTTCTCCTTTAATTTTCAAAATTTCTAATTTGTTATTTAATAGGGGATTTTTAATTGGTCCTTTCTCTAACTTTTCAGTTGCATGCTTAGTTCACTGAATTCTTCTTTCTCTATTTTATTCATGTAAGTATATAGAAAGATATACTAGATCACCTAATAACTACTTTGGCTATATGTCCTCTAAATTTTTGTGCATTGTCTTATTATTGTTACTGTCTTGGATGAAATCATTAATTATTTCTAAAAATTGTTGCTTTATCCACTCATTCTTTAAAATGAGATCCTTTAGTTTCCAATTAGTTCTTTATCTATCTCACCACATCCCTTTATTACACATGATTTCTATGGCATCATGATCAGAAAAAGTTGCATTCAGTATTTAAGCCTTTCTGCATTTTATTGTGATGATTTTATATCCTAATACATGGTCAGTTCTGTGTTGGTGCCGGGTACTGCATATAAAATTATATTCCTTTCTATCCCCATTCAATTTTACATTTATTTTATGTCTAGATTTATCTTATTCTGAGAGAGGGATATGTAGGTGACACCTACAACTCTTCTAAGTATTTGGATGCTATATTGCTTGGTAAATATATACTTAATGCTAAAACTACTTTATTATCTATGGTTTTTAGGAAGATATTGTCTGGTTTTTAATCCACTCTGCTACCCACTTCCATTTTATGGGTGAGTTCATTCCATTCACACTTAAAAGTACAATTACTAACTCTTTATTGCCTTCCATCTTATCTTCCCTCCATTTGTGTTTTCTAACCATTTCTTTTCACTTTATCCCTATTTCCCAATATTTTCCTTCTGAATATTTCCTCCTTCAGTATATTTACCCCCTTTCTATCTAACCCCCTCCCTTTCCTTTCCCCCTTTCCCTTTACCCCTTCTTTCTTTCCTTCCTTCTGTCAGTCCCTCCATTCCTCCTCCCCTTTCCCCTCTTAATACTTGAAAGGTACGATAAGTTTATAAACTCAACTAAGAGTGTGTGGTAATCCTTTGAGCCAAATCTGATGAGAGTAAGTTTCAGGTCATTCTCACATCTTCCCTTTTCCCACTCTATTGCAATAGGTCCTCTGCACGTCTTCATGAGATGTAATTTACCCCATTCAATCTTCCCCTTCTTCTGGTCACATTTTAATGATATATTATTTTTAAATCATTCCATCAAAGGCATAGTCATGTCATGGATGCTCATTACTTTTAATTAAGTAAATTCCCTCTAACAGAATTATAATTTTCAATAATTATGAGTCATAAGAATCTTCCTCCCAGATGGGAATATAGGCAGTTTCATCTTATTGAATAACAGGGTTTTGTTTTCTTTCTCTTGTTTCATGTTTTTCTTGGGTCTCCCATTTGAAGACCAAAATTTCTGTTTACCTCTGGTTTTTCATTAGGAAACGTTTAAAATCTCATATTTCATTAAATGTCCATCTTTTTCCTCAAAAGAATAGACTCAGTTTTGCAAGAGTTAATTTTTGACTGCATTCCAAGCTCCCATGCTCACTGAAACGTCATATTCCATGCCCTTTGATCCCTTAATGTTGATGCAACCAGGTCCTATATAATACTGACTGTGGTTTCTTGATATTTGAATTGTGTTTTCCTGGCTGCTTGTTAGGATTTTCTCCTTGATATGTTAATTCTGGAGTTTGACTACAATATCATTTTGTATATTCATTCTAGTATCCCTTCCAGGAAATAATCCATGTATTCTTTCAATGACTATTTTGCCCTCTGATTCCAGAATATCAGGGCAGTTCTCCTTCATTATATCCTGAAGTAGGGAATCCAGGTTTTGTGTATTCAAAGTTTTCAGGAAGTCCTAACATTTTAAAATTGTCCCTTCTGAATCTATTTTTTAGGTCAGTTGTTTTGTCAATGAGGTATTTTACATTTTCTTCTATTTTTTTTTCATTTTTTAATTTTAAGACATTCTTGGTGTCTCATAAAGTCTTTAATTTCCACAGATTCCAATCTTTTTTTAGAGAAAAGCAAATAATTTGCCCAACTGTATTTTGAAACAATTATTTGTTGCACTTTTTCAGTTGTATTGTCAAATTATTTGCTTTTTTGTTGTAAGATGTTAATTTTCTCTTGCATTTCTTTTATCAGTTTTTCCACTTGAATTTTAAACTCCTTTCTGATCTCTTCTAAGAAGTCTTTCTGGGTTGGAGATCAATTCATATTCTCCTCTGAGGCTCCTGTACTGTTCTCTCTCTTACTAAGTTAGGATCCTTGTCTTAAAGATAACATTCAATAGACCATTTTGTGCTAGTCTTTCTTCATTTTGGGCCCTTTCCCCTAGGGTTTGTATTGGGTGAGGGGATGGTTCACAGTCATACCTGTTGAATTCCCCAGAGGCCTTGCTCACTGGTTTGAGGAATTGCAGGGGGTTTACTCAGTGGGCTACATGGTAGGTAAGGGAAGCCAGAAACGTTCTCTGGATTGTTTGTGTTGTTGATTAGTGGCCCAGTTACTTTGCTCAGTTCAGCATTTGGTCTGTCCTCACACAATCTGGGCTGGACCCTCAGGAGAGAAAGTTAATCAACTTAATCAAAAATTAGAGCTAGGGGAGATCTGCTGCCACACCTGGGCCTTGGGGCTGTTACTGTGTTTGTTCTGGAGAAAGTCAGACTTTCTCACAGGAGGTGGGGAGGGGGAACCAGCAGAGCAGACCTTAGATGTCTTTGCTGCCACACTGGAACTCTCCCATCTACCCACTGTGCACATAGCAACTACTTCTACCTCTGGCTGTTCTCAGGTTCATCCCCCAACCTCACCCCTGCCAAGTCTGCACTGGATCTCTGATCTGTGCCCCTAGCTTGCCCATACTCCCCTGTGACAGTCTTTGTTGGCAGAGGTTCCCTTCAGTTCTTCTCTGGGTTCTTTGAATCCAAAATCTTTTAAGAGGTTTGGTTCAAGTTATTTTTGAGGGAAAACCAAGAGAGCTTAAAACAGTGTTTGGCTTCTCTCTGCCATTCTGACCTGAAGTCCCTGAATTTTATCACCACTACTAATCAATATTGTATTAGAAATGTTAGCTTTAGAAATAAGAGAAAAAAAGAAATTGAAGGAATTAGAACTATGAATAAAGGAAAAAACTCACTCTTTTTTTATTTCAGCCATGCCTTTTATTTTATTTTTTATTCATTTTTTATTTTTTAAAATATTTTATTTATTTTGAGTTTTACAATTTTCCCTCAATCTTACTCCCTCCCCCCACCCCCCACAGAAGGAAATTTGATAGTTTTTACCTTGTTTCCATGATATACATTGATCTAAACTGAATGTGATAAGAGAGAAATCATATCCTTAAGGAAGAAACATAAATTATAAGAGATAGCAAAATCAGACAATAAGATAGCAGGTTTTTTTTTACCTAAATTAAAGTTAATAGTCCTTGATCTTTGTTCAAACTCCACAGTTCTTTCTCTGGATACAGATGGTATTCTCCATTGCAGAGCCCGAAATTGTCCCTGATTGTGGCAGTGATGGAATGAGCAAGTTCATCAAGGTTGATCCTCGCCCCCATGACATACATATACCACAGGTTCCTAAGCAATTCCCCAATTGCAGGACATTTACTTGATTTCCAATTCTTTGCCACCACAAACAGGACTGCTATGAATATTTTTGTGCAAGTGTTGGTTTTACCCTTTTTTTTAATCATCTCTTCAGGGTATAGACTCAGTAGTAGTATTTCTGGATCAAAGAGTATGCGCGTTTTTGTTGCCCTTTGAGAGTAGTTCCAAATTTCTCTCCAGAAAGGTTGGATGAAAACTCTTATCTCTGCAGTTGATGTGATATTATGCCTAGAAAACCCTTTTTTAAAAAGTCATCTAAAAAAAGGTACTGGACATAATTAGCAACTTCAGCAAAGTCTCAGAGTATAAAATAAACCCACATAAATCCTTAGCATTTCTATATATATTACTAAAAAGATACAGCAGCACGAGATAGAAAGTGAAATACCATTTAAAATAACTTCAGACAACATAAAATATCTGGGAGTCTACCTGCCAAGGCAGACACAGAAACTCTTTGAAAACAACTAGTTCTAAGTAGCTGGTCAAATATCAACTGCTCATGGAGAGGCCGAAGTAATATAATAAAAACAACAATTCTAATTATTTAGTGCTTTACCAAACTTCCAAAAAATTACTTTAGTGAGCTATAAAAATATAGGAACTAAATTCATTTGGAGGAACAAAATATCAAGAATACAAAGGGATTTAATGACAAACAAGTAATAGAAGGCAGCTTAGTCATACCAGCTCTAAAATTATATTATAAAACATTAGTTATCAAGACTATCAGGTACTGGCTAAGAATCAAAGTGGTGCATCAATGGAATAGATTAGGTGCAAAAGAGACAGCAGGGAATAATTGTCACAATCTACTACTTGATAAACCCAAGGACTCCAGCTTCTGAAATAACTCAGTCTTTGATAAAAACTGCTGGGACAAAATGGAAGATAGTATGGCAGAAACTAGGATTAGACCAACATCCCACACCCTATACTAAGGCAAAGTCAAAATGGGTTCAGGATTAAGATGAAAAGGACAATATTATAAACCAATCAGAAGAACAAGGAATAGTTTACCTATCAGCTCTAAGGAAAGGGAAGCAGTTTAAGAGCAAGGAAGAGATAGAGAACATTATACATAAAAGAAACTGGATATTTTGGATTACATTAATTTAAAAAGCTTTAGTACATGCAAAACCTCTATAACTAAGATAAAAAAGAATGTAGTAAATTGGAAAACAAGTTTTACAACTAATGTATTTGACAAAGCACTCATTTCTAATATATATGTATATGTATATGTATTATATATATATATATATATATATATATATATATATATATGGAGAGAGAGAGAGAGAGAGAGAGAGAGAGAGAGAGAGAGGGAAATGAGTCTAATTTATAAAAAAAAATCATTCCCCAATTGACAAATGGTCACAAATATGCAAAGGTAATTCTCAGATGAGTTAAGAAAAACTATCTCCAGTCATATGAAAAAAAATTACTCTAACTCACTACTTTGCAGAAATACAAATTAAAGCATCTCTGAGGTGTGACTTCATACTTCTAAGATTGGTCAATATGACCAGAAAGCATAATGATCGATGTTGGAGGGAATGTGGGAAATCTAGGACTCTAATGCATTGCTGGCAGAGTGGTAAGTGATCTAGCCTTTCAATTTGGAATTATGCTCAAAGTGCAATAAAAATGTGCATACCCTTTAATCAAGCAATACCTCTACTGGGTCTGTGTTCTGAAGCGATCATGAAAAAAGGGGAAAAATATGTACAAAATTATTCATAGCAGCTCTGTTTGTAGTGGCAAAGAACTGGAAATTGAGAGGATGACCATCAATTAGCGAATAGTTGAACAAATTGTGGTATATGTATATGATGGAACAATATCATTCTATAAAAATCATGGTGGACAGAATTTCAGAAAAGCCTGGAAAGACTTGCATGAATTGATGATGAGTGAGATGTGCAAAACCAAAAGGATATTTTACACCTTAACAACAACAATGGGTGATGATTAACCCTGATAGACTTGCTCACTCTATCAGTGCAAAAATCAAGGGCAATTTTAAGGGATCTGTGATAGACAATAACATCTGTATCCAGAGAAGGCACTGTGGAGTTTAAATGAAGACCAAAGCTTATTACCTTCAATTTCTAAACATTGTCATATATATTATGTAATTTTGCTATCAATGATTTCTTCATTTTAGAGCTGTTTCTTCTCTCAAAACATACAATTTGTGTAGAGGCTACTCAAGTGACTTTGGGGTCAAAATACCAGTTATCAGTCAAAATAACCTGAGCTCTTTTGACCCTTGAGCTGAAAGTTTCTACGGGAACTCTGTGATTTGAATAACACAACTGTATCATTCTTGGTCTCACTATTCCATAAGCCCCGTTTCCAAACTTCTTGACCTGGGTCACGTCCTGCTGGCTTAATTCCTGCCCATAACAAAGTTGCATCATTGCTAATTTTGTGGTTTTTCCTTCTACAAGAACTGTTTAATGTTTTCAATAAATTGGCGTGAGTTGTCGCACTGATAGTCCCCACCTGAGTGTAATGTATTTTCTTTTCTCTCCTGAGCCAAAGGGATCCTAGGCCCGTCAGGAGATTGCTCCATTTGGCATCCCTTACCTGGGGCAAGTGTGGGACTTGAAGCCGATCTGGAAGCTGAGATAGTGCTTCAGGAGAAGAAAATCCTCTGGCTAAGCTTCGAGGAGTCCTGGGATCAGGGGAGAGGAAGGCTGTGGGTAGAGCTGTGAGCAGCACAGCTTTTTACTATTTTTTTTCCAAGCTAATAGGGAAGGACATCTCCAAAGAATTAAATAAGCCCAGGTCAGGACATAAAAACCTTAAGGGAACTGGCTAAAGAGAAGAGTTTAAAAATTATCAAAAAATAAAAAAGATAAGTCTTTACAGAATGTGTATGATGTTCTCTATAATTTACAAGAGTATAAGATTGAACTTAGAAGGTACTTTGAATCAAACAGATAAATAAATGTTAATATGATGAAATTCTGTTGAAATTTTTCTCTTTCCCACTTCTCCAGTGTAATTCTGCCTGAATGTTTTCACCACTCCTTCTCCCTTTCTGCGACTTCTCCATTTTTGCAATCTGGCTTTTCACTTTTGACATTGGAGTTACTAGCCAGAGAGAGAGAATAAGATTTGGATAAGCAAGTGTTAAAAAGGAAAAATTTATTTGGAGTTAAAAAAATCAAGAAAGACAGTATACATATATACATATATATATATGTATGTATATATATATATATATATATATAATATATTACCCAATATGGTAAAAATACATAGAAATCATAAAAAGAAATATTGTTTTTAATTTGATAAATTTTGAGT
Source organism: Macrotis lagotis (assembly GCF_037893015.1). Lineage (NCBI taxonomy): Eukaryota > Metazoa > Chordata > Mammalia > Peramelemorphia > Peramelidae > Macrotis > Macrotis lagotis. The sequence goes on from NC_133658.1 coordinate 71,121,183, forward strand.
GAAATAAATATTCCAAAAATATGGGAGAGTTAGGTTAATTCTAAAGTATATAATTTGTGTACTAAGTAATGCCAAAAATAAATTAATAAAAGAAATTAGAGGAAACTAAATAGTTAATCTTTTACCAAGATGATATTGTCAGGAGTTTATCAATATAGATTTTGATAATGTTAGTTATTACAGAAAATTATGGATCAAACGAAGATTTTAGAGCAGAAGAGTCCACCCCCTTCCCCCCAGAAAACACTTCAGATGTCCCCTTAGAAAGCAGTTAATTGGTTTACTATAAAATAAGAAGGGGGGAGAGGGGATATTCCAATTAGTCTGAGAAATTTTTAAATGACTCTTTTGCCCTCTCAAAAGTTATACTAGTTAAAATTCAGAAGTATTAAAAATATTAATACCATTTTATGAAAAAAATGTATGGTGATATATTAAATGTCTATTATTTTCTCTGCTGTAAGAACTTGGTGGGGTTTTCCCTGGAGTTCAGGGGCCTTTCTGATTCACTGTGTTCTGATTCTGTTTATTTGTTTTTTCTATTGTGTTTGTTTTGAAATCCAGGCAGAGGAAAGCTCTTAACTCACTCTGCATAGTCAGACTTGCTGTCCTATCTTTGTGTTCTAATTAGCCAATGCTCATTCCTTTCTCTTTTTTTCAAAATTGGATCTTTTTCTTTTTCCAAAAAAGCCATGATTCAGGCACTACAGTAGATTTTCCTGAGAATTCTGTTATTTGGGGGGAAAGAAGGGGGTTCTATTCATTGGCCTTATCTCCTATTTTTTGTTTTCTCATTTAATAGTCTGAGTTTTATTTACTGAATTGGCAAATTATACTTGCAAAAATTGAAATTGTGCCTGAAATTATTTTGCTTGACTGTATTCATTTGAAGAGTTTATGGAAAAAGGGTAATAGAACAGTGTATTAAGGGAATAAGTGAGTAGTTCAGTCTGACTAATGGGTTCTGAAAAGATTTGGATCAATAAAGTAGGGTTGCAAGGAAATATGAAAAGGCATATAGAGATTGTTGGGGTTTTTTCAAACATTTGTGAAGTATAGAAGTTGGTTTAAGCATGTAGAAAGAAGGTCTGAGCAGGCTTAACATTTTATAAAGAGATGGATTTGGGAGAAGAAACTATGGAGAGATATGTGTTCAAATGAGGTTGGAATAATAATATGCATTAAACCACCACTTTTACAATATCTGGCAATGATTTGATTGGAAAACTAATATAGCCCATAAAAGTGAAATGTTTTGATTTGAAAGTGATTGCTAAGTAAATGTTAACTGTTTCTTCATATTGGTTAAATGTATTATGTGTCATCCAGTGAACAAAATTATCTGAAAATACATGTAACTGAATTAAGAGAATTGTAAAACGAATAATAATAATTTTTTGGTTATAATATTTTTTGGCTTCTCCAGAGTCATACAGAGGAAAAAGTACTAATGGGAAAGCTAGATTCCTGAGTTATGTGTTTTCAATCAGGTTTTATAATTGATAAAATTGTTTTCAAACTTTGATAATTTGAAAAAGAAAATGATTTAAGGTAATTTTGAATATGAGTTTTGGAATTCATAAGATTATTAAGAGAATGTAAAGAAAATCCTGTAATCATAAAAATTTCGTGAAACGTATGGTCTTAAGATTTTTTTTTTTTATTTCAGTGTTTTAGGGAGTAAAGGGAATGTATTTTAAATTGAAAATGTGATCATGTATAATTAGTAAATTGTGTAAGAACAAATACAAACAACTTTTTGAAAATTTAAAATTGTGTTACAATAAAAAATATGAATCAATTTAAGTCTCATCTATCACATTTGTAAAGATTGGTTATAAGAAAATTCGAAAACATCTTGCCAACAGATTATATCTCTTAAGGTCTTTTTGGCCCAGAGTTTTGCCATCTCATGTTTATGAAATTATATCTATTAAAATTATATATATATATATATATATATATATCTTATAACACTGGCTTTGGTAAAGATAATCACATTGGATTTTTTGAAATTAATCAAGTATTTCCAATAATATTGAATATAAATGAGGGACTTTGAATGATGATTGGGAAATTGACTATTATGTAATCGATAATTAGGAAAATTGCTGATGAGCAAGATATTAAAAATGTTATGTGTTCTAGTTTTGTCTATATAAGCGATTTTACTGTAATATATCTAAGTTTAGATTGCTTTGTAGAGATCATAAGAGAAAATATAAGAAGTTATGACCCCCTGGTTTCCCTGAAAATTTAAAAAAAATATGATGGACCTTATTCTAAATCTGTAGATCCAAGCATATATGCAATAATAGAAAAGAAATTGTATACTCCTTTTGCATCAATATAAAAAATGAATTAAAAGCTATATTATTGGTATTAACAGAACAGTCACAACTCTTTACTATTTTTACATCATGTCACTAGTTGCATTGTAAAAGCCTTTATTAATCACAGCACTGACGTGGTATTATATCAAGTCTTTAAAGAATTACTAGAAGTTATTAGAAATGGATATAATTCCTTTTTTATGCAACATATAAAATCCCATCCTAGATTACCTGTACCTATATATACATACACACACACACACACACATTATATATATATATATATATATATACATATATATATATATATATATATATATATATATATATATATATATATATGTATGTATGTATGTATATGAAGGTAATTATAGGACCAATCTATTAACCCTTCCACTCCTTATAAGCTTAGCATAGAAGAGTAAGCTAAACTGCCTCATAAGTTTTTGTTCATCAGAATCCCTCTTTACTAAGGAAAGATTTTAAAATCACCAGAGAAGCAAGCTAGGAATATAGTAATATCCTGTCCACACAGGGGTACCTACCTACCCCTCCAAATTATTTTAAGAATGCTAGAAGCTAGATTCCTAATGAGTTATGACTTATGGCAGTTGGATGTGACTCATTGTGAAGCTTTTGGAAAAATGAAATGCATTCATGTTACTGTAGATAAATTTACTTCATATACCATGGTAACAGCAGAAAGTTCAGAGGCTCCTCTAGGTGTGATTGATCATTAATTCTATTGTTTTGCAGGTATACTAAAATTTATAAAAAATAGAAAATAACCCTAAATTTACTTCTATGGCATTTAAATATTCTATCTATATTATAAAATAATATTATAGTCATTCATTATAATCCCATTGATCAAGACTATACTTCATTAAAAATGTTCCCACATAGGCAGAGAAAAGGGAATGTGGGGAAGCAGGCACCAAACTAAACCTAAATAAAGCTTTGTATTCATTAATTATTTGACTTTGGATGATAAGAATAAAAGCTTGGCTGAAAAATACTTTGGTTACAAAATTACCATAGATAACATAATAAATTTCCCTAAGAGTACTCTAGAGTAATGTGGAAGGAACAGAAAGATGGACAATTGTAAAGACTTGATCAATTGCCTACCTGGGGTCGTGGGTCTGCTTTTGTTTTGTCTGCAGATGGAGAAACTGTCTGGATGTCAGAAAGAAACATCAGACGGTGCAGACTAAATGAATCAAGTGATACAGAAAATGAACAACTCACATATAAGAAATCACAAAAGAAAGCATAAGAGGAGAAAGAAGGAAAGACCATGCAAAAGAAAAGCCAATTTAGGAACTGCAAAAAGAACTGATTTTTGTACTTATGTGAAAAACCCTCCATGGGTAACAACTGGTTTTCCTATCAGATCTATGGAAAGGGGAGCAATTTTTTACAAAAAAAGAGAAAAGAATATTATAAAATTCAAAAATGAATAATTTTGATTATTTTAAATTGCAAAGTTTTGCACCAATAAGACCAAGATTAAAAGGAAGGCAGTAAGTTAGGAAAGAAATTCATTTCTAAAATGTATAAAGAACTGAGTCTGATTTATAAGAATATGTCATTCCCCAATTGAGAAATGGTCAAAGGATATGAATAGATAATTTTCAAATAGATAAATTAAAGCTATATACAGTCATATGAAGAAATGTTCTGCATCATTATTGATTAGATAAGTATACTAAAACAACTCAGAAATATCATTTAACACCTCTCAGATCTGATGACAAATGAAAATGATCAATGATGGAGGGAATGTGGGCAAATTAAGATGCTAATACATTGTTGATGGAGTGGTGAACTGAACCAGACTTTCTGGAGAGCAATTAGGAAATATGTCCAAAAGATGCCCTTTGATCCAGTAATACCACTACTAGGTCTATATCTCAAAATAATCAAGAAAAAAGAGCATAAATCCCACATGTACAAAAATATTTATTTATAGCAGCTTGGTTTTGTAGTGGAAAACCCTGGAAATTGAGAGAATGCCCATAAATTGTGGAATAGCTAAAGAAATTGTCGTATATGAATGCAATGGGGCACTATTATTCTATTAAAGAATCAGGGGAAGAGTACTTCAGAATAGCCTGGAAAGACTTGCTTGAATTGATGCAGAGAGAAGTGAAAAGAACCAGATGAACATTATACACAAAACAGGAACATTGGATGATGATAGCACATTTTAGCAATATACTAATCAAATACAATTCTAAGACTTGTGATAGAAAACACCTTCATATCCAGAGAAGTAACTGGGGTGTTTAAATGTAAACCAAAGTTTACTTTCTTCAGTTTTTAAAAGTTATTTTACGTCATTTTTCTCTCTCTAATTTTTTCTTCCATTTGGATTTAATTCTTCATTCACAATATGATTAATATAAATCTATGCTTAGCATGGTTATACAGATATAGCTTATATTATATTCCTTTCTGTCAGGAAGAAGGAGCAGGGGAGAGTGAGGGAGGGAAAAAATGTAAACCTCAAAATCTTGTTAAAATTATTGCTGAACATTGACACTGGATATAGTTGGGAAAAATAAATAAAAAAATTAACTGAAAACATATAGAATGAGAGAAATTATTATTTTGCTATTATATCAATAGCTAATTATTACTGAGGATCTAAGATTTTCTCCTTTTATTCCCTCAATTAAGACCTAACTCCTGTAACAAACGTCATTCAATCTCAGCAAGACTTGAATATTTGATGAAATTGCCCTCATCCTGAGGGAACATGCTCCTCTAACTTTGAACTTTACTCCATCCAAGAAAACTTATTTCTGTTTAGAGAGTAAACAAAATCCAGTTTCTACAAGTTCCTACCCCAAATAGAACAGTTCCTCTCATTGTATTCCTTCATTAGAATTTATCAGGAGCCCAGACAATTGAGAAGAAAATCAACCAGATGGTTGGAGGTCTGGATAGAGGTAGATTCCCTTATCTAAATTTTGAGATGCAACTGAGTTTCATTATCAATCATGTTCTCAGAAGATAGAACTGAAGACTTCTATCCCCCCTCCTTAATAACAGTTCACTAATCTTTATTGATCTTCAGTTGTCATGGGCATTTCTTTTGAAAAAACACAGCACTCTCAGACTCTCCATGTCTTTTCCTTTGGTTTTCCTAAAGGAAACCATTGATAATCAATTTATTGCTTATTAGGTAGTCTGATTGATAAATCGATTTTTAATTATCCAGAAATTCTGACTCTCAGAGTTTTTCAATCATCATAAGAGGAAGATGATGGGAGACAGGGAAAAGGAGGGTGAAGGAAAATAGGTAGCAATGGGGAAAAGATGAGGAGGAAGTGAGTAATAGAGTAAGATTCATATAACCATAGATTAGGGTTGGGAAGACACAGCAGCATGGATCCAATAAAGATAGAAGAGTGTTTAGGGCCCAAGAGATTGAGGTCTCATTTTTATAGGCTTTGGGGAAAAACAGACTAAATCTTATCTATGCAAATTGAGCTTAATTCATAAATGTATACAAATCATATCAGAGTTGTCAGAAAAATTTTGAAATTAATATATTCATGTCATCTCAAAATTATCAGCCCCATTTGGTTGTCTGCTGGTCTTTTGTAACTTGTTTGAGTCTTATACATAGGACAAAAACTTACTGACAGCAAAGTCAGATGATATCAGAAAATATTAAGAGGATTTTATTTTTGTTTAATATATGATGCATTTTATAAATTATGACAGAATATAAGTAACTTCCATGTTCCCTTTTCAATCTTATTTTATGCTTAATGACATTTTATACAACTTCTGGTAACCTCATTTACATACCGACTAGAGTAGGGATGGGAGTAGGTCAGAGAAAGAAGAATAAGATAAGATGCAATTTTAACACACTTGCCAATTCTTCTTTCCAGTTTTTCTCCCCTATGGCTTTAGTTACAATATTAGCAGAAGTAATGCTACAGTGTCAATGGTAGTATTGCATATACTTCTGTTGACATGGTAAGAGCCCCAAAGGAGTCATTACCATCTTTTTGCAAGTGTTCGAACTGTAACAGTGTCAATGAAGTGTCTCATATACTTCCTTTGACTTTCTAACAGCCCCAAAGGAGTCATTACAATGTCAATGTCAGTCCCAGAGTTGTTATGGTGTCAATGAAAATGCTATTTTAATGTCAATGAAATGGTCCCACACAAGTTCTGCTACCACCATAAAAATGTCAGAAATGATACTCACAAAGTGTGCTGTTATCAGATAAAGAATTTAAATTAAATTCTCAAAGGCTAAGGAAAGCAAACATCAGAATGCAGGTCACCCTTAATTAGCCCTTTTTTCCCCCTAGCTATTGCAGCTCATGCTGCATAGTACAAGGCAATATGGCAATATGGAAAGAGCCCTAGGTCTACAGTCAGCCTATTTGAATTTAAAACCTATCTCTGAAACTTACTATCTTGGTGAGCACAGGAAAGCTACTTTAGTTGTCTGATCTTTACTTTTATTACCTGGTTGTATTTATTTTTTCTTAATTTGAAATTCCTATATCTCCTAGGCTGAAAATACTTTACTCATTAAAGGACCAGATTCCAATTCTGAACAGCCTTGAGTCTTTAAAGTGCTCTAATTTGCCATTGTGGTTTTTTCTCCTTCATAACTTACCTCCTTCTGCTCCTGTGGGATCATCATTTATATACAGTTTTTTGTTATCAATACTCTTTTCCCCTGAAACAATGTGCTGCATCTTGATGGGCTGTTAATTCTTGGTTTGCTGATTGGTACATTTTACTTTTATATGAGTTGCTTTGCTTTTCCAGTTGGTCAATTTTATTTTCCATCTGGTCAATTTTACTTTTAAAATTATTGTTTTCTTCAGTCAATTTTTCATAATTCTCCTGCTTGCCTCTTTTCCTTCTCTTCTTTGCATTTTAAAATCTTTTTTGAATTCTTCCAAGAGATCTTTTTCATTTGAGACAATTCATAAACCCTTTTGAGGCTTCATATATAAGTATTTTGTCACTTCTGAGATGTCATTACTATCAGAATAGTAGCTATCAATGGTTAGCATTTTGATTTGTTTAAGATTCATTTTTATAGCTGACCTCTGCTCCTTTGGTATAAGATGAATAGATCTAAACTTCTTGATCTAGGAGTTAGGGGTCTACTGTTTGCTTTTTGCATTAGAGTAACCCATAGTATTCTCTGTCTTGAATCTTGCTTTCCAAGTTGTGCATTAGACTCTACTTCTGGCCTAATGCACTGAGAACTGAGCCAGGACAGGAGCTGAGTCAAGTTGGGAGATGAACTGGACTGGGAAGTAGGCCAGGGCAGGATGTACCAGGACCTGAGTGCTCTGTGGCTAGGAACCTCTCCCTGGCTCCCCAGCTCTCTTGCATATACCAGGCTATACAACCGTTTTACCTACATGGGATAGATGTTTTTATTGAAGTTCTTCCAAAATAACTATCTGAAAAGTTGTTTCACTGATTTTTTTCTGGGGGGGGGGGATAAAAGTGGAAGATTTCTGTGAATTTAGGATCATTTTAGAGGCTTCATTCATAGTTATTTTGGTAAAGCTCCAGATTCTTCCTAGGAACATGATGACATCCTGGCCTCACCTCAGAAGTTCAATGAAGCATTTGAATAGAAAAGTTGATATTTAAGCAGAGGATTCAAAACAAATATAAAAAAGTAAACATGAAAGAGAATTTAAACAAATATAAAAAAGTAAACATGAAAGAGAATTTATAAGGGACTTATTAAGTTAAATGATTTATTCTCTTATATAGGAAGGCAATACATGGAATTCCTAAGAGTTTTTGAATTTAGGCCAGAAATGTACATAATAAAAAAACATACATATGAATCAATATGTTAGAATGATCTCAAAAATGAAGAGTTGAGATAGAGAGATGAAATGATTAAAGGGAGAAGGGAGATAAATAACAGGTAACATTTTCTCAAATTAAAGAAGATTTGCAAGGAATAGCTTTTATGCTAGAGGGGAAAAGGACTTTGGTGACAGGCTATGTGAGAACCCCAGTCTCATTGAAATTGATTCAAAGACAGGCATAAAAAGACATACATATATAGATACATGCATACATATGTACATACATACATATATACTCACTTATGTATAAAAATGTAATTTATCCAATAAAGATATAGGAAAGCAAGAGCATATTGAAAGGTGAAGTGGATTATAAAAGGGCACTATTAAAGGAGGCAGAGATCAAAAGAAAATAGACTATTGAGAAGGAGCAAGAGAGGGAGAGAAAGACAGATGTGCTCACAAACACATAGAGACAAAGAATGACAGGGACAAAAATACAGAAACAAAAGAAAATGGGAAATACACAGTAATATGAAGGGGTTGAATTCACCCATAAAATAGAAAAATATAGCAAAATGGATTATAAACCAAGATACAATAATATGTAGTTTAATAGAGACATACATCAAACAGAAAGACACAAAGAATTAAAGAACTGAAGCACAATCTAATATACTTCAACTTCATGGTAGAAATAATGATATCTGACAAAGCAAATGTAAAAAGAGATCAAATTAAAAGACATAATCAGAGACACTACATTATTCTAAAAGATACCAGAGACAATCAAATAATATAAATAAAGCAAGTTTTTCTGTTGAAAAGTCTCATTTCTCAAATATTACTGAGTATAGAACTTACTAAAGTTTATAAAAATAATTGATTCTCACTTGATAATTACAAATGGTATAATAATTTCTTCAAAAGAAGAAATCTAGAAAGAAAACCCTTCTTTGAGAGAGGCAGAGGCACAGTTATGCAGTTCAAACAGTGCCAGCACAGCACTAGTCCCAGAAAAATGAGGAACAATATGTGAGAACTCCTGAATCACTAGTAGGAGCAGCTAATTTTAGGCTTCTTAGTCTACATATGGTATATGACTTACATGGAATATATGGTTAAAAGAAAATTACAGGCATTTCCTTGCTATTACTGAGACTTTGCCCATACTTTTATGTGAGTCCCAGTGTTGGATGGCAGTCCTGAGACTAGCATATCAGAGCTTGTGGTCAAAGAGGAACAGGGACCCTCTTCAATGTTGCAGGACAGAAAAAAAAGCACTTGTGGGCACTCACTAAGCAAAGCATAGACCAGGAGAGTATTAAGCTCCTTTTCTTAGGTCATACAATCTTGGAAGAACTGAAAACTTAGGAATCCATAGAAGGAACTCTGAGAAAATTTACACAAAAATCACTAAAACTTCAGACAGTGTGGCCTTCACCCTAGAAGCAAATTCCTACAAAATAGTTAAAAGTCAAGTTTCTGGGAAAATTAATAATGAGAAAAAATTATGATAATAGCAAATTATGGGAATGACAAAGAATATCAAAACACACTCAGAAGAAAAAAAAAGCTTCTACATTAACGCTTTCAAGAAAAAAGTGAATTGGTCTTGGTCAAGGAAGAACTCAAAAAAACCCCCTGAAAATCAAATAAGAGAAGGAAAAAATAGAAAGGTAAATGAGTGTGATGCAAGAAAATCATGAAAAATGAGTTGACAGCTTTACAAAAGAGACCAAAAAAAAAAAAAAACTGAAGGAAATAATACTTTAAAAACAGATTAGATTACATGGTAAAAGAGGTTAAAAAACAAAACAAAACAGGATAAGAATGCTTAAAAAGCAAAATTGGCCAATTAAAAAGGAGTTACAAAAGCTCACTAAAATAATTCCTTAAAAATAGAATTAAGTAAATAAAAGCTAATCATTTTTAATCATTTTATGAAAAAATAAAAAAGCAATCAAAGAAAATCAAAAGAATGAAAAAAAGCAGAAGGCAATGAGAAATATCTCATTAAAATTTGACCTGGAAATATAATGAAGGACACATAATTTAAGAATTATTGGACTACCTGAAAGTCAAGATTAACAAAAAAAGCCCTAAACTTCATCTTTCAAGAAATTATCAACAAAAATGGCTCCAATATTCTAGAAACAAAGGATAAAATAGAAATGGAAAGAATACACCCATTACCTCCTGAAAAAGTTCCCCAAAAGAAAGGAAAACTCCAAGTAATATTATAGCCAAATTTTAGAGGTCCACGGGCAAGATTGAAATATTGCACGCAATCAGAAAGAAACAATTCAAATGCTGTGGAGGTGCAGTCAGAATAATACAAGATTTAGTACATTATACATTGAAACATTTTAAGGCTAGGAATATGTGATTAGCAAAGCAGCTAATATTATATCCAAGAACAACCTAAATCAGAAAGGCTGAGTATAATCCTTCTGGTGACAATTGTAAATTCAATGAAATGGAGGACTTCGACACCTTCTCAATTGATAGACCAGAACTAAATTGAAATTGTGACTTTCAGGATGAGCGAGCGAGAGAGAGAGAGAGAGAGAGAGAGAGAGAGAGAGAGAGAGAGAGAATGTTGAATATGAAGGCACAACATTTAAAAAATTAAGATTAATTGATGAGAGAAGATGTACTGAAAGAAGTGAAATGGAAGAGGTAGAATTGCAAAAAAAAATGATCTCACATAATAGAAATAAGAAAAAAAAGATTTCATAGAGGAGGGGAATAATTGAGAGATTAAAGGAATTGAATGAATTATACTCAAATTAGAATTAGCCCAAAGAGAGAATCACATCAACAGAACATAAAAAATCTATCTTATCCTATAGGGAAGTAGGAAAGGAAGGGGATAAAAGAAGAGGGGCCTGACAGAAAGGATGAAAGGATGGCAGATTGGTGGAGGGGGTGGTCTGAAGCAAAACACTTTTGAGGAGGGAAGGTGAAGATAGATAGATAGATAGATAGATAGATAGAGAGAGAGAGAGAGAGAGAGAGAGAGAGAGAGAGAATGAGAGAGACAGAGAAGAATGAATGGGGGAATGAGTTGGAGAAAAAGACAAGTAGGTATAGTAACCCTGAAAAATTTAAATCAACTTTCATTTCTTAAACTTATAGAGAACTGAATCAAATGTATAAAAATAGAAGCCATTTCCCATTGATAAATGATCAAATGATATGAACTGTGTTCAGATGAAGAAATGAAGGCCTTCATACATCCAGAGGGAAAAAAAAATGTTCTAATTTACTATTGGTTGGAGAAATTCAAATTAAGCAATTCTGAGTTATTACCTCATGCCTATTAGATTGTCTATTAGGACAGAAAAGGAAAATGATAAAATTTGGAGAGGATGTGGAAAAAATGATTCACTTGATACACTATTGATGGAGTTGTATACTGTTTCAACTATCAATAGATGCGTTTGAAACTATGCCCAAAGTGCTTTGAAACCATGCATGCCTTCTGACCTAGCAATACCAGTATTTGGTTAAATAAGGAAAAATAAGGCTAATGTACAAAAATATTTATAGCAGCTCTTTTCTGGTGGCAAAGAATTAGAAATTGAACAATTGGGCAATGGTTGAATAAATTGAATATGATTGTGATGGAATATTATTATGTTGTGGGAAATGAGCAGAACACTTTCAGGAAAACCTGGAAAGAATTATATAAACTGATGTAGAGTGAAACATGTTGTGTACAAAGGAACAGCAACAATATAAGATGATCATTTGTGAATGATTTACTATTCTCAGTAATACAATAATCCAAGACAATTCCGAAGGATTTATGAAAAATGCTGTCTATCCATTCTCAGAGTAAGGACTGATGGTATCTGAATACAAATCAAAGTATACTTTGCTTTATTTTTATAAGGTTATTTTTTAATCTATGTTTCCTTTCACAGCATGATTATTATGGAAATATTTTGCTTGCCTACTCATCTAGAACCTTTATCAAATTACAAAACTTATCAATGAGTAGATAGTATAATTGGGAGGAGTGGAGAATATTTGTATCTCAAAATTTAAAAAATGGGGGTAGCAGCTAGGTTGGGCAATAAATAGAGCACCACCCCTGGAGTCAGGAGGAGCTGAGTTCAAACCTGGTCTCAGACACATCAATTACCTAACTCTGTGACATTGGGCAAGTCACTTAATCCCATTGCCTTGCAAAAATGAAAAAAAATTAAACATTTTAAAAATGAATGAGGAAAAATAAAATACTAAATAAATAATTGTGAATAGATAAAAAAATCTAAGCTATCTATACTGTGAAAAAATTCTCTAAATCACTATTGTTTAGAAAAAAAGGAAATTAAAGCAACTCTGATGTACAATCTCATACCTATCAGAAATGATAAATAATAAATGATTGAAAAATAGCTATAATAATGAACTGCTGGTGGAATAATGACCTGATCCACCCATTCTGAAGAGCAATATATAACTCTCCCCAAAGGGTTATAAAACTCTTTATACCTTTAATCAAGCAATACCACTAATAGATCTATATTTCAAAGGAATAAAAGTAAAAGGAAATGGATTTATAGTTATAAAAAATTTATAGCAGTTCTTTAATGATGATGAATAATTGGAAATTAAAGGGATACTCATTAATGAGGTAATGACTAAACAATGTGTGGAATATGGTTGCAAAACAATACTATTGGGTCATGAGAGGATTAAAAAAAGTGTTTTAAAAAAACATCAAGACCTATATGAACTGATGCAAAGTGAACAAGAAGATCATAGAATGTCATTGTGTGTCATAACATTGATAAAATGATGTTGATCAATTGCTAAAGATTTGTATCATCTTATCAATACAGTGACTCAAGGTAGTTAAAAAGGACTCAGGATGAAAAGAAAAATGTTATCCACATCAAGATAGAGAACTGATGAACTCTGAAAGCAAATTGGAGTATAATTTGGAAATATATTTTGTGTGATTTCACATGCATAATTGATATTGTGTTGTTTGCCTTCTTAGTGGGTGGGGATGAGAAGTTGGAAGTGAATTTGGATCTTAAACGTTAAAAAAGAAAAGTGTTAAAATAAATAATAAAATAGATACTAAAAAATGTAATAACAAATAGGAAATAGAATTTTGTCATGAAAAGGAATTTGAGAGCTAAACTAAATGACTTTTAAAGTCTTTTGAAACTCTGAATCTATAATCCTAACTTGACATCTTGATTTTCAATTTCCTCATCAATTGCATGTAAATAATCCTTTATCTTCCACCTTATACATTATATATGATATGCAAACAATACACGCAAATATTTTGTTAACTTTAAAGTACTATATAAATGTGAATTATCTACTTAGGTAAGGGGGTCATATGAGGTTATTGGCATAGTTGGCCAGGATGAATCCAACAGACATTTCCCTGCTCTAAGGAATTTATGTTTCCAAATGACATGAAAGGAATTGCTATGTCTGTGTCTCCAGGGGGCCTTACTCATGCTATTTTCTGCTCCCTACAGGATGAGATCCCATATGTCTGGACTCTAGGGAAATGGTTGTGACAACAAGATGGAGCCAAGATCAGTGAATGCTATGCCCCACTGGGAACATTTTCCCTTGCTCAATCCTCAACCTTGGGAGCACATCAATGTCAGTTTTCCTGAACTTTCTGGAGTTCTTGGGCTACAGAGGTTTGTACTCCTTATTGCTGGGTTGTCACAAGATTCTTTTTTTAACATTGATGTCCTGTGCTCAAATATTCCATTTTCTAAGAATTGTTCCTGATTGAATGTCCTATTGTTCTGGGATTTCTTCTTTCTCTAAAAAGTCTGTCTTATGGTTTTGCTTAAGATAACATGCAAACACTATAGTCTATTTTTGTCAATTTTTATATTCTTTTTTCTAAGAATTTTTCCAGGTCTACTTTTCTATTATGTTATGCTTCTGATAGTAAAAATAATTTATTAGAAGTAGTCTTTTCTTGAGTGATAGTTGATCATAGAGGAAAAGGGAGTAGCAGAATGATTGGAGAAGGAGGTAGAGGAAGGAGAGAAAATGGCTAAGAGGATTTTATTCTATGTTAGCATTCATTTTATTAGGTTATTCTCATGAGTATGCACTGAACATTTCATATCCATTTTCATGGAATCTTCATTATATCCCATCTTAGTCAACACTCAATTTGTAAACATTTGAATTGTTATTATTATCGTTATTATTATTATTACTACATTTATTTTGTTACATTATTTTTATGTATCTGCTGCATTATAGGAATTTATGAATTTCAATAAAAGAGAAAATTCACAAAATAATGTCTATTTTACTGCTTTCATGCAATTGAATATGAAATAATGTGATTATGACATAGGTACCTGTTATTCGAGAGAGTAGAATGGTGTCTCTTCCTTTCTGAAAGACATTCAGCTGCCAAGTCCCCATTGCCTTCCTCAATTGCTAATGATAATGATTTATTACCAAGAAGTTGAAAGGTTTATCTGAATGGATTTTCTATTTTATTTTATACCTTTTACTTCTTTGGAAATTTACCATGGCATAGCTTCTCCTCAAAAGAAAAGCATTGAATATTTGCACAAACAAAATCAAAATTAAAAGAAAATCAGAAAACTAAAAAAAGAAGCAAATTTTTCTTATAAATTCTCAGTTCTCAAATATATATAGGAATTTGAGCCAAATTTATAATATTAAAAAGAGCCATTCCCTAATAGATAGGCAAATGATATGATTGCCAGTTTTCAGAGAAGGAATCAAAAACAACATTAGTCATATGAAAAAATTCAAAATCTCTAATAATTAGAGAAATACAAATTAAAATAATTCTGAGATACACTTCACACTAATCAGATTGGTTAAAATAACAAAAATGAAAATAAATGATGGAGGCATTATGACAATAATAAATAATAAAAAATAAATACTTTATTGATGAACTAGTTCAAACATTTTGGTGAATACTTAGAAACTTCACCTTAAAGGGTTGTATAATGATGAATCATTATACTCTTTAATCCAGCAAAACCACTAAATCACAAGGAGATTAAAGGAAAAGAAGCTACTTGTATAAAATATTTACAGAAATATTTTTTCATGGTAACAATGAATTAGAAACTAAGGACATGGTTTCAGAAGAAAATACTGCAAAATTCTAATTGAATTTATACAAACTGAACAGAACCAGAACAGTATATACACTAACATCAATCATGTAAAGCTAATCAAAATGAAAGACTTAGTAAATCTGACAATCCACCACAACTCCAAATTACATGCATTTTGTCATAAATGTTTTGAAAAATTCAAATCTATGATGGGCATATTTTTTGATACCAAAATAGCTCTACTCAATTTAATCTGTATCTTCAGTCTCACAAGAATTTTCTGAAATAATCTTTCATCTTTCTAACAGAAAAATAATATACAGATGTTGCTATCTGTTCATCTGTTCACCTATTATAGAAAAAGAAATGAAATCACCACATAAGGTTCTAAGTTTAAAATAATTATTAGACTCCTTCTTTGATAAGCATTTTGCATTGTTGTTAGTTTGATCATGACTATTGTGTCACTAGATTTGTACTCCTCCTTCCCCCTACTTATTTCCCTGGTATATGTGATGTATTTTTACATCATGCTCGGTATGTCTATCTCAGTTTTATCAATTTTAGAAAACAGTGATTGTCATCAAATACCAACTTCTGCTGTCATTTCTCTATTAGGCAATTCTGAAGTTCTCCTTGCTTTCAGAATTAGTGAATTCTTGTTTTACACTTTACTTTTTTTTGCCTCCTAACTCTCTAACAAAAAGGAACTGGTCTACTCTCTCTGTACAGATGAAATTTGGTTTTCCTTTTTTAACTCTCTCAATCAAGACATTAAAGTGCTAAAATGAGGCTATGTTCTTTTCTCCCTATTAGAATGTTAGTGTTATATAATCAGATACTTTTAATTTCCCCAATTTTTGACTTTCTGGTTTTCTTTGGATACCTGTAATTTGTGTTTCAAACTACCTACCAACCTATAGTTTTTGTATTATCTGAGACAGATTTTAAATTCATGTTTTCTTAGTTTCTAGTGTATTACTACTTGGCTGTACATATTAATGGGTCTGAAGACAAAAAAAAAATTAAATAAGCTGTATGTATCCAGTCAATTGCTAATTAGACTTTTACGAGTAATTGGAGAAAAGGCTGAATATTTACCCAGACTTTGTGCATAAATAAATAGTACATATATAGCATATATATAGTGTATAAATAGTATATATACATATATATATATATATATATATAATTTTATTATAAAGCATGTGCTGTGTATTATATTTTGGCAGAAGCTCTATATGACTGGTCTTTTGCTTTTTATTCTGTTGAGACTTTTACATGTAATAATTGTTTGATGATATACTGTATACCCATAAATGAATACTGTCATAATGGTTTATAAGTGAAATTATGTTCCCACTTTTCTTTGAAGAACTCTATAAACCCTCCATATATTTGTAAGCATAGTGAAAAGAAAAGTTTCACCCATTGAACAAATCCTTGAACACCTCCCTGAAGGCTCATGGTGAGTAACAACTGGTCCAGTATATAATCTCATGTTGTTTTATCAGTTTCACTATTTGATTTAAAACAAACTAACAAATATTGAATTTGTAAGAAGGTTGAGATGGAAATTTAAAATGGAGAAGTGGCATGATTGGCCCATATATTAAGACAACTGGGAATCAAGCTAATTCGAGTCTGGGAGGCAAACACAACAGGTGGTTTCAAAGAGAAGATGAGAGAACACAAAACTAATATGGCATTAATTACTAAGCTCTGACATTTCTTCTGGATCTTGAAAAAGCCTATGAGTCACAGATATAGGCTTATGCACCCCTTGCCCCAAGAGTATAATTCTATCTGCTCTAATGCACAGAGTAAAGGGGAGTCAATGCGGTAATACAGTTCACATTCCAAACTGGCATATGGCACCAATGCTGTAAATTTAAGCTGATGCATCTTGTTCCAAAGTTTATAGACAATAGAGTATTAGATAAATATTTGAATAACATCCTGAGATAAATTTTTAAGGAGGTAACTAGAAGACAAAAATGTTTAATATTAGTTTCAGTTCTGTCTAATTTACATTTGTTGCTGTTAAATTATTTTTATTGCTTAAATTAATTTATTATTTGGTATGAAATGACAGAGATTTATTGGAATAGAGACTCAAAAATAGAAATTGAAATATATATTGACCCCTAAATTAACATCAGGTCATAGTTTTATATCAGAAACTCTGTTGTCCAACTAGAGGGGCCTTATGGTCTTCTTCTTTTTCTTTGATTTGAGATATATATCAAGTGTCACCATATAGTAGAATTTCTGTTTTGTGGCTTATATTCCACTGACCTTCTATGCTAGATCAGGTCAAATGAATTTAAACACACATGCATGCAAATAGAAAATTTATATATTCATATACAAAGGACACCTGTGTGATATAATATATGCATGTATATATACCATATGCATATGTACACACAAAATGCATGATGGTATATATGAATATATAACATATACAACTTGTGTTTCTGAATGGAATGAACATCAAAGGAGAATGAATTGTTGGGTAATGATGGCAAAGGAAGAGTTTGAGTATACCAATGAAAATAAAAGATTATCACTATTCTTGTTCTTGCCCTAGAATTGCAAGAATGATGGAGAAAATTGTAATACTAAAGAGGGTAATCTCAAAAGTAGAAAGAGGCAAAATTTTAGGAGTTTAAAAAAGGTAAGTATAAGAGGAAAAGGTCTAAAATGAAAGGTAATGTGTTAATAAAATTTGGGATTGGAAAGGGGCAGTATAGATCCTATTTTGATGGAAAGTAGCCTCATTCTATTCTCTTCAAGATATTTGGAAGATGAAGTTGGGAGACAGAAGGAACATTGAACATCTATTTGGGAACAGTTGGTGGAACAATGGATAAATATGTCAGAAAGGGATTCAATAAGATCCCCAAACTACCAACACTCATTATCTATGTGAGGCTATGCAAGTCATATAAGTTAATTTCCTCATCTGTAAAATGGGGATATCACCTATATCACATACTTTTAAAAATGAGATCAAATGAATCTATATCTGCAAAATTTCTGCAAATATTAAGGTCCTATAAATGATAGTTATTGATCATCTTCATTTTATCCAGTTGGCTAAATTATTAGTGTTCAAATATACAGAAACATGACTCATGTCTCAAAATTTTCCTGCTACATTCAATCTGTTTTAACTGCAAAAAATATAATAAAATTAACTTTTTCTGTCCTAGTCAAGGAGGAGAAGAGAATTGTTGGAAAGCCAGGAGAAGGCGAAGTAGAAGAGATGGGGGGGGTTTGTTCTAGGATTTAAATTTCTAAGTTTAAATTAATGTGAGTGCAACAAACTTGCTTTGTAACTTTAAGAAATGTCCTTCTGCTAACTGGGGCTCATTTTCTCCCTCTGTAAAATAAAGGAATTTGCTTTGATCCTGAAGGCCCCCTTCAAGTTTGAATGAGTCTCAATCTTGTATCCATTTACAAGAGGTCCTTCCTCCATCTTATCACTTGTCACCACACAGTATTACTGACAACATCCTAGCAGCTGGACATCTACCTTCTGCTTCTTTCCAAGTTGTGTCAGTTTGGTTTTGGTTGAGACAATTCTACCTGTGAAATTTTGTCTTTAATTTCTTGATGTCAGGATACTAGCCCTGAAGCTACGAAGGAAATTGAATTATGCAAGGGAATTTAAGGAGGAGTTCAAAGGAGTTCTGTTATTCCCATCCAAGTAAGTTTTTAAAAGGAAAAAAAAATGAAAATGTGTTTTGGTCGAGATAAATTCAGCTCAGTTATAAAATATACCACCAAATGGCTTTGTGGAAATCAAGGATTGAAGAAGGAAACAAACCATTTTAATTCACAATTCAAATACCTACTATGTACAAGGACCAAAACTGAACGAAGCCAGAGTTTCTGCACTGAAGGAATTTGTGTCCTAGTAAGGGGATTAAGCATAAAAGGCAGTAAAATAAAACACTATATCAGGTGAATTGGAGAGTTTCAAATAAAGTCCTAAGGGAGAATCAAGCAAGGAGAGATAGATCACAGAATCAAAGAAGCTTCATTAAAAACAGCACCACAACTCTGCCCAAAGACTGAAGCATATTTTTTATTATTATTATTATTATTATTTGGGGGGGGTAGAAGGCAAATGGGACTGGGTGGCCCGCCTGGGGCCGCATAGTAGGGTGATCGTTGGGTGTCTGAGGCCGGATTGGGAAATGGGTGCTCCTGGCTCAAAGGGCAATGCTCTGTCCGCCACCCAACCACACCTAGTATTATTACTATTTTATTTTATTTTTTTAATTTTTTTTTGTTTTTGCAGGGCAGTGGGGTTGTGGTGGCTTGCATGTCACATAACTGAGTGATTATTGGGTGTACGGGGCCAGATATGGGCTCGGGTGCTCCTGGCTCCAGGGCTGGTGCTCCATCCATTGTGCCATCTGGCCATACCTACAATTATTACTATTTTTTTATTTTAGTTTTTTCCTCTCCCCTTTACCTTATCGCTCAAGTGAGTCTATATTTTTTGGGGGAAGGGGGTATTTTGTTTACTCTTAAACAAGAATATTTTATTAATGTATAAAAGACATTATTTGCAACAGCACCACAAACATTATTAATGACAAAAACAACAGTAGATAATATTTACATAGAACTAGTAATTCTTTTATTTTTTGGCTTTTATTTATTTTTATTTTTGTACAAATGATTTTATACATTACTAAAATATTCTTGTTTAAGAGTAAACATTATACCCCTCCCCCCAAAAATATAGACCTTCATGAGAAATAAAGTAAAGAGAAAAAAATTAAAATTAAAATTAAAAAATAATAATAATAGGGGCAGCTAGCTGGCCCTGGAGTCAGGAGCATTCCAGCTCAAATCTGGCCCCAGACACCCAACAATCACCCAGCTGTGTGACCCTGGGCAAGCCACCCTAACCCCATTGCCCTGCAAAAAACAAAAATATGAATAAAATAAAATAAAATAATATTAATAATAATAGTAGCGGTGGCTAGGTGGCACTGTGGACAGAGCACCGGCCCTGGAGCCAGGAACACTTAGGTTCAAATCTTGCCACAGACACCCAACAATCACCCAGCGGTGTGGCCCTGGGCAAGCCACTCAACCCCACTTGCCCATAAAACCCCCTCCCAAATAGTAATAATAATAATAGTAATAATAATAATAATAACAACAACAATAATAATAATAATAATAATAATAATAATAATAATAATAAATGTGCTTTAGTCTGTGTTCCTACAATACCATTTCTGTTGCAAGTGGATCATATTCTTTAGGATAAATCCGTCACAGAAGCTACTTCCATATTTTTCCACTGTTGCCCTAGCTGATCGCAACTCTCACCATTTGTACTTCCCTACTACCATATACTATATTTTAGCTTTCCTTTCACTCTCCCTTTTCTTAAATGTGCTGTAGGGTAGCTGAGTGGCCCAGCAGACTTATCATTGACCCTGGGGCCAAGAGGCCCTGAGCCCACATACCACCCCTAAGGCCCAGCAACCACCAGACACTGTGGTCCCGGACAGGCCATCCAATCCCAGCCCCTTGCAAGAAGTAAAAAAGAAAATGCGTTATATCTGACCACTCTCCTCCTTGGTCCACCTTCTCCTCCAACACTCACATACTCCCTTCCCCCTGTCCCCGTTCTCTCCTTCTTACTCTAGAAGTCTATACCCCATTAAGTGTAAATGTTGTTTTATCTCCGAGCCACCTCTGAAGAGAGCAAAGATTTCCTCATTCCCCCTCACATTCCCCCCACTTCCATATCATTGCAATAGCTCATTGTAATAAAGAAAAATCTTATTATATGAAATATCTTAGCCTATTCCATGGCTCTTTTCTTTTACTCCTATTACATTTCCCTTTTAGCCATTGACTCCATTTTTACAATATATTATATCTTCAAATTCAACTCTCTCTCCTGTACTTCATCTATAAAATCTCCTTATACTTGCTCTACAAAATGAGAAGTTTCTTATGAGTATTATCCATTTCATTTTGCTATGCAGGAATGTATTTAGTTCATCATTATTAAGTCCCTAATATTTTCCCCTTTTCCTACACTCTCTATGCTTCATCTGTGTCCTGTATTTGGAGATGAAATTTTCTGTTCAGCACTTGCCATTTTAACAGAAACATTTGAAATTCCTCTGGTTCATTGAAAGTCCATATTTTTCTCTGGAAAAGGACATTTAGTTTTGCTGAGTAGTTGATTCTCAGTTGCATTCCAAGCTCTTTTGCCTTCCAGAATATTATATTCCAAGCCCTTTGAGCCTTTAATATAGTTGCTGTTGAATCCTGTGTGATCCTGACTGCAGCTCCACAATATTTGAATTGTGTCCTTCTGGCGGCTTGTAATGTTATCTCTTTGAATTAGAAGTTCTAAAACTTGGCTATAATATTCCTGGGGGGTGTTTTGTTTTGGTGTGGTTTTTTTTGGTTCTCTTTCCAGGGGAGATTTGTGGATTCTCTCAATTTCTATTTTACCCTGTGCTTCTAGGATATGTGGGCAATTTTCCTGTATGAATTCTTTAGAAATGATGTTGAGGTTCTTTTCCTGATCATAACTTTCAGGTATCACAATAATTTTTAAATTATATTTCCTGAATCTGTTTTCCAGATCAGTTGTTTTTTCAATGAGAAGTTTCACATTTTCTTCTAATTTTTCATTCTTTTGGTTTTAAAGTATTGTATCTTGATTTTTCATAAAGTCAGTAGCTTCCTTTAGTTCCAGTCTACATCTGAAGGATTTGTTTTCCTTGGAGAGCTTTCTTCTTTCTTTGCCCATCTGGCCAATTCTGCTTTTTAAAGCATTCTTCTCCTCAATAACTTTTTGAACTGTTTTATCCATTTGCCCTATGCTGGTTTTTAACATGTTATTTTCTTCAGCATTTTTTTGGATCTCCTTGACTAACCTGCTGACTTCTTTTTCATGTGTTTCCTGCATCTCTCTCACACATTTCTTTCCCCAATTTTTCTTCTGTCTCCCTTACTTGATTTTCAAAATCTTTTGATCTCTGTTCCTAGCCTGAGCCCAATTTCCACTTTTCTTGCAGTCTTTAGATGGAGTAGCTTGTGCTTCCTCATCTTCAGACTGAGTATTTTAATTCTTCTTGGGATCATAGACAATGTATTTCTCAATGGGGTTCCTCTTTTTTCTCTGTTTACTCATTTCCCCAGTCTGTGCCTGGTTTTGGGGTGCTTCCTGAGCTTTTGAATATTACTGGGACACACCCCCCACAAGGATCTCAGCATGTGAAGTTCTGTCTTCCCTTCTGGTTTGTGAATGACCACAAATGTACTCCCCTCCCAGGGGTTGAGATGGGGGTGGGGGCCCTGCTGTTCTATGTGGGGCCTAGCCTGTGAACAGGATATGAATGTGTTCAGAGCCCCAGAGTCCTGCTCCAGGTACAGACCTCAGAAATCTCTCTCTACTCCCCTAACTGAGGTAGGACGAGCACTCAAGGCCCCATTGCCTGGGGGTTTCTGCTTACCCACTCTGCCTGCTTCCAGTTCCTGGCTCTGGGCTGCTTTGGCTAAGCTGCTGACTGAGTGCACTGAGGACTGAGCTTCACCGCTCACTGTCAGGGGTTCCCCCACTGATCTTCCAAGTTGTGTCCAGTGCTCCCCCCCCCGGGTTTAGGTCAAGAAACTGCCCCATTACCATGAGCCATGGCTCCTGGGCACCATGGGTTTGACTTGGGAGGCTGAGGTTCCTTTGTCCTGGTGAGCTGCCCTTCCAAACCTGTGGAGTGGAGCCTTTCCACTATTTTCCAGGTTACCTTGGGCTGGAGAACTGCCTCACTGGATCCCTCTGTGGGTTCTGTCCCTCAAAAATCTAGAGCCTTTAATTTATGAGTTTTGCAATATTAGAGAGAGAGAGAGAGAGCACCTAAGAGAGAGATGCTTCTCCTGTTGCCATCTTGGCCCCCACCCCCAAACTTATAGTTCTTAAAAGTATTTTGTATACTTTATTTTCCTTGATCTTCTGTATTATCCAATTAAAAAATGATGCAAGCATGATTGTTTATGGATGAATATATAAAGTCTCAAGCAAAAAGTAAATACTAAAAGTCATATGTTAATATTGTGAGACAAAACTTAAACCTGGGTTTTCCTGTATATTTCAAGTAAGTTTCTCCATTTATACCATTTCTTCTATCTATACTATATCATTAGGGAGACCATTCCAGAAATTAAGGAAAGTCTCAGAGACATGAAGATTGGAGAAGTTCAGATGATAATGTACAAAAAAAAAAATTTAGAAAGGGAGACAACTATTCTGTGCTAGAGCATTTGTAAAGGAGAATCATGTGGGTTAAGGTTAAAAGAAATGTGATAACCAGCAATAAATGTAAATATTATTTTTTAAATTTTATTATTATTATTATTGGCTTAACCCACCACAGAAAAATCTTACTAGAAATTTTCGTTTGTTTTGTTGTTGTGGTTGCTGTTGTTATGTAAAAAATCAGCAAGAGGAAATTCCAGAAATGACAATTTATCTTACTCTTTAGAGATCAGTATCATTCCATTATTTGCAAAGGGCAATGTTTTAATGAAAATAGACTGAGATTAAATCTGATTTTTTTGGATGTCATATCACAATAACGGCTAATTATTTTAACTTGAATACTGATTGTAGTTGTTCTTTACCAACTATTAAAACTCTAAGGACATAACTTGAAGTTTTTGAGCCTCGATTTCTTCCTGTGTAAAAAATGGGATATTAATATTTATATGGTATATTTCACGGGCATATGAATTTCAGCAGAGATGATGTTTATATCTTGCTTTATAAACTTTGTAAAACTAAAGAAATATTTTTGTTCTTCTGACAATCTAGCAGATTCCCAGATCTTTTAAATGTAAACTTGTCTAGTCATCCCTAATCTAGGTGTATTTAGTTATATAGGTGAATTTTTGAACCAACATGAGTGATTTTTTCCATTTTTCTCTGTTCAATTTGGTATTATTAATTTCTGTTTCCATTTTGAGTCTGATAAACTGCAGTTCAAATTGAATCAACTGTACGTCAAAGCATTCAGGAGATTAAGTAGGACCTTATGTTGTCCTAATATTGGCACAGTGCTCTATGAATGGGATAACCTGGGTAAGACTACATATGAAATAGTAGTTTTTTTCCCTAAGCACTTTTATTAGGTGTACCTTTTAATGCTCAACTAAATAGGGAGGAAGTACCTTTTAATTAGGAAGTAACTTTTAATGCTCAATAAGTGGAGAGGTGCTCATACAGCCTGATGATGAGACTCAAAAGTATGCTACATAAGAATAATTGTATTGAACTACCCATATTTGATAAACAAAGAAGCTAAAGTAATGAGGGACATGGAGTAACTAGAATAGCACTATGTAAAGCCAAGTCTTTCTTATCCATTTTGTAAAGGAAGTCATGTTTTCTTCATTTTCATCAGCACTATTCTTAGTTTCCAAATTTCAAAATCTTTATCCCACTCCCTTCTGCCCCTCACCATTTTTAAAACTCTTAACAGTGTCTATTTCAATTGGAATGTAAGTTTCTTGAGGACAGGCAATATTCCCCAGGCTTACTATAGTATCAGTCAGACTTAATAAATGCTTTCTCCACATCTTTTTTCCTTTCTGTCTTTCTTTCCTTCCTTCTCTCCAACCTTCATTCCTTTCTTGCTTACCTCCTTCTTTCTTTGCTTCTGTCCTAACTTTCATTCTTCCCCTCCTTCTCCTTTCTTTCTTCTTTTCTTCCTTCTTCCCTATCTCACTTCTTTCTTTCTTTCCCTTCCTCCATTCCTTCCTTCTTTTGTTCATTCTTTCTTTCATTTTAAAATTGCAAGATAATTGGATATACGTGTGACAGAAATTAAAGTTACACCAACACCTCAAACCTTAGATGCACATTAGCTCCAAATTGATATGAAATTTTGATATAGAAAAATAATAACATAACAAAATACTGGAACTAGGCAGAAATGTCCTTTTGTATATATGAATGAAGAAGAGTCCATATCCAAACATAGAATAGAATGTTTCAAAAAAAATGGAAAATTTTGCACAAATGAACCAAAGAAACTAAAATTAAGAGAGATCACTGACATGAAAAACATGAAAAGGAAATTTCTCAAAGAAAAAATGTTTCATTTTAATAAAAATAAATTATTGATTCAGCCTTACACTAATGAAATACATTGCCTAATTAAGAAGTAATCAAAGAAAATGCAAGAAAGCCAAGTTAACAATAACCATGTGAAAAAGTACTTCAAATCACTATTAGAGAAAAACAAATTAAATCTACTCTGAAGCTCTACTTTATATCCATCAAACTGGAAAAGAAAAATGACTAAGAATGAAAATAATAAACATTTGAAAATCTTCTGGAAATTGGGCACACTGAGGAACCTTTGGCTGAACTATGAATTTATACAAGCATTCTGAGAAGACATTTTTAATCATGTCAAAAAAAGTCAGTAACTGTGACATTGAAATGGCAATACCTCACTGAATTCCATATGTTTATAAGACCTAAGAAAGGCATTAAGAACCCATATCTTTAAAAATATTTGCAACATTTTTTTGTAGCAGCAAAATACTGCAAAGTCAGGAGATAGATCTAATAATTGACTGGACAATGTCTGATATATTAATGTTAGAGAATACCAATGTAACATAAGAATTTGATGAATAGTTTCAGAGAAATCAAGACATACTTTTATTACTAATCCTATGTGAGTTAAATAGAAGCTAGAGAATAATTTATGCCATAACAGTTTTATATATGTGAATAACTTCAAAAATTTAAAAGTTCTTATCACTGTAATGACTTCAGAAGAAAAAATGATGAAATATCCTATCCACCCCCTTACAAAGAAATAATAGTGTATGCAGAAGAAATTATTGGTCAAAGCCAAAGTAGGAATTTTTTTTTATATATGTTTGTTATAATGTGTGCTTTTTTTTTTTTTTTCTATGGGTGTTCGGCTAAGAAAGGCAGGAAAACAAATGTTAATTTTTTTTAATATTAGAGAGCAAATTTTAAACTTAATTAGTAAAACTAGACAATCAAAGTGATTCAGAAAAATAGCAAGAGAGTTTTCGCATTCTCTGTCACTGAATTGATATCTATAATTGAAGCCTGAATGTTCACCCATTGAAAAGTTTTAGAGATATGGTTTAAAAATAGATGACCTTTGCGTTATTATTACTTGTTTTAATTCAGTGATTTTCTCCCGTCTCAAGACAAAAGAATATAAAACTTCAAAGATACTGAATTTGATTTAATTCTGAATTCAATTCCTGAGATGAATTTGGTGCAAAAACACTTTAACTACTCTAATATGACTTTGCAATACCATATTTATCAACTTGTGTTTTGCAGCCTGGCAGAAGACACTGATATGTGGAACCAATGTAATTGCCTTGTGTTTAAAAGCAAGAATAAACCGTAAACATGTGAGGAACAAGATGTCCTGCCGAGTGACCTTGGAGACAATTGCCAGGGGGCATCACGCTGTGGTTACTTAGCTCATTAACAAGGACTGTGAGGACTGGGCTTATGGAATAATCAGAGTTTGGAGGAATTTTTCACAGGGGGCACCTTATGGACGCCAATCTCTTGTGCACTCATTACCATGCTCTGTGTGTTTGATTATGTGAGAACAAGTGAGATCTACCTTCAGGCATATCAGGAACCCCAGCTGGAGGTATTAGAAATCTTGACAGGCTAAAGCAGTGTATTAAGGGCTTTGCCACTAAGGAGCCTCTTAAAAAGCCAGAGAATCCAGGTCTCCTCTTTGCCTCCAAAGTTTCATCCCAGACATCAAATGACACTGTTCTTATCGGTTTGCCTGCAGAATCATTAATTTCGGGTTGGAAATGAAAAACACATTTTCTTAGCTTTCAAGATGTCAAATGGATTTCACAGATCCCTGCAAAGAGGGGGCACATTTTTGTTTTAAAGATGGGAGATAATACTGGTTGGACACCTGACTGGCATTGTTCAGTGAATGTTACAATTAAAGAAGCTATATGAAGTGTTACTGGTTGACTCAATTAAAGAAATAAAGAAATTAAAAATTGTCAGGTACAGGGAAAATAATGAGCATCATTAAATCACAGTGGCTGATATTTCTATATTAATTAATATATTTAGTCCATCCTTTCCACACAACTGCCCTATGAATGCAGTAGTACAATTATATAAATCCATATTTTACAGAGATGAAGTCTCAAAGAAATAAAATAATTTATTTAAAGTCACACAAGTAGTAATTCAGGATTGGACCCAGGCATCCTTTTCTCCTAGTAACCATCCTATACAGCTTTTATTTTAATTTTCTACAACATTTTCCTCTAAGTTCTACTTCTGACAATCAAGATTTTTTTTCCACTGTGCCACAGCAGCCTTCTCATTCGAAAAATTTACTCAGTCCTTGGTTTTCTAGGTATATATTCTCTATTCCTCCTTTTTTCTTTCCATCTTCTTTTTATGTGTTTTCAATGAATTTCTCTTTGCTTGCATATGCGTATCAGTGCTCAGTTTAATGTCTAATATATAATTATTTAATAAAAGCTTTTTTAGCAATACCAATTCACTATCAATTTTTAAACATTTGATTTGCTAAACTTCCAAAAATCTAAAACAACTAATTCATTTTAATGATATTGTTCCTAAAAGTAAAAAATCCAAGAGATAAGACTCAAAATATGGGACTTGGGGGCATAAAATAACAGGGTGTTCATAAGTATGCATGTCATAACTCTCTCTCTCTCTCTCTCTCTCTCTCTCTCTCTCTCTCTCTCCTTAATCCTTTCTCCTTGTCATCGAACTTTCTGGATTGACAAGCTTCAAATGTCTACTGTTTATGATTAATTATTCTTTCCATTTTATTTCATGGTATCTCAAATGTTCAGCGAAAAATATCTATTTTAAAATTGAGTGAATTCAAATCAATTTGTTTCAAAAATACTGCAGCTTTCCCTTGAGATAACTTAATGCTGAAATTTTATGAATGGGAAACATAGTTAAAGGAGACTGAGATGTCCTGGCCTTTCTCTGAAAGACAATGAACCAATTAGAAGATAACAATTAATTGTGTATTTAAAAAATACAATCTGTTCATAAATCTTAATACCCTTTCCCTCATTTTCTAGATGTACGATAGTTTGTCAGGGAAGTGCTAATATCTTCTTTCTGAGGGAATGTTGTATTATGCTCAGAGAATGGGATTGGGAGAGAGAAAATTGCTATTTGAAGTCTGGTTCATACCATTTAGATCCTATGTGACTTTATCCCTGTCATTTACCTTTCTAATCTTCATTTCCCTTAATTTCCCTTAATAATCCCTTCACTTTTCTCAAAATGAAAATATTTATGCTTGAGATCTCAATCGCTCAGAATGGTATAAGTCTGAAAATATGTTTATTGCACAACTTTTTAATGCTTTTTATCATTATTGTAAATAAAAAGCCATAAAGAATAGTGGAGGACCATGAAGATTATTGAAATAAAATATCCCAGTTTAATCAAGCTGTGTGGCCTTGGGTAAATTATTTCATTGATTTGGATTTTTATTTCCTTGCCTATCAAATACAGACAATAATACTTGTCCTCAATTACCACAAAAGGTTGTTGTGATGATCAAATGAGATGCTTTGCACAATGAGTTGAAATTGTAAAGTAGTATCAAAATATCTGCTATTTGTGGCAATTTGACAGTGCTAAGTCACAAGAGAAATAGAACAATGGAAAGCTTGAATGAGAAGTATGCTTCCAATTTGAAAAACAGAAAACATACAGTAGGAAATATTGTAAGATAAAATAATAAAGATGACCCATCACCAGGTTATGTATTGACCTCAAAGAACATGCTCCATTCCCACTTGGTCATATATTGCTCCATCTGACTAATATTACTGGGAATTCTTACTTCTGATTAAGAAGCCAATAGGCCTGTGGTACTGCTTGATTGCTGTTTCACTCTTATCCTTTTAAATTGGTATCCATTGCTTGATATTGAAAAGATATTAAAGGTCCCTACAATGCCTTTATTATAGGAGAGTCAGAATGGCATTGTATTCATGTACACTGGATTATGGGAAGTGGTAGGGTGTGTGAAAAGATTTGGGCTTGAATCATGACCCTGACATTTCTGTAAAAAGTCCTGAACAAATGTTACAGGTGCCTATTTCCTCATTTGTAAAAACTTATGGGAGTGATAATGTTCAATCTGTGATAATAGTGGATATGGGATCATAAGAATTTTAGCTGGAAATAAACTTAGATATTTAGTCCAAACACCTTGTTTTATGGATAAGGACACTGAGGGCCCCAAATTTTAAGTAATTTGAATGTCACAAGTATTAATTTACAGTTGCAGGATGGATTAGAAGGTGGATAGTCTTTTATTTTTTCACTACAACAAACTTCCTCAAGATCTATTACTCAGTCAATTTTTTGGTTGTATCCACTTCTCTGTGATTCCATTTGGGATTTTCCTGGTAAATATTCTGGAGTGGATTGCCATTTCCTTCTCCAAAAGAACAGAGGCAAATAGAGTTAAATGATTTTCACAGGATCACACAGCTAATAAGCATCTGAAGCCAAATTTCAGCTCAAGTCTTCCTCATTCCAGGCCTGGCACTCTATCTACTGTATCACCTAGCTGT
This sequence comes from Macrotis lagotis, assembly GCF_037893015.1. Classification (NCBI taxonomy): domain Eukaryota; kingdom Metazoa; phylum Chordata; class Mammalia; order Peramelemorphia; family Peramelidae; genus Macrotis; species Macrotis lagotis. The sequence continues at coordinate 71,151,135 of NC_133658.1, forward strand.
CCTTTACATAGAGATAGGTAATCAATTCATCGATGTCCCCATGGGGACACCCCATGGGTGTAAATGGTTTTAATCAGTCTCATTTTTCAGATGAGGAAACAAATGTTCAAAGAGATAGCCAGGAATTTAACTCTGAAACTACAGGTAGAGTCTATTCAATTGTCATCTAAATGTTTTATGTGTTTCCTATGTGCAATTGGTTTTGTACCAACTGACTATTTTTCAGAAAACATTTTATAAACTCTAAAGTTCTGTGTAAATGTGAGAAGTTGGACAGGCTTTTTTTATCTTTGGATAGATGAGGAAGATATTTGGTTTAGAGAAGGTATTGAAGATTTTCAGTGAGGAAATGAGGTTACATTATGAACTCCCTTAATAACAGAGACACCACTCCAACTGTCAATGAAAAGGAATCAGCTTGAAAAGTCATAAAACTAATTAAAAATGTGTCAGAAGGTAAACTAATTAGGACACAAATGTACATAGAAGTGTCATAGGGGAGAACTCCAAATGCATTTGAAATCCTCTCCAAAAGCTAAATGAAATGGGAAGAGAATTACCTACAATAGGAAAAAGCAAATTAATTACTGTCTCACTCATCGCTGACATATAGCATAATAGAACATAATAGACAAGCAGAACCTCTGGAGATGGTTTTGAAGATAAAAGACCACTTTGTCAAGTGCCAGTTGTTCACCTTGTTTCTGTCTCCAATTACTTTGCCAAAGTGAGCTTTTAGGCTCACTTACTGTTTCCATCTTCTCAAAGGATTCATATCATTACCTATAATAAATATGGGCATGGTAAGGAGGAATCTTATCAGGACAAAATAAATTCGTGACAGCGAATTTGTCACTTAAAAATTCAGGAATGCAAAATTATAAACTGAATTTTCATTATGTGCTAAAATGCCACACTGGTATGTATGGAACAGGTAGAGAAATGAAATGCGAATATGTAAAAAAAAAACATTGCAAATTTTTCAGGCTTTTAATTTCTTAAAATCATTTTTGATAAAAGATTGGTATTGGATACTTTGCATAGCTCACAAGCATGAATCTCCAGAAAATCAAACAGCAAACATAACAAATGAACACTAGGAACAGGGGGAGGGGGGGAAGGCTTTTGGTAAGCTGCATTCCTGAAAACAAGTACATTTGATAACAAGACTTTGAGAAAAGGTCAAACCAGAATAGGATAGAAATTTTGCTAAAAACTCACAGGTAACTTCATGTATCTTTCTTGTCAGAAAAAAAATGATATAATGCTGACTCCCACAAAGCTTTCATTTCATATGATCCATGAACATTTCATCCCCCACAGCAAGAGTTAATTAAATATTTCTACATCTGGCTTCTCGATATGCTTTCAAAACTTTCAAAATTATTCCCTTAAGCCCTGATGACTCCTGAAAAATATATTTATGAGTACAAAGAACTCAGCTAGAAGTCACCATAGTTAATTACAGTAAAACAATCTTTGTGATTGGTATCTTGTATAAAGTTAATTGTCTCATTAACCTTAGCCATTGTAATCTAGTCACATTATAAAAAAAATCCAAAGAACGGACCCAAATGAAATACAAATAACTACTTTAGAATAATGTCTACTACTCAGCTATGGTATTGAAGATTTAAATTTATTTCTCATTGGGTTAGTAAACAATCAAAATCCTGGATGTTGTCATAAAAAATAGAATTACATGAGAGCAGAACTTAACTCAGGTAGAATATTATAGTATAACAAATCTAACAAAATTACAATACTTCTCAAGGTGTTCGAAAGCATTGGATCTGGTTATTTTATAATTTCATCACTTGATTAAACTTGATGCATTAAATGGCTAAATAAAGATTATTGATTTAGGAGGGACATCATAATATAGAAAGTGACACTATAGATTGCCATCAATGAAAGGAATCTTAGGAGGTATACAAAAGGCTGAGGTGCACAGAGGCAAATATATAAACATAGAAACATTTATACACTTATACACCCACCCCGCACACACACACATACACACACATAATATGCATGCATAGATTCATAATGTATGCATATTCACCTACAAGCACAAGATCTCATCTAAAAGTCACTATTTTAAATATATTAAAAATGATGTGTTTATATGACCTGAGTAAGGACATATTACTAAAATTTACCTCTGTAGTCAAAAGAAAATATTGCTCTCACCCAGTGAGTGAAAATAAGTAAATAAATTAATGTCTTAGGTTCGTGCCATCTTTTTTATAAGGAATTGAAAAACCATAACTAACTTTATGTCTTCAGGAAAAATACACATATTTGTCAGTCTTTGCTTTGATACTTAGGAAGGAAGAAGGAAAATCAGAATGCCCAACAGAGAAGTAGATGGAATAGATGATAGACAGACAGTAGGTAGATAGATGATTAACAGGTAGATACTAGCTGGATTAAAAGAGAGATGGAGCAGATGTATTTTTATAGAGTGTACAGTTATCTTGCTATATTTAGCAAGTAAATATCTATATATAATCTATAAATGGAGTGTTATGGAGTATAAAGATATCTTGCTATACATACATATATATATATATATATATATATAGCAAATAAAGATGATCTATATATTATAAATAAATGGAGTGTGTATGATATGGATACCCATGCATACACACATGAACATATATATGTGTTCATAGACACACACATACACATAAGCAGACATACATGTACCACACATGCCCTTCTTTGAGTTAGCAGTATATCAATCTTAGGGCCATCTCTTTTCCCTACTTACCTTGATGCTCATTTCCTAGGGTCAAAAGAATATACTTGCATATCCATTTCAATTTAATGAATATTTATTAGAAAGAAATTAAATACTACATAATATTCAGAATCTAAGGAAGGAAAAGATGAACGTGAGAACAAGATCTTTTAGGAACTGGTTGCAAAGGTAGTTTGTCTATTTCTGGATAACTTACAATACATATGGGTCTAATTGTAATAATCTTTTCATAATGAAATTTAATTTATCAGTTCTCATCATTGTAGACTCTTCTGCAAAGGAAGATTATTGTGGTTTTGGGGGGGTGGGCATGTTAAAAGAGTGAACTAGGTGGTGTGTGGAAATTAAAAATCAAAGTGAGAGGAAATAATCCAAGAAGTCTCCCTTTCCCTTCAATGTAAGTTTTAATATCAATAAATGAGTTGAACTGGACTAAGTGATTTCCAAAGCCCTTTTAAATCTTGACATTTCATGATATTAAGCAAAGGGGAAAAAGAGGGAAAAGAAAAATTATCTTATTTTTGCACGGAAGAATAGATAAAGATCGATAATTACACACAAAAAAAGACTTCTAAATAAGGTAGTTCAAGAATACAATAGGGAAAACAAAGTCAAATAGTGGAGAAAAGCGAGGAAGCTGCCTGAATTTTCCCCAGTTTCCTTCAAAAGCAACATTAAATGAAGCCTTTAAAAGATTTCTGGAGTGACAGAAAGATAAAAGCAAAAAAGACAGAGTGAAATTATTTTTCCAGTCCATGAGAACTTAGAAAACTGCAGGAAATATCTGTCTTATTTGGGTAAAAAGGAAATGGAGCCCTGCCTAGGTAGTATCAAGGCAAGCCATGATAAAGAAAAGAGCCTGAAAAGTATCTTTCCAAAATTATCAAGGAAAAAGTCCTGTGATATCCTAGAGTGAAATAGAGTTAAACAACAGAGAGTAAAATAGCAGTTGAAAGAATCCACCTATTACCTCCTGAAAGATACAGCAAAATAAAAGCTCCAAGGAATATTGTAATCAAAATAAAGAAATATAAGATCAAAGAGAAAAATACTACAAGCAAGCCAGAAAGAAATAATTTAACTATCTTGGAGTCATAGTCAGTATTGCACAGGACATATCAGGTTCTACATTATTGCATTAGAAGGCTTGTAATATGATGTTCTGGAAGGGGAAAAATTGGATTTAAATAAAAATCAACTATCCATCAAAATTGAATGTAATCTTTCAGAGAAAAAATGTATTTTCATTGAAATAGAGAACTTTCAGTCTTTTCTGATGAAAAAATCAGAAGTGAACAGAAAATTCAATCTTCAAATGCAAGACTCAAGAAAAGCATTAAAAGATAAACAGGAAAGGAGATGGGGGAAGAACATGTTATTCAATAAGATTTAACTGCCTCTATCCCTACACTTGGGATGACAGCTTTAAATGCCTGAAAATTGTATCTCTATTAGAACAGTTAGAAGATACATACAGAGATAGTGGATGTGTGTATATGTTTATGTTAATGTGATAATATAAAATAAATTAAGGGGGGACGAATTACACTGAGAAATGAAAAAAATGGAGGCAGAATGGAATAAATTTACATTATCTGAAGAGGTGAAAAGGAGAGGTGAACATTATTGGAACCGTACAGTTATCAAATTTGACTCAATGAGAAAATAATTTACATACTAAGTTGAGTGCATGAATCTATCTTACCTTATAAGGAAGAGGGGAAAAGGGGAAAGATAAAGGTGAGGGGTTGATAGAAAGGAGGGCAGATTGAGGGAGATGGTGGTCAGTAGCAAAACACTGGTGAGAAGAGGGAGAGGGTGAAAGTATGGATAAAAGAATAAATAGGAATAAAAATATGATGGAGGGAAAAACAGTTATTATACCTGTGAATGTGAATGAGATGAATTCTGACATAAAAGAAAAAGAGATGACAGAGTGGACAAAAACCAGTTTCTAACAACATGTTTTAAAAAAACGCATCTGAAGCAAATAGATACATACAAAGTAAGGCAAAAGACTGAAATAGCATATGTTATACTTCACCTGAATTAAAAAGAAAGTAACAGGTAAACAATCCTGATCACAGACAAAGCCAAAGTAAAAATGATAAAAAAAACCTTAGACAATAAAGTAATATCAATAATAAACATATATGTCTCAACAGGTAAAGCTATTAAATTCTTCAAGGAGAAGTTTTGACTTAGAGGAAGAAATAGACAGCAAAATTTTACTACTGGGGGAACTCAACCTCTGGGGTAACAAGATAAATCTAGCCACAAAATAAACAAGAAATAAGTTAGAGGGAAAAAAAAAATTTAGAAAAATTAGCTCCAATAGATGTCTATGTGGGGATAGAATGTGGATAGGAGTATGCCTTTTCTTCAGAAGTAAATGAATCTTACACAAAAATGGAACATTTATTAGAGATTAAAACCTCATAATCAAATGCAGGAAAGCAAATATATATATATATATATATATATATATATATATATATATATATATATAATGCATTCATTTCAGATCATGATGAAATCAAAATTGCCTCTAATAAAGAACCATAGAAAGGTAAATTAATGCTAATTGGAAATTAATCTGATTCTAAAGAAACGATCAATAATTTCACCAAAGTGAATAAAAATAATGAGAAAACATCAAAATTTATAGCATACAGCAAAAAATATTTAAGGAAATTTTACAGTTCTAAAAGCCTATATGAGCAAAATGGAGAAAGAACAAATCAATCAATTGATCATACAATTTAAGAAGGTAGTAAAGGAATTCATTAAAAATCTCCAGTTAAATTACAAATTAGAAACTCTGAAAAACAGATAAGACATTAATAAAGTTTAAAATGAGAAAAACTATTCAAATAATTATAAAACTAAGTTAGTTTAAAAAAATCAATAAAATAAATAGATCTTGTTTAATTTGACTAAAATAGGAAGAAAAACACCCAATTACCAGTATGAAAAATGAAAAGGGTAAATTCACTACCAGTGAAAATGAAATTAAAGCCATAATTGGCCAACTGTATGCCAACACATCTGACAAGCTAATTGAAATGGATATTTACCAAAAATATAAATTGCCTAGATTAACAGAAGTGAAGTAAAATATCTAAATAAACTTATTTAAAAAAAAGAAGTACCAGCATCAATGAACTTTCTAAGAAAAATCTCCAGGGCTAGATGGGCTTACAAATGAATTCTACCAAACACTTAAAGTACAATTGATTTCAATTCTATATAAACTATTTAGAAAAACATGTGTCAAATTCTATTTATATCACCAACATGGTGTCATATTGGGCACTTCTAAATTAAGAAGAGTAAAAACATAGAAAGAAAATTATAGAATAATTTTCCTAGTGTATACTATTACATAAAATTTAAAAATATTAACCAAGAAATTACAACAATTTATCACCTGGATACATTATGATGAAGTCAAATGTATACCAAGATTGTAAAACTGAGTCAATTTTAGAAAAACATTCAACATAATTGATCATATCAATAGCAAAACTATACAGAAATCATATGATCATCCCAATGGATGCTGAAAAACCTTTTGACAAAATCTACCACCTATCTCTTTTGAAAACACTATAGAGCAGATGAATAAAGTGACTTTTCCTTAAAATGATGAGTAGCTATCTAAAGCCATCAACAAGCATTAAATGTAATGGGGACAACCTAGAAGCATACACAATAAGATCGGGAGTGAAACAAGAATGACCATTATCACCATTATTGTTCAATACTGTGGAAGAAATGTTAACTTTAGCAATAAGAGGGGAAAAATTCAGGGAATTAAAATAGGCAATGAGGAAACAAAACTATCATTATAAATGGTTAAATTGAAAATTATCTTTACACGTAATATGAAAAAATAACATTAAGTGGGGATAAAAGAACAAAATAGATAAAATGACTGAACATTTAATTGCCTGAATGATTACCCCCACTTTTGGTAAGTAGGGCATTCTTTATAAAATTTATGGGATATTCAATGGAGGTGTTCACTTGGGGTAAAAAATGCATGTCAAAGACCACAAAATGTTTACAATTGGTTCAAATATTATCTAGATAACATCTAGGTGTCTCATATAGAGAAATAAGAGTTGATTCCTTATCAATAAAACATGAAAGGCAGAAAGATTGAATTACCTCTTCCCCCCCAAAAGAAAAATTTAGCAAAAAAGGTAGATAATGATGAATTCTTCCAAAAATCACACTTTATCCTTTCAGACATTTCCCTGAAACACATTCTTATTTGGGTTGATGTCTATTTTGTTGCTCTGTTCCCAAAATTCTACTAAATATTTTAAACTTTGGCATTAACACCTTAATAAAGCCACTTGAAAGCATTTTGCTATTGCAGCAACAACATAGGAAAAACATTAGTTCTGGAACTCAAGAAGAAGTGAACATAGTCATTAATTTTTGGAGAATAATGGAATGTGTCAAATCTTGAAGTCTTTAGACAGAATGTAGAATGAATCAGATCCAGATAAATTTCTGAGAATTAGGAAGTAGTAACTGCATTTCTCAGAGATTTTTTTCCCCAGACAGGGGCATTTTTCTATGAGTTGTCCAATTTGAGATGGATGTAGAGGACCACTGGTTTTCAGTCTCTGTGAATAAGTATTGTGTATATTTTTGTCCATACTTGGTCACTTCAATAATCTATGAGAGGGTTTTTTTCCACTGAATATTAAATATGTCTGTATTGATAATACCATACAGAAACAACCCAGACTGAATTTTGTTGCTTTGATTATTCTAAATCTATCCTCATTAATCAATCACATTCAGGAACCCTAAATATAGTATCAAGGAATCAGAATTTAGCATACTTCTCTTTCGGGAAGTAAACCTGAAACTACTCTAAAAGCAATAGTACTTTTTTGTTTTGTTTTGTTTTGTTTTTTGCAAGGCAATGGTGTTAAATGACTTGCCCAAAGTCATACAGTTAAATGATTATTAAATGTTTGAGGTCTGATTTGAACTCAGATCTTCCTGAGGTCTCCAGTGTCTGTACTCTATTCACTGCACCACCTAACTGTCCCTAAAAGCACCAGTATTGATTTCAATCATAAAGTCAAATAATTTCAGCAAAACTTTTCCCAGTACAATAAGCTGAGATATTAAACTTTATGCATTTCCTAGAATAGTCATTGATACTTAGGCACTGAAAACATTTTTGTGGAATGAATGAATGAATGAATGAATGAATAAAATTTGTATTGTTCTTCTCTCTTTATTCACCTCCAGATCTTTATTCATTCCAGAATCAATATCCCTTTTTGTCAGTTTCTTCCTTAAAAATCTAAATTAGTTTCCATCTTTTCCATAGAGTTATCTCTTAAGCAATTCACACACACATAGACACCACACACATACACACACAAACACATGCACAATTACACTCCTGAATGAACTTTATACTTATGATTTTTTCCTTTCAGATTTATTAATTAAACATTTTCCTGCAACTATTCTTTGTGCTTCTCTCACTTTCACTTCTATTATAATTATCTGATTTGCAATCTTTTTGACAGGTAACTAAAATGTCCATGAAGACAGGGACAATATCATAATCATTGCTCTGCATTACATAGTTCTATATCTTGCCCAAACTAGATACTTAATAATTGTTTACTGATTTGAAGAGAATCTTGTCATGCCTTTTGTTCTCTAAGAAACTACTTCAAAAGGGAATCAGATTTGAATTCTATAATGTTAAGAATGAGAGTAGGCTTTTTTGACATGGCTTTTGACTGTTAAACTTTTCAATCTTTGTTTCTAGCTGAATTCTCCAATGGTTCTGGATACTACGTTTAGCTTTCTATAACATTTTCTTAACAACTACTGTTTGAGTTAGGTCACGGAATTGCTATTATCCCTCTTATAATTATCAAGCAATTTAAGGATCACAGCGATTAAATTCCTGGTAGATAATCACAAAGCAAGCAATTGTCTGAATTTGGATTCAAATCAAGGGATTTCCAATTCTGAGTCTATTTTTCATTTATACTACCCTTCTGTTATAATGTAAAAAGTTTAGATGAAAGTTATAAGACATATATAACAAAACTCATAAAAACTAAAAAGATTAATATTATAGCATTTCCTCAAAACAATAACATTCACTTGGATCAGAGCTATAGTGGAATTTGTCCTCTTCTATTTACATAAATTGGAAATTATTATCTGAATACACCATTGCCATATATTATTACACAATTCGGCATGGTACAAAGTTCTGGTGTTAGAAGAATACTCAAAATCTATTCTTTATCATACTTTTTCATTGAGATTTTTCTCAGTATCATTGCTAGCAAACAAAAAAAAATGTAAACTAGTTTACATTTAAATTATTCATTGTGAAGTAATTCACCAACCCAGCTGAGGAGATATATGGGTATTTGAATTTGAATTTAAATATTTGCCATTATTAAGACATTTTTCCTTCACTAAACCAAAAGACTGCCTTCCTAGAATTTCTACTCATTTTTTTTATTTCTAACATTTGGATCTCAACAACACAAAACTTAATAATTCTTCTATACTATATTTTATTTCACAAATTACAGAAAAAAATATCACTTAAATATGGCAACTTCCCAGGATGACTAATTTCCCCCCTCAACCTTTAAGAAATATATATATATATATATATATATATATATATGCTATTTTTTACTTCAAATTCTGAAAAAATCTAGAATCTCTTAATAAAGGGATGGCTAATTACCACCTAGAAAAAGCAGCTATGATCATGTAGAGTTAGAAGGGAGGTCTTTATAAAGAAGAATTCATACCAAATAGCTCGTTATTTTTAAATGGTGTAACCAAATGGATAGAACAGCAAACTCTTATAGATATAGTTAACCCAGATTGTAACAAAGGATCTTTAATCATATCTTTTGGTACAAGATGAAAAGCTAGAGAGTAGGTATTAATATAGTCAGACTCAAAGAATAGTACTTCATGGTAAAATTTGAACTTGGATGGTTGACTCTCTAATATCAATTTCAGTGTTAGGTCATGTACTATTGAACTTTCTTAATTAAGTGAATGATTTAGTTTAAAATAAAGATTATAGATTGCATGGTTACCAAATTTTTAGGTGTATCATAGCGTAAAACACCAGATAATGGAAAGTAGATGAAAAGAGGTTTGATAACCTAGAGTTTCAGGTTGAATATAATAGAAACAAATTTAAAATATATTTATATATATATATATATATATATATATATATATATATATTCAAAATATCAACTTCAGAAGTATAAAATGGAGAAAGCAAGATTAGGTAACAACTTTTGCTTTGTTTTAAGCTCTGGGGATGTTGTTGTTTGGTCACTTTCAGTTATGCCCAACTTTTTGTGACCCCTTTTGGGATTTTCTTGGCAAAGATATTGGAATGAATTGGTGTAGTGACTTGCTCAGTGTCCACAGTAGTGTTTAATGGTTTGAATTTAAGACTTCCTGACTCTGTGGTTGACTCTTTATCCACTGTGCCATTTATCTGACCCTGGTTATATTAGTGGACTGTAAACAATATGCAATTAGCTAGCAATGCAGAAAATGAACTAAATATTTAGTCAGGCAAGATTTAAGTTCTATCTAGATTCAGAAACTTACCTCGGACAAGTCACTTAACCTCTATCTAATTCAGTTTTCTCAACTATAGAAGAGAATTAAAGGTAATACTTACCTTCCAGGGTTTTGGTGAGAAATAAATGAAAGAATATTTATAAAGCTCTTAACAGAGCACCTGAAACATAGGCAGACATGTAAAAACGTTTGATTCTATTCTCTTATCCCCATTCTATTCTCAGTATGAATCAAAAGTACAATAAAATGACCTAAAAATAATCTATGATCTGAATTGATTTTTTTAAACTTAAAAGAGGGGGCGGCTAGGTGGATAGAGCACCAGTCCTAAAGACAGGAGGATCTCAGTTGCATAATATTTAGTTGAGTGACCTTGAGCAAGTCATTTTACACCATTAAAAGAATATATTTAAGATAAACTTAATTATCTCAGACTCAATAAATACTATGAGCTTGATGTCAACTCTTTCATTATACAGAATGACATAGAGAGAATCACAGAAATGGAAAGAATTTGAGAGGACATCTAAATCTAAGACAACCTGAGAAGGACTTCTCAACAATACGTAATCTCCACCTGAAAAATTTCCATAATAGAAAACTCTTGAATTAAAGTATCTACTTCAGCACTTCTTGAATTGAGTTCAAATCTTCTTGTTTTTGTCATTTACTAATTTTTCAGTCACATACAAGTTTTTGATCACTTTAATATTGTCATGATAAAGATACTGAAATTCTTTACCTTTTCTTTCTCCAGGTTATTTTGCAGTCACTTGTCCAGAATTATATAGTTAGTAAATTTTCTTTTTTAATTGTTTTTAATTTAAGGCAATGGGATTAAGTAACTTACCCAAGGTCATAGAGCTAGGCAATTATTAAGTATCTGAGGCAGGATTTGAACTTAGGTCTTCTTGACTCTAGGGCCAATGCACTATTCATTGTGCCACCTAACTGTAAGTATTCTAAGACTGGATTTGAACTCAGGTCTTCACAAGAAATTCTATCCATTGTGTCACCTACTTGCCCTTCACCTCCACAAATATCATCAATTGTTTTTAGTTTATCTCTGGAGCTAAGAAAAACAAGTCCCTCTTTTTTAATATTTTCTTCATCCCTCAAGAAAAGTCTATCATTATTTAAAATCAAAAATCATGTCTTCTTTTCATCATATTTTCTGTCTCAGAACAGACAACTATACTCTCTTCAATTAATCCTTTGCTAGCATATAATTTAAATATGTTAATTAACTTGTCAGTCCTAGGTGCAACTAACTTTTCACCTCCTCCTGTTATAATTGAATATAATGGAAACTATGGAAGAAAAGTGGCTTGCCCAAGGTCACAATCTGTTCTTGAACCAGAACCAATCAATGAATTACCTTGAATTTCTTGAGAACCTCTTATCATAGGGCATGCTAGCAGGCACTGTGTTTAGTACTCTGGATTTTTAAAATAAAATAAAATAGTCCCTAGCTCTAGACTTCAAGTATCATACTCATTGTAGGATACAACACTACCTTAAAAAAGCATAAAATTAGCCATTTCATAGAAAATTTGCTTTCAAAAAATTTTTAATCAAAATTTTATTTGGAAGCTCTAATTCTGGGCTATCAATATGATAATTACTTTTAGAATCTGTTTTTGTAATTATCTTTATAAGACTAACACTTAAAATAAATGGATATTATCCAATATATAAATGCTTCCAGTATATTATTATACTTTAAAATTTTATTCATAGTACTTTTTGTACATCCTAGTTGCTTATAATTTGCTGTAATTGCTCCTCAAATAGAGCATTAAGTTTTATGGTTTCATATTTTCCTTGACTAAAAGGCTTTATTACCATAACAATGCATAGAAAATGGAAATATTGATGCCCTTAACCTCTAAGTAATGTTTTGCTATTATTTAATGTGTGGCTGTGTAGCATAATTCTAAATGAACTAGAAAGTGCCAAGTAGTTTATTCAGATATCATTTCTGTCCTCATATTCTTAGACTTCCTTAGGAATGAAGACATTCCACTTTATAATACAATTTTCCTACATTCTATGGCAAGAGGCTTCCTTCTTTCTTGAAATAAAGACAGCAAAGTTCCCATTTAAGCCTTTGCTTCTCATTTTCCCACAGACCAATGCCCTTTGTGTGAACACAGAAATTTATAGTCAAGCCCAGGTCTATTAGGATCAAGACATAAAAAAAAGTTTTTTAGCACAGAGGAAAATAACCTTTTACAATATTAATAAAGGCTCTCTATATTTACTATATTTCTTTGACCTATAATGTCAGAAATATAGATTACACCCTTAAATCATGGCATCGCTCCCTTCCTGCAGAATTGTGCTTCATTCTACTCTGCCTTGAATGTGTCCAGATTTTTATAACATCTGGCACATTTATAGCAATTAGTTCTGGACAGGCTGTAGCGCTGTCACTCTCAATCGTAGAGTCTGGGAACATACACAAATTATGATTAGTAATGATTTATTCAATGACGAAGTAATTCATCTTAGTCAGTTAAATCTGAAAGTTATCAGGGCTGACAGTTGTGACTGGAGCTACTATTCCCTTTGAAAACATGAAGCTTTATTATTTTTTATCAGTGTTAAACCATTTGCGTCAATAAAGTAGGAAACAGTTGATGTAAATAATTTGCAGTAAAGGAAAGGAATCCAAACACCTTGATATTGATGGGGATAAAGGAATGCCAGTTATACTTTGTTCTTGCTGCAAATGGATGGTGAAAATACAGCTCTATATTTGGACTACTTTGAACCATCTTGTAAAATTTAATTAATTCTATTTTATTACCACTTGGCTAAATATCTCCTGTCATTTGTAAATATTATCCTATATGAAAGCTACAAAGAAGATTTAGTATGTCATGAAGTGACTCTTTGGAAGACATATAATGAGGTTTGTGGCACCTCTCCCTTTATCCCGCATCAGGCCTGGAATGTCCATCCCCCTTCTAGTCTGTCATTGATTGAATTCTTCTATCCTTTTCAGTATTATGTTGGGTTAAGTATGGGGCTAAGAATAAAGAGACCTGGGTTCTAATATAGTTCAAGTCTCAAATCAACCATTGACCAAATGTCTATGGATATGTAGGATGGATGTAACTTTTGATATTATCTAGGCAAAATCGTTTACAAATGAGGAAAATAAAACCCCAGGAGGTCTAGCCTCTTGACCAAGGATATGCAGTAACAGAGAGGATTTTAAACCAACACTTTTAAGTTAAAAATCTAAGAATCTTTCTAACTGAGACCCTTTCAGTTGAAACATTATAGCTCAGTGGTCAGATCCAAGGCGGAGACCTCAGTTAAGATCCCTTTTTGTCTCTTCCTAGCAATTTGTTCAAAAGAAAAATTCTAATCACTCTGAGCCTTGAAATTCATCATCTGCAAAATGAAAACATTAACAAACTGTTTCAGAATTATTGTGAGAAAAACATTTTTCCCAAAGTTTAAAGTAACATAGAAATTTAATTTTTTGTTATATTTTGACATTTGCTGCTGTTTTTGTACTGGCCATTCATATTATTTTTGGTTCTTATTCTTTTGGCAAGTGGACTCCCTCCAGTATTTCTTCTTTGACCAACTAGGACATATCAGTCTTTTGCTCATCTGAACCTGAATGGCATTTATGGGCTAATATCTCATTTTAATAGTTGCTTCTTTTATATTCTTGTATATATATATATATATATATATACATATTATATATATATATATATTTGTACTTTTTTAGTGAATTAGCTATAAATATCTATTGATGATACACTCTTCTAAACAGTAGAAACTATGTAGGATAATATAATCTGGAGAAGAGAAAACCATCAGAGGAAAATAAAAGTCAGTCATATGGAAGAGAGATTAAAATTATCCTGCTTGACTCTAGAGATCAAATATTTAAAATAGATGTTGGAAGGGAGAACAAAACAAAACACACACACACACAAACACACACACACACAAATGTGCGGGTGCACAGAGAACAGTAGCAACAAAAACAATACCACTTCCTAACCAATGCCTCCAAATGGGAAAGGACTAATATGGAATGGATAGGTTCTCTCATACTAGAACTTTAAGTAAATGGATGGATAGATTGATAGATGAATATATCTTCCTTAATCCTTCCCTTCTGCCCATTTTCAAGTCAACATACTGCTCCATTCCTATAAGTTGCACGACTCTGGGTAAGTCAAATAAATTCTTCTTCCCTTTATTTCCTCATGTGTCAAATGGTAATAATAATAATAGAAATTACTACCCAGTACTATTGTGAGTATGAAATGGGATACTTTTTATAAGGTACTTTGAAAAATGAAATAGCCATAAAAATGCAATTGACAAAATACAATATTTGATTAATTTTTTCCTATTTGATTTTATTATCATTGCACTTGTAAAATTATCATTTTACTTCACAGATTAATGAGCTTCAGAATGCAATGGTTATTAGGATTGCAACATTTGAACTGGAATAGATTTATATCATAAAGTTATCAGACAATAGAAATTTCTAAAAAAATTGGAACATAGAGAATTCATATTATACCTTGAAGGAAACAGAACATCGAATTTTAAAACATGAGGAGTTGAAAAGATTTGTAATTGATCTTGTATATGCCATGTTTAAAATGCCTTTTCATTAAGTCAATAAGCACCTACTATTTACTAAGGTTTGGTGATAAACACTAGAAATATAAATAAAAAGTCCCTGCCCTTAACAAAACCAATAAGCTAATGAAGGAAAGAACACTATGGATATACAAGTTATTTACACATCAAATTAGAGCTATGTTAATGGAGAAGATAATATACAAACAAAGTTTATACTGGAAAATTGAAAATATTCTCAGAGATACAGGGCCATGTCTGAGATCAAATTAGAACTCAGATCCTCTTAACTCCAGGGCCAGATTTCTATCTACTGAGTCACTTAACTGCTCCTCAAATGGTCCTAGCTTAAACCTCACTTGTTCATTGTTTGGGTTTTTGCATTTGTTTCTTTTCTGGATAGAAACACTTCTCTATTTTATTCTTTTGAATAGGCTAATTATTTCCTTGTTTGTTTCCTCAAACAAACTAAGAGGCGGGGAAAGACCTTAGCCAAGAAAGGCAAAGGATCCTGGGCCATATAAGTCATCCTGTGTGTCTTGCAATAGGACAATGAATGACACTGGAAGAGAGAATGTGGCTATGATTTTATTCACTTAAATCCAATTCATTTGTAAGTCCAGACATCACCCTGCTGATATTATTGGTTTTCTTTGAAAACTAAGGACAAACAGCAACAACAATTATCTGAGAGCATGCATTAGCAATAAAGAAGACCAGAAAAGACATTTTTCTCAATGTGGGATTTAGTTGAAGCTTGAATCAAAAAAGAAATCCAAGAGACTGAGAGAAGAAAGGGAATTCTTAACTTGTGAGACTGACAACTAAAATATTAGTGGTGTAAGGCTTATTAAATACACCACTCCTCACGAAGTTTGGTGCTGGCTTGTTTTAAAATTCTATAATAGCATTTTCTGTTTCAGTTATTTCAGTCATGTCCAACTCCTTGTGAGGCCATTTGGGGTTTTCTTAGCAGGAATAGTGGAGTGATTTGAGGTATTTCCTTATCCAGCTCATTCTTTGTAAAAGAAGAGCAAACAAAGGTAAAGAGTTTCTTGCCCAGAATCCCATAGCTAGTAAATGTCTGAGGTTAGATTTGAATTCAGGTCTTTCTGATCATGGTCTGGTGTTCTAAGCACTGTGCCACCTAGTTTCCCTTTACATTAATATGCAAACTAATTTGCACACTTCTTTAATCTTCCCCTTCTTCCCATTTTCAAGCCAACATACTACTGCATTCCTATACTCTAAAATAAAAACATCTATGGCACAATCCTTTCCCTCTTCTTATTTTTTCTTCTAATTCAAGTACATTTAATTTAATTTAGCTCATCCTAGGAGAATATTGGTGCCTGTTCTAAGTAGTTCACTAGAGGAAATGTTTAAATTTTCATTATGAGTATTTGCACATTGAAGATTGGCAAATGCTGCAAAACGAGGTCTTAATTTATTTTTGTTTAATATCTAGATTTATGGAACAATTGAAATTTGTTAATAATACAAATTAAACTTAAAACTTTGTCTTACCTTTATTTTTAGAGCATACAATTTTAACGTTTATCAGATCATTCCTGCTCCTACCCTTACCCATCTGGCTTTCTATTAGCTTTCTTCATTATAAATTTTGGAATCCTTGCTCTATCACAAATTTTATGGGTTTTTTTCTGTATCCCATTTTCTGTAAGCTTTTTCCATCAAATATTTTGGTATAATATAATGGAAATAGATCTTGACATAAAAAGACCTGCATTTAAGTCTATTTCTATCATTTCAAAGGAATAACCTTGGACTAGTCATTTGTACTTCCTGATCTTGTTTCCCCTCTAGAAAATGAGTGCCTGATCCATATGTTCACTAAGAATCCTAGCTCTCATATACTCTGCTTATTAAAATCTCATTTGAGCTGAAAGCTGTCTTTTCTGAAATTCAACTTTCCTACTAACCTGGTCCAATAGAATCTTAATAACTCCAATGTTATGACTCATTAGTAGGATTAGAAGGCCACTGGGGACTATAATTCTGCTTTTTATGCCATCTCTATATACATTCTCTTTTTTTTAAAAGGCTATATTATTGTCTTAAACTACCTTCTATCATAATTTATCTTCATATATGGTATCACAATATATCATATTCCTTAATGATATTGTGACCTTACTCAAAAGTCTCTTCACCTATCTTCTACCATCTTTCTGAATTAAAGTCTTTTGATATCCTGTTCAATACCCTCTCCTAACTTTGCTAACAAGAATATCAGTATTCACCAAATGACTTCAAATCCGAGCACTCAATCCCATACAAATCTTGGTACTGCTTAAGTTCTAATTAGAACTTAGATCATATGTTGATAAAATAAAAGAAGTATAATATAAAATGGCATCATTTTAGAATTGGAAGAAGCTTAGATATCTCCTTATTTTGTTGGATATAACTATAAATCATTCAATAAATATATGTTCCTATGTATGTCAGTTTCATAAATCTCAATTTATCTTTCTATTGTTTTGGCAAGGCAATGGGATTAAATGACTTGCCCAAAGTCAAACAGGCACATAATTATTAAACTTCTGAGGCCAAATTTAAATTCAAGTCCTCCTACCTCTATCCAATGGGCCACTTAGCCACCCCTTCTCTGTTTTTCTTATTAACTTTTGTGACTTTGGGAAGAGATTACCTGAAGAAAACCATTTGTATAATGATGACATAAGATTTTCATCAAATATCTTTTACTTTGAAGCTTCAAGGTAACACAGTAGATAGAGGGTGAGTTCTATAATTAGGAATAAGTACAAATTTGACCTCAGATATTAACTATCTCTTATCCCAGACAAATTACTTAACTTCTTTCTGTTTCATTTACTTCATTTGCAAAATGAGGGTAATAAAAGCACCTGTCTCCCCAAGCTGAGGTGAGGATAAAGTAAGATTATATTTGCAATGCCAGCTATTATTACTACTACTAATAAGAGCAAAATGCAAAACCTTGCCATAAAGACCATGTAAAAAAGAAAGCAATATTGTGAGTTGCAGTTTCTTGATGACATTTTATTGCCGTTTTTTGTGGTAAAATATTCAGGATATTTCTCATTCTTGTGATTGAGATTTAAATCAATACAAACAAAACATTTGTCATTCAGCATTTATGTTGTAGTTGAACTTTTGGCTTGTTATGAATTACTTTCCACATGATTTCTTAGTTTAGACAAGTAGCAGAGAAAGCAAAAAGAGTGAGTTAAAAATCATTATTGAGTATTCTTTTGATGGTTTTAGCAGAAGATAAAAGACAAAGTATTCTGGTTGGGCAATAAACATGGATATTCTTTATATTGCATTCTTTACACATCAGAAAGTCAAGAGAAAGAGGATGTTATTTGGAGGCATATTAAATTCCCTTCTCCATCATCACCTCATTATATGGTCTTCTTCACGTCACTTAGATTCATTATTTCTTCCTCTATAAGAGAAATGAAATAGATGCAAAATTAAAAAAGTCCTTTAAATTCTAGAAATATGTATTGACTGCACATTGGTGGTTCCCAGATTTGAACCTTTGTATGATCCTTATGAATTTCCACCTTTTTCAACTGATAAAAATAATATATGATTAGCTAGCAAAAATGTCATCATCTATGCTAAGGCAAATCACTAATGATTGGCTTGAGCTGAACCCTACTGGATCATTTGGGTTCCTATTATATGAGATTTCTCATGCTACTCAATTTCAATTGGAATCATTTTTTGCCCCAACTATATATAGAATAATGAACATATATCGTCAAATAGCAATACAAAATTCTTCAGCATCAATCATTTCTGAAATTATTATTTCAATAATCATTTATTTAGCACTACATGCAAAATAATTTCTGTTTTAGGTGTTGGGGATGAATATAAATTTTAGCTAAGAAACACAATCTCTGCCTGAAGGAGGCTCACAGTCTATTTGGGGAACAAATATAAAACATAATAGTATATGTTAAGAAAATTAGAATAGTTTAAACAATGTGCTATGTTGCCAACGGGCAGCGGAAGGGAGTTATTTTAGTGTAGAAAACAACTAGAAAGACTTACTGAAGGAGATCTCATTTGAGCCAGGCATTTACATGTAAATAATAAACCAACAATCCCAGAGAAGTAGTTATTCCCATTCCAAAAAGCAGGAAAAGCTAAGGGGGGGAAAAAGGAAGAAAGGAAGCAGGAGGAAGATTATCAGCAACTGAGTAATTGAATTTACACTGAGATTATTTAATATATGTGAATAAGAGGAATGTGAAATAAGACTAGATAATTATTTACATGAATAAAATATTTAGGGTCTTGAATTGCAGCTAGAGGTATTTGGAGGGTTTGAGAGACAACAGGAAGTTAGTGAATAGAGTTATTGAATAGAGAAGTGACCTGGTCAGATCTATGTAAAAGGAAGATTAGTCTTGAAACCTATGTATAAAAACATCATGTGAAATTTCTAACCAGTTTTATTCTTCCAGAGCATATCCTGTGTCGACATACTCAGTGAATTAGACAAGCTTGACACATTGCATCAGGAGACAAAATTCTCCCGGGTTGATGATATCCTGAGGCCCTGGCACTCGTTATTCTGACAGGTGCCTTTCCTCCATTAGGCTTTCAGTTTATGTCACAGTCTTTATATCCATTCAGAATTGGACTCAGCAGACAGGATTGATTTTTGGAGTGTCATCAAATGTAAATAACAATTAACAGATGTGTCAAACGAGGCACTTGAGCAAGATTCTAGAATGTCTGCATTTCAAGGAGGAAAAAAGATATTTCTCCTTTGATGGATTGTTGTAACAGAAATGTATGTCAAAAGTTGGAGAATGGGACCATATTCACAAAATCCATTGCAATTGCTAACAATGGACGTTTCATTCAAACTGAGTAAAGTCAATACAGCAAAGATTATACTGTTACACCACATTATACACATACACACAATCAATTGTGGTAGCCAATATTTCTTTTGAATTTTAGTATTTTTATCCAACAATATGTACTTTTTTGTTTCCATTGAATTATTAATTAATTTATTTATTCAGCATTCATCCATATGCTTGTGCATATTTTTAAGTTACAAAAATTCTTCTCACACTCCCTTCTGTGTGTGTGTGTGTGTGTGTGTGTGTGTGTGTGTGTGTAGTGTAGCAGCATAATCTTGGCAATATTGACTTTATTCAGTTTGGATGAAATGTTAACTTTTAGCAATTGCAAAGGATTTTGTGACGAATATTGCCACCACCCACCAGGAATAGTTAGCTAAACATTGTATATTCATATTTGGGATAAACACACTTACAGACTAGTCATTTTTGGTATGAGGAATTAGGATTAAGGAAAAGAGATATATAAGAGATAATTTTTATAAAGTACTCATCAAATTCTGAAGGGGTTTTTTGTTTTGCTTTTCTTCCTCTGGATAGGAATAACATTGTCCATAGACAGTTTAATATGGTTGTCCTAGGCAAAATTATATTTCCTAATATGTAAAATTAATGCAAATAATATCACCTTCATTTTAACAACTCAAAAAATTCAAACTCTATGAAGGAAAGAGCCTTGAGGATTTCCTGACTCCAAAAGGAATGCTCTTCCTATTCCATGAGGCACCACTCTTCATTTGCTTAAGATGGGAATTTATTTTCTTGAAATTTCTGATTCTGACATCCATAATGAATAAAAATTTATCCAGATCATATTGATCTCAAAATTTCATTATTTTCTTAAACTTAAAAGAGTATTCTTATTTTGGAAGTTGAATAATAAAAGTTTAGTATCTATGACATTTTTTCTTTATATTGGACAAGTCAGATGTCATTGGAGTTAGAAGGAATCTCAGAATCTGAAGACAAAAGTTGAACTGAACAGCAATACTGTCTCTATCTCAAAGTCTTTACTGGTGAGGAACACATTATATCTCTATTTTCAAAACGTGGAATTACAGGATTCTAGAGGTGAAATGACATGAGGGATAATGTAGTCATTCAGTTCAATTCATTAAGTATAAAAAATCCTTTATACTTTCTTGCAAATGCTCCTGTTGATAGTATCAGAGAACTCCCAGGAATAAAGAACTCTTTATTCCATGAGACACAACATTTAAATTTTGAATAGCTATAGTAGTTAGAGGTTTATTTTCTTTTGGTTATTAAATATATCCTACAGTCAATGTCCAATAAATTTATCCTTCATCTTTTTTTCACATTTCAAGCAAAACAAATTATCTTATTTTATAGTCCTTCAAAAATAACCATCATGTATGTGGATAATTGACAAAACATATTCAGGGTAATTTTCCTATTTGTTCTTCCAATATATTGGCAATAGAAATATACTAAGAACTATTATCATCACTGTATTTATAAATAAAGAAAATGAGATTCTCATAATATAATTGAGTTCAAATCACAGTGCTCTTTTTTGGATATTGAGTTCAGCTTTTCTATGTTTCTAAATGCAATCATGGACAATTAGAACTGAAAAGAACATTCAAGATTGTTTATCTCAACATTCTCATAAAACAGTCTAAAAGAATAAGTTTATTCAAGTACATACAACTACCTAGCTTCAATCTGGCCCTTAACACTTCTTTATTTACTCTTATTTCCTGCTTTAGTCTATACAACTTTGGTTTCATATGGAATACTGATGTCTCATTTTTATAAAAGACTTGATTGGTACCATAATGCAGGCAGTCCATGCTTTATTTTTTAGTCCTTACAAATGAACAGAATCTCTATATCAATTCCCATTGTCATAAACAAATCATCCTCCTAGAGTTTGATTGCATCTCCTTCAGGGATAAAACATAATCCTAAGAGTAAAGTGATTTTATAATACCATTCTCAAGGTACCATTACTACATGATTTATCAATTGAAAATCAATTTAATCATCCAGATTGAGTAGTTTTTCAGTTTCCCAATTCTATGATACTCTCTCCAACAAATTCATGAGTTCAAGGGAAAGTTTAGAGAGTACATGTGATAAACAAATATTGACAACTCCAGATTGTTAGAACTCCTTTTTTATCGTATTGGTAGGATGTTTAAGAAGGGTTATTTAAAACATATAAAATCCTTATCTATTCTATACTACCATGGTTTCCATTTTAGACAGACACTTTTATCAGAAAATATCAAAATATAGTTAGAACATTCATGGAAAGTTTAAAGTCCAAAATCCTCCTTAACCTTTTGAAGTTCTAAAGATATTTTTCTGATCAAAGTGGGAATTGTAGGGTAGAATTGGCTATCACTGAAGTAGAATATTCTCTTCCTGTCTCTCTGACCTCTGGAGCTCTTTCTCAGGGTTGCTATGGATAGTCATGCATCTTAAATGACAATTTTTATGGATGGATAGTTACGGGTGTGATAGCAAGGATATTTATATAAAAGATATTTGGAAAATAAAAAAGTTATAACCAACAATAAATATGTCAAGTGAGTTTGAATGAAGAGATGAGATGAGATTAAGACTAAAGTAATAATACTTATCTACTAGGGAGACGTTGAATATGAAGAGTGCAGAGGATTGAGGAAAAGGGAAAAGGCTATAAACAAGGGGAAATAGAATGGAAAGCAATAGAGATTTAGTAATCCTAACTGAATGTGAATGAGATAAACTCCCATACAATAGAAGTGTATAGCAGAGTGAATTACAAAATATTATCTTACTATATATATATATATATTATATATATATCATAAAAGAAACACATTTGAAGTAGAGATATACATAGACTAAAGGTAAAAGGCTAAAACTGAATATCTTATGTCTCAGAGGAGTTACAAAGTACAAAAAAAATCCAACAAAAACAACAAAAAACAAATGCAGCAATCTTGATCTTAGACAAAGCAAAACCAAATATAGATCTCATTAAAAGGGATAAGAAAGGAAACTATATCTAAAAGGTACCATAAACAAAGAAATCATAAAAATAATAAGCACATATATATATATATATATATATATATATATATATATATATTTATATATATCAAGTGGTATGGCATCCAAACTCATAGAGCAGAAGCTAGACAAGATACTGGAAGAAATAGACATCAAAACTATACTAGTGGAGGACTACAATGTCCATCTATAGAATTAAATAAATTTAACTACAAAATAAACAAGAAGGATGCTAAAGAAGTGACAATAATTTTAGAACAGTTAAATATTGCAGACCTCTGTAGATAATTGAATAGGGATAGAAAGGAATATACTTTTTTCTCCATGGTATATGGAACCTACACAAAAATTGACCATGTGATAGGGCAAAAGCCCTTACAATCAAATGCAGAAATGCATAAATATTACATAGTCCTCTTTATAACAAGATATCATAAAAATTGCTTGTAATAATGGGTCTTGAAAAGCAAACTAAAAATTAATTGGAAAACAAATGACTTATTTTTAAAGAATGAGTGAATGAAAGAGCAAATCATAGCAATAACCAACAATTTCATCCAAGAAACAGCAATGAAGAAATATCATACCAAACTAGTATGGTCCATTCAAATCCATTATTAGGGCAAATATTATATATCTCTAAATATTTACATGAATAAAAGAGGGAAAGAGCAGATCAATAAATAGGATATGCAACTAAAATGCTAGATAATAAATTAAAAATGAGAACTTCTGAAAATCAAAGGAAAACTAATAGAATTCAACAATGTAAGAAAACTATTGAACTAATAATAAAACTAAAGGTTGATTTTATTTAAAAAAGCAATAAAATAGATGGACATTTGACTAATTGTATTAAGAAAAGAAAGAAAAAAACAAAATTGCCACTATCCGAAATGAAAAGAGTGAATTCTCCTCCAATGATAAGGAAATTAAAATAATAACGTTGAGCTCTTTTGCACATTTTGCATGCCAATAAACCTAACAATCATGTTCTAAGGAACATGAATGAATATTTATCAAAATATAAATTGCATAGAATAACTGAAGAGAAAAATTACTTAAATAATCCCATTTCATAAAAAAGAAATTAAATAAGCCACCAATGATTTTACAAAGAAAAAACTCTCCAGGGCCTAATGAATTTATAAGTAAATTCTACCAAACATTTAAAGAATAATTAATTTCAATTTTATTTAAACTATTTAAAAATTGGTATTTTGTCAAATTTATTTTATGATGCAAATATGATAATGATATTTAAGCTAAAAAGACTCAAAACAGAGAAAGAATATTATAGACTAATTTCTCTAATTAAGGCTGATACAAAATTTTAAATAAAATATTATCAAAGGATTATAGAGCAGGTAATATTTATTCAGGGGGTGATTCAATATTAGGAAAACAATCAGCATAATTGACCTTGTCAATAACAAAACTAACAAAAATCAAAGATTAACTCAATAGATGCTGAAAAGCTTTTTGAATAGAAGCACTTATTCCTATTAAAGAACACTAGAGAGAGAGAGAAAAGGAATAAATGGAGTTTTCCTTAAAATGATAAGCAGTATCTATCTAAAACCATCAGCAAACATTATGCATAATGGGGATAAGTAGAAGCATTCCCAGTAAGATCAAGGGTGAAATAAGGATGCTGATTATCAATATTAGTACTCAATATCGTACTAGAAATGTGAGTTTTAGCAATAAGAAAAGAAAAAGAAATAGAAGAAATCAGCATAGGCAGTGAGGAAATAAATTTCTCACTCTTTGCAGATAATATGATGTTATAGAGAACTCTAGACAATCAACTAAAAACCTCTACTTGAAACAATTAACAACTTTAGCAAAATTGCAGGTTGCCAAGTAAAGTCCACAAATATCATCAGCATTTCGGTGAATTACCAATGATGTCCAACAGCAAGAGATAGAAAGAGAAATTTCATTTACAATAACTGTAGACAAGATATAATACTTGAAAGTCTATCTGTGGGGCACTTAGGTGGTGTAGTGGATGGAGCACCAGCCCTGGAGTTAGGAGTACCTAAATTCAAATCTGACCTCAGACACTTAATAATCACCTAGCAGTGTGACATTAAGCCAAAAGAAAGTCTATCTGCCAAAAAAAAAACCCCTCAAAACTATATGAGCACATTTACAAAACAATTTTCACACAAATAAAATCAGACTCAGATATATACAAATGCTTTAACTCTTTTTGTAGTGACAAAGATTTGGAAATTGATGGGAATCCCAAAAAATTGGGGAACGGTTGAAGAAGTTATGATATGTGAATATTTTGGAAGATAATTGTTCTTTAAGAAATTATGAGTTAGGGCGGCTAGGTGGCGCAGTGGATAGAGCACCGGCCCTGGAGTTAGGAGTACCTGAGTTCAAATCCAGCCTCAGACACTTAATAATTACCTAGCCTTGTAGCCTTGGGTAAGCCACTTAACCCCATTGCCTTGCAAAAACTTAAAAAAAAAATCATGAGTGTCTTGAGTGTCTGGACTTTAGAAAAGGGTGCATAAACTGATATTAAATAAAATGGAAAGAATCAAAATACCATTGTTCACATTAACAGCAACATGACAAAGTGATCTACTATGAAGGACACAGCTCCTAACAGCAGTTCAGGGATCAAGGAGACTGATGAATTGTCTATTTTGGAAAATGCCATCCATATTCAGAGAAAAAATATGCCTTAGCCAAAATGGCAGGGAGAAACCAGGCATTAAGGCATTGCCTTAAACTCTCCTGGCTTTCCCTCAAAACTAACATGACCCAAGTCTCTTAACAGAATTTGGATCCACCGAACCTAGAGAAGAACCTAAGAGAACATCTTTGATCAAGATCTGTCACAGGAAACTGTGGGTGAACTGAGTGCAGTGGGCAGAGAGCCAACCCAGGAGTGGTGGGGGAAAGCTGGGGGACTGACATGAGAACAACAGCGGAAGTTTTGGCTGTGTGAGGGGCAAGTGAGAGTGCTCCACCATGGCTGCAAAACACTGATATGGTTAGTTTGCCAGGGCACCAAGTCCCTGTGTTTTTGTCAAAGTCCCCATGTTTCCAGTTTAGTCACCTTCCCACATTTCTGTGGGAGAAAATGACACTTTCTGGAACAGAATAACAACTGCCCCCCCCCAGGCACAGGAGTGGGCTGCAAATCTCCCCCAGCACTGATTGCAGATTAAGGAGATTAACGATAAAGCCCGCGGGCACAGCTCATTTTGTTCAAGACTAACCCACATCCTGCCATCCTTTCTAGCCCACAGCCTTAGGGAGTGGGTAATTAATCAAGGTCACAGACACTCCAGAGAAAGCATCTAGCACCTACTGACCAGTCCACTCCAAATTCCTAAACCCAGTGAGCAAAGCATCTAAGGATCTCAACAGGAAAGTCTGTGAACCAGTCCCTCCCCAATACAAACCCAAGAAAAATGAAGAAAGGCCAGTAAAAGTTTGGTTATAATGAACTTTACCTTGAAGCCAAGGATTATAACTAAGACATAATTACAGCTTCAGAGGACAATATGAATTGGTCTCCAGGCCAGAAAGACCTCTTAGGAGACATCAGAAAATCAAAAGAAAAAATTGGAAAATGAACTGCAAGAGAAAATTAACACTTTGCAAGAGAAAATTCACATCTTTTTTTTTATTCTAGGGGAACTGGGAAAAGTGACTTGCTCAAGATCACACATCTAGATAATTATTAAAGGTCTGAGGTCTAATTTGAACTCAGGTCCTCCTAACTCCATGGTCAGTGCTCTATACACTGGGCCACCTAGCTTCTCCGAGAAAACTAACAGTTTTCAAAATTTATTTTTCCTTAATTTATTTACATATTACTAAAATATTCTTGATTCAAGAGAAAACACCATCGCCCTCCCCCACAAAAAATATAAAATCTCATGAGAAATAAAGTAAAACAAAGAGAAAAAAATGTGTTTCAGGCTGTGTTCTGACACCATCAGCTCTGTCTCATTTGGATCACTCTCTTTATCATAATTCCATCATACAAGTTACTTCCATATTTTTTCCACAGTTGCTGTTGCTGATTGCAATTCCCTCCATTCATAAATCCCCACTACTATCTATTGTATTTTCTCTCTCCTTTCACTCTGTCCCTCTTTGAAATTGCTGTGGGGCAGCTGAGTGGCATAGTGGACAGAGCACTGGTCCTGGAGTCATGAGGAATCAAGCCCATATCTCACCCCAGAGCCCCAGCAACCACCCAGCACTGGGGCCTGGACAGACCAGGCAATGCCAGCACCTTGCAAAAAGTAAAAAACAGAAAATGTGTTATATCTGACTATCCTCTCCCATGATCTACACTCTCCTTCACCACTAACATCTCCCGCTTCCCTCCCCTGATGCCCTTCTCTCCTTTTTCTTCAAGAACTCTATACCCTATTGACTGTGTGTGCTGTTTCCTCTCTCAGCCATTTCCAATGAGAATGAAGGCTCCCTCATTCCCCTTAGCCTTCCCCCCTTCCATACCATTACAAAAGCTATGAGACACATATTTTACATGAAATATCTTAGCCTATTCTCCCTCTCCTTTCTCTTTCTCGCAGTACATTTCCCTTTCATTCATTGACTCCAATTTTACAATATATTATAACTTTAAATTCAACTACCTCCTGTGCCTCATCTATAAAAGCTACTTCTACCTGCTCTATTAAATGAGAAGGTCGATATGAGTATTATCAGTGTAATCTTTCTATGAAGGAATACACACACTTCATCATCATTAAGTTCCTCATAAATTACCCTTCTCATCCTCTCTCTCTCTAGTATACATCAGAATCTCTACTTGAAGGTCAAACTTTCTGTTCAGCTCTGGTAATTTCAACAGGAACATTTGAAATTCCCCTGTTTCATTAAATGTCCATCTTTTCCCCTGGAAGTGGATGTCCAGTTTTTCTGGGTAGTTGATTGTCGGATGCATACCAAGCTCTTTTACCTTCCAGAATATAATATCACAAGCCCCATGAATCGTTAGCATAGCTGCTGCTAAGTCCTGTGTGATCCTGACTGCACCTCCATGATATTTTAATCATGTCCATCTGGCTGCTTGTAGTTTTTTTTCTCTTTGATTTGGGAGTTCTAGACTTGGGCTATAATATTCCTGGGTTTTTTTTGGGGGTAGGGGGTATCTCTCTGGAGGAGATCAGTGGAATCTCTCAATTTCTATTTTACCCTCTGCTTCTAGGATAGCACAGCAATTGTCCTTTAGAAATTCTTTAAAAATGAGGTCAAGGCTCTTATTCTGATCATGACATTCAGGTAACACAATAATTTTAAAATTATCTTTTCTGGATCTATTTTCCAGATCAGTTTTTTTCAATGAGATATTTCACATTTTCTTTTAATTTTCCAGTCTTTTGGTGTTGTATTATTGTCTTGATTTCTTGCAAAGCCATCATCTTCCTTTATCTACATCATTCTACATCTGAAGGATTTATTTTCCTCAGAGAGCTTTCTTATCTCATTTTCCATCTGACCAATTCTGCTTTTTTAAAGCATTTTTCTCCTCAATAACTTTTTGAACTGTTTCATCCATTTGACCTAAGCTGGTTTTTAATGTTATTGCTTCAGCATTTTTTTGGATCTCCTTGACTAACCTGCTGACTTCCTTTTCATGTTTTTCCTGCATCTCTCTAATTTCTTTTCCCAGTTTTTCTTCTATCTCCCTTACTTGATTTTCAAAATCTTTTTTGAGCTCTGTCATGCTCAGAGCTCAACTTCCATATTTCTTGGAGTCTTTAGATGCAGAAGCTTGGACTTTTTCATCTTCAGATTGAGTATTTTGGTCCTCCATGGCACCAAAGTAATTGTCTATGATGAGGTTCCTTTTTTCTGTTTACTCATTTTCCCAGCCTGTGCCATGGTTTTGAGGTGCTTCCTGAGCTCTTGAGTTTTATTGCAGCACCCCCTTCCTCCCCAAAAGGAGCTCAGTGTGTGAGGTCCTGACGGCTCTCCTGGTCTGTGAATGACAAACTCACCTCTCTGCCACCGGACTATGAGGGGAGTCCTTGTACTATGGGGGGGGGGGCTAGACTGCAACCAGGGTCTAGATATGGTCAAAGACCCAGAGTTCTGTTCCAAGGACAGAGGACAGACCTCGATAGTCTCCCTCCAATCCCTTACCTTCGGTGGATTGAGTACTCAGGGCACATATACCTGGAGGCTCATGCTGGGCTGCTCCACTGTCCTGCTTCTGTTTCCTGGGATCTGGGCTGCCATGGCCATGTTGAGGACCTGGGTTTCCTGCTCTCTCTGGCAGATATCTCCCTGATGATCTTCCAAGTTGTGCTTGCTGCTCCCTGGGGTGCAGATCAGGAAACTGCTTGTGTTGCCAGGAGCCAGTGCTCCCAGGCACCCTGGTGCTGTTCCAAAGAGTCTGAAGTTCCTTCACTTTGGCACAGTGCCACCCCTCCAATGCCATGGAACACAGTTTTCCTCCATTTTTCTAGTTACCTTGGACTGGAGAATTGCCTCACTGAATCTTTCTGTGGGTTCTCTCTCTCTGAAATTTAGTTAGAGTCATAATTGTAAGATTTTGGAGAGAGCACCTAAGAGATGCTCTTCTGCTGCCATCATGGCTGCACCCTGAAAAAGTAACATCCTTCAAATATACAATTGGACAAGTGCAAAAAGAAAATAATTTTTTCAAAACCACAATTGGAAAAAGAAAACTCCTTCAAAAATAGAACTGACCACTTGGAAAAGGAGTTCAAAAGGTAAATGAAGAATGTTTTTCTTTACAAAGATGATGGGCTTCTGTAAAATCTAAGGACTTCATGAGAAAACAAGAATCTGTTAAATAAAACCAAAAAAAAAAACCAAATTAGAAGAAAATGGGTAATACCTCATCAGCAAAACATCTGACCTGAAGAATAGGTCCAGGAGAGAAATTTAAGAATAATTGGTCATCTTGAAAACTTTGAGGAGAAAAAAAACAACGTGGATTCCACACTTCATTATATAATGAAGTAGTATTACCCTGATATCATGGAACCAGAGGGCAAAATAGTTTTTGAAAGAATACATTGATCCCCTCCTGAAAGGAATCCCAAAATGAAAATACCAAGGAATATTGTGGCCAGACTCCATAACCGTCAGATAAAAGAAAAAATCCTGCAAGCAGCCAGAAAGAAGCAATTTAAATACCAAGGAGACTCAATAAGGATTGCACAGGACCTGGCTGTATCAACATTAAGAGACTGGAGGGGGCAATTGGGTGGTGCAGTGGATAGAGTGCCAGCCCTGGAGTCAGAAATACCTGAGTTCAAATCTGCCCTCAGACCCTTATTAATTTCCTAGTTGTGTGACCTTGGTCAAATCAATTAACCCAATCATTGCCTTGCAAAAGAAAAGAGAGAGAGAGAGAGAGAGAGAGAGAGAGAGAGAGATTGAAGTGCATGGAATATTATATTCTAAAGAATAAGCAGCCAAGAATTTACTACCCAGCAAAATTTGAGTCTTCTCTTCCAGGGTAAAAAAATGCACATTTAACTCTAAGAGACTGTTACAACATTGTATGGCAGTACTGGCCTGAGGGAATGAGCGTCTGTTTGACCAGCTCCTTAAAGAGTTGGGGGAAAACCAAGGACAAGGAGTAGTATTTAAGCACTTGTTTTCTGTGAAATCAAGAGTGAACTTGTCATCTTTGTCTCTTGGCTCTTCAGTGTTCACCTGAATAAAATGATAGGTAAGGAGTAAAGTATAATTTAGCCAGCAGGAACCTAATATATGGTGCTCAAGCATGGGGCATGAAGGCATGAAATAAGCATGTATGGGGCCATCTG
Organism: Macrotis lagotis; assembly: GCF_037893015.1. NCBI lineage: Eukaryota > Metazoa > Chordata > Mammalia > Peramelemorphia > Peramelidae > Macrotis > Macrotis lagotis. The sequence goes on from NC_133658.1 coordinate 71,181,905, forward strand.
ATTGGAGTCCAGGAGAAGAACCATGCTGAACCACACATCAAAGGACTGAAACTTTGGGCTGTCAAGGAAAAAGCTTCAAAGGACCAAGACTTTGAGTTGTCATACAAGCGAGGAAAAAGCTTCCAGGCAACCTCCCAGAACTGAAGACTTTGGAGAAGATTACAGGGTAATTCTTATCACGGGGCAGATATTAAGGATATTTAAAAGGGAGTGGGAGCAAGAAAGTATGGAGGAAACAGAAAGTACTGAGGAAAAATAAATAAATAAATATTATCAAGAAAGGCCTAGGATTAGTCCTACACCACCATCTAGCAGAGAAACTTCAGCATTACAAAAAGACATTGAAAGGGCCAGAAATGAGGGTGAGAGTTTGGGAGACTTAGGAGCTAAATTTCAGTCATATCTTGTTAATGAGTAGCAAGATCCTTTTAATCCAGGAAACTTTAGGTGAAGACATGAGCCAGTAGATATAAAGGCTGTCAGAGATTTAAAGAAGGCAGTGGGGGAATGAGGGGCAAGATCACCCTTTGTCCAGTTACAATTGGATACTCTTGCACATTCCATATTAACAACTAATGTTTGGAAGCAGATAGGGCATGTTTATCACCCAGACAATCTGTCTTTTGTATGACGGAGTTTGAAGAACAGTGTAGACAGATGGCCTTGAGGCATGCACAAGGTCTCAATGCCACCACATATTAGGAACAATTAAGTGGAAAAGGTCAATTTCACAACACTACATATCAATTAAATTATGGGTTAGAAACATGAAAAAAATTGCTACCTGTGAAAAGAATGCTTGGGGACATAGTCCAATACAAAATGAAAAGAAAGAACCAGTTGCACTTAGATGACAAAGAAATGATGAGACTTTTGTAGTTTTCTTTGCCTGATTGCAGGAGGCACTGGGAAGAATTGTAGGAGATGTAGCAGTAATAGACATATTAATAAAACAATTAGCATGGGCTAATGCAAATATTGATTGTCAGAAAGCAATGATTGGCTTAAGATGGGATGCCACCATTGAGGAAATGATTCAAAGATGTGACAGAGTAGTGTCTCAGGTGTATTATGCAGAATTGATGACAGAAGCATTTACTAATATGCAAATGAGAAATAAAGAGAAGCAGACTTGTTTTGTTTGTGGAAAACCTGGACATTTAAAGAAAGATTGTTGGAGTGCCCTAAGAGCTAAACCCAGAAATGTCAGGGCACATCGTCCTAAAACTCTGTACCCAGAGTGCAAAAAGGCAGGATACTGGGCATCAGAATGTAGACAAGGAAATTTTAAATTGGGAAAAGGGCCCTCTCCCAAGGGTCACTCAAAAACAATCCTGGGATATGAACAGCAGGGGATAGAATGGGAAATCCAGTATGCAGCTTTGGCAGCAAACCAACCATAAAAAAAATTGATGTTTAAAAGTTCTGGGAAATTTAGGGTATCTCTAAATTCTTTTACTAAAGTGCCTATTAATCCTTTATGATTGATGGATAAGGAATGTGCAATCATTTTGGCTCCACCAATTCTGGAATATACTCACATCATACCTGTAGTAAGGCATGTGAGTGGGGAAATTTTCTCTATTGCAATAATGAATGCTAATGATGATGATAGTTACATAAATGAGAACCAATGGATAGCTCAATTACTTGTTTTTTCAGGGTCTCGTATAAACTGTAAGAAAAAGGAGCTGATAAAGGGGCCAAAACTAAGAAACAATAATGAAACCATGCTTACTACTACAATTTCTTCAGAAAAACCTTTTTGTGTTATCCAAGCAGAGGGAATTGCTTTTCTGGGTTTGATTGACACTGAGGCAGATTGGACTGTGTTCCCCATACAGAACTGGCCACAGGCTTGGACTAAACAAGTTGCCTATACTAACCGAGTAAGCATTGGAGGTTGACAGGAAACAGAAATTTCTTGTCAACCCTTGAAATGGAGAAAAGAAGATAAAGTAGGGACTGTCATTCTTTTCATAGTTGAAGGACTCCCTACAATATTATGGGGAAGAGGTATATTGGGTCAATTAGGGGGAAAAATTAGCACAGATATTTTGATTGGAGCTGCTGTTGAGTTGGAAAGGATTAATGTAGTAATTATTAAATTAGAATGGAAGAATCTGCAACCAATATGGGTGGAACAGTGGCCCCTTACAGAAGAAAAAATTTTAGCCTAAAAAGATATAATTAAGGAACAATTAGAACAAGGGCATGTGGAAAAGGGTCACAGTCCTTGGAAGACCCTTGTGTTTGCTGTTAAAAAATGAAATCAGGGAAATGGAGGATGTTAACAGATTTATAAAAAATCAGTGAGACTATGAAAAACATGGATTCTTTACAACCTGGATTACCTTCTCCTAACATGATTTCCAAAGAGCAACCATTGCGGGTGACTGACATTAAAGATTGTTTTTATTCTATTTCCATTCACCCACAAGACTATGAGAAATTTGCCTTTTCCATTTCCAACACAAACCTTGATGCTCCTCATGAAAGGTTTCATTGGAAGGTGCTGCCACAAAGAATGAAAAATAGTTCAACTATATGTCAGTACTTTGAACATGGAGCATTAAAGGATATTAGGAATAAATACAAAGGTGCATAATTTTACATTATATGGATGACCTCTTAGCATCTCATGAAAATAGTGAAGTATTGGAATAGATGTTACAAGTTACCCTAGCTGATCTTAAGGAATTTGAATTAGTGACAGCTCCAGACAAAATACAAAAACACACTCCTTTTCATTGTTTAGGTTTCAAGGTAGATTCCACCACCATAAAAATCAAGTCTCCTGCATTGAATATAGACAATTTACAGACATTAAATAATGTTCAGAAGTTGATAGGTGATATACAATGGATATGACCTTGGGTTGGGATTTCTAATGATCTTATGAAACCACTGTATGAAATGCTAAGAGGAGACATGAATTTGTTATCAAAGAGGGCATAGACTGCAGAGGCAAAGTCTAGCATTCATACCATTATGCATTTGATTCATGACCAACAAAGCATAAAAGCACATCATTTGCAGGGCCTTGACATAACAAATATCCTATGTAAGAAAATGTAATGTGGAAAAATAGGGAAGGAAAGTTGAAAGGACCCAACCAGGTAATAATCCAAGGGCCAGGATATGTTTGTATTTCCACAGGAAATGGAAAAATCTGGGTTCCTGAAAGTCAGGTCCACATTATAACTAAAGGTGAGAATCAACATCAGGTGGAAGAAGAATATATCTGTAATAGGATAGTTAACTTTGAATTTTGTGAAGTTTCTTAAGAATGCTTTCAATTTTTTTGATTGGCTATTTCAAAAATCTTAAGAGGTTCCTCACAAAATCCTGATTGATTTCAAAAGTTATTTTTCTTGACCGGTCAAAATATAAATATATGTGTGTATAAGTGTGTCGTGTGTATTTCATTATCTACACGACATTTTACATCTCTCTACTGGCCTGAAGAGGTGGAAAAATATTTCCTTATTCTGAGATCTGGTACTGGCCAGGGTATCCAGTAATCTCACCTTGGTAAATTTTAAATGTAATACAAAAGAGTTGTGTCTGTGTCTAAACTCCTGTGTCTTTCTGTGTGTGTGTGTGTGTGTGTGTGTGTGTGTGTGTGTGGTGTGTGTGTAATTCAGATTGGATGTAGTTACAGTTACTTGAGTTAATATTGTCCCTTTTGGTTTGGGTTTTGAAATTAATTGCTTAAAAAGGTCCAATTTAAAATTAAATAGTTTATGAAGTTGGGCTATGAACCTATCAGCTAATACTATTTGAAGGTTTGTAAATGGCAAAGTTTGAAATGATTTCAACTGTGAGCCAGGTTTCTGTTGGTCTAGTGTTGATTAAGGGCTATGTTCAACTGAGGTTATTTGAAACTTTAATTTAGTAAAGGTTTAGAAAATATTGTATTAAATTTTGGAAACTGATTTGTTTTGATCTTACATCAATACTGATAACTGTCAACAATATCACAAGGTCTTTTGTTGGTAAAGGAAGAAAGTTTATAATATTGATATCATCTATCATCATATGTTTATGGAATGGAATATATATGTATTTATCGGTTATGTGTTCTGTTATAACTTCAAAGAAATACTAATAGTGTTTGGTTCTCTTCTGAACATGTAAACTATTTGAATACTGTAAATTTTAACATTTATATTTAACATAGAAATTAACATGTAATTGCTTTGAAGGGGTGGTAATGGAAATATCACAAATTGTGACCCCCTTCTGGGATGAATCTGTGGATTCATGCATAATATAATGGAAATATTATTGTAAAATTTAATAACATGTTCATCGAATTGAATACCCGGTTTGTTTTTTACTATTGTTTTATTGCAATGGAATCAATAACACATATATTAGAAATTTAAGGTTACCTAAAATGTTCTAATGGTTTTTATAAAAACTCCAAAAGTAATAATTTGTTTTGTTTGTATTTTAAAAGGTGGCTAGTGGTTGAAAGTTTATATAGATATAGATATAGATATAGATATAGATATAGATATAGATATAGATAGATATAGATATAGATATAGATATAGATATAGATATAGATATAGATATAGATATAGATATAGATATAGATATAGATATAGATATAGATATAGATATAGATATAGATAGATATAGATAGATATAGATAGATATATATATAGATATATATAGATATATATAGATATATAGATATATATAGATGTAGATATAGATGGAGATATAGATGTAGATATAGATGTAGATATAGATGTAGATATAGATATAGATATAGATATAGATATAGATATAGATATAGATATAGATATAGATATAGATATAGATATAGATATAGATATAGATATAGATATAGATATAGATATTTATAGCCAATTGTTATGTGAGCAGTATGGTGATAATGAGCAACCTCCTAGCCAGAAGGAGATGCTTAGTTATTTTAGACAGTTAATAACTAAATGGGTTCTGTATTAGCTATGTGAGCAACAAATTGAATTATTATTTTTCCCCTGGAACTCTTAATAGCAAGTTACAGCCTGACACACTTTTGGTTTTCTTTAGTGCTCAAGCCACCCAAAGCTCTGGTTATATCTTTGCTATATTACAACATGTTGCTTTGCCTGACATCAGGTATGATGGAAAGACAATATGCTAATGAAACCATTTAGCCCTATGGGGGTTTAATGGTCATACCTTTGAAAAAACAACCCTAGCCTCAACTAGGGTAGGATTCTTTTAAAGGTTCCCTCACCCGGTCCACTGAAGCTCTGTAATAGCATATTGCCATGATCATTCCAGGTACATCATAATTAGTGAGTTACTGGATCAAGATAATGCCTATTGGCATATTTGATGACTTTAAAGGAGAGATCCATGCTTCTACTAGAATTTTTGTTCAATTTTGTTGCAAATTACTTTTTGGCAGTTTTCAAATGCCTTTTTCCGTCAGGATCAAAAAGTATAATTCTTGCCCCTTATAGACCTAGCTTTTTTCTAATTATTGGACCTTTGTTAAATAGTTTCTGTTACAATGTCTCGGGTTTGTGCTTACTCAGTTTTTCCCTTGAATTTTGCTTCTCTTGGCTGTATAGCTCCAAGACATGCTTCTGCAGGATGCCAACCAGCTCTACCAGTCAATCATTCCCTAGACCCTGCCTCAATGAAATCCTCACCAAAATACATTCATCTCTAAATGGACTCTGAAAGGCCCAGAAGAATCTGGTCCTGAATAATTTGAAGGGGAAGAATTTGCCTCAAAAAATCCTGAAAAAAGTGGGATTTGTAAGAGATTTGTATAGCAGTACTAGCATTAGGGAATAAACACTTGCTTGATTATAAGAGACTGTTGATTGAGCAACATTGTATGGTAATACTAGCCTGAGAGAGTAAACATCTGCTTGATTGGCTACAAAAAGAGTTGGGGGAAAACCAGGAACAAGGAGGAGTATTTAAGCTATTTAAGTATTTAAGCTGTTTTCTGTGAAACCAAGTGAGAACTTGCCATCTTTGTCTCTTGGCTCTTCATAAAATGATAGGTAAGGAATAAAGTATAATTTAACTGGCAGACACCTAACATTGAACAAAATAGGAGACTTTCAAATTTTCTTGATGAAAAGACCAGAGCTTCAAACAGATGACTCAAGAGATACATGAAAAGGTAAAAAGGGGAAAAGAAAACAAATTATCCCATAAAATAAAACTAAACTCCTACCTGGAAGGATTCACATATCTCTTGAAAACTGTAACTCTCTTTGAAAGAATAAACTTAACCAGAAGTAAGTCGTTCAATTTTCTAACATTCTATTTTCTTCCTTAACTTCCTTCTTGTTTATTTTATACTTAGATTTTTTTTGCTAATCCTGAGAGAGGGAGGTTGAGGTCTCCCAACAGTAGACTTTTACTATTTATATCTTTCTGAAAAATATTCAGCTTCCTCTCTAAGAATTTTTTGATGCTATACTAGTAAAAGTTTGGAGCAGAATATATTATGCTTCAGCTGAGGTGAAAAAGGCAGGGGTAGTAATCCTTATCCCAGACAAAGCTGCAAAAAATAGTTCTCATTAAAAGATGTAAGGAACTAAACTATATCCTCCTTAAAGGTACTGTAGACAATGAAGCAATTTCAAAAATAAATATTTAAGCACCTGATAGAATGATTAAAAATAATAACTCATCAAAAAGTGGGGAGAATAAAGAGACAGTAAATAGTAGGAGATTGAATGGGATCGATGACATCACATGAAGAGGTGTAAAGGACCTCTTGCAATAGAGGAGAAGAAGGGAGGAGGTTAGAATCACATGAATCATACTCTCATCATATTTGTCTCAAAGAAGGATTAACACACACACAAACACACACACATACACACTCTCAGTTGAATTCAGAAATTTATCTTACCTTTCAAGTTTTAAGAGGGAAAAGGGGGGGAGGTAAGAGGAATTGGCCAAAGGAATGAAAGAAAGAAGGGGCTAAGGGAAAAGGGAAAGAAAGGGGAGGGTGATTGGCTATAAAGGGATAAATACACTGAAGGAAGTGGTATTTAGAAGCAAAATAGGGATAAGTGGGAAATAGGGTTAAGGTGGAAAAAAGGGAAAATACAAATAGAACAAAGATAGCATGGAGGGCATTAAAGAGTTAGTAATTATAATTTGGAATGTGAATGGGATGAACTCTCCCATAAAAAGTAAGTGGATAGCTGAGTAGATTAAAAACCAGAATCCTACAATATCCTGCTTACAAGAAACTCATTTGAAGCAGAGCAATACATACAGAGTCAAGGTAAAAGTTTGGAGCATAATATATTATGCTTCAGATGAAGTGAAAAAGGCAGGGATAGTAATCCTTGTCTCAGACAAGCCACAAAAATAGTTCTCATTAAAAGATGTAAGGAAAGAAACTATGTCCTCCTTAAAGGTACCATAGACAATGAAGCAAATTCAAAAATAAATATTTAAGCACCAAATAGTATAGCATCAAAAAATTCTTAGAGGGGAAGCAGAATGAATTACAGAAAGATATAAACAGCAAAATTCTACTGTTGGGAGACCTCAACCTCACTTTCTCAGAAATAGAAAAAAAATCTAACTATAAAATAAATAAGAAGGAATTTAAGGGGGAAACAGAGTGTTAGAAAACCTACGCATGATAGAACTTTGGAGAAAATTGAAAAGGGATAGAAAGGAATATATACCTTTTTTTTCCCTGGAGTTCACATCACCTACACAAACACTGACCATGTACTAGGTCATGAAAACCACGTAAACAAATAGAGAAAGGCAGAAATAGTGAATATATCCTTTTCAGATCATAATGCAATAAAAACCATGGGCAATAATGGGCCAAGGAGTGATGGAACTAAAACTAATTGCAAACTGAATAACCTCATTTTAAAGAATGAATGGATCAAATAACAAATTATAGATAGAATTAATTATTTTATCCTAGATATAACAAGACAGCATATAAAAATTTATGTGTACAGTCAAAGCAATTATTAGGGGATATATTATATATCTAAATGCTTATATGAATAAAATAAAGAGGAAATCAATGAACTGTCAAAAAAGCTAGAATAAGAACAAATTAAAGATCCCCAATTAAATATCAAATTAGAAATTCTGAAAATCAAGGGAAAGATTAATAAAATTGGAAGCAAGGAAACCATTGATCTCATAAATAAAACTAAGAGTTGGCTTTAAGAAAAGAAACAATAAAAATAGATAAAACTTTGGTTGGTCTGATTAAAAAAAAGAAAGAAGATAACCAAATTACTGGTATGAAAAATGAAAAAGGTGAACTAACCACCAATGAGGAGGAAAGTAAAGAGATAATTCATAGCTGCTTTGATGAACTGTAAACCGATAAATTCAGCCTGAGTGAAATGGATGAATATTTGCAAAAAACACAAACTGCCCAGGTTAGCAAAAGAGGAAATAAATTTAAGAAAATGAAATTGAAGAAACCATCAATAGCCTCCCTGAAAAGGTCTCCAGGTGCAAATGGATTTATAAGTGAATTCTATTTAACATATAAAGAACAATTAATTCTTAGTCTACATGAACTAATTTTAAAAAATAGGAGTTCTGCCAACATGGTGCTGATACCTGAACCAGGAAGAACCAAAACAGACAAAGGAAATTATAGTTCTATATCCCTAATGAATATTGATGCAAAAATCTTAAATAAAATTTTAGCAGTGAGACTACAGGAAGATTTTAGTAAGATTATACATCATGATCATGTAGGATTTATACCAGGTAGGCAAGAATAGTCCAGGAAAGGAAAACACTCATTTTAATTGAGCATATCAATAGCAAAACCAACAGCAATAATATGACTATATCAATAGATGCTGAAAAAACCTTTGATAACATAAAACAACAATTCCTATTTAAAACATTAGAAATTTCAGGGATAAATGGACTTTTCCTTAAAATAATAAACAGCATCAATCTAAAGCTATCAACAAGTATTATATGTAATGGTAAAAACTTGGAGCATTTCCAATAAAATCAGGGTTGAAACAAGGATGCCTTTTATCACCACTGTTATTCAATATAGTATTAGTAATGCTATCTTTTGCATATATATATATATACATATATATGTATATATGTGTATATATATATATATATATATATATATATATATATATGCTCTTCAACAAAGCTGTAGTGCAAGAGAGAGAGAAAGAGAAATTCCATTTAAAATAACAGTAGACAACATAAAATACTTGGCAATCTACCTTCCAAGACAACCCTGCACCTGAATGAAAACTATTATAAAGCACTTCTCACCCAAATAAAGTCAGATCTAAATAATTGGAAAAATGTCATATAATCATGGTTAGTTCGAGCTAATATAATCAAAATACAATTCTACCCAAATTAAATTACTTATTCAGTGCCATACCAATCAAATTACCAAATAACTACTGAACTGAGCTAGAAAAAATGTAATAAAATTCATCTTGAGTAAGAAAAGTTCAAGAATACCAAGGACACAGAAGAGACAAAAAGTAAAGGAAGGTGGCCTAACTCTACCAGAACTAAAACTATACTATTGTTGTGGCTTGCTTCACCTTGGAGCCCACAGCGATGACCTTCCTCCTGGAGGGGAGCTGAGAATAAGGAGTCAAGCCACCATTGCCTTATGCCTCCAGCTCAATTTTATTACTGCTTAGCTTCTACATATATACTGTTAGGTCTTTGGAGGTAGAACAAAGAAAATGAGGTAATTGGGGAGTTACACAAGCTGGGTTTACATGCAGCATCTTGCATTACAGGATAAGGGAGTACTTTGCGGGGAGGTGGTAAAACACAGCTGTGTCTTGTGCCCCTGGGCTATGGGGCAGAATGTCCAGCTCCCAAGGACTCCGGCGCGCCTTATCTCTCAGGGCAGCTTGCCAGCTCCTGATACTGTCCAGGTGGTGGTCCATTAGAATAGCCTGTGTTCCCACATACTATAAAGCAGTAGTCATCAAGACTGCCTGGTACAGGTTAAGAAAGAGTTATGGATCAATGGTTTAAGAAAGTTCTAAAGAAGTCACAGTAAATGACTACAGCAATCTAGTGTTTGACAAACCCAAAGACTTCAACTTCTGAGATAAGAATTCAGTATTTTACAAAAATTTGTGGGAAAATTGGAAAATAATTTGGCAAAACTAAACAGACCCACATTTCACACTCCATACCAAAATAATATCAAAATGGGTATAGTATTTAGACATAAAGGTTTGACACCACAGATAAATTAATAGATAGAGTATTTCTATCTGATCTATGGAAAGCAGACTAAATTATGACCAAACAAGAATTAGAGTGCATTATAAACTGCAGAATGAATGATTTTTACTATATTAAATTTAAAAATATTTTGCACTAATAAAATCAACACTCTCAAAATTAGGAGAAAAGTAGAAACCTGGAAAACATGTCAAAATTAAAATTCTGAGAAAGGTCTCAATTTTAAAAATATAGAGAAAATTACATCAAATTCATAGGGTTACAAATCACTCTCCTCTTGGCAAATGGTCAAAGGACGTGAATAGACAGTTTTCAAATGAATAAATTAAAACTAAAGATAATCATATGAAAAAGTGCTCCAAATCATTATTGATTAGAAAAATGCAAATTAAAATAGCAATGAGTTATAATCTCACACCAATCAGCTTGACCAAGATGAGAATAAAGGAAAAATGATCAATGCTAGAGAGGTTCTGAGAGGATTAGGACATTGATGCATTTCTGGTGGAGTTGTGAATTGATCCAACTATTCTGGTGAGCAATATGGAACTAAAAATGTTCATTTCCCCCTTGACCCAGCAATTCCAATTCTAGGTCTATATCCAGAAGACATTATAAAAATATGAGAAAAGTCCCACTTGTTCCAAAATATTCATAGCAGCTCTCTTTGTAGTGGCAAAGAACTGGAAATTAATGGTATGCCCATCAGTTGAGGAATGGCTAAAAAAGTTATGGTACATGAATACTATGAAATATTTTGTCATATAAGAAACCATAAATGGTCAGACTCTAGAGAAGAATGGGGTGACTTATGGAATCTCATGATGAGCAAAGGGAGCAGAACCAAGAGCACAATGTGCACATTAATACATTAATAACAACATTATAAGATGAACTACCGTGATGGAAGCAGCTCCTCTCAGCAGTTCAGAGAACTAGGACAATTGTATTAGACTGTCTATGGACAGTTTTATTCCCATCCAGAGAAAGAAAAACAATACTTATTTAAAAAAGCCCATCAGAATCTGATGAACATTTTATAAAAATAATCTCTCATATATCTCTTTCCTTTAATTCCTTATACCAAATATGACTAATCTGTAAACATGTTTATTAAAAATATATCTATACAATGTTAAAATGACTGTTTGCTGCTGAGGGGAGAGGGGTGAGAAAGTAGGGTAGAAGGACATTATGTAACTTAAAAATATACATATATGGGGCACTAGGTGGCACAGTGGATAGAACACCAGCCCTGGAATCAGGAGTACCTGAGGTCAAATCTGGCTTCAGACACTTAATAATTACCTAGCTGTGTGATGCTCCACAAGTCACTTAACCCTACTGTCTTGAAAAGCTAAAAAATAAATCATATATATATATATATATATATATATATATATATATATATATGTATGTATATATGTATATATATACATATATATATGCATATGGATGAAAAAACAAAGATATAATTTAATTTAAAAGTTTGGTAGAAACTACTATTGTATACAATTGTGAAACAAATAAAATATTTATATAAGATAGATAATAATAAAAATAATTATAATAAAATAAATATATTTAAAAAGGAAAACTATGGAGATTAAATGCAGACAAAAGCATACTATGTTCACTGAAACCTCTATATTTTTCCTTCCTTTCTCTTGTATTTTCCTCCTTGGTTCTAATTCCTCATTCACAATATGATAAATTTACAAATATGTTAAAGATGATTGTGTTTGTACAAACTATATCAGATTGTTATAGGAAGAGTGGTATGAAAATGTGGAATGCAAAAGCTTGCAAAAAGATGAATGTAAAAACTATCTTTGCATATAATTGGAAAAAAATGAAAAGAGGAAAAAATAAAGTCAGATTTAAAAATTGAAAAAAGTATTAAGTTATCATGGATAGATTAAGATGATATAACAGAAATAATAATTCCATCTAAATTAATTTGCTTATTCCATGCCATACTAATCAAACATCCAAAAACCTTTTATGGAACTAGAAAAATAATAATAAAATTAATCTAGAGGAAACAAGCTCAAGAATATCATGGGAATTAATGAAAAACAATGCAAGGTATCCTAGCTTGTTGCAGTTCTAAAACCATTTGTTACTGACTAAGAAATAGAGTGGTGTACAGGGGGAAGAGATTATTTACAAAGGAAATAGTAGGAAATTCCTATCATAATCTACTGTTTGATAAATTCCAAAGTCTACCTTCTGTAAGAAGAAGAAAATGGATAAAATCTTCTGGGAAAACTGGAATATAGTAAGGCAGAAACTGGGCAAAGCTCAATATCTTAAATCCAATACCAATATAAGGTCAAAATTGGTATAGAATTTAGATTTAAAGGTTAAAACAAAAAGTCAATTAGGAAAATATAGAATCCTGTCTGATATATGGAGAGGAGAGGATATTATGATCAAATGAGATAGAGAAATGCAAAATGGATAATTTTCATTATCTTTAATTTAAAAAGTTTTGCACAAGTAAAACCAACACAGTCAAGTTTGGAGAGAACACAAATATTTGGCAAACATTTTTCAAAGTCACATTTTCTAGTAAATGACTCATTTACAAATTATCTAGAAAACTGAGTCAAATTTATACATTTAGAACAGTCCATAGTTTTGAGGTGAAGAAATCTAAGATATCAAGTGTCACATGAAAAATGTTCTCAGATGAAGAAAAGAAAGTCATCTATAATCAAGTTAAAAAAAGCTCTGAATCATTATTGGCCAAAAAAATGCACATTAAAACACCACCTCACACCTATCAGATTGATTAATATGACAATGTTAGTGAGAATATGGGACAACTAGATGCATTATAGGTAGAGTTGTGAACTGATCCAACTTCTCTGGAGAACAATTTGAAGCTATGCCAAAGTTTAACAAAACTGTGCAATATTATTACTAGATCTGTATCCCCAAAAGATCATAGAAAGGAGAAAACCTCCACATGTACAAACATCTTTTAGCAGCTTTTTTGTAGTGGCAAAGAATTAGAGTCAAAGAATACCCATCAATTGGAAAATGACTGAAAAAATTGTTTTATATGAATGTGATGGAATACTATGTATTGTTCTGTAAGAAATCAAGAGCAGGTGGATTTCAGAAAAAAACTGGGAAAGTCATGTGAAATGACATTGAGTAAAGTGAGAAGAAGCAGGAGATCATTGTACGAATGAGAAACAACATATGTGATGGTCAACTATGATGGAGTTAGATCTTCTCAGCAGTACAATGATCAAAGTTCTAGAAATTTCTAAAAAATTTGTGATGGAAAATACTATTCACATGATGAGAAAGAACTCTGAAGTCTGTATGCAAAACAAAGCATATTATTTTCACTTTTTAAAATTTTGTTTTACATTTTTTTCTTTTACTTTTTACTCTTTGGTTCTGAGTCTTCTTTCACAACATAACTAATGTAGAAATATTTTTAATATGAAGGTAGTTGTATAATCTATATCAGATTATTTACTGTCATAGGAAGGGTTGAGGAAATGGTGGTAGAAAATTATGGAACTCAAACTCTTACAGAAAATGGATTTGAAAATTATCTTTACATACAATTGAAAAAAAGATATTAAAATGAAAAAGAACCCTTGTTCATAGCAAGATCAATTCTATATTAAAGAACTGAGAAATTAGAGTACTTGTAGAAATTCCAGTATTAATATTGAAGTCCCTTAGTCTGATAGAAGAAATAGATAAGAAGAAAAAAGACTGAAAACAGATACTTGACTTATTAAAGAAGAAAGAAAAATATTCTATGAGGTCAATAGGCAACTATCGGAATCTTGATTGAAAAATTTGGATTGAGTGACCCTTAGAAGAAATTACTGAACAATACTTGTAGATGTATAACCTGAAAGTGAGAATGAGGAATAAGAAATCTCTATACTCCCATATAACATCCATTGAATGAGGGTATTGGGTTTTCCCTGAGTATGAGTAAATGTGGAAAGAATACAGGAAAGTGTAGTCAGAGAAACCATCATTAGAAGGGTGTCAGGTCTCAATAATGGCCAATAGGCAGAAGACTGAAAGTATGAGGTTTAAGATCAAAGTTAGATTGACCATTAGAGAAAAATCATTCCAAAGATAACAACAGAATTCTGAGTCCAAATTGTTCTCAGAACTTCTACCCATTATTCTCAATTTTTTATTAGAACAAGAGGAATAAGACTTCTAATGCTAGCTCTTCAGTTACATGAAGAATTTTTATATTTTTTCCTTATCTCCAACCTAGAAGGTTATTTTTTTAACCTAAACATCTACAGCTTTCTCAATTGATCTTTTCCTCATATTGCCTTATTACCATTGCCATCTCCATCCCAGTCTCTTTCTTCTGGATAATATCCAACTTGGGGATTTCTTTCCTAAAATTCAATGTTCATTGTGAATATATTATTTGAAATGTATCCTGGTTAATTCAAGGGATGGTCAAATGTTGAATTGAATTGTGTGATCTATTAATCCAGCTATATCTGCAGGAAGCAAATTCCCTACTCATGAATCCTTTAATACTTCTTTTGATCCCTTCCTAAATATTTTAACTAATATGCCAGTGGTGAAAGGGGAAAAAGCAGTTCATAATGAAAACCCAGAGATTTTAATTAAGCAGCAGTGAGACATGGAAGCCAAAAATCTTTTGAAAACTCAGCCCACATTGCTCTGAGGATGTCTCTTACTCTAAATAAGAAACGTTGTTGTTCTATTGCTCTCTGCCCTATTCAATTCATGACATGGATATTTTGTTTACTTCTGAACATCATATTATAGCAAAAACTCTGCCAATATGTAGAATTTCCAGGAGAAAATGATTATGTTGTTAAGGACATAAAACCAAGACAAATCAAAATCAGTTGAAGTAATTAAACATTTGTTTTCTCTGAAGATGACTTAGTCATCTTCCCTGTAGAAGAAAATGTAGATGAGTCAGAATAGTTGCCTTTAAATATTTTGCTGTTACTAACCCCAATAAACCAAAATTAGTAGCAATGAGCTTAAGTTTTGTGAAGGCTTATCTTGGTTCTATTTTAGGAAGCATTTCAGAAACTGAATGGGATCTCTTATCATGGTCATGGAAGATTTTCAAGAGGAGACTGAACACTAACATTAAGGATTTCACTTAGGAGATTCATACTCGGATGCAAACTGAATTTAATGAACTCTAGGGAATGCTCCAATTCTGGATTTTTTAATAATTGTAAATGTTCTGTTTACATAGCTCTAAAAAGTAAGCAAAATATCAAAAAAATAATACTATTTTGGAGTTGGGAGATGAATAGTTTAGAATTTGCGAAGTAAATAGATAAAGTATAATTCACATAAAAAGAATTTAATAATCGTTTCATACAAGGAGCATTCTATATCAAACTAATTTTTCTTCACCTTTTCCTATTGAAAAATATTATTATTATTATTATTATTATTATATTGAGAAATACTTTCATTTCCCAATGAAACAAGCTCAATATATTACGAACTTTAAAATGCCATATACATTTTTAAGATCATAGCTCAAGTACTAGAACAGACCTCAGAACCAATTTAGTTCAAATATCTCATTTTGTCCGTCATTTGTTAGCACTTTATTTGCTCTGACACAAAATAGTATTAAATAAAAAAGACTCAAACATAGTAATAAATAGAAAAATATTTCAAATAACCCATTTTACTCATTCTACTCCCTTCAAATGAAACCCTTTGTGGGACTAATGGACTGATATTTCAATATTTTTTCTTTGAACTGTCTCGTAGATGACAAGACCAAAATCTCTTGGCCAGTCATTCATGACCACTTTTAGTCCCATTTTCTATTCTCCATCATCTTTTTAACAATGTCTTTATGTTTGATTGATAGTGTAATCAAGACCTACAGATTTCAGAACCCTTAAACATGCCATTAAAGATGGAAATACAATGATAAAGAGGGTGAGTCAAAGACCTGTTCTGAGGGAAGAACATATAAAAGAAACAAAAGATTCATGGACATAAGGTCCCATCTAAGGTTTAGCGAAGCAGTAACAGAGCATTCAATATTAATATATGCTTCTCATGTATGTTGGCAATGCCATGAATGTGGTGAAATGTGGGGACAAGGATGGATCAGCAAAGACAAAGATGTAAGCCTTTTGTTATAAAACCTATAGTAAGAAAAGTCAGGTGCAGGAGAGAATAAGGACCTCAAATCCTATAGTAGATTGGTAATCTGCCTGCTTGTCATTGCTAACATTCCAAATACATCTTTAAGTTGGGGATCAATTTTTTGAGACAATAAATATGTGTATGAGACTTGGGTAGATCCAAGGAACTTGGAATCAGATTGACAAAAAACAGAACAAAGGGTCAAATGAGTTTTGTTGGTTTGTTTGTTTCATTTTTAAACAGATGAAAAATCTAAGGCCAAGATATTTAAGTATTTTTTCCCTCTGGGTGAAACATAAAATAAACAAGAAATTTAAGATTGAGTGATTAGGATCTACTTCAGATCAATAGTTTAGACTTGGAAAAGATCATCATGGAGGCCAATATTCTGCATTTTAGAAATGAAACAAAGGAAAAGTGATACCCCAGTAATAAGCATAGCAAATGGTAGGGTCAATATTTAAAATGCTGATCTCTAAAATAAAGATTGAGATCACTTTATATTTTCCATACTTGCTTTATTTCTCCCTCCTCTTCCTCTACATCTTTACTATTTCTTAGATAATTATCATACTATGTTTTTGCTCTTTTTTTTCTGCTTAACCAAAAAAAGAGTTCAAGGCAGGTAGAAAGAAACAGAATTTCAAAATCAAAGGAATACAGAGCACATGAATTATCAGTATGATTTAGTATATTTTATGTAAGTCTTGTGGAAGAAAGGACAGAACAAAAGGGAAAACATGAAAAATAAAAAAAAACCTAAGTGCAAATTTTAAAAAGGAAAAATGGTATATTTTGGGTTCCATTCAAATGCCACAGTTATTTCTCTGAATGTGGATAGAACTTTTCAACACAAGTGTTGAGGAATTGTCTTTGATCACTGTATTGCTGAGAAGAACTATCATTTTTGATCATCATATAATTCCTGTTAATGTGTACAATATCTTCCTGATTCTGTTCATTCTACTTAACATTACTTCATATAACTTTTTGTAGATATTTTTTTCTGAAATTTGTCTACTCATGATTTCTTAAAGAACAATAGTATTAATTCTACCAAACATTTAAGGAACAATTAATTCCTATTCTACATAAAATAATTTTTAAAAATAGGAGAGGAAGGAGTTATGCCAAGCTCCTTTTATGACATGAGCATGATGCTGATACCTAAACAAAACAGACCAAAAACTGACAAATACAACTATAGACCAATCTCCCTAATGCATATTGATGCAAAAATTTTAAATAAATTTTTAGCAATGATACTATGGGAAGTTATTACTAGGATTATACACCATGGTCAGGTAGAATTTGTACTGGGTAGGTAGGAGTGGTTCAATATTAGGAAAACACTCAACTTAATTGAACATATCAATAGCAAAAACAACAGAAATCATAAGATCATCAGACTAGATGCTGAAAAGCCTTTAATAAAATATACATTAATATTAAAAACACTACAACATTTAGGTACAAGTGGAGTTTTCATTAAAATAATAAATAGTATCTATCTACATCCATCAACAAATATTATATGACTTGACAATTAACTTGAAGCATTTCCAATAAAATCAGGGGTGAAACAAGGATACCCATTTTCTACCACTGCTATTCATGATAGTATTAGAAATTCTAGCAGTAATGAGAGAACAAAAAGAAATTGGAGGAATCAGAATTGTCCATGAAGAAGCAAAGCTTTCATTATTTGCAGATGATATGATGATATACTTAGAGAACCTGAGAAAATCAACTAAAAAACTCCTTGAGAAAAATTAATAAATTCAGCGTAGCAGCAGGATATAAAAATAAATCATCAGTATTTCTATATATTAACAATAAAGTCCAAAAGCAAGAGATAGAAAGAGAAATTCTATTTAAAATAACTATAGACAACATGAAATAATTAAGAATCTACCTCCCAAGACAAACCCAGAAAAAAAAAAAAATATATATATATATATATATATATATATATATATATATATATATATATACACACACACAATTATAAAGCTCTTCTCACCCAAATAAAGTAAGATATAAATAATTGGAAAAAATTTCAATTATTCATGGTTAGGTTGAGTTAATATAAGAAAAATGGCAATTCTATCCAAATTAAATTGCTTATTTAGTGCCATCAAACTACCATATACCTACTTTACTGAGTTAGAAAAAAATAGTAACAAAATTTGTCTGGAGCAATAACAGGGCAAGAATAGCATGGGAATTGATGAAAAAAATGGAAAGGAAGGTGGCCTAGCTCTACCAGATCTAAAACTATATTATAAAGAAGCAGACATCAAAATTACCTGGCACTAGTTAAGAAATAGAGCAATGGGGGGGGGGGGAAGTTAAGTGGCACATTGAATGAGGCACCAGCACTGGAATCAGGAGAACCTGAGTTCAAATCCAGGCTTAGGCACTTAATAATTGCCTAACCTTGTGACTCTGGGCAAGTCACTTAACCCCATTGCCTTAAATAGATAAAAAAAATTTAAAAATAAAGAAACAGATGTATGGATCAGTGGATTAGGAGAGGTTCAACAGAAACCATAGTAAATGACTACAGCAATCTACTGTTTGACAAACCCAAGCCATCAGGTTCTGGAATATGAACTTACTATTTGACAGAAATTATTGGGAAAACTGGAAAGTATTATGGCAACACTAGGCATAGATCTTCATCTCACACCCTATAGCAAAATAAGGCCAAAATGGGTACAAGATTTAGATATAAACAGTCAAAGCATAGATAAATTAATAGACCAAGAACTATTTTATCAGATCTATGGAAAGAGGATACATTTATGACAAAACAAGAACTAGTGTACATTATAAACTGAAAAATGAGTGATTTTGACTATATTAAATTTTAAAAAATTGCACTAATAATTTCTATAATATATAGAGAACTGCATCAAATTTATATGGTTATAAGTCATTCCTCAATTGAAAAATGGTCAAAGGATATGAATAGAAAGTTTTCAAATGAAGAAATTAAAGCTATATATAATCATATGAAAAATGCTCCAAATCATTACTGATTAGAGAAATGCAAATTACAACAACAATGAGGTATTACCTCATGCCTATCAGATTGGTCAAGATGAGAAAAAGGGAAAATGATCAATGTTAGAGAGGTTCTGAGAGGATTGAGATATTGATGCATTGATGGTGGAGTTGTGAATGAATCCAACTATTCTGGAGAGCAATATTGAACTGTGCCCAAAAAGTAACAAAAGTGTCATTCCCTTTCACCCAGCAATTTCAATTGTAGGCTAATATCCAGGAAAAAATCATAAAAAAGGGGAAAATTCTCGCATGTTCCAAAATATTCATAGCAGCTCTTGTTGTAATGGAAAAGAATTGCAAATTTAGGGGATGCCCAACAATTGGGGAATGGTTAAAGATATTATTGTACATGAATACTATGAAATACTTTTGTTCTCTCAATAAATGGTCAGACTCTAGAGAAGCATGCAATTATTTTTGGGGATCTGATGTTGAGTGAAGTGTATAAAACCAAGAGAACAATGCACACATTAATAATAACATTGTGAGATGAACAACCTTGATGGAAGCAGCTCAGAGAACTAGGATAACTATATTAGACCACCTATGAACAATGTTATCCCCCTCCAGAGAAATAAAAACAAAACAAAATAACAACAAAAAAATTCAGAAAATGATGAATACTTTATAAAAATTATCTCTTATGTATTTCTTTCCCTCAATCATATTTCTCCTTACTGAAAATGACTTATCTGTAAATATGTTTATGAAAAATATGTATATGCAATGCTAAACTGAATGTTTGCCACTAAGGAGAGGGGGTGAGAAGGGAGTGTAGAAGGAAAGTTTGTAACTTAAAAATATACATATGCATATGGATGCAAAATAAATAATTTTTTTTAAAAAAAGAATAATGTTGCTCCTTTACATTCATATACCACACCTTTTTTAGTTATTTCCCTCATAATGGACATACCTTCAGTTTCCAATTCTTTCACAACACAAAGAAATGTTATTCAATAAGATTAAACCATTTTTCCTTTTCTATTACGCTTTTTATAATTTCTTGAGTATTCTATTTGAAGATTGAATTTTCTGTTCAGCTTTGTTTTTTCATTAGCAAAATTTGAAAATTCTCCTAATTTATTAAGTGTCCATCTTATCTCCTGAAGGAATTTGCACAGGTTTTCTGGGCAGTTCAAAGTTCCTTTTGCCCTCCAGAATATCATTTGCCAGGTCCTTTGCTCCCTCAATGTTGTCGATATTAAGTCCTATGTAATCCTGAGCATGACTTCTTGGTATTAGAATTCTTTCTGATTACCTGCAATATTTTCTCCTTGACCAATTAATTCTAAGAATTTGACTGCAATTTTCCTTGGAGTTTTCATTTTGGCATCTCTTTCAGGGGATGATAAGTGGATTCTTTCAATGAATATTTTACCTTGTGGTTCTAGAATAACAGAGCTTCCTAATCAATTCTTGACAGATATTCCTTCAGTCTCTGTTTTTTTGAACATGGATTTTAGGTAGTCAAATAGTTCTTAATTTATCTCTCCTTGGTCTGTTTACCATGGCACATGTTTTTCCAGTGAGACATTTTATATTTTCTTCTATTTTTTCTTCTTTTGATTTCCTTTAACTGATTCCTAATATCTTGTAGTAACATTAGATTCCACTTTCCTAATTCAACTTTTTAATTTTTTTTCTTCAAATAGCTTTTGTATTTCCTTTTCTATTTGGACAATTATATACCTCTGGTTTGTTGTGTTTTGTTTTGTTTTGGGGTTAAGTTACTTGTAAAAGTTCATACAGCTAATAAGTATTAGATGTCTAAGGATGGATTTGAATTCAGGTCTTCACTCCAGGACTGGTTCTCTATCTTCTGTGTCACCTAGCTGCCCCACCAATTATACTTTTAAAGGAATTTCTTTTCTTTGGTAGAATTTTTTTCCATTTTCTATTTGATCAATTTCATTTTTTAAGGACTTGTTTTCTTCAGTCAATTTTTGTGCTTCCTTGTTCAAACTGTTGACATTTTTCATAATTCTCCTGCTTAAATCATTTATTTTCCCAGCTTATTATCAATCTCTCTTACTTGATTTTTTAATTCTTTTTCATATGTTTCAAACATATGGGTCTGAGACATCTCCATTTCTTTTTTACCACAGTTATCATTATAGATAGTTTTGCACAATATGTCCTTTTAATTTTCCAATGAGCTTTCTGGTTTATAAACATAAAATTAATATTTCAGGATCAAAGGCTGCACACAATTTTAAAACTTATTGTAGTTAATTCTGAATTGTTCTTAATTACAGTAGTTTACAACACAATCAGCTCTTCATATTTCAATTTTTCTTCATGTAATCCAGAATTTTTATTTTTCCTCTTATATTATGCAATCAGACATATGTGAGATGGTATATGAATTCTTTTCATTTGTGTTTCAATAATAGGTAATGCTTTAGAAAATTTTTGATATCTTTGACTATTGATAGATTATTTCATCTCAAAACTACCTATTTATAATACTTTGACTATTTATCAATTGGGAATGGCTCATTTGATTGGCTCTGATATATATTTAAGAAAAGAGACCTTTATCAGATCACCTTGCTATAATTTTTCCCTAATTCTCTTTTATTGTTTTTCTTCTAATTTAGACCACACTAAAAGACAAAAGTCTTTTAATTTTATCAATTAAAATTATCTACTTTATTTGCCTTATTCTTGTCTATCTTTTGTGGTCATAATCTCTTTCCTTATCCACAAGTAGAAGAGGTATATTTTTCTAGCTCTCCTAATTTACTAATGATATCACTTTTACCGCTAAACTCTTAATTCAGTTTAAACTCATCACTGTATATGGAATAAGATATTAGTCTCTGCCTAGTTTCTGCCAAACTGCTCTCTTGTGTTATACTAGCATTTTGTTTTCTCAGGTTGTAAGCCTCAAAAGTGTGCATCCCTAGATTTATCAAACAGAAGATTACTATAGTCATTACTATCATTATATTTTGTTCTCCTAATCTATTCTAATGATTCACTCAATCTGTTTCTTAATTCAGTAGCAGATTACTGCCGTGTATTATAGTTTTAAATCTGGTACTTCAAAGTGGCTTTCATTTGCATTTTAAAAATGATTCCTTTCATATTCTTGATTTTTTTCTCTTACAGATTAACGTTGCTGTCACTTTTAACACTATACAATAATACTTTAGAAATCTGACTGATATAGCACTGAAAAGTAAATCAAATTAATTAGTATGCAATTTTTATTATATTGACTTGACCTACCCAAGCATAATCAATATTTCTCAAATTATTTAGATCTTATTTATGTGAAAACTATTTTGTTATAAAAGTTATATAATCTCTGTCAGGTGAATAGACTCTACAGTGATTTTCAATGGGGTTTTTTGGGGGGTTTTTTGGTTTTATATGTAGTAATGTATTCTTGATTTTACTGTAACTTCAGTGAAATAGTTAACAATTTATTTTAACTGATACTATAGAATTGTCTAAATATATATTTTATTTTCTGCTAGAGTTTCATTTTAATTTTATTCCCTCATGCTTTTTTTCTGCATCTTTTCAGAATATTATATGATTTTTGTTTTTCATTATTGATATGATCAAGCAGATTAATAATTTTCATAATATTAAACCAATGCTCCATTATTTGTATAAATCCCAAATGGTTACAGTAATACACACATGTACACATATGTGATACCTTTGTGATATATAACTGTAATTACCTTGCTTATATTTATTTAAAAATTCATTAAGAAAAATGGCCTATAGTTTTCATTTTCTGTTTTTGTTCACACTCATTAGGGTATCAATACCACACTTACCTATTCTTCAAAAAGATTGGGTAGTATTGACATAATTGTTTTCCAGAAATGTTTCAGTGAATATTGGAAATATATATATGGTCCTGGGGATTATTTCTTCTCATTAGTGACTTGCTCAATTTCTAGCACTAAAATAAAGTTATTCAATTATTTTATTTTTTCCTCTTAATCTAAGCTGTTTATATTTCTGCCATCATATTTCCATTTATATTTCTGCAATTATATTTCAATTTATTTCACTTAGATTTTTAACTTTACATATAATTGGGCAAAATAATATCTAACAATTGCTATAATTCCATCTTCATTGTTGATGACTTTATGATTTTCATTTTTGATACTGGTAATTTCTCTTTTTAATTTGCAAAAATCAAATTAACCAATAGTTTATCTACTTTTTTCCATCAAACTTGCATCTAGTTTAATATTTTAGTTCATGGGTATTTTTTATTTTCAACTTTTTAAATGCTTCCTTTGATTTTCAGTATTTCCATTTTGGAGTATATTTTGTTGATTTCTAATTCAATTATTCAAGTTTAATTAGTTTCATTCATGATTCAGTTATCAACTTTTTTTTAAAAAATGATACTAATGTTTAAAGGAAAAAATTCCCATATATGTTTCTTTGATTATGTCACCGAGATTTTATTTCCCATTATCAGTCATTTTAGTGAAATTATTTATTGTTTTCATGATTTCTTTTTTGAATTACTCATTCTTTAATAGTAGATAATTTAATTATAGTTATTTTTTAATCTAGGTTTATATAAATATTAACTATGTTTTGTATTTTATAATGATCTGAAAGGGGGTATTTAATAATTCTGCTTTTCTTCATGTAGTTATGCAGATTCTAGGCAGCTAGATGGCACAATGGAAAGAACACAGATCTTGTAGGAGGACCTGAGTTCAAATTCCTTCTCTCAGACACTTGATATTTACTAACTGTATGACCTTGGGCAAGTCACTTTACTCTGCCTCACATCCAGGAGTTTCTTCAGTCTTCTTGATTCATATCTATCCCACTGCACACATATGACTCTAAAGGAGAAAGTGAGATTGGTAGCTTATCACAGCCCCACCTCACTCAAATCCAATCCATGTACTTGCCATAGCATCACCTCCCTGAGGTCATTGGTCTTCCTCAGGAATGGATAACAAACATCATCATCATCATCATCATCATCATCATCATCATCATCATCATCATTTGCAATAATATGTGGTTTATTTTTGTTGAAGGTATTATGTGCATTAGAGAAAAAAATGTTTTTCTCCCTATTCCCATTCAATTTTTTCAGAAATCTAGCTAACTTTTTATAAAACTATCTAAGATAATATTCATTCCCTTTACTTCTTAATCCATCATTTTATGCTTCCATTTATCTATCTCTGAGATGAGAAAAATTTCAATATCTACTTAGTATAGTTTCAATGTCTACTTCCACCTTTAATTCATTTAACTTTACATTCAAGAATTTTTGTTATGCTATTTTGTGAATATATTTTAGAACCAATAATATTTCATTGTTCATGACACCTTTTAATGAGATTTATACCCCTATGAGGAAAATTAATGTCATCATTTCATAATTAATAGTATTCTGTGATTTATACTTTTCCTCATTTATCAATACCACATCTCTTAAACTAGTTCAAAAGGAAACCTCTTTCAGACTGAACTAATTTGTGGTTGAGGCATATGATCACTGCTAGTCCTTGGGGCATCTGCTTGTAATTCAATTTAAATTGGAACCCCAGCTTTGGTTTATACCGTAAAAGGAGAACCATTTTGGATTAGTAGAAGAATCTCTTGTTCTTGCTCTCCTCAAAGTTACAAATGGCCGGATCTTTTAGGGTGAGGTCAAGCTGAGGGAATCCTGATTGACAGGTTCTTTCTGTCTAAGATTGAGCAGTTAGGTCTCATGAAGCAGTTATCTTTCCCTAAGTGTCAGAGAGAGAGAGAGAGAGAGAGAGAGTTATTCAGACATAACTGAAAGTCAGCAAACTTTTTCCCACTTCCCTATTACCTGAGTACTACTCCAGGCTCTAACAAAGTAAGTTATAGGGAAGGTCTGAGGTAATTCTTAACCTACTTCCTTATTAAAATATCTACCAATTGAAATTATCTTATCCTTGTCAAGTGAAGTCCAAGGTTACTCAGAAGGAAGACAAAACTAGGTTTAAAAGATCAGTTCAGCCTTCACTTGGGGACTTTGGTTTTTTGAAAGAGAGAATCTTGACTTTATCTCTTTGTTATTACTATTCTAACTAAAAAATTGATAATAGTCAGATTCCTTAACTTTTTGGCTGCCATGATCCATTTTATTAACAGTTTATGCATTGTTCTGGCTAAAACTGTCTCAGAATGCTGTTGTTGAAATGTTCCTTTCTACACCTGCTTATGCTTTTTAGTTAGGACTACTTTTCCTTTTACTTCTGAGATCATGATTGCTATTCTTACCTTTTTTTCACTACCATTAAACAGTAATAGATTCTACTCCAGTCCCTTATTTTAATCCTGTGTGTGTGTGTGTGTGTGTCTTATTGTTTCAATGTGTGTGTTTCTTATAAACAACATGTTGTAGAATTCCAGTTGCTAATCCATTCTACTATCTGTTGCCATTTTATAGGTGAGGTCATTCCATTTCATGGCAGGGGAAAAATTGCAGTTGGCTAAAATTTCAGAAGGAAAATGAAAGAATTCATTTAAAAGACTGATTCTGACTCAGTTGACATTGTATAGACCAAAAAGGGATATTCAATATAGCTCTGGTACATATAATATATCTGTAATATACTAGAAACTAAGAGAAAGACAAAGGGCAGGAAACTACTGCTCCTCTAAGCAAGTTAGACTCAGCAGCTACATCAGTAGCCTCACCAACAACAAAAGCCACTATGAGAATATGAGCAATAAGGAAAGGTATAGGAGCATGAGAGGTTACCTGGGTAATCACACTCCCAAAGAATGGATTAGACTCACTGGAAGAAGAGCAATTAGAGGATAAGTAATAAAGAAGGGTATAGGAACCTGAGGTTTTTGTGGGGACCATTATCTATCAGAGCGAACTTCCCTTTCAAAGGAAGATATGTCCATCAGGGAATAAGTATTAAATAAGGACATAGGGGTAGAAGAGTTTAGTTGATGATTCTCCCCAAGCGCAGGTTGTCACAAAAGGAAAATCAAAGAATAAATGTAAAGAAAGGCATAGAGGTGTGAGAAGTCATTTGGAGGATGATGCTTTCAAAAGAGACAGTTAGTTTCCCAAAGGAAAAGAAAAGCAGCTCATTTGAGGCGTGAGTGAACTTTTAAGGGACAAGAAGGTGAGGTAATTAGGTATGTGTAGATATCTAACTCTGAGAGCAGAGATGAAGTAATTAATTAGGGAGATAGATAGATAGATAGATAGATAGATAGATAGATAGATAGATAGATAGATAGATAGATAGATAGATAGACAGACAGACAGATAGATAGATAGATAGATAGATAGATAGATAGATAGATAGATAGATAGATAGATAGATAGATGAGGGATGGTAAGTCAAAGACAATACTTTCAGGTAAATGCAGGGATCCATAGTTTCTTGATAGGGGCTTGTTTGCCTGGATGCATGAATTTACATGGAGTTCTTACCAGGAAGTTACAATGAACTTACTAAAAGATAATTGACCTCATCTCATAGTTTGGACAATAGAATGAGGGTGGTATTATCAGTATCAATGTAAGGCATTGAGTCCGTGCAAAGGGAATAGACTTATCATAAAGCTTGTTTTTCTGCCCATTATTTTCCCTACTTCACATTGACATGAACATTATCTTTATTTTATGACCAAATAAGAAATAGAGTATTATAAATTGCAAAATGGATGATTTTGACTATATTAGTCTTTTTTTAGTTTTTGCAAGGCAATGGGGTTAAGTGACTTGCCCAAGGCCACACAGCTAGGTAATTATTAGCTGTCTGAGGATGGATTTGAACTCAGCTACTCCCGATTCCAGGGCCCGTGCTTTATCCACTGAGCCACCTAGCTGCCCCGTTGACTATATCAATCGTAAAAGCTATTACACTAATAAAACCAATGTATTCAAGATTAGAAGGAATGGAGAAAGTTAGGAAACAATTTTCACACTAGGGATTCTAAAATATTTCTAAAATATATAGAGAATTGAATCAAATTTATAAGATAACAAGTCATCCCCCAGTTGATAAATGATCAAAGGATATGAAAAGGCAGATAAAGACATTAAATCTATTTATGATTTAATATGAAAAATATGAAAAATTGCTACAGATCATTATTGATTAAAGAAATGCAAATTAAAATTACTATAAGGTACCACCTCAGACCTATCAGATTGTCCAAGATGACAAAAAAAGAAGAACTGATTCACTCATTCTGCAGAGCAGTCTGAAACTATTCCCAAAGAGCAATAAAACTGATCAAACTCTTTGATCCAGCAATACCAATACAAAGTCTATATCCCAAAGAAATGATAAAAAATTTTTTCTAATATGTCTAATATGTTTAAAAATATTTATAGCAACTCTTTTTGGAGTGACAAAGAATTTTAAATTGAGATGTCCATCATTTGGGGAATGACTGAACAAGTTGTGGCATATGAATGTTGCGAAGACATATTGTTGTATAAGAAAACATAAGCAGTCAGATTTTAGAGAAGCATGGAATTACATGAACTGATGCGGAGTGAAGTGAGAAGAACCAAGAGAATATTGTACGCCTTAACAATAACATTGTAACTTGACCAATTATGATGGATGTAGCTTCCCTCAGCAGTTCAGATTAAGCATAACCCTGAGAGACTATTACTTCTGAGGGAAAAAAAAACTATTGAGCCTTAATACATACTATCTTCACTTTTCTAAAATTTCTTTGATATTTTCCTTCCTTTCTTATGTTTTTTCTTTTCCCTTATTTCAAATTCCTCTTTCATAGCATTACTAATATGTAAATATATTAAATATTAATGGATATTTACAACTTCTACCAGACTATTGGATGTCATGGGGAGGGTGGTTAATCTCATAAATTTGCAAATGGATGAATGTTGAAAAACTACTGTTGTATGTTATTGGACAAATAAAATAAAATTTCAATTAAAAAAGTTTCATTTATATTCATATATTCATTCATATATATTTTTCTGCTTATCCTTCTACCTCTATATAATTATCCTGTTTCTTTAAAATGTTTTTGTTTTTGGACATTTCCTTCTGTCATTTGTCATTCATTTTATCACCCCGCCTCCTTATCTGCTTCGCTTTATCCTTCCCTGTTTGGTTAGATATATTTCTATTATCAATTGACTGTATGTGTATACCTACATTCTTACACAGATACATACATACATACATACATACATGCATATGTTTTTTTTTCTTCTTTGACAAACAAAGATGTGTGTGCCTCAATTACCTCCCCACTTCCCCACTGGCTCCAGTGCAAAAGTACTTCCTTGGATGCTTCTTTATGTGAGACTATTTTTGCCACTCTTCTTCTCTCTTCCACTTTCTCCCAGGGCATCCACTTTTATTTATTTTATTTTTAAAAATTACATGTATTTATTTAGTTCCCAAGCTACATGGAAACATATTTTTCAAGATTCATTTTTATTACTTTCATTCTTTTTAAGGCAATGGGGTTAAGTGACTTGCCCTAGGTCACAAAACTAGACAATTATTAAGTGTCTGAGGCAAGATTTGAACTCATGTCCTCCTGACTCCAGGGGCCAGTGCTCTATCCACTGTGCTACCTAGCAGCCTCCAAGTTTCATTTTTTCATTAAGGTTTTGAAATCCACAATTTTCTCCTGCTCTCCTTTCTCCATGCCTTCTCCTTGACACAGAGTAATATGATTTGGGTTTTATATATCTTTAGATATAGATAGATATAGATATAGATACAGATATAGATATAGATATAGATATAGATAGATATATAGATATACATATACATAATATAGATATGTTAAATATATTTTCATATTAGCTATGCTATGAAAGAAGACTCAGAACTAAAGAGAAAAAGCCATAATGTAAACTTTTAAAAATAGAAAATAGTGTACTTTGGTCTGCATTCAAGCTTTATAATTCTTTCTCTGGATATGAATGTTATTTTCCATCACAAATCCTGTAGAATTGTCTTTGTTGGTTTCTTCAGAATATTAGTACTCCATCACATCCATATACCACAATTTGTTCAGTCATTCCCCAATTGATGGAGATCCCCTCAATTTCTAATTCTTTGCAACTGCAAAAAGAACTGTTATAAATAATGTTGTACATATGATTCTTCCCCTTTTTATGATCTTTTTAGGATAAAGACCTATTAGTGATATCGCTGGATCAAAAGGTATGCACACTTTTATAGCTCCAAATGACTCTCTAGAATGATTGGATCAGTTTAGAATTCCACCAACAGTGTGTTAATGTCCCAGATTTTCCACATTCCATCCAACATTGATCATTTACCTTTTTTTGTCATGTTGGTCAATCTGATAGGTGTGAAGTAGCACCTCACAGTTGTTTTAAATTTGCATTTATCTAATCAATAAGGATTTAAAATATTTTTATATGACAATAGATAAGTTAATTTCTTCATCTGAAAACTAGGTCTGCTCATATCCTTTGACCATTTATCAATTGTAGAATGCTTTGAATTCTCATAAATTTGACTCAGGACACTTGTATATTAGAAATAAGTCTTATCAGAAATACTAGATGTAAAAATTATTCCCTTTACTCTTGGTTGCATTGGTTTCATTTTTTGCAAAACTCTTAAATTTAACATAATCAAAATTATCCATTTTGTCTTTTATATTGTTTTCTATCTCTTGTTGGTCATAAATTTCTTCCCTCTCCATAGATCTGATGGATAACTCATCCTTATTCTCCTAATTGACTTATGTTATTAACATTTATGCCTAAATATTATACTCATTATGACCTTATCCTAGTATAGAGTGTGAGATGTTGTCCTCTGTCTAGACTCTGCCCTATTTTCTAGTTTTCCCAGCAGTTTTGTCAAATAATGAGTTATCTGAGAAGTTAGTCTTTTGGTTTATGAAGCAGCAGATAACTGTAGTCATTTACTACTGCTTCTTTTGTATTTAAGGTATTCCCTTAATCCATTACTCTATTTCTTAGCTAATACCAATCAGTTTTGATGCCTCTTGCTTTATAATATAATTTTAGACCTGTTATGACTAGATCAACTCCATTTGCATTATTTTAATTAATTTCCTTGATTTCATTATTGATTTTTGTTGCTCCACATGAATTGTTACTATTTTTCTAGTTCAATGGAATAATTTTTGATAGTTTAATTGGCAGGTCACTGAATAAGTAATTTAATTTAGATAGAATTGTCATTTTTTATTATATTAGCTTGCTCTACCCATGAGGAATTAAAATTTTTCCAACTATTTAGATGTGATTTTATTTGTGTGATGGGTTTTGTAATTGTTATCATTATAGTTTCTGGGCTTCAGATACAGTGAAGACTCGCAAGTATTTTATGTTGTCTACAGATACTTCATTTTTAATGGTTTATTTATTTTCACTTTACTACAATAATCGTGTTGTGAAAGTAAATATAGACTTGCCCCCCCAAATAGAGAAAACTCAAAAAAGTAAAGTGAGAGAAAAAAAGCATACTTAAGTTTGTGTTCATATATTGACTCTGTATCTGGGATGGGTTGCAATCTTTATCATAAATTGATCACACAAGTTAATTAAATATTTTCCCCATAGTTGCTATTTTTAACTGTATTTCCCTCCATTCTATTTCTCCCCACTGCCATTTCTCTCTCTCTCTCTCTCTCTCTCTCTCTCTCTCTCTCTCTCTCTCTCTCTCTCTCTCTCTCTCTCTCTCCTATCATCCTGCTCCTCCTCCTCAGAAGTATGTTGTATTCCACAATTTTGTCTCTCTTCTATCAATTAATTACTCCCCCACCTCTTATCCTGTCCCCCCTAATTCCATTCCTTTCCTCTCCTTGTTCCTCTAGGATAAGATAGATTTCTATATCCCATTGAGTATGTATGTTATTCCTCTCTCAACCATTTCTGATGACCTGAAGGTAAACTCATTCCCTCCTCACCTTCCCCTGTCTAAAACATTGCAAAAGCTTTTTCATGACTCCTTTATGTATATCTTAGTCTACCTCTTCTTTCCCTTTCTTCCAGTACAATCCTTTTCCACCCATTGACTCCATCTTTATATTATATTATAACATTATATTCACCTCTCTCTGGTGCCTTGTCTATATATGTTCCTTCTAACTGTTTTTCTAAATGAGGTTTCATAAGAGTTATCAGCATCTTCTTCTTTCTGAAGGAATACAAGCAGTTCAAAATCATCAAATTCCTCATGATTATTAGCCCTTCTTGTCCATACTCTCTAGGCTTCACCTGAGTCCTGTACTTGAAGATCAAACTTTCTGTTCATATTTGGTTATTTCAATAGGAATGTTTGAAAGTCCTCTATTTCATTGAATGTCCATCCGAAATATGAAGTTCAGTTTTTCTGAGTAATTGATTCTCAGTTGTAATCCAAGCTCTTTTGTCTTCCAGATTATCATATTCCAAACCCTTTGAGTTCTTAATGCAGATGCTGCTAATTCCTGTGTAATTCTACATGGTAATTGAATTGTTTCTTTCTGACTTCTTGCAGTATTTTTTTATTGCTTGTAGTATTTTCTCTTTGACTTTGAAGTTCTGAAATTTGGCTATAATATTTCTGGGTTTTTTTGTGGGGAATGGATCTCTTTCAGGAGGTGATTGGTAGAAAAATTTCTATTTTACCATCTGCTTCTAGGATATCAGGACAATTTGTTGGAATATTTCTTGGAAAATTAAGTTTAAAAAAAAATATCTAGACTTTTTCCTGGTTATGAGTTTCAGGTAGCCTGATAATTTTTAAATTATCTCCTCTGGACCTGTTTTCCATATCAGTTGTTTTTTTCAATAAGATATTTCACATTTTCTTCTAGTTTTTTTTCATGCTTTTGGTTTTGCTTTATTGTTTCTTGATTTCTCATGAAATTATCAGCATATCAACATCCTTTAGCTCCATTCTATATTTGAAGGAGTTATTGTCATCAGAGAGCTTTCTTATCTCCTTTTCCATCTGACCAATTTTGCTTTTTAAGGTATTCTTTTCATCATTGATCTTTTGAACAGTTTTTTTTTTTCATTTGACCTAACCTTGTTTTTAACTTCTTTTCTTCTGTATTTTTTCACCTTCACCTAGCTGCTGGTTTGGTTTTCATGATTTTCCTATATGACTCTTATTTCTCTTCCCAATTTTTCCTCTATCTCCCTTATTTGCTTTTCAATGAATTTTTTTGAACTTTTCCATAACCTGAGATGACTTACTATTTTTCTTGGAAGCTTTGGATACAGAAAATTTGACTGTTATCTTCTGAGTGTATAGTTTGATCCTCCATAGTTCCAAAGTAAATTTGTATAGTGAGATTTTTTGTTTCACTCATTTCTCTAGCCTATGACCTGATTTTGTAGTGCTTACAAAGTTTGGGGTTTTTTTTTTGAGACCCTTCCCTCCAGGATCTTAATTCTTCCAATGTCTTCTGAGAGTCACTGACTGTTCTCCTGGCCTGAGCTCTTGCTTGTGGATGATCACAAGTTCTCCCCTCTGGTCTGTAGCTGTGAGAAGGGTCCCTGGACCCAGACTGGGACTTAAGTATGGAAAAAACAGCAGATTCCTGACCCAAGGATAGTGGAGAGATCTTTTCAGTCTCTCCCCACCCTGTTATCGTCAGTGGGCTGAGTACTCTGGAAGTAGCTGCTGGGGGTCTTAGCAGGTTCCCGTGACTATCCTAAGGCCTGTGCTAGTCTGGGCTCTAGGTTCACTCTGGTGTGGCAGAGTTCTATAGACCCTCTAAGCTGTCCCCAGTGATCACTGGGTAAAGAGGTATGGAAAATTCTCTTGCTGCTACAGACCAGGCACCACCAGGGACCAGGAACTCTGTGGCCTCTTCTGGGGAGACTGAAGCTGGTTTCTTCCCAACCAGACTGTGCTGCAGCTCTTTATAACACTGGTCCAGGTGAAATAGACCTTTCTTGTAGATCTACCACGATGTTTTTTTGCTGGAAAATTGTTTCACTTAGTCTTTCTGTGGGTTCTGTTGCTCTAGAATTTTGATAGAGTCATCATTTTATGGCATTTGGAGTTTTCTGAAGAAGAGTTTCTGGGAATTCTTGCCTTCACAACAAAATCTTGGTTCTGCCCTCTAAAATTAGTTTAATTTAAATTTCTCTTTCTATCACCTGTTGCTGTGTTTTGCTGATATCATATAGAAATGCTGATTATTTATGTGGGTTTATGTCCTGCAAATTTGCCATTTTTGTTAATTGTTTCAAATATGTTTTTGCTTGATTTTTGAGAGTTCTCTAAGTATACCATCATATCATCTACAAGGAGTGAAGGTTTTGTTTCCTTATTGTCTATTATAAATTCTTAATTTTTTTTGCTTTTATTATTGCTAAAGCTTACATTTCTAATACAACATTGAATAACAGTGGTGATAACTGACATCCTTATTTCAGTCCTGATCTTATTAGGAATGTTTTTGTCTTATTCCATTTATATTTAATGCTCACTGATGGTTTTAGAGATATCCTGCTTATCATTTTACAATTTTTTTTGCAATCGGTTTTTTTTTTTTAATTTTTGCAAAGCAATGGGTTTAAGTGGCTTGCCCAAGGCCACACAGCTAGGTAATTATTAAGTGTCTGAGGCCAGATTTGAACTCAGGTACTTCTGACTCCAGGGCTAGTGCTCTACCACTGCACCACCGAGCCGCCTCCCTGCTTATCATTTTAAGGAAAATTTCATTTATTCCTAAACCCTATAATATTTCAATAGGTATAGTTGCTGCATTTTGTCAAAAGCTTTTTCAACATCTATTGAAATAATCATATAATTTCTTTTAGTTTTGTTACTGATATTGTCAATTATGCTGATAGTTTTCCTAATATGAATGAATTCTGCATTCCTGGTATAAATCCTACTTGATTGTAGTGTATTATCTTAATGATAATTAGCCATAATCTATTTGCTAATATTTTATTTAAAATTTGTTCATCAATATCCATTAGGGAAATCAATCTATATTTTTATTTCTCTGTTTTGAATCTTCCTGCTTTTGGTATCAACAAAACATTAATATAATAAAATGAATTTGAAAAGGCTTTCTTTGCTGTGTCTGAGAGTCTATGACTTGCCTTCTCCTCAGTCTCCTGAAGTTGGTTTGCTCTCTGCACTGAACTCTATTATCTATGCTGGCCATCTCCCCTTCAACCCTAGTGAGACAGACTTTTTCTTAAGCTAGAAAATGTTCCACTTCTCTTTTGTAGGTTCTGTCACTCTAAATTTAGTGTACCTGGAGTCTTGATTAACATTGTTTCTAAGGGAAGTCCTGGTGAGTTTTGTGAATTTCCTGGTTTTCTGTCTGCCATCTTATATTGATTTTTTTTTTAAAAACATTAATCCAATTTAGTCTACCCACATTTGTGGGGATTCTTCTTCTAACTCCTATGATAATGATAAAATTCTCAGAATTTACAAGTATCGTCTTTCCACATAGAAATGTGATCAGTTTAACCTTATTGAATGCTTTATGCTTTTTCTTTCCTGTTTACCTATTTATGCTTCTCGAGTCTTTTATTTGTCACTTCAACTCTCGTCTTATCATTGAGAATGATTGAAAGTCATCTATTACATAAAATATGCTTCTTGTTTGTTTATTTTGTTTGTTTGTTTGTTTCTGAAGTATCACACTCAGTTTTACTGGGCAGGTTACTCTTTGTTGCAATTCCAGTCCTTTTGTCTTCTAAAATATATTTCACGCCCTTTGATCCCTTAAAGAAGTAGCTGCTAAAGACTAGGTGATCTTGACAGTTTCTTCATGGTATAGGAATTGTTTCTTTCTATGCATGAAGATTTTTCTCTTTGACCCAGGAACTCCAGGCTGTGACTAGAAGATGAACTTTTTTATGACCTACATCCGATGATAAGTGGAGTCTTTCAATTTCTATTTTATACTTTTGTTCTAGAACATGGATGTCCAATCTTTTCATTCTTCTGAACTGCATCATCCAACAAATACAATATTTATTAATATTTTAAATTTAATATATATTTATGACTACCATGTAACCCATATTACCAATTAGTATACTAATAAAATGTAATAATGCTGCATGAATGAACTTTTAGGGCTGTATACACTGGATACAAATATTCTGTAATAGTAAGAGAGTATTATTTGATAATACTCTCTTTTTACTTTGATTATGGTTTTAATGTAATTAATCTATTTTCAGGGCCATTTATCTTTTTCTCATGAGATATTTCACATTTTTTCATCATTTAGATTTTGTTTTATTAATGATTTGATGTTTCATGGTGTTATTAGCTTCCTCTTACCAAATTTTAATTTGTGAAAGATTACAATGCTCAGCAAATGTTTTTACCAATTTTTTTTTCCATTGGCTAAATGTTTTATATGTTATTTTCATTATTTTTTGCCTCTTTTATCAAACCTCTTTCATATTTTAACCAAAAGATAGAAACAACTTTTACACAGGTGTTCTCATTCCTTTACTAAATTTCCTTTACCACTCTTATGTGATTTTTAAAAAATTTTATTTTTTTATTTATTTAATGAAACAGGGTTAAGTGACTTGTCCAAGGTCATATAGTTAGGCATTTATTATGTGTCTGAGGCCAGATTTGAACTCAGGTCTGCCTGACTCCAGGGATGGTGCCCTATCCATTGTGTCGCCTAGCTGCCCCTCTTATTTGATTTTAAAAACTTATTTTTTAGCTTTTCTGGGAACACGTGATATGTTTATTCACATATTCACATATTCACTTCATATTTTTTTAAGGATTGTTTATTTTTTTTTCATTTTTATTTCCTTATTTATTTATTTATTTATTTATTTATTATTTTTTCCTATTTTTTATTTCCTTATTTTCTGGGTTCCCATCATTATAGTAGGTCATTTACATTCAGTTTTTTTGATGTTGTGTATAGTCATTTTCCCAACATTTACCTTAATTTTCATCTTTTATATCAATGTTTAACATGTTCCTGGTTTGGGGAATGAGGGAGAAATGAACTCCACTGTTTCAAGCTCAGATTATTTTATACTACATATTTTTTGAGTTTGTTCTGAGAGATTGAAAGCTTTCATAGCTTTCATGGTGGTATAAACTGGGGAGAGTTATGGTCATGGTTATTCTGTTCTTCATTCTGGTCCTTAGCCCAGAAGGGATTTGGACCCTTTGAATTTCAATGAACATTATTCTGCAGTTTCCCTCCTTTTGGGGCATTCAAAATGATACCATTCTGGAAGGGGCCTGATTCTTTGGTACTGGTACACTTCTATTCCTTTGGTTTTTGATCTTTTGTGACCAAAAATGATACTGCTCCTCAGGTTTCCACTCCCTTTTGACTAAAATTTGTCCTCTGCAATGGAGATGCTAAACAGCATTCCCTCTGGGCTCTCTATCCTTTTTGTCTGAAGGTGCTCCTTTTTACTCCTGAAGTATAATTCAGAAGCGGATTCACCAGAAATAGATATTGGTGATAGAGTTGCTGAACAGCATGTGGCCCTGTATCTAGTGCTATCACTGGGTCCTCTGTCATCTCTTTATGATGAGTTGCCCTCCCTATCTCTAACTTGAGAGCTCCCAAATCTGCTTCTTCTGCTGCAGTATAACATCTATGAGGACTGTGGATAAGCCTCTACTGATCTTTCCTTGTGACTTGCTAAGTTGTCTTGGCATAGAAAAAAGTCTGAATCAGATCTTTTGTTGACTTTACCACTCCAGAATGCAAATTGAGGCATTTTTAAAAGCTTACTCCAATAAGAATGTTGGGAGATTGTTTTACTGAGTGATTTACTTCTCCACATTATCCAGAAATATATTGTCAGAGTTAGATTTAGGCTCGAAATTTCCCTCTGAACTCAATGCAATTTTTTTGCTTATTCACTATAGACGTTTTCTTCTATTTCCTTGTTATGTCTTAATAATACATGTACCCTATACATACAGAATGGTGAAGGTTGACCCAGATATCCATCTGGTTTTGGAGGTATATATGAGAAGAAACTAAATCACTGCAAATGCTAAAACATGGGGTATAAGCATAGTCAATTTAGCAATTGTCATGGTAGTCAGGTAATCTAATTAATGTTCTTTTCTGAATATTCCAAAATGAAATTGGAAGATCAAACAGTAAGTTCAACAATGCTTATACATATATATATATATATAAGATTTTAATTATTGAAAAAAATTAGATCTAAAAAAAGAAACATTTTAATTCATTGTTTTATGAGCTATTATCAGAAACCGCTGACCTAGTTCGCATATTCTGTAGTTTATATTTAAACATTCTGTGTTTTAGAGTTTCTTCTGGGAATATAGATTGATGTTATAAGATCTATTTTTTATTTCTAACTTTATGTGCTTTATTTATTTATTTGTATTCCTTCTGGTTCTAACATTATAACTGGTCCCAACTAATAGAATTTCTTTAAGAGATGGATATCATATTAAATGAAGTTGATCATTCAATCAAAAATTCAGACGAAATAGAATTAAATTAGAAGAAATTGGGTAGAATAACAGTCAAATGGTAATTTGTGGCTTAGTATTACTTTCATATCATGGATCCAGAACAGACTGAGGATCCCTCTGCTTGGAGTGTTACTAACAGATTTCAAAGGACAACAGACCATAAGTTGTGTGCCCAGAGAGGATCAAATTCACAAGCAAAGACTGGTTATATGCCTTAAGTCCCTAGAGCAGAAGAAAAACTCAACTTTTAGTCCATTGGAAGCCTATAGCTTCCTAGAGGAAGGACCAAGGAACACAGTCCAGGCCAAAAAGAAGTTTGAAGCTGTAAAAGGAAGTCCAATTCTGATAGCAGTTGTCTATTCTTGTTCAGAACTAAACACAGGTCAATAATTTAAAGATTTCAGACCAAATGGATAATGATGAGATTTTTGTCATCATTCAGAACACTTTGGGAACATTTAAAGTTTCAGATCCCTAATAACACAAATGTCTGTCTTGTAAGAACCTCACAAAGAGAGCAGTCCAGACATTTTTCTTAGAAATACTCAGTACCCAGAACTCACATCAAATTTGAATTCATGAAATAAGTTAAATAATGAGAAGAATAGTAATAATTGATGATATTACACCAGAAATATACAGCATAATAACTATTATCCTGAAAAGAATGCATATAAGACACAACAAAAAGAAGAAAAAGATATATATATATATATATATATATATATATATATATATATATATATATATAGCAGAACTTCAGTTCAGTGAGATGAGAATCGATGAAGTGAATGAAAAGAAGAGGATTGTTTTATATTTTTTAATGAAATGAAAGCACTAAAGAGAAAAAAAATGTAAAGAAAGGAGAATTTACATCTAGGCCAGGAGACACAAAATTTTGGACAAGAAACAAACACCTTGAAAAGCAGAATAGATCAAATAGAATTCAATGACTCCATGGCAAATATGAAATATTTAAACTAGCAAAAGACAAAAAATAGAAACTATGCATGATTTATGGATATTGCATATGATTTATTCTATATATATATATGTAGGTATTATATGTATTAATTGTATTCTTTATGATAAGTATAAATATATGGGCTAATGTGTCTACACATATATACTTCCATCCTAAAAGGAATAAATCTCTATATACATGAATGTATATATTTCTTTAAGAAAGATTTTATTTATTTTGAGTTTTACAATTTTCTCCCAATTCTTGCTTCCCTTCCCCCCACCCCCACAGAGGAAATTCTATTAGACTTTACATTGGCTCCAATGTTATGCATTGATCTTAGTTGAATGTGAGGAATCATATTATTAAGGAAGAAAAATAAAGTTGATACAATAAAATATAATGGCTTTTTTCTAATTTGACTGTAATAGTCTTTGGTCTTTGTTCATTAATAAAAGTCCATAATTCTTTCTCTGAATACAGATGGCATTCTCCATCACAGATAACACGAAATTTTCGCTGGTTGTTGCACTGAAGGGATGAACAAGTCCTTCATGGTTGATCATCACCCCCATGTTGTTGTTAGAGTGTACAATGTTTTTTCTGGACCTGCTTGTCTTGCACAACTTCAGTTCATGCAAATCCTTCCAGGCTTACCTGAATTCCCATCCCTCTTGGTTTCTAATAGAACAATAGTGTTCTGTGACATACATATACCACAGTTTGTTAAGCCATTCCCCATTTGAAGGACATTCATTACAATGCCAATTTTTTACCACCACAAACAGATATACTATAAATATTTTTGTATAAGTGATGTTTTTACCATTTTTCATAATCTCTTCAGGGTATAGACCCAGTAGTGGTATTGCTGGATCAAAGGGTGTGCACATTTTTGTTGCTCTTTGTGCATAATACCAAATTGCTCTCCAGAAAGGTTGGATGAGTTCACAGCTCCACCATTAGTGTCCCAGATTTCCTGCATCCCTTCCAATGTTGGTCATATTGGCCAGTCTGAGATGTGTGACAGGGTATCTCAGAGAAGGTTTAATTTGAATGTCTCTAATAAGTAATTATTTGGAGCAATTTTTCATATGGTTATGAATTGCTTTGATTTCCTCAGCTGTCAATTGCCTTTGAACTTTTCTCAAATGGGAAATGGCTTGTTTTTTTGAAAATTTAACTCATTTCTCTGTCTATTTAATAAATGAGTCTTTAGTCAGAAATACTAGTTGGAAAAATTGTTTCCCAATTTACTACATTTCTTTTGATCTTGGTTATAATGGTTTTGCCTATGCAAAAACTTTTTAATTTAATGTAGTCAAAATTATCTTGTTTGTTTTTAATGATGTTCTCTAGTTCTTACTTGGTCATAAACTGTTTCCCTTTCCATACATATAACAGGTAAACTATTCCTTGATCTTCTAGTTTGCTTATAATATTGTTTTTTTTTATGTCTAAATCCTGTATCCATTTGGATCTTATCTTAGTCTAGGGTGTGAGGTATTCGTCTAATTTAAGTTTCTTCCATACTAACTTCCACTTGTCCCAACAGTTATATCAAAGAGAGAGAGAGTTTTTATCCCAATAGCTGTACTCTTTGGGTTTATCAAACAGGAGATTACTATAATCATTTCCTACTATTGTACATAGTCTATTTCACTGATCCATGACTCTATTTCTTAGCCAATACCAGACAGTTTTGAGGACTGATGCTTTGTGATATAATTTTAGATCTTGTAATGTTAAGCCACCTTTTTTCACTTTTTTCATTGAATTTATAGAAATTCTTGACTTTTTATTTCTCCATATAAATTTACTTACAACTTTTTCTAACTCATTAAAGTAATTTTTTAGAATTTTGATTGGTAGGCACTAAAGAAGTAGTTTAGTTTTGGGAGAATTGTCATTTTTATTATATTAGCTTGACCTAACCATGAACAGTTGATGGTTGCCTAGGTATTTACATCTGATTTTATTTGCATGTGAAGAGTTTTGTAATTGTTTTCAAAAAAGTATTTGAGTCAGCCTTTTCAGGTGGACTCCCAGGTATTTTATTTTGTCTGAGTTTACTTTGAAGGGGATTTCTCTTTCTAGCTCTTCTGCTGTATCTTGCTAGACATATATAGAAATCTTGAGGATTTATGAGGGTTTACTTTATATCCTACTATGTTAAAGTTGCTAATTAGTTCTAGTACTATTTTTAAATGACTTTTTGGGATTCTCTATGTATACCATTATGTCATCTGCAAAGAGTGAGAGTTTTGTCTCCTCCTTCCCTATTCTAATACCTTCAATTTCATTTTCTTCTCTTATTGCTGAAGCTAACATTTCTAATATGATATTGAATGGTAGTGGTGCTTAATGGGCATCCTTGTTTCACCCTTGATTTTGTTGGGACTGCCTCAAGCCTATCCGCATTGCCTAAAATGCTTTTTGATGGTTTCAGATTGATACTGCTTATTATTCTAAAGAACAAACCATTTATTCCTACACTCTCTAGTGTTTTTATTAGGAATGGGTGTTGTACTTTGTCAAAAGCTTTTTCAGCATCTATTGATATGATAATATGATTTGTGATAAGTATGTTATTGATAAAAGTAATTATAATAACAGTTTTCCTAATATTGAACCAGCCCTGCATTCCTGGGATAAATCATATTTGATCATAATGTATTATCCTAGCGATAACTTGTTGTAATCATTTTACTGAGATTATATTTTAGATTTTTGCATCTATATTCATCACAGAGATAGGTCTATCATTATTCTTGCTCTGTTTTAACTCTTTCTGGTTTAGTTATCAGCACCATATTAGTGTCATAGAAAGAGTTAGACAGAGTTCTGTCTTCACCTATTTTTCCAATGTGTTTCTACAGAATTGGAACCAGTTGGTCCTTAAATGTTTGATAGAATTCACTTGTGAATCCATCTGGTCCTGAAGATTTTTTCTTAGTAAGTTCAATAATGGCTTGTTGAATTTCTTTTTCTGTGATAGAGTTATTTAGGTTTTTAATTTCCTCTTCATTTAACCTGGGCAACATATTTTTGTAAGTATTCATCCATTTCATTTAGATTGTCAGATTTTGTTGGCCAAAATAATTCCAAATTATTACTTTAATTTCTTCCTCATTAGTGGTGAATTCACCTTTTTCATTTATGATACTAATAATTTGGTTTCCTTCTTTCTTTTTTTAATCAAATTGACCAGAGCTTTATAAATTTTATTTGTTTTTTTCATAAAACAAGCTCTTGTTTATATTTATTAATTCAATAGTTTCTTGCTTTTGATTTTATTAATTCTTCCTCCAATTTTTACAATTTCTAACATGGTATTTAATTGGAGGGTTTTAATTAATCATTCTCTAATTTTTTAGTTGCATATTTAGTTCATTGATTTTTTTCTTTCTCTAATTTATTCATGTAAGCATTTAAAGATCTAATACATCACCTTACAACCACCTTCAGTGTATCATATAGGTTTTGGTATGTTGTATCATTATTGTCATTGTCTAGAGTGAAATAATTAATTCTTTCTACAATTTGTTGCTTGATCTATTCATTCTTTAAATTGTGGTTATTCAGTTCCCAATTAGTTCTGGGTCTGTTTCACCCTGGCCTAGTACTGCATATGATTTTTACTGCATTATGATCTGAGAAAAATGTATTCACTATTTCTGCCTTTCTACAATTGATCATTTGGTATTCATGTCCTAGTACATGGTCAATTTTTGTGTAAATGCCATGTACTACAGAAAAAAAAAAGTATATTCCTTTCTATCCCCATTCAATTACCTCCATTGGTTTATCATATCTAGGTTTTTGTAACAATCTATTTACCTCCTTAACTTCCTTTATGATTCAATTTATCTAAATGTGAGAGTGGGAGGTCGAGGTCTCCCACTAGTAGAATTTTGTTATCTATGTATTTCTCTATCTCTTTCAACTTCTCCTCTAAGAATTTGGATGCTGTCCCATTGGGTGCATACATATGTAGTATCAAAATTACTTTATTGTCTGTGGTATCTTTTAGGAGGATGTAGTTTCCTTCCTTATCCTTTTTAATGCTATCTATTTTGCAGATGCTTTGTCTGAGATAAGGACTGCTACCCCTGCTTTTTTCACTTCAGCTGAAGCAAAATATATTTTGTTCCAACTTTTTACCTTTACTCTATATCTGTTTGCTACAAATGAGTTTCTTGTAAGCAGCATTTTGTAGAGTTCAGGTTTTTAATCCACTCTGCTATTTGATTACATTTTAAGGGAGAGTTCAGTCCATTCAAATTCAAAGTTACAATTACTAACTCTTTATTGTCCTCCATGCTATCTTCCTTTGGTATCTTCTCTTTCCCCCCCTTTAGCCATATTCCTCAGTGTTTCTGAATACTGTCACCTTCAGTGTGTTTGCCCTCTTATATAAATCCCTCCCCCTTATCCCCCTTTTTTCATTTTTCCCTTCTTCCCTTCTTTCTATTAGTTCTCTTTTTTGTCCCTCTCCCCATCCCCCTCCCCTTTTCCCCTTTTAATGCTTGAATGGTAAGGTAAGTTTCTTAACTTGATTAAGTGTGTCTAAGTTAACTTTAAGCTAAGTCTTATGAGATGAAGATTCAGGTGGTTCCCACCTCCTCCCTTCTTCCCCTCAATTACAATAGGTCTTTTGTACCTCTTGATGTAATGAGATTTACCCCATTCAGTCTCCCTCCAACCTCCCTTCCCCTTACTGCTCCCCCCCTTTTAAGGAGGTATTGTTTTAAATCATTCTATTGGAATCACAGAAAAGTTATGAACATCCATCACTTCTGGCTATGTATATTCTCTCTAATAGAGTTACAATTCTCAAAAGTTGTGAGACTGTTTCTCCCAAGTGGGTATATAGCCACTTCCATCTTATTGAATAGCAGGTTTTTAAACCTTTTCATGTGTTTCTTGAGTCTCCTGTTTGATGTCCAAATTCTCTATTTAGCTCTGGTCTTTTCATCATGAAATCTTGGAAGTCTCTCATTTCATTAAATGTCCATTTTTTTTTCCTAGAAGGGAAGGCTCAGCTTTGCCAGGTAGTGGATTCTTGGCTACATTCCAAGCTCCCTTGCTGTTCTGAATATCCCTTAATGTTGCTGCAACCAGGTCCTGTGTAACCCTTACTATGGCTCCTTGGTATTTCAATTTTTTCTTTCTGGGTGCTTGCAGTACTTTTTCTTTTATCTGATAGTCCTGGAATTTGGCCACAACATTCCTTGGTGTTTTCATTTTAGGATCTCTCTTTCCTTTTTTTAGGTTTTTTGCAAGTCTAATGGAGTTAAGTGGCTTGCCCAAGGCCACAGAGCTAGGCAATTATTAAGTGTCTGAGACCAGATTTGAACCCAGGTACTGCTGACTCCAAGGCTAGTGCTTTATCCACTGCGCCACCTAGCTGCCCCCAAGTTTAGGATCTCTTTCTGGAGGGCATCGATGTATTCTTTCAATAACTATTTTGTCCTCTGTTTCATGATATCAGGGCAATTTTCCATCACTCAGTTCAGGTTTTTTTTCCTCTTCAAGGTTTTCAGGAAGGCCAATAATTCTCAGATTCTCCCTTCTCAAATGGTTCTCAATGTCAGTGTTTTGCTCATGAGGTATTTTATATTTTTCTATTTTTTTCGATGTTTTGGTTTTATTTAATAAAATCTTGTTGTCTCATGAAGTCATTAGTTTCTGCTGATTCCATTCTCTTTTTTAGAAAAGATTTTTTCTTCATTTATTTTTTGCAACTCCTTTTCCAGTTGTTCCAGTCTATTTTTGAAGGACTTATCTATTTG
This sequence comes from Macrotis lagotis, assembly GCF_037893015.1. Classification (NCBI taxonomy): domain Eukaryota; kingdom Metazoa; phylum Chordata; class Mammalia; order Peramelemorphia; family Peramelidae; genus Macrotis; species Macrotis lagotis. The sequence continues at coordinate 71,226,601 of NC_133658.1, forward strand.
CCCAAATGCACTTTTGAGAGAATCATTTCCTTTTTGCATTTGCCCATTTGAAAATCTAAGAGAGTTAGTCTCATTTTATATTTGCTCAATTGTATTTTTCAAGGATTTGCTTTCTTGTTGCATGATGCTAATTTTCTTTTGCAAAGTGTTAATTTTCTCTTGGGTTTCTTTTCCCAATTTTCCCAATTGATTTTTGTACTCCTTCCTGATTTCTTCAAGGAAGTCTTTCTGAGCTGGAGACCAATTCATATTCTCCTCAGTAGTGCTAGTTCTCTCTGGGTTAGAATCTATTTCTTCTAAGTATTTATCCATGGGCCCCGATTTTTGGCCTTTTTCATCTTATTTTGGGGGGAGCTGGCTTTCAGAGGTTTGCTTTTGAAGATCCTAGAGGCTTTGTTCACTTGGCTTAGTAATTACAAAGGCCAGCCAATAGGGGGTGATGACTGTTTTCTCTGGAGTGAGGTCCTCAGTAGTAGGGTCTGAATTGACCTTGAACAATGGGCTAGGTCCTGGGGGAGGGAGTTAATTTCTGTCTGTTGAGTGAACTCTGTTGCCCTGATGGTAGTGGTGGGGAGGGGGTTGTTTATTGTTTGTGTTCTGGGCAAAGGGCACTGCTTAAAGTATGGAGCTCAGGTCCTCAGCCCAGCTGTTTCTTCTCCACGTGTGCTCTGAGACTCTGTGCTGGGATCACCCTCCTTTTGCTCTTCTCCCCGAGGCCAAAATTTCTGCAGCTAAAGTTGGATTTCACACCTACCATGCACCAAAGTATCTATGGCTATGGCCTGTCATCTGGCTTCCCACAGCTGCTCTCCCCTCACTGATCCTCTGCTCTCATCTCCCAGTTCACCCATTGTCCCCTGAGACAGACCTTGGTAGGTGTTCGCCTAGCTTCTCTTTCTGTGTTTTGTTGATTGAATTTCTGTTAAGAGATTCCTCTCATGTTATTTCTGAGGGGAAAGAGAGATCATCTATCACAGTTCCTGTCTTCTCTCTGCCATCTTGGCCAGAAGTCCATGTATATATTTCTATGTAAAACAGGAGGAAATTCTTTAAATGTTCTATGCAGAAATGTATTTTTCTTAACTATACTTATTGATAATAGGGATGAAGATGAATAGAAAAAGAAGGCAAAAAAGAAGAAAAGAGAAACTGAAAGGTTATGAGGAATTAAAAATTAGAAGACTAAAGAAAGGAAGTTGAAAGAAGAAAAGGAAAAAGAAAAGAAAAGAGAACATATGAGGAGAAGGGTCAGTAGTGGAGGAAGAAAAGGAGTAGAAGAAATGGTGGATCCTTACTCAGCTCAGAACTCTCCACTATTTATGCAATATATGCAACTATCTTTAGAACAGCATCACCACAAGCCATGGTCATTTGGCCTCCTGAGCACTGTGATGAATGTATTCCATGTCCGCTGTAGTGGTGGCCTGTCTACCTTGGGAAGCTGAGTGGAAGCCATGGACTTGGGGGGGGGGGGGGCAATACTTGGTGTGGAGCTTTTGGTTCTGGCAACTCAGTCTGCATTGGGCCTTACTAAGGGCAGAGTCACCTTGTTCTTCAGAATTCCTTGAAGAAAGCGAGGAAGGTTTTCACACAAGTAGAAGCTTTGGGAAAAATTTAACGTGCTTTTGAAAATTTTCCTAAAATTGCCACTGACCAGAAAAGGAAGGATGTCCCTAGTTTGGGGTTTCCAGTGATGCTTGTTCTCTGAGCAGCTCATTAAAGGAATGGTCAGTGGGGATGACCACAGATCTCTTCTGGAGCTTATTAGGACTGATCCAGTTTTGGAGGAAGAGAACACTTCCCTGGCTAAAGACCAGCTTGGGGAGAGAGCCCCTGGCTGCACCCCAGCTACAGATGATGCTATGCCTCCATTCTTCCATTGCACAGACTGTTTGGGAAATAGTTTCTTGTGGAATTGGGGACTAACCCACCCCTGAGAATATAATTGATTGTTTTCTTGTTCAATCAAATAGAAGAGACTAATGAACACACTGAAATGAATCATTAAACATTTTTCTGTTGAATCCAAAATAAAAAAGAAAAAGAAAAAAAGAAAATGGTGAAGCCCATATTAGAAAGCAATAAATGGGGAAGGGGGTTAATATTTAGAACAATTTTTTCAGGTAAAAATTTTCATTCATCCACATAGAGAAATGAGTAAAATTTATTTTAAGGAAAAGGGTCAACCAGTGGAAGGTGGAACCAAATGGAAGCAGGAGAAGAGTTTCTCTTAGGTGCTCTCACCAAAATATTTCAAAAACCTTAAAATTATGATGCTAAATGAATTTTTGAGAAAGATAACACGCAGAAAGACCCAGTAAGGCAATTCTCTGGCCCCAGATAACCTGGAAAATAGTGGGAAAACTGTGTTCCATGGGGCTGTATGGGCAGCACCCACTGGAGCGAAGGGACTTCAGTAGCTTAGTCAAGGAGAAAAAAAATTCTGAAGAAAATAGCATGTGAAAACCAGTTTAGGTCAAATAGATAAAACAGTTCAAAAAGTTACTGAGAAGAATGCTTTAATAAGCAGAATTGGCCAGATGGAAAAGGGGATAAGAAAGTTCTCTGAGGAAAACAAATCTTTCAGATGTAGAATGGAGCTAAAAGAAGCTGATAACTTTGCAATAAATAAAGACACAATAATTCAACACCAAAAGAATGAAAAATTAGAAAAAAACCTGAAATAGGTCATTGAAAAAACACCTGATCTTAGGACAGCTAGGTGACACAATGGATAGAGAGCACAGGCCCTGGTGAGGAGGACTTGAGTACAAATCTGACCTCAGATACTTAATAATTACCTAGCTGTGTGACCTTGGAAAAGTCATTTAATCTGATTGCCTTGCAAAAAAAACATTTTTTTTTTAAAAAAGCAAAAAAAAAACTGATCTAGAGAACAAATTCAGAAAAAATGATTTAAAACTTATTGGACTACCTGAAAGTCATGATCAGGAAAAAAGCCTTGACCTCATTTTTAAAGAATTTCTACAAGAAAATTGCCCAGATATCCTAGAAGCAGAGGGCAAAATAGAAATTTAGGGAATCCACAGATCTCTCCCAGAAAGAGATCCAAGAAAAACAATCCCCAGGAATATAATTGCCAAGTTCCAGAAGTCCCAAGTCAAAGAAAAAATATTACAAGCAGCCAGAAGGAGACATTTCAAATATCATTGAGCTGCAGTCAGAATCACACAGGACTTAGCAGCAACTACATTAGGGCTCATAGGTCTCGGAATATAATATTCCAGAAGGAAAATGCAACTGAGAATCAACTACCCAGCAAAATTGAACATGATCTTCCAGCAGAAAAGATGGACTTTCAATGAAACAGAGAACTTTCAAATGTTCCTGTTGAAATTACCAGAGCTAAAAAGAAAGTTTGACCATAGTTTGAAGCATAGAGAGGGTGGAGAAGAAGGGCAAATTATGAGGGACTTAATGATGATGGACTGTGTGTATTCCTGCATGGAAAGATGATGCTGATAATACTCATATGAACCTTCTCATTTAATAGAGCAGGTAGAATGAACTTTTATAGATGAGGCACAGGGGAGAGCTGAATTTGAAGATATATTATAATGTAAAAATGGAGTTAATGGGTGAAAGGGAAATGTACTGGGAGAAAGAAAAAGGAGAGGTAGAATAGGCTAAGATATTTCATGTAGCTTTTGCAATCGTATGGAAGGGGGGAATGAGGGAACCTTCATTCTCATTTGAACTGGCTCAGAGAGGAACCATATTCATATTCAATAAGGTATGGATTTCTAGAAGAACAAAGAAAGAAGGGGGGACGGGGGAGGGGAGGGGGAGATGTGAGTGATAGAGTAGAGGGTAGATCATAGGAGAAGATAGTTGGATATGAACACATTTTCTTTTTTACTTTTGCAAGATGTTGGGATTGGGCCCCTTGGCCCCAGGGCCGGTACTCTGTCCACTGTGCTACTCAGCTGCCCCACAGTGTATTTTTGAAGAGAGACAGAGTGAAAGGAGAGAGAATATAAAATAGATTGTAGTAGGGAGGAATGGATAGAGGGAATTACAATTAGCAACAGCAACTGTGGAACACTATAGAAGTACTATGATGGACTTATGATAAAGAAAGTGATCCACCCAAGACAGAGCTGATGGTATCAGAACACAGACTGAAACACATTTTTTTCTGTTTCTTTTACTTTGTTTCTCATGAGTTTTTATATTTTTGTGGGGGAGGGGGTTTTATGTTTACTCTTAAACAAGAATATTTTAGAATGTGTAAATAAATTACAGAAAAATTTAAACATTTTAAAAAAAGGAAAAATAATTCTCTCCTATGACAGTGATAACAACCTAAATAAAAAGGGTCCTGTTGCTGTTGATATGTGGTAAAAGGATTGAAACAGCCAGAAGTAGTCAATAGTATCTATTGTCACATAAAAAAAATCTCTAAAGCATTAATGCTTAGAAAAATGCAAATTACAACAACTCTGAGTTGTCATATCACATGTACCAGGTTGGATGGCATGAGAGAAAAGGAAAATGACAAATGGTGAGGGAGGTAGAACAATAGGGACACCAATGTATTTGGTGGAGTTGTGAACACAACCATTGTGGAAAGTAATTTTGAACTCTGTTCCAAGGTATATAAAATTTTTCAAACCTTTATTCTACTACTATCTACTACTCATTACTATTTACTACCAGGTCTGGATCACAAAGAGATTAAAGAAAAGGAAAATATACCTAACTATACAAAATTATATATAGCAGTTCCTCTTATGGTAGTTAAGAATTAGAACTTGAGGGAACACCCACCAATTGAAGAATAGCTGAATAAGTTTTGGTATCTGATTTTGGTGGAATACTCTTGTGTTATTAGCATGGTTTCAGAGAAATCTCCTGGGAAATCTCCTATGCTGTAAAAGTGAAGTGAGCTGAGCCAGACAACTATTATATTCAATAAGAGAATATTACAACTATGATCAAAAGTGAAAGATTTCACCACTCTGATCTAGACAATAATCTAACACAATTAAAATGATCCATGATTTAAAATACTATCCACCTGCAGAGAGAGAACTAATGAACTAAGAATGCATTGTATTGAAGTATACTTTCTCCCTATTTTCTTTATTTTTTCTTGTTTTGAATGTGTATGTTTTGTAACATGTTTAATATGGAGATATTTTATATCTTTGTATATAACTTGCCTTCTCAAGGAGTGGTAGTGGTGTCAGAAGGAAGTAGAAAATTTAGAAAAGATTTTTTAAAAAAATAGATGCTAAAAATTAGTGTCATTTGAAGTAATGAGAACCTGAATAAGGATGGCAGTATGTAAGTGGAAAGAAGGGTGCAAATGATGTAAATGCAGAATTGGAAAGACATTTTCCATGGAGTTATGTAACCTAAGAAAGATTCAACATTAAAATTTAGGTAAAACTTCTCAGTGAAAAGATAATCATTTCCTACTCAGAAGTTGGTAAATCTAGGAGAGAAATGAATTGGACAAGGGCAGAGCACAGTTTTTAATAAGCTTAATTCTTTTTTTAGTTTTTTTTTTTTTTTTTGCAAGACAATGGGGTTAAGTGGCTTGCCCAAGGCCACACAGCTAGGTAATTAGAAAGTTTCTAAGGTCAGATTTGAACTCAGGTACTCCTGACTCCAGGACTGGTGCTCTATCTAATGTGCTAACTAGCTGCCCTGGGAAATTAGGAAGATTTGGGTTTAAATCTTAACTCAGACTGATTAATTGTCTGGATCTGGACAAGTCATTTAAGCTCTGAGTGTTTCTTCAACTCTAAAAATGGGATAATAGCAGTTCCTACCTCATGGAATAGTCATGAGGATAAATAATATTTCTAATACATTTAGCAAGTTTCCTTGAACATAGTAGGTATTTTACAAACCCCAATTTTACCCTCCCTACATATAAAATTGTTCTTTCCTTATATATTTATCTATTGTTCCACTTTCCTCCTGTTGACCTAACAGTGGATTTCATTGCTCAAGGAATTCTTTGGTACTCTTTACTGTCTCTTCTTTCTCTTTTGGTTACTTCTTTAGAAAGGTGTTCCATTTCCTATTTCCATGACATTTCAAATGACTTTTCCCCATTTATGAATAATGGATTAAATGTAAAGAGAGTGATGGTGAAGCTGTTACAAAAAAAAATTGAGAGAAAAATTGTTAACTAGGAATTGAAAAGATCAAGAAGGGTTTGGCACAGCATTTGTTGCTTAAGTGCAGTCTTGAAATGAGAGAATATTTGTATGGAGCAGACATGAGGAAGAAGTATAGTCCACATAGAAAAGTAGAAAGTTCCTTTCTCTTGGCAATTTTTACAATCAGTCAATACCTGGAAAAATCCATTAATCAAAGATATACGTATAAATAATAATCCATTTGGAAGAAATATGTGCTTTATTCTTTAGATTAAGACAGGTGATGGTGGTAGGAGTGGAGTCAAGATGGCAGCAAGAGAAGAGCCTCTCTTAGGTGCTCTCTCCAAAATATTTTAAAAACCTTAAAATTATGACTCTAAATTTTTGAGAGACAGAACCCACAGAAAAATCCAGTGAGGCAGTTCTCCAGCCCAAGATAACCTGGAAAATAGTGGGAAAACTCTGTTCCACAGGGTTGGAGAGGGGGCATTGGGCCTAGTGAAGGAATTTCACCCACCTGGGAACAGCCTCAGGGCACCTGGGAATGCCAGCTCCCGGCAGCAGAAGCAGTTTCCTGACCTACACCACAGGGAATACCAAGCACAACTTGGAAGATCAGCAGGGAGAGCTCTGCCAGAGTGAGCACAAAACCCAGGCCCTCGGCACTGCCGCAACAGCCCAGATCCATGAAAAGGAGGCAGGCTTGTGTAGCCATCCAGCAGGAGCCTCCAGGAAGCACTCACCCCACCAAAGGTAAGGGAGTGGAAGGAGACTGTCGAGGTCTGTCCTCTGTCCCTGGAACAGGACTCTGGGGTTTGGACCACATTCAGACTCAGGTCACAGTCTAGGCCCCCCCCATAGAGCAGGGACCTCCTCCCCCCAATCCCATTGTGGAGGGGTGAACTTGTGGTCATTCACAGACCAGGAGAGCAGTCAGACAGTCAGAGACTCACACATTGAGGTCCTTTCAAGGGGTGTCCCAATAATACTCAAAAGCTCAGGAAGCACCTCAAAACAAGACACAGGTTGGGGAAATGAGTCGGGAAACAGAAAAAAAAAGGAACCTGACCATAGGCAATTACTTTGGTCCCAAGGAGGTTTAAAATACTCAATCTGAAGATGAGAAAGTCCAAGCTTCTGCCTCTAAGGACTCCAAGAAAGATAAAAGTTGGACTCAGGCTATGACAGAGCTCAAAAAAGATTTTGAAAATTAAGTAATGGAGATAGAAGAAAATTTGGGAAAAGAAATGAGATAGATGCAGGAAAAACATGACAATATAGGTGATGTTATATAGGAAATGAATTGCTTGGTTATAGAATCTCTTGACCTATTTATATTACATTATTTATATTACATAGCGAGCCAGTTCATATGAGTTCAGTGTTGGTCCAATCTAGAGGGGAAGGGATCCTGAGAAGAATTTGCCCTGGGTTGGTGGAAGAATCATTTCTTCTCAAAAGTTGATCAGATATTTATGTTGTGAAATGAAATGTTTGGAACAAATGCAGTTTCAATCATCTTCAGTGGCAATATACACAGACAAGCATGAATAGTGATAGAAAATGTTCATTATGCAATGATTATGAGATTATTAGAGCTTAGAGGAAGATCTGCATCTAAAGTCAGTATCATGGAAACCTCAACAAAATGCAACAACTTCCAATAGTTTGAATCCACTCTGCCAACAATATTGTATGTATAAGGTGAGAGTATGTGTGCAGTTTGTTGGGAGTTTTTTAAATTATAGCTGGTATACTTTTCTAGGAAATATTCTTTTTAAAAAAACCAATTACATGTGACTAATAATGGGAAACAATCTGGTAATTATTATTATTATTATTTTTAAAAATGTTAGAATGCTGAGGGATTAGTGATCTGCAACTATAATATGGGAAAAAGAATTTGGGAAATAATCCTGGAGCAGTGTTAAAGAGGCCTATGGATGGTCTGCCAAGGCATGGACAGAATATTTTGGCACCCTATGTGAGAAACAAAACAGAACAGTCTGACTGGAATAATAAAAATAATTTGTTTGTAAGTTGCTTTACATATATTGTATCATTTAAATCTCATAACAATCCTGGGAGATAGATTCTATTATTTTTTTTCCATCTCATAGATGAATGCAGGAGAGAACATCGTGTGTGTTGGGATAAGGTTCTGGAACACTTTTTAAAAAAAAGTAAAAAGTTGATGAAATGGTCAATTACCAGAATTTATCGAGCAAAATCATGACACAATCAGATTTAGGTTCAAGGGAAAATAACCATAGCCTAAATGTTGAGACTAGACTAGAGTAGACAGAGATTTGGCCCAGTGAGAAAAAGTAGAAAGATGTTGAAATAATCTAGGTGAGATATGAACTAAGATGATGTTGCTGTCAGTGAAAACAAGCATGATATAAAGGATATTGTGGAATGAAAAGTGAAAGATTCAAGAAATAATTGATTGTAGCCTGAGGGAGAATCAGGAATTGAGGAATGAATTGTGGTCACTGAAAAAAAGGAGACAGCTTAAATAGAACAGGGAAGTTTGAAGAAGGGAAACATTTGAGGAAAAAGCAAACAAGTTCACTTTTTAAGATATGCTGACTTTGAGATGGCTCCAGGAAATTTATTTTAAACTCAGAGGAGAGAATATTACATATCTTTAAATTATTTCTACAGAAAAAATAATTTACCATGGCAGCTTAAGATGTCATCAAAACAGAGTATAGAGAAAGAGGAGAACAGGTCTCAGGACAGAGTGTGATCACAACCAAAGTTAGGGAGAATGCTGTTGATGAGTTACCAGCAAAGTAGAATGAATTGTCAAACGTATACAAGATAAACCAGGGTATAGTAGTTTCAAAACCATCAGTTATCTAGAAAAGAGAGTTTCTAGAAGACAGGGCACCCGATAACATGATATAGACCAAGGAGGATGAATACTGAAAAAAAAGATCATGAGATCTGAGAATTAGAGATTCTTGATCACTTTAGAGAAAACAGATTCAGTGGAATAATGAGCTCAATAAGCAAATTGCAAAGGATTGAATAAGAGAAAAAATAGAGGAAATGTTTATAGATTAATTTTAATGGGAATTTGGAAATGCTAAAGGAAGAAGAAATACAGGATGTAACTTGAAGGAATGATAGGGTCTTGATTAATGGGCAGATAAGAGTGGACTTAGTCCTGTTACTGGAGTCAAGAAGACCTGAGTTATAACTGGCCTGTGTATCCCTGGGCAAATCACTTTACCATGTTTACTTCAACTTCTTCATCTGTAAAACAAGCTAGAAAAGAAAATGGCAAATCTCTCCAGTATCTTTGCCAAGAAAATTCCAAACGAGGTCATGAAGAGTCAAACACGACTGAACAAATGGAAGTATCATTTTGTTTTCTTTTATTTTCCTTTAGAACCCAGTGGCAGGGGCAGAAAGGGATGGTTCAGAATGTTAGAAGGCAGGAGGGTTTTAATTGCTAGGGAAGACTGGATGAAATGGAATCAAAGGGATATGAAGAAGAGCTAGCTTTGTGAAGAAGTTCTACATTATTGTCAGAGAGTCAACAAAAAAGGATAAAAATAAACAGTGATGACAATTAGTTTAGTCTTAAAGGTGAGCATTCGCTTACTTCTATTAGCCACATTTTATAAGGTCCTCAACTGAGGACAAAATCAGAGGGGATGTCCAAGAAGAACTGTAGAACTCAAATTCAGGGTATCTTTCATATATATCATACTATGCCTAGGTCTATTATATTTTTATGACTTGGTGCAGGATATTATTTATTAAAATGATGGTTAGTCTGTTGTGAAGGGAAGGACACCTTTCAAGTCAGTCAGCTATCTTTGTACAAAAAAATAATAAAATAAAATCTATCAGAATTGGAAGAAAAATCTCCCAATTCTTGTGTCTTTATACAGTTCTGCAGCTAGCAGATACCCCAACGACCCTCTAAGCTGTCAGGGACTGCTCCATGATAAAAGGAGGATTGATAAAGTAGAATGGGACCTTGGTGCTGACCATATAAGAGTAAAAATTCTCCTGGGATTTCTGTATACAAAAGATAGGTTTAGTACTTTCTTAAGAACATTGGATCACATTAACTTATTCAAATATGAGGTCAGATCTCAGTGTTTCAGTTTAAAGCTGTCCCACATGCTTCTTGATAAGGGGGAAAATTGACAAATCATACCTTTGAATAAATTCATTTTAATCCCTTTCTTCCTTTTGAAGCAATAAAAATAGCCTTGTCATGCCGTTACGATTGCATTTAATAGCTGTCATTGCAGGGAATGGAAAACTGATATCTAAGCATAATACCTTCAAATATAGCTAATAGCATTTCACATGAGGGAAAAATACTTTTATTTTCCATGAATAAGACCATTGCTCCATGATGATTATTGAAAATTCAGCAGCTCCTCTTATTACAGTGTAATGATCAGAACTGCTGTTGCTCTGTCATTTATGTAAAAAAATGATAATCCAAACCAATCTATATTCCTAATGTTGGGTATAACCCTATTAGTACTCAGACAAGTTCTTATCAAAAGTCTTGCCTAATTATTGCCACTTTACATGATTTTAATCTCATCTTTTAAATAATAAAGATGTTTCCATCTGATATATTTTAAAATGACCTAGTAAATATGTGACTGTGGGCATGTTACATGCAGGTGTGTTTATTAAGCATTTCTTAATGTATAGGATGTGTCACTTTGGTAGTCATTCACTGCAACAGTTCTTGATAAGTGGACATTAATTAATGCAAAATTACAATGGAATTTTTTATGGAATTACAGGTGACATCCCAAGCAGTAGCAAATGAGTTCATCGTGATTAAACTTATTACCATTTCTAATTAACCTTGAGTGCCCCTTGATGTAAGCTGCATATCCATGAAGTGAACATAGCTGGCAGCTTCTGGAGAAAAAACAGATTCTGCCCCTCATATAGCTACAAGTGGACTTCAACTTGGATTTATATATATGAGACATAGTTGTGTGCCCTCCCTTCCCAATTGTATATATTTCATAAAACAAATCACAATGAAAACAAAAGCAATTTTTACTCCGAAAGGACTCTGAAATTATTAAATAGAAAAAATTCTGAGAATAGTCATGTTATAGGAGAGATGGCACAATATAATGGATTTAATGAATGAATGAATGAATTCAAAAATATTAAAAACTTACTATGTGCTAAGAATATAGGTAACTAGGTGGCACAGTACACATTGATGAATCTGAATATTCAAATATGATTTCAGATGCTTCCTAGCTGTATGACCCTGAGCAAGTCACTTAACACTCTTTGCCTCAGTTTCCTTATTTGGAAAATAAACTGGAGGGAAAATATGACAAATCACTCCAGTACCTTAGCAAAGAAAACCCCAAATGGAGATGGGAAAAATTGGTCAAGAGCACTAGATATACAATTACAAAATCAAATATTTTCTGCCTTATGGAGTTTGCAGGAGGCAATAAATAAAGAGAAGTGGCAACCTAAGGGAGATTTATATTGTTTTAGAAAGTTATTAATACAGCATTAAGAAAGTTGACAAAGGTTTATGGATTTTTATTATAGTTCTATACTGAAAACTGGGAAGGGGAAGAGGGGGAAGGAGTTTGTAGAATGGAGAATAAACCTGTCTATATTCTGGAGAATATAGGGCATGATTTGGGTGGGGGAAGGCTTTAAACCCTTTAGATCCTGTACTCTGGTCCCAGTTCCTCTTAAATTTTTCTATTTTATTCTTCTATTGATATTCTCTGATTTATCCTGAATATAGTTGGTTTTTATATAGCTCTTTGCATGTTGTCTTCTTCATTAGACTGATCTTCTCAGCAGTAGAAACTATCTTTTGTCTATCTTTGTATAACCCTTGGATCAAAGTCCGATTAATAGAGTAATAGATTCTTTAACTTATTAAATGAATATTGATTCACAGACTGATTGTCCCAAATGGTTAGGACAACAGATGAATAAGTAGCAAAGTAGGAGCTTTGAGGTTAGGAAGACTCTGGTTCAGGTATTGACTCTTAATACCTGTATCTTAAGCAAATCCCTTAACTTTTCAGTGAGCTTGATAGCTCAATAAGACTACAAAGGTGCTTAGAGTTGCTTATCCATTTTAGTTTGAGGGGTTTTCCTTATTGAAAATTCCCTTGATCAATGAAATCACAAGTCAGAAGCAATCATGAAAGCATCATCCTAAAGATAACACATTTTTTTTAGTTTAAATATTTCTTCTCACTAAAACCATATAGGTGGCACAGTGGATAAAGTGCCGGCCCTGGAGTCAGGAGTATCTGGGTTCAAATCTGGTCTCAAACACTTAATAATAATTTCCTAGCTGTGTGGCCTTGGGCAAGCCACTTAACCTCATTTGCCTTGCAAAAACCTAAAATAACTATATAGGATTGATGGAATGAATCTTATTAAATCATCTTCAAATGAGGAAACAGATTCATAAAAGTTTTTGTGGACATTAATCCTAGAATTAACAGACCTGTGACTCCATCTTCTGACTACCACAATTCTGTTTATTTATGTTAAACTGTTTCATTCAGTGAGAAGTCAACATTTTAATAAATTCAAAGTTCTATCAAATTCATGTGAGGGCAGAGAAGACTTAAACAAGTTGGTAACCTGAATTTTTTGCTGAATTCCAGCAAACATTCATAGCTCCAATACATAGCACCTTAGTTGTATAGAACACTTCAACAGCAAACTCTGGAGTGAAGAAGAGTCGATTGTTCCTCCCATTTTAATAGATAGGGAAATAAATTCATCCATTAAAATGGGATTAACAATCAGTTCTAACTTATTCCAAGAATTACTTTCCTCAACTATTAAAATGAGAGTAACAGAATATCCAGAATTTGAATCTATTTATCTCTTTAATCTTTATCTAATGCTCTTTTCACCTACATCTTAAATTTAGACCTCAATTAAATCCCTTTGCCCTTCCTAGAGGTGCTTCATTTCTACCTTACTTGGTTTTATACATACATATATATATGAAATATATTAATCATTCAAAATTCTCAATTTCAAATGTGATCAAGAATATATTACTCTTCCACTTTGTTTTTCCTGGAGCCTCCACCACTCTGCCTTCCCTTATGTCTGTGTCAGTTCACTGATAGGACCATCATTTTTGCCCTGTGGTGTCAGTAGGCTATGTGGACCATCTAACAAGAGCCTGGGTTTTCAAAGTATTATGTACCTCTCCTGACTTCCAGAAAAGGATAAAAGGATTTGCTTTTCCATCATAGAACAAATTAAATTTTAATTGCCTGTTAAAATACAAATGTCAAAAGCAAATCTTCAAGGCCAGGTTGTGATCCTCTCATATATCATGTTATATTCCCATTTACATGTAAATTAATTCTTTTCTTCATTTTAAATATATTTTTCCAAAGAATATATTAATTTTTTAATTCTCAAATATTATGCCATTACAAATGTACAGAGAAGAAGCTATTGAGTATTGTGTCATATCATCAATGCTGAAAAAAACAAAATAAGACTTTGTTCATGCTTTCAATGACTGTCCTGTCACTGCTAGGAAACATAACTGTATAAACTGAAGGGACTTTGAAAGTCTAAGTTATAAATTAAATGTATTTCAAATTTAAGAAATAAACAATTTAGCTTGTTCATTTCAGTACCAAAGTTCATCTTATTTGGTTTTATTTGTAAGTTATCTGTATTTTTAAATTGTTTAGGTAGTTACTCTTTATTTCACTGAATATATATTTTATTTTTCTGTAGGAGGGAGATCACATATATAGGTTCTGACCCTATATCTATCTTTGACTTTTCCATTGACCTTGATCAAGTTTGCTTTCTAATTTGCAAATTTAGAAGGTGTATATAGACGGTACTGAAAAATCTCTCCCATATCAAAAAATATTCATTCTAACATTTGATTCACTTACATTTTGTGTTTTAAGATCTATTTCAATTCCAATATACTACATTTTAAATTATTTTCTAGCTCTAGCAATCTAGATTTTATTAATCTATATGAGGGAGAATTTAAACAAAAGTATTAGTTCTAAAATTATCAGGAAAGCATATATAAGCATAATTATTTAGTTTCATTCAATTATCATTCAAATATGGCATGTAATTGTAAAACTTATGGAACTATGAAAGTGGAAATTTATAATGATGCAGTCTTAATTTCATTAATTTAATGCATAAAGCACATATTACACAGAGACAGACGTCAAATTAAAAACTCTCAGACTCTAATTAGCTTTAGAAGTCTCTTATGTCTAATTGATATGGCTGTCATAATTAATTTAAATACTGATTTCAACCTGGCTATGATGCAGAAAAATACCCCATTCACTATTAATCTTTTAAGAAATGTTTTGTAGAATACGACTTTATAATCTTATATACTATATGTTCTTACACTTAAACAACCTGGAAACCACAAATGCAAAAGGTCTTGGATAAATGTATTACAGTCACTAAAGTGCTCTTTCTATCTTAGTCCTTGGAATGGAACTTAGGGAGATTATTTAAATTTTTTAAGAAGTAGCACTAAAAACAATGAAATTTATGTAGCTCTTTTTTAAAAGATATATTTACAGTTAAAAGAGGTTTCAGGAGGATGGAAGAGCAATGAACAAATCCAAAAATATAAGAAACAAAGAAGATGATGATGGTGATGCGGATAATTTAATATAATCATATGCATTTTTTGTGGTCAAGTTACTGATGACATTCAAAAAAAATTCATCATAAGACTGTGTTCATAGCCTTCTTGAATTAGTGGAGATTTCTAAAACTTAGGTGCTAATATTATGGTCTTCCAAACCCTAGGACCACTTCCATTCCAGGAGAAAGCATAAGAAGAAGATAAGTAGATGAGTGGAATTATTATTTCCTTTATTTTATTGCTGTCAAAACAAAAAAATAGGCAGAGAGGAATCATGTAATTCATTGTACATGTATCTACAGTAATGTGTTTTGTTCTTGGAATATAATTTAAAAAGTACTTGCTGAATGATAGTTTAAATGATCAAAATAAAAATGTTATGAATTGAAGTAATTATTACTTGTAGCCAAATCTTTTGAAAGCAAATCAAGTTTGTCTCTTTATATAACTTAGTGGTTTCTTAAGTGCCAATATCTGCTAAGCATTGCCTCAATGATTTTCCATAGAAAACTGAATTTATTTCACCTTTCATTGCATGCAAATTATTCTAATGATAATGGTTCGCATTTCTATAATAGGCTAAATTTATATGGTATTATCTTCAAAGCAACTAAGAACTGACCCCCTTCCAATGGGACAGGTTTAGGAGAAAAGAAAAGAAAATGCAATAAAAACCCCAAAACTTTAGGAACAAAATTTGATCATATACACATCAATTGTCTTTGGGCTGGATAAGTTTCAATATCTTAATGTTGTTTTAGTGGGGGAAAACTGCTGAATTCTTTCAGTAAACTAAAGAGAGCTAATTTTGTAAATAGCATGTTGGTCATAAACTCAAGCATATCTGAGTTCATATCCTGCCATTACCAATTAATGGTTGTTGAATAAAACTAGACAAAATCTCTTTCAATATCAGTTTCCTCATCTGTAAAATGAGGATAATAGCAGTTTTATAACGATTAAATAAAACTTTATACACATATATATTAATATTTGTTCACAAATACGCACACATGATGGATGTTCATATATTGATATGAATATATGCAAATATATAATCTTAGTTTTGCATATATTAAAATACAATATAAAAACTAGATATTATTGGTAGTAAGTCATTAAACATTTTTAATTACCATTTATTATGATCCAAGTATTGTGATAAATGATGTAGAGTTAAATAGGGACAAATAGCATTCCATGTCCTCAAGAGGTTTGTAACCTAATAGAGGAAGAAAACACACAAGGAAGCTTAAATGTGGGAAGGCAGAGAATATAGCAATGTTGTGAAGTTCATAGGAGTTTAACAGAGTAGGAAATGAAGAGAGTGAGACTCTGGATGCTTTATTTAAATAAATGTTCTAGAAAGAGATCTTCAATATGCAATCAGAGGTCAGATCCTTTGCAGCAAATAATACTAAAAGTTATGAATTCTATACCCTTAATTCTTCAATTCCTTTAATTAAGATATCTTTTTCCATTACTCTTAGTTTGTCAGTAAGCATTTCAGATAGGAGTCGGAAAAGCCCAAGTTCAAGCCTTGCTTAAGACAATCACTAGATCCATGACTCCAGACAAGACATCTAACCACTTTTTCCATCAGTTTCCTCAACTGTTAAATCAATATAGATAACAGCACCTACCTTAGAGTGTTATGATGTCCAAATGAGATAATATAAGTAAAATGTATGTAAATCATAAAAATAATTATGTAATTATTATCATCATCATCATCATCATTATTTTTCTTATCCAATTCTTATGAGTAATATTAGCAATATATTTTAGTTTGTGCATAATTGTAATGGAGAATTTTTATTTTTCTGAAACTTAGGAGTCTATGATTCACAATCACATACATATATACACACACAAACTTCTATCTTATGCATTGTTAGCAATTAAAAATATATGTTGACTGAAGAAAACAGATTGGTTCCTTAAAAGACTTATATGTATAAGTTATAAATAGAATAATGGAATTTAACATAAGCATCCTGTTATTAATTTTTTGCATTTTTACATTCTTTCAAGATATTTATGTTTCTCAAGATAGCATTTTGTATTTCAATAACTATTTTAGGTAATGTTATCCCTGATTTGTGCTCATGGTGCAATAAAAAGTTTTTAGATTTCTAAGTAGTTCTTTGCTGTCCTTCCATTTTCTGTAAGGATTACAGATTTTTCTTCTTTCTTTCAGTTCTTCCTATCACCAAGTCCACTCCCCACAAATGTCAGTAGCCTGGGAGATTTATTTTAAGAAATTTCAACCCAAAAGATGTTCAGGGTCATTTGTTCTCTCTGACATACTCATGTCAGTTGATAGCGAAGCATGTGTTGACATTTCTCTTAGAAGGGGACCTATTGCAGAAGAAAGAAAAAGCCAGCTTCAGACTAACCAAAGGACAAAGACTAATGGAGTCAGGGGAATATACATTGAATATCATTTCTTTGTAACATTATTGGTAAAGGGGTTTTCAACATCTTATGCTTGTTATCTAAGCTGGAGAGGACCATTCATATGAAATAGCATGTTGCCTACATTTTTTTTGCTCAGTGTTGAAAAAAAAGACATTTTAATTTGTTATTTACAGTGAAAAGGACCTGAAAAAATTCAGTTGAATGCATGAAAGATTTGGAAAATGCCTAGTCTATCCATGATCTTCTTCTATGTATTGACTAAACAAAGACAAAAATGAAATGGTCCCCATCCTGAGGGAACTAGTATTCTATTGGGAACACAGTTTTGGAATATCACCAAGTAAACAAGCATTTATTAAACAATTAATATATGTCACACACATTGTAACTATGAAGTATTTTTGAAGTAATACATTAGTCACTTCAAAATACAAAAGTAGCAACAATGAGGGGCAGGGAAAGTAAAATACACATGTAGAAAGAGAGATGTGAGCTATGGGAAAGTGATAAACACCTCTCCTTAGATGCTCAGAGGTCCCAAAAAAAATCTCTGAAAATAGCTACACAAAACTCAAAAAGTTTGGAACAATCCACTTTCCAACCTGGAAGCAGAGTCCTTTGTTAAAAAAGAGTTGAAATCAAGGCATAGACTGGGAAAATGAGCAGACAATAGATAAAGAAGGGGGAAAAAACCTGCCCATAGGAAGTTACTATGATGACAAAAAAGTTCAAAATACACAATCAGAAGAAGATAGCAGAGTCAAATATCCTACTTATATTCAATAGCTCCAAGAAAATATGAATTGTTCTTAGATGACCAAAGACTGAAAAAGTATTTTGAAAATTAAGTAAGAGAGGTAAAGGAGAAATTGGGAAGAGAAATGAGAATGATGCAAGAAAATCATGAAAAACCAAGTCAACAGCTTGTTAAAGGACACACACAACATGCACGCAAATACTGAATAAAATGCACCTTTAAAATAGACTAGGCAAAATGATGAAAAGGTCTTAAAAAACCAATAATAAGAAGAATGCCTTTAAAACAGAATCGATCAAATAGAAAAATAAAGTGAAGAAAAACTCTTTATAAAGTAGATTTGGTTCAGTGCAAAAGGAGGTACTATACCTCACTGAATAAAATACTTTAAAAATTAGAATTGAATAAATGGAATATAATAACTTTATAAAGAATCAAGAAACAATAAAACAAAACCAAAAAAATAAAATATTTAATTGGATAAACAAAATTGACTGGGAAATAGATACATTTAAGTAGATAATTTCATAATATTATATTCCACCTGAAAGCCATGATCAAAAAAAGAGCTTACACATTATAAGTCAAGAAATTATAAAGGGAAGCTTCCCTGATATTCTAAGACTAGAGATAAAATAAAATTTGAAAGAATCAACCAATTAGCTCCTAAAAAAGATTTGAAAAATGAAAACTCCTAGGAATATTATAGCCAAGCTTAAAATTCAGAAACAAAAAATGTTGAAGTATCATGGAGTCACAATCAGGATAACACAAGATTTAGATTTCTACATTCACAAGTTTTTTACATCAAAGGATTATAGGGTATGAAGTATGATCTTCCAGAAGACAGAGGAGCTTGGATTGCAACCAAGAATCAACTATCCAACAAAACTGAGCATACTCTTTCAGAGGAATTGATGAACATTGAAAGAAATAGGGAACATTCATTCTTTCTTGGTAAAAAGATCAGAGCTGAATAGAAAATTTGTTCTTCAAATATAAATCTCAAGAGAAGTATATAAAAAAGTAATTAAGAAAGAGAAATCATAAAGAACTTAATGATGCTGAACTGTCCCTGTTCCTACATGGGAAGATGATATTGGTAATACATCATTAGTGCAATTAGAAGGATTTTGTGTGTGTATGTGTAACTGTGGTATCTTTATATATACATATATATGTATATATATACATATATATGTATATATATATATATGTTTGTGCGTGTGTGTGTGTGTGTGTCTGTACACACTTGTGAGTTGAATAGCAAGGGATGATACCTAAAAAATAAAATTAAGGGATGAGAGAGGACTGTACTGAGAGAAATTGGAAAGGAAACGTAGAAAACAAGTAAGGCAAAACATTTATAGTGCAAGAGAAGAGGGGAGTGGTGACTTTCCCAGTTTCACATAATCCACATTTGTCTTAGACACAGATTGAAGTCAGTTTTCCCAACTTCAAGTTTATACTTCCCTAATTTCACATGAATATTCTTGAAAGATTTACATAAAATGTATACAGAATTGAAAATTCATGTAGCGTATCTGATACTAGTTTTCTCCCCAGAGATAATGTAAGCTCCTTGAGAGTAGGGACAGGAAATGATAAGTGATTTCATTTATTTGTGATCTCTCAAGGGATAAAATTACCTCTACCAAAGTAGTAGAGGGAATTTGCTACTTCTCTTGTCTAAGAGGTTCCTAGATCAATGGGAGATGAAGTAACTTCCCCAGGATTTCACAGTTAGTATGTATGACAGATGCAATTTGAGACTGAATATATCTTTCAACAAGGGCCCATCAAATTCTCACAAACATAAAATATTATGAAATTAGCTCATCTCTCCCCACTAAATTTATTTATTTTATTTCATTAATTTTTACAATTTTGAGTGATCTATTAATAGCACATTTTATTTTTTATTTTTAAGAATTATTTCATTTATTTTCAGTTTAAAAATTTTCCCTTATTCTTGCTTCCCTTCCCCCACTCCCACAGAAGGCAGTCTGTTAGTCTTTACATTATTTTTATGTTATACATTGATCTAAGTTGAATGTGATGAGAGAGCAATCATATCCTTAAGGAAGAAAAATAAAGTATAAAAGATAAAAAAATTACATAAAAAGATAATTTTTCCCCTAAATTGAAGGCAATACTCTTTGATCTTTGTTCAAACTCCACAATTCTTTCTCTGTATACAGATGGTATTCTTCATCGCAAATAGCCCAAAATTGCCACCAATTGTTGCACTGATGAAATGAGCAAGTCAATCAAGTTTTATCATCACCCCCCCCCATGTTGGTGTTAGGGTGTGCAATGTTTTCTGGTTCTGCTCATCTTGCTCCACATCAGTTCATATTTCATTATGTTTTAATGATTTAGAATGACCTTTTATCCAATGTTTCATGGTCATTCCCTTGGCTTTATCTTTGATTATTCCCTGTCCATTATCTCTCTAATCCAAATAATTCAGTCTCCTCCACATATTACCCCCAACTGATTCTGCTCTATTCTAGGACAAGTTCTGTTGTTTTCTGTGATGATTCCTTAAGATTTTCTACTTTCAATTTTCTTTTTACCCTCTCTAAACCTTCCTTTATACCACTGTCAGGATGATATTTCATGTATCTTGAACTGATCTTATCTCTCATTTGCTTATTCAAAAACATGCAGTTAATTGCTTCTATCTCTGTAATCGAATTCTCTCAACAGCATACAGCATCAGTATAATTCCTGATATCTGAAGATTTGGTAAAATGGATTAAATAAATCTTTCTAGGATTTTGACCAGAAATATATCAGTAAGATAATTATGTCACCAGCCATACATTTTACATTTCTTTTAATTTCTACTATGCTTGTATTAGTTTGGGGGGCTTCTATAAAACACTGTTTACTCTTATTGAGCTTATGATCCATTTGAGTATTAATTAATGATAAGATAGACTGGATGAGGATAATTAAGATGCTGGAAAGTCCTGAAAACATGCAACAAGAATATTAGGTTGAAGAAATTAGGGATATTTAGTATGGAGAAGGGAATATTTGGTGAATAGCTAGAGTGCAAAACCTGAACTGCCTCAAAAAGAAATTAATCACGTCAAGAATAGTGCATTGCCCATAAGTAAATATATTCAAGCAAGATGGGAAGAACAGTGAAATGATTATTGAAATGAGTAATTTGTCAGGTAAGAACAGTGTAATGATTGTTCACATGAGAGGTAGGTTAGACTATGTCAGGTTCTTTGATTCTAGTGTTTTATAGAATACATCTATATGCATACTTTCATAATTAATAAATAAAATGTTGTTAAAGTAATTACTATGTACAAAACACAATATAAAAATGTGGAAATAAAAAGAAAAATTTGAGACATATTAAAAGGTGCCAGGATATATATAGTGATGCAGCAAAGCAGATAGCAATGCATCCTCATTAATGTCATGTCTACTGATAAAATCATTTAATTTTGGTTGTTGAACTATTTGAGTGTCTAAGTACTTCCATCGTGGGGTCTTCAAAAGAGAGGACCATGACACCAACAGGAAAAGGTGCATCTCCAACATGAATTGTTTCCTATGATGATAATGAGACTACTGAAATGGAAATATCACTACTCCCAACAATCTCAGGCTCTGGATACTAGAATATCTTCATCAAGATTTCAGGGAAGATAATAAACAAGAAGGTGGTGATAGTGCTTTGACTAATCTAGAACATACTGCCTTTTTCTCTCCTTCATGATACCTTGCTGCATTAGCTAGACTGTCTTGTATGCTTGTGAATGACTATTGATAGGGGTGGGATGGCTGGATTTTCTCCTCAGGAGCTATCTCCCAGGATGATTTCTGTGAAAGATGATCAGGAAGCCAATACCACTAGTGATCTGGGGAATGTAATTATTTCCATAAATCCTTTATCCATTTCCTTCTGTTTGTTAGATGGTGGTGGTGGTCACAAGGAAGTTGACTTCTTTCTCCTCAATGATTTATAGCCTTAATAATGGTTGTAAAGGCTGAGGTTGGATCAGATCTTATAGTATAGGAGATGCTGTAAATCTCAAGTCTCTTGAATTCAGGGTTCTGGCCCATCTCTATCTAATTTCTAATGAAAATGGTTGTCAAGAGTAGTGATTTGACACACTTGATATTTGCAATCTCCATTTTCTCCACAGAGCTGTGCTACTGCTTTAGCTAATTGACTTATTTACCTTGTGAATGTCATTTGATTGACAGCTGCTATTTCCCAAATAATGGCAATAATGCTACAAGATATAAATTTGTGTGCGTAAATATTATATCTATATATAGACATGCTCATAAACACATCAAATAATCATAGACATATCAGTCATGCACATTTATTGCACATGCATGTGCATATGTGTATTTGTGAATACTTATCTATGCATAACTAAATTCCTATGTATTTTCAGCCTATCATTTGCTCAATTCTATATTCTTTAATTTAAAAAATCCTCAACATTTCCGATGGCACAAATAACATCATATAGGATGAAAAGTAGCATAAATAGACTGACTGTTTATCATGAATGAAAAACAAGTGTTTTGTCTATGTTCACGCTTAATATATATATATGAAAGTACACTGCATACACACACACACAGACACACATGGAAACAGACACACAATTTTGCAAAGTAGCAGAATCAAACACTATTAGAATACTACCTATGTGTGTTCCTTTACTATATATATATATATATATATATATATATATATATATATATATATATATACAAACATTCATTTTTAAATTATATATAATTTGAAATGCCTTTTAAAAACAAGGAAAATTTCATATGCATTGCAAAGTAGAATCAAAGTAATACATTTTGCTAATTTGTGACCTTTACTGTAGCATTTATTTGAGTGGGAGCAAGGTATAATCAAAGAGCTTTACATTTGCTTTCAGAGGACTCAGGATCAAATTTAATTTTTGTAACTCGTGAGTTATACCTTTTTTAGCAAGTCACTTAACTTTTGAGTCTTAGTTTCTTCATTTGTAATGTGGTGACAATAATATTTTAACTAAGTATCTCAGAAAATTTTGTAATAATTGAATTAATGGATAAGTTGTCTTCTAATTATAAAATCCTACTAATATGGAGAAGTATATAAAAAGCTTCCTTGAATTAAAAAATGCATAGAAAATTAGATGATGCAATTGATAGTATATTAGGCCTCAAGTAATCAATATATGAATGCTCAACTTTTATGAGATTGCTTACTAGCTATGACTTTGGGCAAGTCATCTGATTTGTATCTCAGTTTCCTCAACTATACAAAGGGGATAATACTAGCAGTTACACCCTAGCATTGCTGTAATGGGAAAAATGAGATCATTATAAAAATCTCACTATAGTGTCTAGAATACATAGGTACTTAATAACATATTTATTTCTTTCCTTATATAAGGATTTGGTCATTATATATATATATATATATATATATATATATATATATATATATATACACACATACACACACATACATACATACATGTGTACATATATACATATATGCCTATTTAATGAAATGCCTCTGTGTGCATGTATGTGTGTAATATTTTATAAGCATAAAAGACAAATGTAGTTTTGTGAGCTATTTTAGTAGGCTCAATGTACAGCAATACCATTTATTATTGTAGTCTTTCACTAGCAAAAAATATGGATCCTTCATGGTATGTCCCCTTTAATCATTCTTAATAACATTTTTCCTCTTAATACTTCTCAATGGAATCACCCAGTGAGAGCAGAGATTCTCCAATCATACTCTACTCTATTGTATTTCATGTGTCCAACAAGGTAGGTCAATCTCCTTTTCTTGGCATAATCATTAATAGACTTTATGTCACAACATGTGTTGTTGAAGATAGGAAGCAGAATAAAACTGAGCACAAACATGGTGCAGTGAATACATTATTAGTTTCAGCATCAGAGCAAGGTCTGAGCCCCAGACCTTTGAGTTACTACAATATGATTTGGGGTAAGACACATCCCTCAGGCTCATTTCCTCATCCTTAAAATGAACAGATTGAACAAAATAATCTTTAAAATCCCTTATATCACTAAAATCAATGAATCTGTGAATTTATCAGTTTTTCTTAGAACGTGCTATTTGTTTATAATTACATATATTTTCTCCAATCAACAAGAAACCAAGAGGAAAAAATCGATTTCATGTGGTAGACATTGAAATTACGTAACACTTCATACTGGACAACATTTTCTTCATTTTTCTGAGTATCTTATAATGACCAAGAGAATGAATGACAAGCAGGAACAAAAGTAGTTTTACCACTTTTCTCTGCCTGTGAAAAACTTTCCATGTAATGTTCTTCAAAGAATTAGAGATTACATGCAAATTTTCATTTTTAAAGTGGCCTTCGAGTAGTGAATTAGATAATTGTATGAAAATGAAGAGTTTTAATAAGCTGTGGCAACATAATAAACTGTCATATAAGACTAATTATCACTTTTGGGGCTTACAATAGCTGTCATCTTTTCATACTGAAAACACGAACCCTAAACACCAGAAGAAAGGGAAAAACAATTAACAACCACAGAAGCATGGAAAAGAGCTATTTTCTGCCTTGCTAGTAGTAATAAAGGGCTTGAATATGAATAGTCATTCATCATGCAAATGAATGGAGTCATTTGTTAAATTTATATTTCATAGGAATGAAAAGATGCTCAGAATCTCTTCATTAAAATTTAGACAAGATTTTTCATTTTTCCATTGTTACAATTCATTTTGCTCTTCCTCAAAAACAGCTTCGGCCCTTCAAGTTCCCTTGGAAACATCAAGTTTTTCTCTTGAAAAACCTGTTTTGTTTTGAGTTTCTTATTACACCATTAGGCTTCAGTTATCTGAAGATCTGTCACTTTAAAAAGTCACACTGTTTGTAAATAGGCATCAGAACGACCTGATTATAAAACAGATGCTGAATATTGGAAGGAGATTTAAACAGACCTGTCAAAATGTGAGAAGACCCTTCCAGAAGATCCTGCTGTTGAGCTTGACAAAGTTAGGTGTGACAGTCTTCATATTCCTGTAAATTGTAAAATAGAGTATAATATCTTTATGATTGACAGAAGAACAGAAGTAATGGAAGTAGCTCAAAAGACAATCAGTCAGTTAGTCAACAATATCCATACATGTCTCCCTGAGGGGTTCTTGGTATTCTCTCCCAGCAATGATAATCTGGCTGATGTATCACTTTCCCTGTCTCTCTTTCTCTAAACACAGACTCAGACATACAGATGCATAGTCACACATATTTTTGTACATAATGAATTGAGTATGTGTAAACCAATGGATTATCTGTGATGAAACTAAACAAATCAAAACCACTGATTTACCTTTGAGGGAACAAATGACCTTCATGCTAGTGTTCTAAGCCTTGGCTAGATTTGTCATCATAAAAAGCTTCATAATGAACATAACCTACAAAGGTCTCCTTTCCAGCTTGCTCTCACTACATAAAGACTCACAGTGTGGGTGGAGACTACCAAATCCCTTCTACTTTCACAAGACAGGTAGAAATAGGCATCCATTCGATCAGGGTTTGATGCCACTTTGGGCTGCCTACACATAATTAGCCATATACCAGTGACAAGAGAATAGCGCTACTTCACTTAGTCAGACATGGAAGTCCTATCACCAAAGATATTGGACTTGTAAAATTCTCCTTTTTGTCTTTCTACAACTACTCGCCTTGTACTGTTGCATCTGTTTTTTTAATACTATTTAGCTTCCGATAATCACATTCATCATTTACATTTATTGTCTACTACTTGCCCTGGATGCAACAGATGTGTTAATGCAATTGTTGTTGTTGTTGTTGTTGTTGCTGCTGCTGCTGCTGCTGCTGCTTAGGTCTTTAATTCTTTTTTTTTAATTTTTTTTAAATTTATTTTTTATTCTCATTTTGTACAAATGTTTTTTTTACATTAATAAAATATACTTGTTTACAAGTAAACAAAATACCCCTCCCCCCATGTATATAGATAGACTTGCTTGGGCGAAAAAGTAAAGGGGAGAGATTAGTCTTTAATTCTTAAAGAGGATGAAGACATCAGTTGATGTTCCCTTGACATGCAACTGAATTAATTGTTTTTTTTAGAATTTTCAAAGAAATGAATGGGGTTAAGTGACTTGCCCAAGGCCATATGGCTAGGTCATTATTAAGTGTCTGAGGTCAGATTTGAACCCAGGTACTCCTGACTCCAAGGCTGGTGCTCTATTCAATGACCACCTAGCCACCCCCAACTGAATTAAATTTAAGTGAAGGAGCACCAAGCAAAGTCATCAGTCTCACTTTCTCCTCTAGAACCATCTGGGCACAGTTGGGCATTATAAGGATCAAGTCAACTGCAGATGACCCTGAATGCAGAGAAGTGTGGTGGAAGACATCTAAGAAAGAATAAGCAACAGCAAATAACTTCAAAATTTTGGAATGTTCTTCAATGTTCCTATACATTTACTTATATTGACAGTCCTTTAAATAATGAACAGATCATATTTGTCCAGGCACTGACTTTATTTTCCTCTAGTTACAGTCCACTACAGTACAATTAATACAGAGTTTATTTTCAGATTTTTTAAAATATTCAGCAATAGCTACTCAAAAGCAAGAATTGTGTCTTCCTCATTCAAAACAGTTACCTCTACAAATTTATGATGAGGAGGTACACTTTTATAGTAGCTTATTTCATTTGAACTTACCTTATTTTACCATATGCAGGTCAAGGAAATATATGTTGTAAAGATACAATCAATGGATAAAAATCAACCAATAAGCATTTATTAAGTACCTACTATGTGTGCTTTGGTAATAGAGACCTTTCCTCTCAATCTTCTAAGTTGACTTAGATTGAAAAATTGTTTTACTTCATCTGTATCTGAGCCCATGTGAAATACTAGTGATACAAAAAGAAATCAAAGAAAATCCCTGACCTCAAGAAATTTATAATCTAATAATGGAAGAAACTAAACACAAATACATGTAATTTGAGCAATATACATATAAATAAAGATAATTAAAAGAGGGAAGGAATTTTTAAGAAATGATGTTGGGGAAGAATTCCCATAGAAGGT
Source organism: Macrotis lagotis (assembly GCF_037893015.1). Taxonomy (NCBI): domain Eukaryota; kingdom Metazoa; phylum Chordata; class Mammalia; order Peramelemorphia; family Peramelidae; genus Macrotis; species Macrotis lagotis. Next base: position 71,253,708 of record NC_133658.1, read on the forward strand.
GGGATTTAAGTTGGGACTTAAAGGAAGGCAGAGTGGTCAGTGGTAGAATTTGAAGGGAAAGAGTTTGACATGGAAGACAGCAAGAGAAGATATATGGAGTTAAGAGATAAAACATCTTTTTTGCTGGAATATCCAGAAAATCAGTCATGGAATTGAAGAATACATGATCAGGGTATAAGGAGTAAAAAGACTGAAAAGGTAAATGGAGTCTAGATTAGGAAAGATTGTGAATGTCAAACAGCATTTTGTATTAGACTCTGGATTCAATAAGAAGTCACTTATTATATCAAGGGGAGGAGGAAAGAGATTTAGGAAAATCCTTTTAGTTACCAAATGAAGAATAGATTGGAGTGGAGAGAGACTTGAGATAGACAGATCAAAGAGCAGATTACTACAATTATCTACCCATGAGGTGTTGAGAATCTGCCTAAGAGTGGTACCAGTGTCAGGGGAGAGAAGGGAGCAGGATAATTCAAGATATGTTATAAAGGGGAAATTGATAGCCCTTCGTAATAGCTTAGAAAAAAGAAAATGATAAATAATGAGGAGTCTAAGATGTCCTAGATTGTTATTCTGAGGGACTGAGAGGTTGGTGTTTCCAGGGAAGGAAGAAAAGAGGGAGAGTTTAAGGGGACATATAATGATTTTTATTTTGGACATATTAAATTTAAGATGTCTTCTAGACATCTAGTTTGAGATATCGGAGGGGCAGTTGGACATGTGGGTTTGGATGCCAGAGAAGGTTAGAGGCAGGATAAGTAAATTTGAGTATCAACAGTATACCCACCTCATTTTAAAGGTTTAGAAAGTTTTTCTTCCTTCAATAATCTGATCCTAAGAATCCACCTACTTTTAAGTCCTTCCTCCTTCACTAGCTGCTAGTGAGTTTTCCAAAAAGTATCAGCTTTATATCACTTTTAGAGATTAATTTGATATAATAACCAATTATATTATTATTACGATGCTAATAATTCTAAATATTGTCCCCTTTGGTACAGAGAGCCACAGAGCTAAAAATGTGAAATAAAAGTAGGTACTACTAGAGCTCTTCCCTAAACCCCTGTAAATAATAACAAAACAAATTCTAGAGTGGCAGAATTCTCAAGAAGACAGAATAAAACAATTGTTCATTTCAACACAACCTGTCCTCAGCAATCTAAGAATAGATAGAAAGTTGACTGAATCAGTAGCAGCAGTGGTGGCCTCCAGAACTCTTAGTCCATGGATGCCAATGACAAGTTAGAAGGGAGGCAGAATAGATCTGTTAGAATGAAGCAGAGTCCAGCAAAGTCCAACTGTGGCCACTTCAGTGCAGCTCTAGCCCCAACCATACCAGAAGCAAATCTCTAGTTGCACAAAATCAGCAGCAGTTGCTTCTAGAACTCTCAGTCCACTGACACTAAGAGGGTCAGTATTTTTGCTAGCAGTGAAACAGGACTCTGTTGTTTTGCCTAAACTCAGATCTGGGTCATCATACCAGGGAAAGGAGGCATACTAGCCCAGCAGAGTTTGCTTCCAAGGGGAGCAGGACCCTCTTCCGATTTCAGGGGCAGAAAAATAGTGTGATCTCTCACAGAGTAGAGCACAGGTCAGGAGAGGAGTAAATGAACTTCTCCTTAAATCTTGCCTCTTTGCAGGTCCCTATAAATGTCTCTGAAAACAGCTCCATGAAACCTTAGAAACTTGGAATGGTTTGCCCTCAAACCTGGAAGTAAAACCCTGTTTTAAAAAGAAATAAAATCAAGTCATAGATTGGACAAATGAGCAAGTACAAAAAAAATACTGATGTGGAAATTGACTAGGATGATGAAATCGAAGCACACACTGAGAAAATAACAAAGTCAAGAATCCTACATTCAAAACCTGAAAGAAAAGTATGAATTGGTCTCAGGCCATTGAAGAGTCCAAAATAATTTTGAAATTCAAGTAAGAGAGGCAGAGGAAAAGTTGCGAAGAAAACAAGGATGCAAAATAAAATAATGTAAAATAAGTCAGCAGCTTGGTAAAGGAAACATAAAAATATGAAAGAATAAATCATCTTAAAACCACATAAGGCCAAATGATAAAAGAATCATTTAAAAAATGGGGAGGGGGAACCAGGTGGCATAGGAACCCTGAAGTCAGGAGCACCGAAGTTCAAATCCGACCTCAGACACTTAATAATTTTCTAGTTGTATGACCTTAGGCAAGCCACTCAACCCCATTGTCTTAAATAAATAAATAAATTTAAAAATAAATAAGGAGAATGCCTTCAATATCAGAATTAGAATAATTAAAAATGCGACACAAAAACATCAGTGAAGAAAAGCCTCTTTAAAAAGTAGAATTGCCCAATACAAAAAGAGATACAAAAGTACACCAAAGTAAGTGATCACTTAAAAATTCGAATTGAGGAAATGCAAGTTAACAACTTCATGAGAAATCAAGAAGCAATTAAAAAAACAGCAAATGAATGACATAATAGAAGACAAAACAAAGAAATATCTCATGGGGGAAAAAACAACTGATGAAGAAAATAGATCCAGGAGAGATAGTTTAATAGTTATTGGACTACCTGAAATCCATGTTCATAAAAAGAACCTAGACATTATCTTTCCAGAAATTATCAAGGAAAATTCTCCCAGGTCAAGGAGAAAACATTATAAAAAGTCAAACACAAAGCAAAAATATCATGGAGTCACAGTTAGACTACTACAAGAGTTAATAGTTTCTAAATTAAATGACTTGCAGGGCATGAAATATGATATTCCATAAGGCAGAGAAGCTTGAATTGCAACCAAAAATCAACTACATACATGAACCATACTCTGCAAGGGGAAAAATGAATATTCAGTGAAATAGAGGACTTACAAAGCTTTTCTGATGAAAAGATCAGAGCTGAACAGAAAATTTGATCTTCAAAGGTAAGATTCAAGTGAAGTTTCAAAATCTAAACAGGAAAGGGAAATCAGAAAGAACAATGATGTTGAGCTATTCATATTCCTACAGAGGAAGATGATACTGATAGGAGTATATATAGCAGAGAGCATATTATGAGTTCTATATTAAGGGATGATAGATATCTTAAAGTAATAAAATGAATAGATAAGAGCCAAATATTAGAAGTAAGGGGAATGGGGTAAATAATCTCACAAAAAGGAGGCAAAAAAAAGATTTTACAGTGGAGTGGAAGCAGGGGAATGAGGGGGATTGTGTGAACATTATTCTCATCAGAATTGACTCATAGAGGAATAACATACATCCTCAATTGGCAGAAACTTATCATGCATGAATGTAGGAGGATAAAGGGATAAGAGAAGGGAGAGTGATGAAAGAGAAAGCAGTTTGGGAGGAGCAGCTGGTCAGAAGCAAAGCACCTTTGAATAGGAACCACGTGAAAGGAGAGAGAAAACAGAAATATTTAGGGTGAGGAACAAGATAGAGGGAAACACAGTTAGGAATTATAAGTGTGAAAAAAATTGAAGCAAGTTTCTGTAATAAAGGTCTCATTTCTCAAACATAGGAAACAGAGTAAAATTTATAAGAGATAAGAACCATTTCCCATTTGATAAATGATCAAAAGAAATGAACAGTCTTTGGATTAGGTTATCAATGCTCTCTATAATCCAATTTAAAAATGTTCTAACTCACTACAGATTGGAGAAATATAAATTAAAACAATTCTAAAATACTACCTTATGTCTTTTAGGCTAATAGGACAGAAAAGGAAAATGACAAATGTTGGAGATGATGTAGGTGAAATGAGACATTAATACATTATTGGTGGAATTCTGAAATGTTTCAATCATTATGTAGAACATTTTGAAATGATGCCCTAAATCCATGCCTATCTTTTGACCTAAGTAATGTAACTACTAGCATTACTAATAATGAAAATAAAAGTATAAAGAGTTGAAAGTTGAAAATTAAAAGCTCCTCTATGTACAAGGATGTGTATAGTAGCTTTTTATCTGGTGAAAAGAAATTATAAATTGAAGGGATAAACATCAGTTGGGTACTAGCTAAACAATAATGGTATGTGATTATAATGGAATGCTATTCTTATATAAGAAATGATGAACAGGATATTTCAGAAAAATCTGGAAAGACTTAAATGAACTAATGCAAAGTGAAACAGCATAGTATGAACAGCTATGAATGACTTATATTTTCTCAGCAATCCATGACCTAAGATAATTTTGAAGGACTTATGTATGATAAAGAATGCTATACATATCCAGAGAAAGATCTTATGGTGCCTGAATACATATTAAACTATACTATCTTTTTACTTTATTATTCTTGAGGTTTCTTTTTGGGAGGAGAGTCTATGTTTTCTTTCATAAAAAATTATTATGGAAATGTTTTGCATGACCATACACATATAACCTATTAAGTTGTTGGCTCTCTCAATGAGGAGTGTTGGGCCAGGAGAAAGGGAGGGAATTGTTAAAGATAATTTTACACGTAATTGGGGGAAATAAAATATAAAATACAAAATACTCAATCAATGATTAAAAAAGAATAAAAAGCACCAACTAATATCACTATTATTCAAAAGATTCAAGAGTACAAGGAGTTTCGAATATGTTGGGCATCATCCAATAAACATAAATCACTCAATAAATATTTATTAAATGTCTACCATGTGTCAGACACTGTTCTAGGAACTATGTTAAGTGTTAGTGACAGAAACACAAAGGAAATGGCACAGTCCTTGAGTTCAAGAAATTTACATACTTTATGGTAGACATCATACCGTCAGAAAGTATCAGAATACATCTTATGTAAAAAGTGGGTTTTTTTAGGCAGAATATGGGATTGAATTCAAGTAAGGGAGAGTTGTGATCAGCACTGATCAGCATCACCATATTAATAAAAGTCCTGTATATGAAGAACCACAACAAGAAGGAAAATATAAATCCTTTGAAAGGAAATTCTTCTTCATTTTTGTATGGGGGGGGCACTGGTTGTGGCTCTAGTAACTAGAATAGTAACACCTGCAAATGGTTATTGCTAAATCAATACATGTTGCTTACTTAAATAACGATAGTTAGTTTTTAAGATTAGAAGTTCAAATATTTTGAAGAGGGAATGTAGATCATGGAGAACAGAAATAGAAATAATGACTGGAAATTTCAGAGGCAATTTTTGGCTGTGTATGAAGGAAAACATCACAATATAATTATAATAATGCTGAAGTGGAATGGATTGACTTGCAAAGTAAAGAATTCCTGTTTACTAGAAATATTCAAGAGAAGGCTAGATACATGCAGAATGCTAGAGAGTAGATTCCTACTCAGCAAAAGATCAAACTGGGTCAAAAGTAGTGAATTGGTTTTTAATTAGTCAACAAGCCCTTATTTAGGACTTCCTAAGTATAAGATACTGTGCTGAGCACTGCAGAAACACAGAAAAGCAAAACTTCTGTTCTTCGTATTCTAATGTAGGTGACAACATGCAAATAATGATGCTCTTACAAAATATAAACAGAGTAGGTAGAATATAATTTCAAATGAAAGTCACTAACACATGGTTGAGAGACTGAAAAAGGTTTCCTGCAGACCTGAGCAACATTTAACCCAAGTTGCTAACAAACATTAAAATTTATGAATTCATATTTTGCCTTTCTCTCCTTTAAAACACATTGAAAAGAGTATTCCCAACGATAGATGAGGATGAATAGAAAAATTTCGTGACCTGGTCCTGTTATTCTCACTCTTCACCTTTGGATTTTGTTCTCATTTCTTATACATATCTAAGGAAGAGATATTAGGGGATGGAATTTTCAAGCATAGAGCATTTGCCATTGAAAACAGAATGCTGATGCTATAAAGCAATTTAGAACATACAATGTTAGCATGTACATAGAATGTGAGAGCAGAAGGAAGCCTCAGATCATAGTTTGAAAGAATTCAAAGAGCCTTTGAAATTAAAAATGTTATTATGTAAAATATCCAATTGCTTTCTTCAAGTTTTACCTAAAATCCCATCTCATCTAGGAAAACTTTTTCTATTCAGCTTCAATTCTAGTGTTTTTCCTCTGCTGATTTACAATTTATCTTATACTTATGTTGTTTGTATGTAATTATTTATACATTATCTCTCCAATTAGATTATGACCTCCTTAAGGACAAGGACTTTATTTTGCCTTTTTTGTTTCTATCCCTAGCACTTAACACAGTGCATGGGTAAGTAGATGGCATATAATACATTTTTATTGACTAAAAGACAATGGCAAAATGACCTGGAATCTTACAAAATCAAATGTTAAAATACAAGACAGCAAATGTTAAACATGAAGTGGCTCTTAGGAAAAATTTAGCACATTCCTCATTTTATATCTATACATAGGAACTAAAGGCCTAGAAAATGGTATGACATGTTGATGGCCCAATAGAATGTCAAAATGTGCTGCTGCAAGTTTCTTCAGTGTACTGAATAATTCTTTTACCCTAACCCTGAAAGAACCTGATTTCTTTGATTGATAGAGTGCTTAAAGGGAATAGAGTGAATAAAGGGCGTAAGGTTTCTTAGAACCAGATTATAGAGGACTGTAAATGCCAATGTATGAAGTTTGTGTTCTATTTTATAAGTGATAATCACTATCACCCCCCATCCTGACCACAAGACAATGATATGACCCCATCTGTGTATTAGTAACCTCATTTCAAAAGCCATGTAATAGATGGAATGGAGAGGACAGAGAGACTAGAAAGAGAAAAACTAGTAAAGAGGTCATTAAAATAGTCCCTGAGATCTTGAAAGCCTAAAACTCAAATGGTGGTAGTTGAAATGAAAAGAATAGGTGAAATTTAAAAAATTGCAAACACTTTGAGATCAAGAAAAATATACATCAGAAGTCTTTTTATCTCTAGAAAGCCTCAGGTGTTATCTTGTTCATAGTAAATGCTCAATAAGCTTTTTTTTATTATTGGTTTAAAAGTTATAGGATTTAGAAGACAGCTGAAGTCTTTAGATCATTGTTAAGATCAAAGGGTCTTAGAGTTAGAATGTTGAAGGGACCTCATGGGCCATCTAGGCCAATGACCCCATATTTTTTTTAGCATAGGAGCCTGAGACCCAGGGTAATAAAATTACTAACCTATGATCTTATACCTAGAAATCAGAGCTAGGATTTAGAAAGAAAGGAAAAAAAACAAGGGCTATCTAATAATGCAATGGAATATATAAAGGGGAAGTATGTATTCTTCCATTGCATGTCTTTAAGGTAAGATTGTATGATTACATATTGAAGATATAAACATGATTCATGTGGTAATCAGTTTGATTATAAATTCTGGGAATATCCTTTCAGGTCTCTCTCTCTCTCTTTAAATTAGGGTTCTATAGTTACATATGATTGCAACTAAAAAGATGATTAAAACATAATATTTTGAAGATAAATTATAGAATATGAAATGAAGGGTATTTTAAATACCCTCCAAGGTAAAAATCATTTCTTTTTTATTGGGAGGAAATTGAAGAAAATTAATGCTTTGTATCAATTATTACGTATATCTCTTTCTTTAACTCATTCATTTCTTCAGACCCCAACCTTTGAAGATCAGGCAGATTTTTGAAGTCCATAATAGAATAAGGGTTGTATAAAACTTTGTCAATCTCAAGGTCTTTGCTCCTGTCAGTTGTGAGAACTTCTGGAATATCATTTTAAATTGGGTTTCTTGGAGAGATTCATTAGTATTGTATAGTATTAGTATGTTCAATGACAGCAAGGTTGCATGAGTTTTAGATGAAGAATGATGCATTCACAATTTTCCATTTACTAATAGCGTGAAGCAAGGCTCATACTTCCTCCAATGCTTTTAGCCTAATGTTTTCAAAGGTATTGTCAGATGCCTTCAATGAGGATGAAAATGACATCAAGGATAGCTAATACAATGATGATAAATTATTTAACTTGAATTGATTACGAGCCAAGATTACAATGGAGGAAAATTTGGTGGGTGAATTTTTATTCACAGATGACTTCACTCAGTGCTGCCCATGAATCTGAAATGCAGCAGAGTGTGGATTGATTCTTTCTTGTTTGTGCTAATTTTGATCTGACAATTCACATCAAGAGAACAGAAATTCACTACCAGCCAGCACCACAAACATTCTTAAATTTTACCAATGATTTCAGCAAATTAATAAATTTTGAATGCTGTGGATAGATTCAATTACCTTGGTAGTATACATTTCAAAAATGCACAGATAGTTGAGGTACATTCATTCATTGCTGGAGCTAATTCAGTGTTTGGGAGATTCAAAAGAAAAGTGTGGGAGAGAAGAGATATTAGACTGTATACATACCTGAATATTTGTTGTGATGACGTAATAATTGTATTCCTGTGAAGTCCATACCATCTACCAACTCCCCACCAGAAAATTGTTTTTTTTTTCTTTTGAAATGTTCAACAAGATTCTAAAGATCATCTAGCCATTTAAAACACCAGGCACTGAGATAATTTCTCAGACTGAATGGCCTGCCAACTATTTGAGGGCCTTTGTAAAGAACCCATTTGTGATGGATTGGTCAAGTTGTTTGAATACCAAATTTATACTCGAGTTGAAGCCTATTTTATGGAGAGCTCATAGAAGGCATGTGCTCACATGAAGGCTAGAAGAAGCAATACAAGGAAATTCTTACGGTCTCTTTGAACTTTGGTATAGATTGTGAGATAGGGAGGCACTGACACAGCATTGTACCATATAGGATGCCCAAATCAAAGAAACTGTTTTGCTCTGTGAGCAAAGTAGAGTTACAGTAGTTCAAAAGAAGTGTAATATGCATAAATTGAGACACAACTCCCTCTCAAATGGTATTCATATGATCAGTCACAGCCAGAAAAATATACATTGCCCTCAACATTGTGACATAATTTGGGTACTTTTTGAGCACAAAAGACAAAAAACAATAGTAATGCTTAGCCCACCTCCTCATTAAAATGTCCACCAATCTGGGTTGCCTTGTGTTTATGAAGAAAGATTTAATTGTTACACTGGGTCAATCAATAGAAAGACACAACTAGGCATAAAAGACTCTATCTTCATTCCAGGACTGTGGCACTGATGTAGAATAGTCATAAGACCCCTTTGTTACTAGGCTACATGTTCCTCTTAATATGTGATATTTCCCTGAGAAAATTGCTTCAGTTTGCTCTTTGTTAAATTCTGGCCATTACAGAATTTAAGACCCAGAAAAATAGAAGTTATTGGGTTACTCACATAAGTAGCAAATAATACTGGAGTGTGTATACTGTGTTCAAAGAAAACTATTGCTTATGGTATGAAATACAAAAGAAATAGTAATAAATGGATATAGTAATCTACTGTTGGATAAACACAAAAATTTCAGGTTCTGGGCTAAGAAGTCACTATTTAACAAAATCTATCAGAAAAATTAGAAAATAGTACAGGCATGGAAAATAGTCTAGGCATAGACCAACATCTTACACCATTTATCAAGATAAGATCAAACTATGTAGACTGCTTAGATTAATACCTTAATAAAAGGTATTACCATAAACCAATTAGGAGAACAAGAAGTAATTTTTCTTTCAGATCCATGCAGAGTGGAAGAATTTATGCCAAAAACAAGAAATAACATTATAAGTTGCAAAATAGATCATTTTGATTGAATTAAATTAAAAGGATTTTGTACAAAGAAAACAAATGCAACCAGTATTAGAAGCATTGCAGAAAGCTAGGGAAAATTTTTCATAGCTAGCATTTCTGATAAAGGACTCATTTTAATATATATATATATATATATATATATAAAATTGAGTCAAATTTATAGGAATACCTGTCATTATCTAATTTATAAATAGTCAAAATATGTAAACAGGAAGTTTTCATTTGCAGAAATTAAGATTACCTATATTTATATGAAAATTCTCTAATCATTACTGATTAGAGAAATATAAATTAAAACTACTCTGAAGTACAACATCACTCATATCAAATTAACTCAAATGACAAAAAGGAAGATGAACAATGTTGGAGAGAATATGAGAAAACTGGGACACTAGTGCTTTGTTGGTGGAGTTATAAATTGATCCAGTCATTCTGGAGATCAATTTGGATGTGTGACCAAAGGACAACACTTTTGATCATACCTTTTGATCCAGCAATACCACTACTAGATTTATATCCCAAAGAGATCATGTACCAAAAAACAGATGTTCTTCGTTTAGAGGCAAAGAATTGTTAATTGAGGGATATCCATTATTGGGGAATGTCTAAATAAATTGAGGTATATGAATATATTGGAATGCAATCCATAAGAAATAATGAGCGGACAGATAAGCCTGGAAAGAGTTGCATGAACTGATGCTGAAAGAAGTGAGCTGAATCAGGAAAACATTGTGGAAATTAATAGTAACATTATGAGATGATCAACTATTAATGAAATTGAGTTTCTCTCAGCAGTTCAGTGATCATGGAAAATCCTAAAAGACTTATGATAGAAAATGCCATCCACTTTCCAGTGAAGAAACAGTGACTTCTCAATGCAGAGAAAAGCATGCTATCTCTACTTTTTAATACTTTCATATTTTTTCTCATGTTTTTCCTCTTTAGTTTCTAATTCTTTCACAACATGAGTAACATGGATATATGTAAAGCATGATAGTACAAGGGCATCCTCTATCAGAGTACTGTAATGGGGAAGAGGGAGGGTAGAGAGGATGGTAGGTGAATATGGAACTCAAAAGTTTGCAAAAAACATTGACGTTGAAAATGATCGTTACATATAATTGGATAATATAGAATAAAATAAAAACTAGCAGCCCTGAGTGAAAGAAGACTGGCAAATGAATGGTAGCTTTCTGAAGTCAGAGCTTGATAATTTTTTGTTGTTGTAGTGAAGGGGAGCACCATGAAGCTTGGGGATGTTTTGCAATAAAAATTGATCTAGTCAACAAATTTGTGTGTCTAACAAAAAAAGGATTGAATGAAAAAAAAAACTCATGAAAATGCTATTTTCACTAAGCAAGAAAATGCTACTATCATCAGTCTCTATGCTCCCACCATGATGAAACCTGATGAAGTCAAAGAAAAATTTTATGAAGACCTGGAGACACTTATCAATGTACCAAAAGAGTATAAACTTATACCTCTGTGTGACCTTAGTGTTAGGTTCAGGTTAACCAAATTTGACAGGGAGTACTTGAGAGGAATGGAGTTGGAGCAGCAATGGTCATTGAAGACTTGGGAATCTCATAACCTTCTCATCCTAAACACTGGTATTTAATAAACTCTTGATTGTAAGAGAAGAGACAGAATGTGAGAGTGACAAAGGCAATGTGTGGTGCATTGTTGGACTGATCACAGACTTATCCTCTCCAAGTTAAATCCAAAGCTGCAACCCCAAAATTACTACAAAAATTAATATCAATAGATTAGATGCCATTTCTGAGAGGGAACAGTTTGTTACTAACTTGGAGCAAAAGTTGAGTCCACACACAGTTGGCAACAGTGGAACAGAGAGGACTGGTCTGCTTTCAGAAATTTGGTATACAACACTGCATTTCCTCATCTACATCAGAACACTGAGAAATATCAAGACTAGTATGATGAAAATAGTGGGAAAATACAGAAGTTGCTAAATGAAAAATGAGAACTCTAAATGGTTTAACAGAAGGAAAGTTCATCCATTTCTAAGAAGGTATCATTTAATTCCATCAAAAGTAAGATCAAGTGAAACTTAGAGAGATGCATGATTTGTGACTTTTTCGAGAAGGCAAAAAATAATTCAGTTTTATGTGGATAGAAACAATCCAAAATTCTTTCTTGCTGCCCTAAAGGCTATTTATAAACCAAAGACAAACTCAGTCTGATGGAATCACATTGATTAGAGAAATGAGCTAAACATTTCCACAGTGTTCTTAATGTGGAAGCCATTGATATTTTACCTCAAGCTAAATTCAATTCATCCCTAGCTGAAGTTCCAGTTGAAGAAAGTCCTTAGGCTCCTTTTATGCAGCATGTTAGTCATACCATTCCAAATGAGATTTACAATGTGGAGGATCTATTGCTCATGTAAAAGTTGATTGAAATTTTCCATGTTATATGGTATGAGGAACTATTGCCCCAGGAGTTCAAGGATGTCTCCATTTTTCATGTCTGTAGAGATAAGGGAATAGATTACCATTTGACAGTCCCAAGGGTATTTCTCTGCTAGACTTTGCTGGGAAGATTTTTTCCAGAGTTCTCTTCAATAGACAGGTCATTCAGCTGGAAGATAGTCATCTATAACTAGTGTGATTTTAGAAAGGGTTGAAGAACAGTAGATATGGTTTTTGCTGCTGACAACTCCAGGAAAAATGCCAGGAGCAGAATAAAGACCTATATACATTTGTTGGATCTGGTTAAGACCTTTGAATCTGTCAGTCATGAGGATTTGTGATCCATTATCTCATATTTGGTTGCCTGGAGAAATTCATCAGTATTGTTTTTATGACAACATGCGCACCTGAATCCTGGATATTGGATACTGGTCTCACAATTTCCCAATCATGAATGGAGTGACAAAAATTTTGTGTTCTTGTTGCAATGCTTTTTTCACTTTATTTTAACTTAGTTTCAATTACATGCAAAGGTAGTTTTAATATTCATCTATTTGACTTTATGAATTCCACCTTTTTCTACCACATTCCCTTCTCTCCTCCTTTCCTGTGACTGCAAACAGTTTGGTTAAAGTTATTAGTCTAGGGAAAGCTAGTTGGTAGAATACCTGGAGTCAGGAGGACCTGACTTTAAATTCTGCTGAAGTCACTTAATACTTATTTATCTGTGTGACCTTGGGCAATTCATTTAATCCAATTGCCTTGTAAAAACAAAAAAAAAAGTAAAAAGTTTTATGTATATTATTGTGTTGAACATATTTTTATCTCAGTCATGCTGAGGAGGAACAAGAACTAAAGGGGAAAAACATTAGTAAGAAAGAAAAAAAACAAGAGAAATTTTTAAGTTAAAATATTATGCTTTGCTCTGCATTCAGACTCAGAAGTATTTTGTTTTGTTTTGTTTTGTTTTCTGAATGTGAATGTCATTTTCCATAATAGGTCTCTCAGTATTGTCTTGTCCATCACAGCTGATTCACATCACAATGTTGCCATTAATGAGAACAATGTTCTACTAGTTCTCTTACTTTACTTGCATCAGTTCAAGTCTTTCCTATGTTTTTCTAAAGTCCAAACACTTATTATTTCTTACAGAACAATCATACTCCATAGTACTCATATACCAGAACAGATTCAGTCATTCCCCAATGGATGGGCAACCCTACAATTTTGAATTCTTTGCCAATCTAAAAAAGTTACTATAAATATTTGTTATACAAGAAGTCCTTTGTCCCTTTTTGTGATCCTTTTTGGAATATAGATCTAGTAGTAGTATTTTTGGATAAAGTGGTATTAACAATTTTATTTTCCTTTTGGTCTAGTTACAAATTATTTTCCAGAATGGGTGGATCAGTTCACAAGTGCACCAACAGTGATTTAGTGTCCCAGTTTCTCATATCCTCTCAAGACTGATCATTTTCCATTTTTGTCATCCTAGCCAATCTGATGGGGTGAGGCGGTACCTCAGAATTGTTTTAATTTGCATTTCTCTAAATAATAATGATTTGGAACATTTTCTTCATTTACATTAGCTTGAATTTCTTCATCTAAATACTTCCTGCTCATGTCATTTGACCATTTATCAAACAGAAAAAGACTTGTATTCTTATAAATTTGGTAATTCTCTATATATTTTAGAAATGAGCTCTTTGTCAGAAACACTAACTGAAAATTATTTCCAACTTTCTGTGTTCCAAGATTCTGCAATGGTTACATTGGTTTTGTTTTTGCAGAACCTTTTTAATTTAATGTAGTCCAAATCATCTATTTTGCAATTTATTAAGTTCTCTATCTCTTGTTTTGTCATATACTTCTCCCCTCTCCATAGATTCTATAGAAAGTTTATTTTTTTGTTCTCTTAATTGATCTATTCTATCTCCCTTTATGCCTAAATCCTGTAAACAATTAGATCTTATTTTGATATGGAGTATGAGATGGGAGTCTATGTCTAGTTTTTGCATTCTAGGCTCCACTTAGGATGTTCCACTCCTTTGCTTTTTAGCATAATGCTTTCAGCCACAATATCTGACTCCTCCACTGAGGATAAACATAGCATTAAGGTCAGCTACTGCAGTTTTGGTAAAGTTATCAACTTGAAAAGATTATAAGCCAAGACCTAAGAAGAGGGGGTGTTTGTATATGATCTGTTTGCAGATGATTGTGGTCTCAATGCAGACTCTGAAGCTGAGATGCAACAAAGTTTGTATCAATTCTCTGGTGCTTTGCTCTGTGCTAATTTTGGTCTAATACCAATAAATCCAAGAGCTCTATCAACCAGCAACATACCATTGATATGTGGAACCATTGGTTACAGTAAATAGAAAAGTTGTGACAATTGTGGATAGACACTTAGCAGTATACTTTCCAGAAAGGCACACATTGAAAATAATGTTGATACTCATATTGTTAGCCCTACCTCAGTGTTTGGGGCACTCTGAAAGAAAGTATGGGAGAGAAGAGGTAGTAGCCCTACTACCAAACTGAAGGTAAACAGATACATTGTTCTGACTTCATTGTTTTTATCTGTGAAACCTAGAGAGTCTACCAGCTCCATGCCAGGAAACTGAATCATTTCCTTTTAAAGATTCTGAAGATCACCTGGCAGGAGAAGATGTCAGATACTGCGGTCTTTCCTTGAGCTAAACTACCAAGTAATTAAACATTACTACCAATAGCACAGCTCCAATGGGCTGGCCATGCTGTTTGAATGCCAAATTTATGCTTGCCAATAACACTATTTTAATGGACAACTTGCATAGGGCAAGGGCTCACAGAGGGGGATCAGAAAAAGTGATAAAAAGATACTCTCAAGATCTTTGCAATTGATTGTGCAGCATGGGAGACACTGACACAGGATGACGAGTATGGTGTGCCTTCATCAGAGAGGATGCAATGCTCTACAAGCAAGGCAGAATTGAAGCAGTTCAAAGGAAATATGAAATGCACAAGTAGAGAGAAGCCATCGCAGGACTATTTATGCCCAGCGGTAAAGCACTCTGAGTTGTACTGGTTTGCTCAGCCTCAGAGGAACACACATCAACTTTTGTCTAACATATTGATTTATTTTTGGTCTTCTTTAATAATAAAGGACAAAAAATAAGAAATAACAAAGGACAAGAAACAATCAAGTAATCGAGTTTTTAATTTTTTTTATGTAGTTCCTTTTATGGGAAGTTAGTTGGTGGAGTGCATTGAAGAAAAGATTGAGTCATGGAAAAACTGCATTCAAAGCTCATCTCAGGAAATAACTAGCTGTGCAACCGGGGATAAATCATTTAATTTCTTTCACTTCAGTTTCCTCCTATGGAAAATGGGAATAAACTATGATTATTGTTGTGGGGATCATGTCAGCTATTAAATTCTACATAAGTTCTTCTTATTAAATTCAGTGACTTTTAGAGAACATTGTACTACTCTTCTTATACTATTAGAACTCAGAGACTTTAACATCTCCATATTAGAATATATAATAACAAAAGTATGAAGCTTAGTGGTTATCTTGGCCAAGTCCCTCTATACAGACTAAACTGATATAATGTAGAGGATAGAATGCTTTGTCCAAACCAAGAAGCCTTGAATCCTACACTCATTTCCCACACATGTTGACTTTGCTTTTGGCAACTCTTTATAACTGTTCAGTTGAAGAGAAGGTGATGAAATGGTATGTGTATGCCTCACTCAAGAATTCTCTATACTAATTAAATTATAGATTTAAGTCCCATCTCATTCTTCCCAATTGGGAACAACTTTAAGGGCCAAGATATATACATTAACTTCTTGAAAAAGAATTCTAATATGTGAAGTGAGGCTAGGGAGAGACAATTTCACTGTTTTCCTTGAAAGAGAAATTCTAAAAATTGCTTTGACAAATTAATGGGAAGAAAGAAAACCTTTAATTTTAGAAGCTATAGGAAAATGACTATATATAATTTATGATATACTCATTAAGTCACCCTTGGATTTTTAGAAAAATATTTTGCTTAGGGATTTCAAATGTGATGTCTTTGCAAAAGACACTTCAAATTTTAAGTGAAATAAGAATTCCATCCTGCAATAAGATGCAGTATAGGTAGCCCCTATCAAAATTCTTTGGCTGTACTTATTCCGGTGACTTCCTGAGGGGAGGTAGAATTGACAGGCAGCACTGTTACAGTTGTCATGATATACAAGAGAATTGTTCTGTGCAGGATCATTGGGGGTCATGGCATTTGTAATCTTCAAAAGAGTAAAGGAGAAAGAAGCCTTGCACGTGAAAAAAATTGCTGAATGAAAGAATCTTTGCAAAGAGTTACAAGAAAAAAGAAAGAAAACCTATTTTTAAGATCAAATATTTGAATTTTATTCAGATTACATCATCATTGGCAAATGTATATTTATTACTTTATAGGTCCAAGGTATGTTTATTTCTCCTACTTAATTTTATATTACTTTATTTCAAATATATATATATATATATATACATATATATATATATATAGTTTACAGCATATTGAGATATTGAGCTCTAAATTTTTCTCTTTCCCTCCCTCCTTGTCCCCTTCACCACAAAATAGCAAGCAATATATTATAGGTTATGCATTTATAAACATGTTAAACATATTTCCACATTAGCCATATGGTGAAAAAAGAATCAGAACAAAAGGGAAGCACCATGAGAAAAAAAAATAATAAAGTGAAAATAGCATGCTTCAATCCACATTCAGACTCCATAGATCTGTCTCTGTTTGTAGACAGCATTTCCCATTATGAGTCTTTTGGAATTGGAAAAAGGCAATTTTCCAAAGAATCACTGAGGCAATATGGAGAAGGCAAATTAGAAACTTTACTGGTAAAACAAGATTTTGAAATGATTCAGCTACAAGTTTTAATGATGATCTAGTATGAAATAATTTTAAAAATAGTAAATTGAGATCTAGATAGATAAGTGATTTGTACAAAACAATTCATTCTGTTATAGATCAGTATATTTTCATATTAATGTATTTTCCATTCTAATGAAAAGTGAACATATTTTACTCTTAGCTTTATTCAAAATATTGAACTGGGCAAGAAAAACAAATTGCTATATTGTTTTCTTATATTTGATTGTATTGTTTGAACTTATGTCTTCCTGCCTTCAGACCCAGTGTTCTATCCACTGTGCTGCCTAGCTGCCAACTAAATGTTACCCTAGAATATATATATATATATATATATATATATATATATATATATATATATATATAAAGTAAAACATAGAATTTAGACTGTAGGTGCTAAAGGGAACAGAGATCAACTTCGTGGCCAATCAACTCATTTTATCACTGTTCCTTCATATTAATATAATGCTTTACATTATAGAATGTCTTCCTCACAACACTTCCTTGAGTTTGAAGTATATGTATTATTTCTAGGTCAATGAAGAATATGGGATCAGTCCAAGATCTCAGATATGTTAGGAAGTAAAGAAAAATGAAAAATTTCCTTATCATTGTGGATGTAGAGTAAGTTGTGCTTTCTTAAAAAAAGCAGCAAAACAAAACAAACACTGAAATAACCTGTGTCCCAGAAATTAGACGTGTAAAAAAAAAAGCTCATAAGCTCATCCAAAGACTTTTTTCCCCTCTATCTGCCAAAAAAGTTTGCTGTGAATATTTTTATGAATAAAAAGTTTAAACAAATTTTAGAAATATGAAAAATTAGCATTTGACACATCATCTTAAGGAAGATAATGTGATCATAAAACAGAAATGGTAATTTGATGTATTGGAAAGTAAAGTAGCCTAGGAATAAGGAGAAAGTGAGTTTCATAGGCTGGCTCCATTGTTCAGCCTGACCTGTGTGATATTATGTGAAACATTTTCTTCTCTTTCCCTTTCTTTGTTTTGATATATAAGGAACTCAGAATAATATAATATAATAATTAGAGAAAATATAAAAACTAGATATTTATAAAACTACTATACATGTATTATTTAGAGTACTCCAGGAAATTCTTAGATGGCAATAGAGTGAGAGAAGAGAACAATAGATTTGGATTGAGAATCTCAGCTTTTACTACTTAGCTGTATGAACTTGGGTAAGTTGCTTCTCAGATAGAGGTCTAAACTTCCTTGCCTAGAAAATAAGTATCAGCAGAGACACCTTCCCTAGTCTTTGCATTTGTGACACTTTGATGTTTTTGACAAATATGAAGATTTTCAGAAATCATTATCTCTAATTTAAAGATGAGGAAATTGAGATTCAGAACATGCATATGATCATTCAACCTTCTCACTCTAGAAATTCATTCTGCTCCTGGACCTCCCACCCTGGAAGATAATTCTAACTGTTGGTTCTTCCTGTGATTGATCCATTTCCCCCAGAACATCATTCTCCAGGTTTTATTACTGATCTTCTGAACCACAATATCTGATTTCCCTTATAAATTATATGAAATTATTATGTTAGTATATACATATTGTATTCATAGTTATAATTAGAATCCATCCTGAACACACAACATCACTCGCTTCCCACACTAGGTTTTTCAGCTCCCTTTTTTTGCATTTTCCTCTTCCACAGGAAGGGCAGGAAGTCTTTTTTATGACTTGTATTTATATCTTCAGCACATATCACTGTGTTTGACATATAGAAATTATTTAATAAATGCTTGTTGATCAAATGACAGACAGAGCTAGTGTTAGGAGTAGTCTATGAACCCAAGACTCATCTGAAATCAAGTCCATCAGATTTTCTAACTAGAGCATCCTGTATTTTGAAGTGTAAATTCTCTCCCTCCAGTAATTTTCCTTTATTAACTGTGTGTTGTCAATTATACTAATGTTTTGTATTTTTGTTGCTTATCTACCTTTCACATTTCTGCTAAACCAGTTAAGATTCCAATTGGGCATTTTCCCTCATTTCCAATTCTCTATGCTACAGCCAAAATCTGCAGGGAACTACCATGAATGAACAGCCTTTTTAGAGTCCCCAGGAAATTCTTAGATGGCAATAGAGTGAGTGAAGGGAACAATAGATTTGGATTGAGAATGTCAGCTTCTACTACTTATTCTATATATGACCTTGAGTAAGCTGCTTCTCAGATAGAGGTCTCAACTTCCCTGCCTAGAAAATAAGTATCAGATGGGACAATTTCCAAGGTTTTTGCAGTTGCAACATATTATGATTATTTGTTAATTTTTGTTCCAGGAACTAAGTTCCAACAACTGCTTGATGGGTTCAGAAAAATGCTAAATCTACTTGATATTTCGAAAGCATAAATTCCATTCACAATCTCCACTGATCCTTTAGTAGGAATGCAGGGAGCATATGTGTGAATATCCATCTTAAGAAATTACTTCAACTCATCTTCTCAGAAATCTTCTGAAAATCTGTGTACCAGAGTTCTTTTTGATATTTTGTCCTTGAACTTTGTAGGATAGATACCTAGATAGGTTTGAATATTTCAAATATACATATAGAAAGAAATGTACTTAAATCTACTTTTGCTTTTCCTTGAAAATAATTTTTGATCTACTTCCTCATTCTGATTCATTTATGACAAAAAAGTGAACTCAGGGTTAGGAAAAACAATCAAATTTAATTTATCAATAAAATTTCTGTACTATTATTATGTTCAGGCAGAGTGCCATATTGGAGTGAGGAACACCAGGGTTCAAATCCTACTTAAGACTCTTAATTGCTCTGTGACCCAGGTCAAGTCATTTAAATGTTATCATCTCTTTGTCCTCACCTGTAAAGTGAGTATAATAATCATGAACTCCTCCCAAGGTTGCTATAGGAATTAACTCAAATTACATAAATATATGTAGACTGTTTTCATAAAACTTAAGATATCATATCAATATTAGTTATAATAATTAGCATCATCATGACTGTATTCACCCTTAGAATATTGACTATGAACATGTGTGTGCAACCTGTATATTGGGTGCATTTATAGTCATATATATATATATTCATATTCATGTATATGTATATTTATATACATAGATGTATGATGTATACTGGTATATGTGTATGTGTGGATACTTGTGTATGTGAGTGTGGATAGAAAGAGTGTGTGTTAGGTGGTTCAGTTACTTGAAATCAGGAAGACACATCTTTATGAGTATAATCCGATTTGCCTCAATTTTCTCATCTATAAATTGAGCTGGAGAAGAAAATAGCAAACCACTCCAGTATCTTTGCCAAGAAAACCCCAAATTAGGTCACAGAGTCATACATGGCTAAAAAAGGACTGAATGTATACAAAGACACATATTAACACATGCATACATGCATATATACATATGCTTATAAAAGGATCTGAATTTATAAAGTATTTATGTAAATGTAGTTGTATGTCTCTGAATGGATGAATATATATATATATATATATTTTCCCTCTGCATAAATTGAATATGTGTGCTTCTATGTCTATCTTTACTTATCTTTTTAATGCTTCAGTGTAAGTCCAAGCTTAACATATATAATACTGCATTGAATATAAATATAATGAACACACACACACACACACACACACACACATATATATATATATATATATATATATATATATATATATATATATATGTTTAGCTCTGTGTTAAACCTAGTGTTTGCATGTTTAAACTTATTGGCTCCAACTAAATAATACCTTTGTTCAATCTTGAAAAGGAAACAATTTAAATGTAAGAAAAAGAAATATGACTTTCTATAGGATTTAGGCAGTTGGTGATGGATAATGTGCTGATTCTGAATCAGAAGACCCTATTTACAAATCTGGCCCCAAACAAATATGAACTGAGACATTCACCTATTCCTCTTTGGCTCAGTTTCCTTAAGAATAAAATTAGCACTTACATCCTGTGTTATGAGAAACGAATGAGATAACAATAATAAAACACAACACAGTGTTTGTAGTGGGCATTAATAAGTCATTTCCCCCTTCTGTTTCTTGCATTTCTCAGATCTTTAGCAGTGAAAATCACTGATCATGAATGAAGGAGGAAAGAAATAAGGAGTGAAAGGGTAATGGATAGATTGCCATTAAGTCAGAAAGGAATAACATTGTCATTCCTCTAAAATTTATTTTAGACTCTTGGGACAGAGAGGCAAAACAAGAGCATGGGTTAGTGCTGCATGATTTAATTTACCTATTTTGCCATTTACAAGCCATATCTGGAAAATAAAGAGAAATGTAGTCCAGGATTTTTATAATTAATACTGTTGACAGTGGGTGTCATTACTCATATGCAAACTTCTTTTACAATTGTTTTAATTGTCTTTGATATGAATCTAAAACTTTTAATTATTTTAATAAACATATATATCTTGAAACACAATGGGAAAATCTAATCAAATCATAGAATCACATGTGACCAGGTAAGCTTTAGAGAACAGAAAAATAAAACATAACCCTCCACTATACTCTGAAACACAAGAAGAAAAGTTATAGCATTGACTCCAATAATAGGTAAATGAAAGTTACAATTAACATCCAAGAAAAGATAGGGGATAACCTAGATATGAAGGGCTGATTTGGAGAAACATACTAAACACTAATCATGGCAATGACAATCCAAAAAATAATAATTTAAAATCATAGTAGATAGGAATACTAGCCCAAAATTAATAACATGAAATTTAACAAGAATAAATGAAAAAGCCTCTTATAATGGAGGAATGATTCACTTGTACTGGGAATGAGTCAGCTTAAAATCATAATTTAGCTTAGTTGTCATGAACAAATGTCCTTACCTCTTGAAACCTTAATCATCTGCAAAGTCAGGGTTAAAATAATTATTTACTTTGCGTGAAAGATCAAATGATACAATGCATTTACCCCACCACCTTACAAGTTTTTAAATGATATAAAAATATCAGTAATTATCAAGGCCAGCGGTTGGGTTAAAAACCACTCCCAAAATGCCACTTTTTATTCCTTTGTTGTCTGAAGAGAGCATTGAGGTTGATCATGGTGTAGATAAACAAATCTGGGTATTTTAATGGACCTCCAAGTTAATTTAATTCAATTTCACATGGCAGTCAAGTGACCATAGAAAGGAAATAGAAATAAAAATAGAAAAGAAATATTCTCATTGCCTCATCAGATTACAGAAGGAGTAGAATGTTCAGTTCTAGGACACCCGTACTTGAAGAAACATTGGCAATCTAGAGTGCGTGCAAAAGAAGCTGGGCTAGATAGTGAAAGCTCTAGAAAACTTGCCTTATTAAGATTATCTCTATCTTTCTCTTCTTCTTACATATAATTCTATTGCATGTGTTCATGTGATACATGACACTCTATGATTCATGGTGCATTGTTTCTCTCACAAGAAACTTCAGGAGACATACCTCTAGTAGCATACTTTTAGTAACAGAAGATCTTTAGGATTCTACAATCAGTGAAGGTGGGTTGGGAACAATATCCAAAAGAAAGTCCTTCCTCAACCCTCATGCAAGTTAGTTTTATTTTCTTTTATGTATAGTGAAACTGTCTGACAGGTATCTAGGTCAGAAGATTAAAGTTCTGGCAACTGATAAAAGTTTCCCAGATAGTTAACAACAAAATAACACACAAGGGGCTAGAGCTTCTTTCTCTTACAAGAGAACACAGATCAGCAGCACGAACCATACTGGGGCAGGTGTACTTAATTGAATCAATGTTTTATCCTGGTCAAGTATTTCTTCCCAGCTCTGAATGTCCTAATCTTATTATGGTCATTAAGGTTCATTTTCCTTCCCTTACAGATGATCACAACAGTCCTATGAAGTGGTTATTATTACTTTTTGTCCTCATTTTGCAATTAAGGAAACAGAACAGAATTCAAATTACTTGGCCAGAAAGTTTTTGAGACAGAATGTGATTTCCCAGTGTTCAACAAGTTTAAGAAGCTTGCTCTATTGACTTACCCATGTTACCAAATTGAAAATTAAAAATAGAAAGACCATTCTTTCTTTGAATTTTCTCTTGTCCTTAACCCAGTTTTAACAAATAAACAAGCAAAAAATATTTTTGTTGTCTCTAGCCATCTGAAATTTTTCTGGATGTTAGCATTTCTAAAACTCATTATTGAATATTGCTACTCTTTTGTATTCATCTTAATTAGCTTGTCTTTGCAAATCATGTATCCTTTTTTATTTATTTAAATCTAAGTTGTGGGTAAATTGCCTGTGTAGCACCAATAAATTGCACAATCTGAACAATGGAAAAGACTACAGCTATAATGCAATCAAAATATACAGAAAAAAAGAAACAACAAAAACTTCAATATAGTAAAGATAATAATTATTTTGATTATTGTTATGCATTTTCAGGTTTCAAAGCAATTTAATTTATCTACTATGAATCTTATAACCTTGTTAGGTAGGTTTCATAAGTCAGTTAGTCATTGCAATCAGCATTTATTAAATGACTACTGTATGCTAAGGACTGTTTTAATCATTGGTGTAACAAAAAAAGGAAAGTTCTAAGGAGTGCCCTCAAGGAACTCAAATTCTAATTGAAGAGATACTATTCCAATATCAAAATTTAAAATTAATAAATAAATACATTATATTGTATATGTATATATATTTATATGTATGCATATATAGATATCTATATAAATATCTATAGTTATATATATAAAGATAGAGATAGATATGTATATATTTATTTCTATATGTCTATATCAATATAGATATTTTTATAGATATATAGAGATAGATAGATAGATATAGATATGTAGATATATTTAAAGCCATTGTTTCTGTGTTGGCAAAAAATTGGAAATTGCAGCATGCCCATCTTTTGCGGAATGACTGAAGAGGATATGGTATATGAATTACACAGAAAACTATTGTTCTACAAGAAATGATGGGGATACAGACTTCAAAAAACCTGGAAAGACATACACGATTTGCTACTGAATGAAGTGAACCAAACCAGGAAAACATTGTACAAAGTAATATCAACATTGTGGGATGATGACTTAGCACTATTCAGCAATACAATGATCCAACAAAATGCCAAAACACTTGTAATGGAAAATATTAGCCACACCCAGAGAAAGAAATTTGGAGTCTGAATGTAGTTTGAAGAATATTAATTTCACTTTTTATTGTTTTTTTTGGTTTTTGTCTTTTTCTTGGTTTTCCCTATTACTGTGATTCTTCTTTCTTTATATAACTTATGTGGAAATATGCTTAATATGATTATTCATGTATAACCTATATCAGATTAATTGATGCCTTCAGGAAGGGAGAAAGAAGAAAGTGAGGAATAATCAAAATGGAACTCAAAATTTTAAAAAGATGAATATTGAAAACTCTATTTAAATTAATTGAAAAAATAGAATTAAGTGCAAAAATCCCAAATTATTTCTGTAAATATGCTACAACCTACTTTCCAGTGTATTTCCATTGCCTTGTGGTTCAGGATACTTAGCTTTTTGAATATGCTTCTGAAACAAATTTATTATATCTTGATAATATGTCTCTGACACTCTGCTGTGCAAGAGTACCAGGAAAGGTAGGAGGAATAGTAGACTAGATTGCTAGGAGACTGGGCATTTGTCTCAGCTTTACCCAAAACAAGTTGTTACCTTGAATAACTCACTTCACTATATAGGCCCCCCATTTCTTCATCAATTGTTTTGAATTCATGTAGCAAAGTGATTGCAATATACAATATGATTAATAAAAGCTTATTGAGAGATTGATTAAATTAGTAAAATGATACATCTTAATTGTTTAGTGTACCTACAACTTCTAATACACTGTTTCATTATTATTTACTAAGTATGGCAGGTACTCACAAAAGATTTCCAATGTGTATGACTTTACTCTGAATTTAAATGTTTTGAATATATATAGCCCCCAAAACATTTGTATCTTACAGTCCTAAGCCAAGACAATGCTAAATCTTTTGTCTTTATTATTGGTCAGCATTTAACAAGCCTAAATTTGCATGCCATGTCTTATTAGCATGCAAAAAGCCAGTCGAGGAAGTATCTTATTAAGATTTCAGCATCATGACAGTGGTCTGAGAGAGACACCATAGTATATTAAAAAGAGAACTAGTGTTGAATTTTGGAAATCTTATTCTGGTTCTGGATCCTCCATTAATGAAATGCTAGACCCACACCCATTCTCTGGTTCTCTGCTTCACCCTGGGTAAAATGGACTATTTAACATTGATATCACTCCTTTGATACTTCCAGCTCTTGCTTTCAAATATTTTAATGCAAAAAATCCAAAAATTTTTTTGTAATTTTCAGTCTTTATATCTAGTTATAACTATTTGTTTTTCTATTAATATTTTATTCTTTATTCCTTAGGCAAATCACCTATTCTCCTCAAGTCCTATTAGGCACATGTTTTCTGTTTCTTTTTGTTTGTTTTTAGTGAAGCAATTAGGAATAAGCGAACCACCAAGATCTACAGTTAGTGTCATGTGCCTGAAGCTGGATTTGAATTCAAATCCTTCTATCTTCAGGGTCAATGCTTTATCGTTGTGCCTCCAAGGACTTTATTCCTACTATTACTTTGATTATTATTCCTAATTTTCCAATACATTTACCTTAATGGACTCTTTCCTGGAAATAATAATTTTTGCCAGCATTTTATTTTTAAGTGACCTTTGGACTTTTAATCAATAATGATCCAGATGAAATCTGTAATCAAGAAAGTGGGATTTTTTCAATAAATAAAAACTTTTTATGAACAGTGATACTGACAATTTCTATTTGGTATTATTGCTGCTGCATTTACTACTATTGTGGTTGCTACACTTGCTGCTGCTGGTGCTGCTACAAGTACCACTATTATTATCATAATTAAACATTCATGAAAAGTTTTTACCAGTAAGTCATTATGCATAAAGGCTGTTCACTAGTATGCTGTTCATTTTGTAATGTATTGGAGAGTCCATAATGACCCATGAAATAAATCACAATAGAAGTAGTAGTGTTAAGAATAGATGGCATGGTAAACAGTAAATCCCAGTAACACATCATATCCATCTCAGCATAAAATTGCACCCCCAAATAAATCTTGAAATAGTAGAACCAGTAAAAAAAGATATGGGGGGGTGAAACAATTTTTTTAGTTCAATGAAACTTGTAAATTCAGTTTAAAAAAAAAAAGAAAAAAGATTTCTCTCAAGTAAATGGCAAGCACAATCCAGGAAAGGAAGTGTCCCTGCAAGTCATGAGTAAGTTCCACTTCAGTAAACCAATGGGAGATTTTAAGTCCTAGTGTGGTGGAACATGTAAACACCAACACCAGAATCCATCATGTTGCTTAGAATAACAAGGGGAACTGGTAGACTTCAACTCTGAAAATCACTATGTGCTTCAGGATAGAGCCAGGTGGATAGGCAACATCCAGTGATCTGATCTCCAAATGCTTCAGTACAACCCCAGGGAAATGCAGAAGCATCCAACTAGCCTCCCTAAACATCAGATAAGCTTCCAGAATCCTATAACTTCCAAAAGCAGTAGCCACACCTTAATCCATCCCCAGCAAAGAACAAGAGACAGTAGGCCCTCTTGAGTTTCAGACAAATATCATTGCAGCACCAGGTAAACAGCCAGAATATGAAGTGCCTGGCACAAGAAGCCTGAGACAATGAGACTTTCACCATAGAAACAGCTCAAATTTTTAAAAAAAAGTAAACAAAAGCCAACAACAAAAGTCTCTCATTATAAAAAGTAATTATGGTGACAGGGAAGATCAAGACACAAACTCATAAAACAACAATAATATCAAAATACCAATGGGTAAAATGTAAACAAAAATGGGAAGTTGTCTCACACTCTGAAAGAACTTATGTAAGAGTTCAAAAGGGAACTTAAAAATCATATAAGAGGGGCGGTTAGGTGGCATAGTAGATAAAGCACTGGCCTTGGAGTCAGGAATACCTGGGTTCAAATCCAGTCTCAGACACTTAATAAGTACCTAGCTGTGTGGCCTTGGGCAAGCCTTGAAAAAACCTAAAAAAAATCATATAAGAGAGGCAGAAGAAACATTTGGAAAAGAAATGAGAGTGATACAAGAGAATTATTAAAAAGAGTCAACAGTTTGGCGAAAGAACGTGCAGCTTAAAAACTGGAATTGACTAAATGGAAAAGGAAGTCCAAAGATAAGAGTGGGGAAAAAAAATTCATAAAAAGTTAGAATTGCGTTGGTGAAAGTAAATGATTATATACAACAGCAAAAATCAATCAAAGAAACTCCAAAAATCATCTAAAAATTCCTTGCAAAGATTAACAAATTTAGTAAAAATAATAGGATAAAAAATAAACCTACATAAATCAGCAGCATTTCTAATTATGAGCAACAAAGCCAAAGAACAAGAAATAGAGAAATTACATTTAAAGTAACTGTAGACAACATTAAATACTTGGAAGTCTACCTCTCAAGGCAAACATAGAAATTGTATGAATACAATTACAAAGCACTTCTCACACCAAAAAATGTTAGATCTAAATAATTGGTAAAATGTCAATTTTTCATGGTTAGGTCAAGCTAATATAATAAAAATGAAAATTCTATCCAAAGTAAATTACTTATTCAATGCCAAACTAAGTAAATTACCAACTGCTTATTTCATCAAGCAAGAAAAACAATTATAACAAAATTACTCTGGAGCAACAAGCGGTCAAGAATAACAAGGGAACTGATGAATAAAATGTAAAGTATAATATATACTCTATAGGATGTAGTGGTCGTCAACAAAACCTCTGGTACTCGTTAAGAAATAGAGTATTAGCTCAGTGGATTAGGACAGGTTCAAAAGAAACAGCAGTAAATGACCAGTAATCTACTGTTTCATCAACCAAAAAACATTAATTTCTGGGATAAGAAATTGTTGGGGAAACTGGAAAATAGAATGGCAAAAGCTAGGCATAGAACCACATCTCACACTCTATACCAAAATAATGTATTTATCAAAAAGGGTACAGGTTTAGACAAAGGTAAATGCCAGAGATAAAATAATAGATCAAGAAATGCTCTATCTATCAAATCCATGGAAAGACAAATTTATGAGCGAAAAAGGATATTTTGACTATATTAAATTAAAAAGGGTTTGCATTTATAAAATCAATGCTGTCAAAATTAGAAGGAAAGCAGAAAACTGGGAAATAATCTTTACAACTAGCAGTTCTGATAAAAGTCTTATTTCTAAAATATATAGAGAATTGCATCAAATTTAAAAGGTTACAAGTAATTCCCCAATAGGATATGAATAAACAGTTTTCAAATAAAGAAGTTAAAGCTACATAGAATCATTTGAAAAAATTCTCCAAATCATCATTGAATGCAAATTAAAACAACTATGAGGTATCACCTCACACCTATCAGATTGCCTTAGATGACAAAAAGGGGAAATGATCAATGTTGGAGAGGTTGTGGGAGAATGGGGATATTAATGATTTGTTGGTGGAGTTGTGAACTGATCCAACCATTCTGGAGAGCAATATGGAACTATGCCCAAAGAGTAATAAAACTGTTCTTATCCTTTGACCCATCAATTCCAAATCTAGTCCTATAAAGAGAAGAAATTTAAAAAATGGTAAAAGTCCCATATATTCCCGAAATATTCATAGAATTCCTTTTGTACTGATAAAGAATTGGAAATGAGGAGATACCCATCAATTGGGGACTGTTGAACAAGTTACGATATGTGAATTTTATAGAATAAAATAAAAACCATAAATGGTCAGACTCTAGAGAAGCATGGAATGACTTACAGGATCTGATACTAAGCGAAGGGAGCCGAACCAAGAGAACAATGTACACTTTAACAAAACATTGTGAAATGACCAACTTTGATGGATGCAGCTCCTCTCTGCAAGTCAGAGAGCTCAGACAACCCTATTACACCAGCTATTGGCAATGTTATCCCCAACTAGAGGAAGGAAAACAAAACAAAACAAAACAAAACAAAAAAGGAAACCTTCAGAATTTGATGAATACTACATTCACTTAAAAAAAAAAACAACTCATGAACTTCTTTCCCTAAATCCTAATTCCTCATACTGAAAATGACTAATCTGTAAATATGTTTAACACAAATGTGTATGTTCATTAATAACATGACTGTTTACTACTGAGGGGAGGGAGGTGGTAAGGGAGGGTAGAAAGAAATTTTGTAACTTTAAAATATCCATATGTACATGGATGAATGTTGAAATCCTTTCATAACATGTATTTGGAAAAATAAAATGCCAATAAAAAGAAATATTAGAACAAAATAAATCAAAAGAAATTTCAGAACAATCCATGAAACTGATCAAATAGACATAGTTTAAAAATCATTTGACTTACTGAAAAAAGTGTTTGAAGATACCATTTCAAGAAATTGTAAATGAAAAACTGCCCATCTCTATTACAGCCAAAGTTCAAAATAAAGCTAGGAAAAAAATGCACTGATCACCCCTGGAAAGGAAACTCAGAAAGTTTGAGAACTGTCAAAAAATCAATCAAAGAAATTCAAAGGAAGGAAAAAAATTGATGAAAATGTAAAATATCTCCTTGGAAAAACATATACAGGAAAGTAGATTCAGGAGCGACTATATCAGATTTATAATCAAAGGAGAATCTGTACATCTTTTAATCAATTATAAAGGAAAAGTGCCTTGATATCCTATAACCAGAGGGGGAAATGGGAAATGAAAGAATCTAATGATCATCTGAGGAAAAAAAAATCACAAAATGAAAACTACAAGGAACGTTATAGCCAAGTTTCAGAACTATTAGTTTCCAGAAAAAATATTACAAGTGACCAGAAAAAAAATAATTCAACTATTGAGCAGTCACAATCAGGAATTCACAGGATTTAGCAGCTAAAACATTAAAGTATTAGAGGTCATGGATCATGATATTCTGGAAGTAAAAGGAATTAGAACTATAACAAAGAATAAACCATTTGGTGAAATTAAGCACAGTACTTCAAGGGAATAATTGTAATTAAATTAAATAGAAGAATTTTAAGCGTTCATAAGGAAAAGACCAGAGTTGAACAAAAAAAGTAATCTCTAATATTAATAACCATTATGTCAAAAAAGGAAGGGAAGGGGGTGGAGCCAAGATGGCAACAAGAAGGGATCTAGTCTTAGGAGCTCTCTGATAAAACTCATAAGCTAAGGACTCTAACTAAACTTTTGAGAGACAGAACCCACAGAGGGACCCACGCGGCAGTTCTCCTACTCAAGGTAACCTGGAAAAGAGCAGAAAGGCTCTGCTCCTCGGGATCGGAGAGGCAGCCTGCCAGAGGGGTGGCCTGCCTGAGCCAAAGAACTTCAGCATCCAGGAGACAGCCCCAGGGTGCTGGGAGCCGAGGCTCACAGCAGCAGGGGAGTCTCCTGAGCAATGCCCAGGTGAGCACAGGCACAAAGTGGGGGAACAGCAGGGGACCTCTGCCAAAGGGAGCACTTGGATCCCAGCCCTCAGGGCACAAAGCCAGCAGCATGGTCTTTCCCCAGCCCTGATTCAGAAAACAGAAGCAGGTGGAGCCAGTAAGCAGGAGCCCCCAGGGCATGAGCCCATTGAGCTTAGGGAGGGGAGTGAAGAGAGACTGTGAGCTTGGTCCTCTGCCCCTGGAACAGGACTCTGGGGCTCTGGCCACATTCAGATCCTGATCCCAGTCTAGGCCCCGCCATAGAACAGCAGGGCCCCACCACCACCTCAGCCCTACGGCAGAGGGAGGTGCTTATGGTCATTCACAGACCAGGAGGGAGGACAGAGCCTCACACACTGAGACCCTTGTGTGAGTGTCCCAAAAGCTCAGGAAGCACCCCCAAACCAGGCCCAGGCTGGGAAAATGAGCAAGCAAAGAAACAAAAGGAAGACTATTGAGAAATATTTTGCAAATGAGACCAAGAAGGCTCAAAATACTCAGTCTGAAGATGAGGAAGCACAAGATCCTTCATTTAAAGACTCCAAGAAAAACAGAAATTGGGCTCAGGCTATGACAGAGCTCAAAAAAGACTTTGAAAATAAAATGAGGGAGTTGGAAGAAAAAATGGGAAAAGAAAAGAGAGAGATGCAGGAAAAACATGAAAATGAAGTCAGCAGCTTAGTCAAGGAAATCCAAAAAAATGCTGAAGAAAACAGTATGCTAAAAACCAGCTTAGGTCAAATGGATAAAACAGTTCAAAAAGTTATTGAGGAGAAGAATGCTTTAAAAAGCAAAATTGGCCAGATGGAAAAAGAGATAAGAAAACTCTCTGAGGAGAACAAATCCTTCAGACAAAGAATAGAATTCAGGGAGATTGATGAATTTAACAGAAATCAGGATCAAAATACTTCAAAACCAAAAAAATGAAAAATTAGAAGAAAATGTGAAATATCTCATTGAAAAAACAACTATTATGGAAAACAGACTTAGGAAAGATAATTTTAAAATTATTGGAATACCTGAAAGTCATGATCAGGAAAAGAGCCTTGACATAATTTTCAAAGAATTACTACAGGAAAATTGCCCTGATATTCTAGAAGCCAAGGGCAAAATAGAAATGGAGAGAATCCACCGATCCCCCGAGAAACAGATCCCCAAAAACGAAACCCTAGGATAATTATAGAAAAAGTTCCAGAACTCCCAAGTCAAAGAGAAAATATTAAAAGCAGCCAGAAGGACACAGTTCAAATATCATGGAGCTGCAATCAGGATCACACAGGACTTAGCAGCAGCTACACTGGAAGCTCATAGGGCTTGGAATACAATATACTGGAAGGCAAAAGAGCTTAGAATGCAGCCAAGAATGAACTACCCAGCAAGGCTGAATGTCCTCTTCCAGGGAAAAAGATGGACTTTCAATGAACCAGGGGAATTTCAAATGTTCCTTTTGGAATGGCCAGAGCTGAACAGAAGGTTTGATCTTCAGATACAGGACTCAGGTGAAGCATGGAGATTGGAGGAGAGGGGGAAATATGAGGGACTTAATGATGATGAACTGCATGTATTCCTACATAGAAAAATGACACTGATAATACTCATATGAACCTTCTCAGTTAATAGAGCAGGTAGAGAGAGATTTTATAGTTGAAGCACAGGGGAAAGCTGAACTCGAAGATAAACTATGGTGTAAAAATGGAGTCAATAGAAAAAAAGGGAAATGGAATGGGAGAAAGAAAAAGGAGAGGGGGAATAGTCCAAGATATTTCACATAAGATTTTTTTCATTACAATGAGCTATTGCAATGATATGGAAGTGGGGAGGCAAGGGGGAATGAGGGAACCTTTGCTCTCATCAGAGATGGCTAGGAGAGGAAACAGCATATATACTCAATGGGGTATAGACATCTGGAGTAAGAAGAAAAGAGGGGGGTGTGGGGGAAGGGGTGGGCATGTGAATAAAGGAGGAGAGGATGGACCATGGCGGGGACACTGGTCAGATATTAATGCATTTTCTTTCTTACTTCTTGTGATGGGCTGGGATTGGAAGGCCTGTCCAGGACCACAGGGCCAGGTGGATTCTGGGCCTAAGGCCTGGTATGGGGGCTCAGAGCTTCTTGGCCCCAGGACCAGGGATCTGTCTGCTGTGCCACTCAGCGAACCTACAGCAGAGTCAGAGTGAAAGGAGAGAGAAAATAGAGTACATGGTAGTGGAGAAATAAGAAAGGAGGGAGTTGCGATCAGCAATGGCAACACTGGAAAAATATGGAAATAACTTTTGTGATGGACTCATCATAAAGAATGAGAAATCCACCCATGCCAGAGTTGTTGGTGTTAGAACAAAGACGGAAGAACATTTTTTGTTATTATTATTTGGGGGAGGGTGCAGGGCAAGTGGGGCTGGATGGCCTGCCTGGGGCCACATAGCGGGGTGATATTTGGGTGTCTGGGGCCGGATTTGGACCCAGGTGTTCCTGGCTCAAGGGCCAATGCTCTGTCTGCCACCCGCCACCCCTACTATCATCACTATTTTATTTCATTTTGGGTCTTTTTTTTCTTTTTTTTTTTCTTTTTGGTTTTTGCAGGGCAGTGGGGATCTGGTGGCTTGCATGTCACACGGCTGGCTGAGTGTTGGGTTTATGAGGCTGGATATGGACTTGGGTGCTCATGGCTCCAGGGCTGGTGCTTCGTCCATTGCACCACCTGGCCATACCTACAATTATTACTGTTAATTTTTTTTAATTTTAATTTTTTTCTCTCCCCTTTAGTTTTTTTGCCCAAGCAAGTCTATCTATATTCATGGGGGAGGAGGGGTATTTTGTTTACTTGTAAGCAAGAATATTTTATTAATGTAAAAAAAATTTACAAAATGAGAATAAAAAATAAATTTAAAAAAAAGAAAGGGAAAAAATAAATATGAGATTCAATGGACGTGAACTGTTTATATCCCTTCATGGGAAAATGATGCTTGTAATTCTTTTTGTTATTTTGCAAAGCAATGGGGTTAAGTCGCTTGCCCAAGACCACACAGATAGGTAACTAAGTGTCTGAGGCTGAATTTGAACTCAGGTCCTCCTGACTCCAGAGCCAGTGCTCTATCCACTGTGCCACCTTGCTGTCCCAGAAACTTGTAATTCTTAAAAACTGTACCATTAATAGTACATCCAGAAGGAATATAAAGACACAAAGGGTATGGGTATAAAGTGAATTAAAGAGAATGACAAAAATAATTAAGAGATGAAAAAAGAGTACACTGGATATAGAAGGAAGGAAGAGATACAATGGAATACCAATTACAGTGGAGAGAAAGAAGTGAGAGGTTGGGTGATAGGTGTCACTTGAATCTTACTCTCATCAGTATTGGCTCAAAGAAGTAATGATACACACATTCAGTTGAATATATATATATGTATATATATATATATATATATATATATATATATATATATATACATATATATCTTATCCAGTAGCAAAGTAGGAAGAAAATTAAATAAAGGAAGGGGGTAGATCAGGGGAGGGAGTAGACAGAGGCAAAATACTGTCAATCAGAGAAAGATTGAAAGGAGAGGACAAACAGGAGGAAGAACAGGATTGAGAGAAATACACTTTGTAATCTGACTGTGAATGTGAATGGGATGAACTCTGATACAGAATGGAAGCAGGCTAGATCACAAAGCAGAATCCTCTTCATTTCTCAAGTATATAGAGATATGAGTCAAATTTATAAGAATAAAAATCTTTTCCAAATGATAAATTGTCAAAGGATAGGAAAAGGCTGTTTTCAGATGAAGAAATCAAAGCTACGTGAAGACATTTAAAGAAATGCTTTCAATCATTGTTGATTTAAAAAATGCAAATTTAAACACTTCTGAGGTACTATCTCATTCCTATCAAACTAACATGACAGAAAAAGAAAATGATAAATTTTGGAGAAGATGTAGGAAAATTGTGATAATAATGCACAGTTGTGAACTGATCCAATCATTTTGGAGAAGAATTTGAAACCATGCCCTTTGTACATACCCTTGGATCCTACAATAACACTACTAGGCCTTTAATTCCCAAAAAGATAATAATAAATAAGGGAAATGACCTACATGTGCAAAAATTGCTGTGAATTCCTGATTGTGGCTCCTCAATCTGTACAGCCCTTTTCATGATGGCAAAGTATTGGATATTGAGGGTTTGTCTATCACTTGAGGAATGGTTGAACAAGTTGTGTTATGTGAATATAAATGAATGTTATTGTGTAATAAAAAATGATGAACAGATTTCCAAAATCCTGGAAAGACTTGTATGATCTGATGCAAAGTGAAATGAGCAGAAGTAGGGAAGTATTTTACACTGTATCAGCAACATTATATAATGATTAACAATGATCAGTTCATTTCTTCTCAGCAACACAATGATCCAAGACAAGTACAAAGGAATAATGAAGGTAAATTCAATCCACATCCAGGTTAAGAACTGATGAATTCTGAATGCAGATTAAGACATACTTTTTCATCTGTTTTTTCTTTTACAACTGTGACTCATATGGGCGTGTTTTATGTGATAGTACATGAATCACTTATAATAAATTGTCTACATTTTCATAAGAGGGGAAGGGAATGAAGGGAGGGAGAGAAAAAATTTTAAACTCAAAATCTTATAAAAACTAAATGTTAAAAATTATCTTGACATGGAATTGGGAAATTATTATCAAAAAGGTTTAAAAAAAGCAGTGGTATAAATAAGTGAAGTGAGAATAGAAGCTATATTAATAATTATAGTAATGATAGTAGTAGTACTAATAGCAGTTGTGGTGAAGGCAGTAGTAGTTGCAAAAGTAATAATAATAGTAGTGGTAATGATACTAGCAGGAGCTATAATATTAATGCTAATAATAGTTAAAATGGTATGAGTAATAGCAATAGTAGCATTAATGCTAATAGTATCATAGTACTAGTAGAAGTAATCTTAATAGAATACTAATGTTATAATAGTATTAGTAAGAATAGTAATAATGGGAGTAACAGTAGTAGCCATTATAGAAGTGGTAGTGATAGCAGTAGTATTCTTGGTAATCATAACAGTAATAGTAGCAGGAAAAAGAATAGTACTAGCAATAGTGGTAGCAGATGCTACTATATTCATCCTGAAAATGTTTACAATGAGAGTATAGAAAATTAAGAAGCATTTTAATATTTAATTATTAGAAAGACTATTTTATACACATGTGCAATAGCCCACAGGACTTTACATATTAAAGAATGAATTTGGGAAGACATTTTTTTCTCAAAACTACTTTAGCCTGAAACTCCAAAGAAAAAGGTTCAAAGATATTATAATAGAAAAGACCAAACTTAGCTGCTATTTCCTCTACTTTTTAAAAAATTTTGAAGTATACCATATACATCATTTTAATTCATATTCAGAGCAAATGCATGGTATAGGCAGTGCAATTATGAAATTTTCTGTTTTATAGATGAAGATTCAAGGTTCAACATTTTGAAGTTACTTGCCCAATATCTAATAAGTGGCAGAGCCAGAAATCAACTCAAGTCTTCTAACTCAGTTCCCAATTTATGAATTCTGGGCATTGATTACTTATAAAGGTTTATTTCCCCTTTTTTAGTGATCTCTTCATCTGTCAAACCTATCTATCCATACCATTATAGAAAACAAAAAAAAGGGGAAAAATGGATTTTTTAGGCAGTATAAGAGAAATTACAAGTCCCTTTACTTATGCTTATACATTTTGTTTATGAAAGTACAACCTTTAGTTAGAATATATTGTCCTCTTTTTGAATTTCATTATTCTCTTGACCATGATATCTTGATTGCCATTATCAACACATTGGTAGTAATTAGGGATGATGGATATTATGTTGAAATTGGTGAGAGTTAAGAGCTGAACAAATGTGGTATATAAAGATCTTTTAAAATCACACAAAGGATTGCAAAGAAATACAGTAATCTAAGACCATGCAATACGGCTAGTGTTCATTAATAACAGAAAGCAAAGACAATAATGAACATAGTAAAATATCAAGATGATATTCATTATTAATCTATATGAGTGAACATTTGTGCACATGTAAATGTACCATAAATATGTGTATATATATATATATACTTAGTCATATAACATGGAAACATTATTATACCTACAAGTCTATTGTCACAGAGACTCATGCTTACATGTAGAATTAGGATATGTGTTTTGGATATCTCTACATATGCACATATGCACATATGTGTTTGTGCTTTAAATGAATAAATACATGTATGAATTTTATTACGTTAAACGAGCAAGTTTTGAGTATCTAAATGTGCATTTGAAATAAATGAGCTTCAGGTATTTAAATGCAATGCATTTATATGAAAGAATTCATTTTTGATGATACCAGATAAAACAAATTAAAAAAATCTTCCAAGGAACTTTGCAATTATCAAATATAAAGACTTACTTACAATGCTCAACTTCTTTGATTTCTCTGCTCTTTTAGCTCACCACCATCTACTGGATATCCTCATCTACAATTGTTTGGAGAATCTAAACTTTCCAGGCTCTTCTAAATCTCTATATATACTCTAACCTTTCCAACATTTTTTGTTTGTTTATTTTTTGCTAACTCTAAAACCAATTTTGAAAACTTTTCTTTTTTTTTTGCATTAACACAGATCACCCTGGCCTGCAGCAGATTTTATGGGATTAAGTGGCTTGCCCAAGGCCACACAGCTAGGTAATTATTAAGTGTCTGAGACTGGATTGGAACCCAGGTACTCCTGACTCCAGGGCAGGTGCTTTATCCACTATGCCACCTAGCTGCCCCTAGCAGATTATATTTTACTTCTCCATCCTGGCTACTCTAATTCCCTTAAACGGATGAGAGTTCTTTGACACCATACACAGAGCTCCAGATACCACCAATATTATTCTCTCAAATATAGGGAGTGTTTTCTTGTAACCACATTCCATTTTGTCACCAATAGTCAAGTTAGTTTTTCAAAAAAGAAACATTTAATTCATAAGGTTCTATCAGATAGAATTATACAAACTTATTTCCCCAATAAAGGGAGGTACATCTTACACAGACACAGACACAGATACACATACACACACACACACACACACACACACACACACTTGCAGATACAGTTCAATATAGTTCAATTCCAAGATTTGAGTCCAAGACCCCTGACTTCATAGGATTTCTGTAAGACTGATGCTCCTTACCACCTGCTCCTTACCACCTGCATTCCTTGCTGCCAGGTCTCATGGATTAAATTCCTGAATCATTTGGGTACCAACTCCAGTGGAGTAACTGAGTAAAGCAAGCAATAAAGAACAGAAACTAACAGCATTCATCCTCAGTTTGGAATCTGGGGGTTTAAAGAAGGAGCAGGAGAATAAAATTTCTCTTCTGACTGGTTCACTTAATAGTGCCTATGATATGGGTAAACTGTGATCTTTACCCACAGGCTGCAGAAAAGAACACAGCAGAAAAGGGAAACTAGATGAAAGAAAGAACATATTTAGTCCAAAAGTGCCTGGCTCAGGTTTACAAGTTTTAAAGAAGCAGAAGAAAAACAATTATACTTTGCCCATGTGATAAAGACAAAGAGAACTCTGAGAAAAATCTGGGCATGCTCCTAAAGTCTATCAAGGATGTCTTCATATTAGACAAATTGTGCATGCTCAAATTACATGTGTAATTGTTTACTTAGAAATGTCCTTGATTCCCTTCTCTTTTTCCACTACAGTCTCCTAAATAGAATCATTCATTCTAATGATATATATATCTATATATCTCTCTCTCTCTCTATATATATATATATCTATATATATAATTTGACTTACAAATTTACATTCCCAGACATATCTTCACTTTCTATGTTACAAGCTATACATCTTCACTTGCCTTTCATATATTTCTACCTAGATATAATAAAGATCCCACAAACTGACTTATGGTCATTTTTTTTACCTAAACTTGCCAATTCTTCTGAAGTAATTATTCCTTCCTGCAATAATATCATTTATATATTCTTACATACTTCATAATTTTGATTCATGATCTTCACCACTAAAATCTAAACACTCAATTCCTATCTAAGCCATCTGTAAGAGCACTTTTGAATCTATCATTTCTTTTTTATTCCCCAAATTCCCAGCATAATGCAGCACCCCACCATTTGCACGTACTTGTACTGCTGTAATAACCCTTCTCTCTGAGTCTTTTTATTAATAATTTTGAAATTCCTCCAAATAATCTTCCTTATATTTGATCATTGAAATGAACTTGTTGCTTGTCATTTATTTTCTTTTTTTCTTAGGTTTTTGCAAGGCAAATGGGGTTAAGTGGCTTGCCCAAGGCCACATAGCTAGGTAATTATTAAATGTCTGAGACCAGATTTGAACCCAGGTACTCCTGACTCCAGGGCTGGTGCTTTATCCACTGCTCCACCTAGCCTCCCCTTGTCCTTTATTCTTGAAGAAGATTTTGACATCAGGTCAGAGATACCATGGATTTGAGTAAGGGATCCTGTGATTAGTCACAAGCTTCCCTTTCTCCTCCAAAACCACCTGGGTCCAGGAGCCAGATACAAATCAGGATGATTGGAGATGTCCCTGGATATGAGACAAGCAGGGTCAAGTGATTTGTCCAAGATCACATAGTTAAAGAGTTTTAAGTATTGGAAGGACATATAATTTCACCACAATATGTATTCATTTTTCTTATGTAGTTTGCAATCAAGATTTCAAATTCTTACTCCTGTTTCTAATCTATAATTTCCTATGAATCATAAACCAAATCTTTGTCCTTAAAGTCTTCTGATAGTTCGTTCAAATGAGATTCAATGAGCAAAACTATTTCTAAATGACTTAAGGTAACCTATTTTTTCCAGTACTGATTATATAAAACATAGGAAATTATCCTAACCTTGAAACTTTATGAATAGTTAAGGAAGGAAAGAAAGTGAAAGGTAAAGAAGAAAAGGAAAATGTCCCTATCTGAATGAAGAGTTTCAGAGAACTGCTGCAAAGAAATAGAAGAAAACATAAGAATGGGAAAGACAACACAACTCTTCACAAAATTAGAGATGTCAAGGGATTGTTTCATGTAAAAATGGGCATGATAGAAGACAAAAAATGTACAGAATTTATAAAAGCAAAAAAAGATTTAAAAGAGGTGATAAGAATACACAAAATAACTATATAAGAGCAAGATACCTTGGAGAATGAAGTGAGCCTTATGAAACACAGCTGCCAGTAAGTGATAGAATTCCAGTTGAACTATCTAAAATCTGAAAAAGATGAAACTATATAAAGGCTGCATTCAAAATGACAGTAAATTTGAAAAACTCAACTGTAGCCACTGTTTTATAAAAGATCAATTTAATCCCAATCCTAGAGAAGAACAATGCCAAAGAATGATTGCATTCATTTTACACACCAGTAATGTTGTGCATAAGATTCTACAAATAAAGTTTTAGCCATATATGAAGCTGGAATTACCAAAAGAGAAAACTGATGTGCAGAGAGGCCATGGATCAATTGTTACCATTCTCTTAATATGGAGAAATCAAGGGGGTTGTAGAGAGGAAGGAGGAATTCAATTTTTACTTCACACTAAAGTCTTTGCCTGTATGGATCACAATAAAATATAACAAATTCTCAAAAAAGATGGAAGTAGTAAGTAGATCATCTAACTAGTCTCCTGAGGAGCCTGAATGTGGGCCAAGAAGCAACAGTTAGAAGCAGATAAAAAAAGGATTGGTTTAAGATCAGAAAAGAAATCTGGCAAAACTTATTTATTTAACTTAAATGCATTTATTTAACTTAAACTTAAAAAACTTAAATGTGAAATGCCAGGCTGTATGAATCAAAAGCCAGAATTAAAGTAGCTAGGAGAAATATGAATAAGCTCAGATATTCAGATAATACCACTTTGATAGCAGAAAGTAAAAAGGAATTAAGAAATCTCTTGATGAGGGTGAAATAGGAGAGTGTAAAAATGTGCTTGAAGTTTAACTTTGAAAAAAATCATAAAAAAAAATACCAACTAGGATCTTGTCAATTGGATAGATCACTTTTTGGGAAACGAAGAGAGAAGAAATGGAAGCAGTGTCAGATTTTATATTCTTGGACTCAAAGATCACTGCAGAAGGTGACTGCAGCCATGAAATTAAAAGATACTTGTTCCTTGGGAAAAAAGCTATAGCAAATCTGAACAGCATACTAAAAAGCATAGATAACACTTTGCCAACAAGGTATAATCAAAGCTATGTTTTTTAAGTGTCACTGTATGACTAAGAGTTGGACTCTAAGGAAAACTGAGTAGTATAGAATGAATTCTTTTGAATGTGGTGACAGAGAGAACTTTTAAGAGTCCCTTGGACAGTAAGGCGAACAAATCAGTCAACATTTAAAGAAATTAATTCATGCTATTCACTAGTAGATCAAACACTGAAGTTAAGGCTTAAATACTTTGACTGTGTAGAGAAGATGGAACTCAGTGGAAAAGACCCCACTGGTGGGGTAGATTGAAGGCTAAAAAGAAAACTGTTTCTATAGCAGAGGATGAAATGAATAGTGTCATGGAAACAATAAACAAGAATGTGAGTAGACTTTAAGAAATAGGAGAAAATAAAAGAGTCTGGTGTGCTTTGTTCCATGGGGTAACAAAGAGTCAAATTTGACAATGACTGAACATCAACATTATCTTTTGTTTTTGTTTTTGTTTTTTACCAACATTATCTTTGAGGATGACCAGAATAGCACTCAAATTGCCTATTGTCTTTAGACAGGCAAGTGGAGCAGTGAATAGAGAACCAGACCTGGTGTCAGGAAAACTTGAATTCAAATCCAGTTTCAGACACTAGCAATGTGACCCTATAACTTGTGACCCTATAACTTGTGTCCCTTAACTTTGATTGCCTCAATTTCCACATTTGTAAAATATGCTGGAGAAAGTAACAGTAAACCATTCCTTTCTCTTTGACAAGAAAATGCCAAATGGGATCATGAAGAACTGGATATGACTGAAACAACTGAACAAATCAACATTTGTCTTTGATTCACAAACCACAATCATCCTTTTTTCTGCTTATAAATTATAGTTAATGTGTTTTTGCAATGCTTTTTATGTATATAATGTTGTTGTAACATGCACTAGCATACTTATGTCATCTTTCCTCTCTCCATTACTCCTTGGGATATTTCTAATTTTAATTCTTCTAAGATCTTGATTTTCCACAATTCATTACCATGTAGGATTACTGAAGGAATATTTATTTTAATTAGATGGGCTTTTGCAACAAAGTCTCCATAGTTCTCATTTTTCATAGATAAAATAATGGGCACAGTTCATGCTTCTTCATATATGTTTCAAAAACTTAGCAAGTCAATCTGGTCTACAAAATGGGGGAAAAGAATGGAAAATCTAGGTCACTAGATGGAGCCATAATGTTATTTTTAACATCAGACTTTAGGGAATGAAAGGCATCATCTACCTTGAATACTGTATTAAAATGAATATTATGTATTACAAGAAATAGAATGTGTAAACTATGGTATGCAGCAGAGAGAGAGAGAGAGAGAGAGAGAGAGAGAGAGAGAGAGAGAGAGAGATTATTATTAATTTTCTGAAAGATTGAAATGCAGTTCACTGTCAGTAAACAGGATATTCAGGTTTTGACAAAGATAAGATGACACAATAAAACAGGATACAACAAAGTTCTCTACTCATTTCAAGTTTGAGTTTCAAAATGTGATTCATGGAAATGAATTCCTTTCAAGAAATGCTGTGAATATTAAGCTATACTGCTCTCAATATAGTTCAAAACAGTTATAAGAATAGTCAAATAAA
This sequence comes from Macrotis lagotis, assembly GCF_037893015.1. Taxonomy (NCBI): domain Eukaryota; kingdom Metazoa; phylum Chordata; class Mammalia; order Peramelemorphia; family Peramelidae; genus Macrotis; species Macrotis lagotis. The sequence goes on from NC_133658.1 coordinate 71,296,027, forward strand.
TTTCTTTTTTAAAAAATTGTCATACTGGATTTCAATTGTATTAAAATGTGTGCCTATCAGGAACACTGGAACTTGTAAATCTTTTCTGGCAGACATTATTTTTTTGCTCTGATTAGATCTGCCATATTGGCATCTGACCATATGGTCACTTAAAATATAAATGGTAAGTTGATATGTAGCATCAAAAACTCAAAGAATGTCAGACCAGGGAAGGTCTTTAGAACACAGAATTTTAGAATAGAAAAGAGTCAGAACATTAAGGGTCTCAGCTAGAATACATTGAATATAGAATAGTAAAACTAGAAGTGATCTTAGAACACAGAATATCAAAACTGAAGGGACCTTGGAAAAAGAGCATCAGAGCTGGAAGAAATCTTAGAAAAAAGAATTTCATAGCTGAAAGGGATTTTAGAGCATAATGTTTGAAAATAAAATGAATGCTAGAATTAGAAAGAAACATAGAATTTGAAAATTGATTATTTTTCAATTGAGGGAAAATGCTGTGGGGATTGTATATATATATATGAAATGACTTTGCTGTGGACTTATCCACTGAATTCTAGGAAAAGACTAGAATCTAGTTCTGGCACCAAGCTCATAATTTTTGGTTTTATACCACACGTGAGTTCTATTTAAATTTCAGTTATTTTTATTTTATTTTAATGTCTAACTAGATTGTCCTACATATGATGCTGTTTTATTACTTTGAGAAATGATAATATTAAGAATTGTTGGAACTAGGCAAGGTCAAAGGTGCTTAAGAACCACATAACTCATAATGGAAGTGGTGGGAAGAGACTATGAAGAAGGGATACTTTTTTAATGTTAGAATTTCAAAGTGTATATATTTTAATGTCAGAAGCTTCCACTTAAGTCAAATTGAAGATTTTACATGGATGCTTTAAAGTCTAATAGGGGAAAAACAGGAGGAAGCTGTAGCTTTCTAAAGGTCTCTGTCACTAATATGAAGGATTCCCTATGTATGCTCTAAATGGAAGGATAAGTTGATTAAGATGGCACACTCCCCTATAGAAATAATATTAAGATGGCTGCCATAAGTCCAAGAACATTGCACATATTTTAGTGGGGTAGTTACAGAATCTAGAAACACAATTAAGTGATGAGAACACCTTCCTCTGATTACAACCTTGAACAATTTCCTTGACAACTAAGAAGTTATGTAACTTATGGTAAAATATGCACGATGTCACAAGTAGCATTTGAACTGAGATCTTGCTAAATTATATGATAGTGATCTCTACTTTCTATGGAATTATTTTATATATATATATATATATATATATATATATATATAGAGAGAGAGAGAGAGAGAGAGAGAGAGAGAGACCTGTATCTTCACATACAAACAGCCGTGTATATAAGTATATATTTATCTGATTATGTGGGTTTATGTGTCCGTGGTAGACTATTTCAAAAGTCCTTTTCTTTTTTAAAATTTAAATTAGTTTGAATTGCTTATTTAAAAAAAGTATTGATCAAAATGAATAAACCTAAGATTCTAATAAGATGCCACACAGGTTTTATGCAAACCACACTTGGGAGAAAGTGTGATATGAGCAACAATGAGATATTCAGAACTATGTCAAATTTTCCTCCACACCTCAAACACATATTATTAAGCAAAATATTCAAAAAGTTTGACATTCCTAAGTGCATTAGCAGATATCATTCTTGAGAGGAGCAGGAACACTTAAAACCATCCAAGTGTCTATTTACTCTTCTCATTATAGCAAATAGTTTAGGCTGGACTTCTAACATTACCTTTTAACAGTATTTTTCCCAACTTCATTATTATTCAACAAGAAAACTGACTCTTTTCAACACAAATTGAGCAATAAGAATATTTCACAAGTACAAAACAAGTGTAATTTTGAGGGCCTAATGGATCGAGATGGCTTTGATAACCAAATTCAGGGATTCTGAATGCTTTATTTTTTTAATATTTCTCCTGGAATAAATCTCCCAATTTCATGTAGTATTTTTAAAAATGAACAAGATAGACATTTCTAATTGACAGCAAGAATGAAATGATGACTTTTACAAAGGGATAGAAGAGAATAGAGATGAGAAATATGATTTATCTGGATTTAAACAGATATGTTTATACATATACATATATATATGTTGCTAATATTTCAAATTAGGTTTTTCCTCAAAAATTAGAATCTATATTAAATTCTAGATTACATATAAGCACCTAATCATACATTTTTAGAACTTAAGTGTTAGAAAATATTTCAGAGGTTTTCAAGTCTCATACAGTTAGAATTTCCAGTCTTTAAGATTAGCCACATTCAGCCAGTCCTGCTTAAAGACTTTCAATGGAATGGCTAGATAGTACAGTGGATAGAGCATCAGCCCTGGAGTCAGGAGTATACCAGAGTTCAAATATGGCCTTAGACACTTAATAATTACCTAGCTGTGTGACCTTGGGCAAGCCACTTAACCCTATTGCCTTGCAAAAACCTAAATAATAATAATAATAATAATAATAATAATGATAATAATAAGACTTGCAATGACGGTATGCTGAAATTTTTTAGTACAAAATGGTGTACTAATCAGGACTTCTGGGACTTGGAAATCTCTTCTGTCAGATAAAGCATCCTCTTTGGGGGAAATTTCAATCACTAAGTTTTTCATATTTCAAAGTAAAATATGTTGACTCAGAATTAATATGCTTTTTCCACTCAATTAAAAATATTTATCAAATAACAAACATGCACCAGGCATTATCATTGGAATCAACATTTAAAGGAAAAACACACACATTATTCACTTCCATGTATAAATGTATGCATATAAATATATATATATACACATTCTACATCATATATATACACAACATATAAAATGTTCATAATATATATCTACATACATATGCATACATGCTTTGTTTGTCTGTGTGTGTGTGTCTGTATATACCTTAACACACATAGATAAAAATTCTGGCTTGGTGTGGGAGAAGCCATTCAACTCGAAAAGAACAGGAGGATGGGACTTTTAGCCTTGTAACAAGGTAGGGGTTCTGAAAGGGTAGTAGTGAAGAGTGAGTACATTCTATGCAGAGGAGAACATTTGTGCAATAATGTGGTGACAGGAATTTGGGAAGAGCACATAGGATTGGGAAGTAGACAGTTACCATCCAGGTTTGATGAGAATCCAGGTGTCATTATCCAGGTGACAATTCTAATATTTAATGACAGCAATCTTGTCTCTCATAGTCCATTCTTCTTTAGGCTAATTATCCATAGTTTTTTTGTTCTTCTAGGAAGCAAATGATTTCTTGAACTCTCACCATGCCTGTAATCCTATATTTGGATTATTGGATTATTTTAGTCTGTGATAAATATGCCAGGATCTGGGAAAGGCTTATGGCATAAGTGATTTTTGAGAAGCCCTCCTAATCTAGTCATCTATATATTTCCAGGATGCCCAGCAATATCAGGTAATTTCATCTCTTTTCCACCATCCCCCAGCATCTCACCACTACTAACACTTTTTAGATTCTTTTTTATGTAAAGTTTTCTCCTTTTGGTGGTAGGAACTGCATTTTTGCTCATATTTATATTTTCATCCATCAGCATAATGCCTGGATCATGGTAAGAACTTAATGAATTCTTGTTGATTGACTATTTGATTATATAGAAAAGAAATTTGATGCTCAGGGAAATGAAGTGATTTTCTCCAAGCCAATAGCTAATAGGTGCAAGGTCTTCTATGATTTAGTCCAGTACTTTTTTTTCTTTTTTTACTACTGTGTTCTAACTCTGTACCACTAAAAGGGACTATAGAAATCACACCATTCTTGAAAGTATATAATTTATACTATGGATCAAATGCATCCATCTTTACACCATGGTCAGAGTTAAGCTCAAATAACATTTTTTTCCAGCAAAATTATTTTTTATCTAAGTAGATAGAATAAATGAAGTATTTGGCCAATTGGGACAAAATATATGTATGCAATAACTATTCAGCAGCTAACTGCTGCCAGGTGTCTTTCTAGCTGACTTGGATCAATTAGTAATTGCCTATATAAGAAAGAAAGAGATGAAGGATAGAAGAAAAAAAGAAAGAGAGAAAAATTAAGAGAAATGAAGGAAGGGGAGAAATAAAGGAAAAAAGAAAGAGAAAGAGTGAGAGAATGAGAGAAAGAAAGCAAAGAAGGAATAAGGGAAGAAAGAGAAAAGGGAAAAGAAAGAGATAAAGAAGGGGAAGAAAAGTAAAGGGGGAGACATAAAGAGAAGAAAAAGAAAGGAAGGAAGGAAGGAAGAAAGAAAGGAAGGAAAGAAAGAAGGAAGGAAGGAAAGAAAGAAAGAGAAGAAGAGAAGGGAGGAAGGGAAGGGAGGAAAGATGGAAGGAAGGAAGGAAAGAAAGAAGGGAGGGAGGAAGGAAGGAAGGGAGGGAGGGAGGGAGGAAGAGAGAAAAGAAGGGAGGGAGGAAAGCAGGCAGGGAGGAAGGAACAGAGGGAAGGAGGGAGGGTGGGAGGAAGGCCTTATGCAAGTTGCAAAATGCAATGTTTTGTTTGAAGGTATTTGGATTATGTGACTAGCTCAGGATCACAAGATTAATAAATGTTTAAATCTGAATTTGAACTCAGGTCTTCCTGAATCCAGGGCCAGTAACAATGTGGTTTTATTAAACACCTATGGGGAAAAATGGATGCTTCAAATCAAGGCCAAATTCTCACAAAATTAATTAAGGTTATAGGTAAGTAGAAGCAATACTTTATCTAGAAACTATATGCTACATGCAGGAAGAGCATTATTAGATGGCTTGTCAATTTTCAAAATAATAAGAAAAGCTTGTTCTATCAATTAAGAAGAAATTGATATCTTTGGATTCTCCTTTCATAGTTCCTGATATGGTCCATAACAAAATCGAAATGACAAAGAAAGCACAGCTGAAAACAACAATTAGATGATATCAAGTGCATTGATAGAAGGCACATGAAGATAATTCTGAGAGCATGTGAGTTTCTAGGAACATAGTAAGAACTCTTGAAGCATTCATTTGTATTTTAATAAAAGCTTGGAAGATAAAGGAAATCTTTATCATCTAGAAAATATGATCAAGACATTATTAATAACTTCAAATAATTACGCCTAAATTTCTAAATCTACAAATTCTCCTTGAGTGATCTGCATGTTTACCAAGTATATCATAAATGAAAATAAAAGGAGAAATGGTGGAAAGTAAAAAGAGAAAGGGTAAGTTTTTTCCAAATTATATTTTACAGAAGACTAAATTTTTTAAATTAAAGATATTATTTGAGTTTTACAATTTTCCCTCCAATCTTACTTCCCTCCCCTATCCCCCCTAACGGAAAGCAGTGTCAGTCTTTACTTTGTTTTCATGTTGTACATTGATTCAAATTGAGTCTGATGAGAGAGAAATCATATCCTTAAGGAAGAGATAAAAGTCTAAGAGATAACAAGATCAGACAATAAGATATCTGTTTTTTTCCCTAAATTAAAGGGAGTAGTCCTTGAACTTTGTTCAAAGACTAAATTTTTTTGTTCAAAAGTTGTCCAAAGGAATAAAAAAATAAACTCTTCCAACAAAGTTCCCCCACATATATGACAAAGTAATATAAGATCTTTTGCAAACTACAATGGAGATATTCTTATAGGCTACATGAGCATTTTAGATGAAATATCACAATCAATCACTGAAGAATTAAAGTTGTGCCTCATCTAAAGAACAATGAAGAATTCCATGCTGGGTGTGAGTAGACTAAAATATAATATCAATGGTATGTTGTAAACTAAAAGTTGACATATATATAGAGATATAGATATAGATATAAAATATATATGTATATATATAATATATAACATAAGGAAGATAAGCTATTGGAAGGAACTACCTCCCAAATCAACTCGTTCCATGGATTGAATGGATTCCACAGGATCATAGAATATTTAGGATATTAAAGATAGAAAGGATTTTAAGAACCAGCTAACTAATTCATTCATTTCTCTTAGTTTGACAAATTATGGGCGTTAGGCCCAAGGATAGACTTACAAAAGTAAAAAATAGCAAAACTTGATCATGGACCTTGGAATTCTATAACCAAAGCTTTTTCCAGTACGTCATATTACCTGCTCTCTAATATTCTACTTGGTATTTTCCCATTGCTCCCAGTTCTGCTCTGGAAATGATTTCTGTAAGTATAATCTTTCTTCCAACCTGCATTTTCCCGAATCGCTGAAGACATTTATCTTATCCTCTCTGGACTGGTCTTTATAGGAGAAACTTCTGCAGTTTTCTTGAACTTGTTGTCACCTGATATTGCTTCAGGTTTTTTTTTTAAATTTCTGGTCTCACTCTCATCTTGAAAACTCGACCAGTTGTCAATGGCCCTCCCAAAAGGCCCCCAGAATTAAATGTATTCATCCAGATGTTGTCTGATCAGAAGTCAGTAGGACAATGGGGCAATAAATGTTCGTGTTTATTAAGGGCCTATTATGTGACGAGTATTTTTTCTAAGTATTGAGGAAAGAACAAAGAAACAACAAAAAAATTTCTTTACTTGTGGTGTTTAGAATCTAAAGGCAGAGACAATATGCGAATTTCCCTATGCAAGGAACAGAAAAACTATAAGTCTGGGTGAGTGGGAGAATGGTAAGCAGGACAGTAATAAGCAAATTAGTAAAATAGGAGAGTTTGAGGGCAGGAAAATAAAAGGATTTTTATTTGGGATATTCTGAGTTTGAGTTATCAATATATAGATACAAATTATATATGCAGAGGATAAATTGGTGGAAGTATCAAAGGGAGTTACTGAGACAAACAAGTATTGGGAAAGACTATTGGCAGAAGGTGGAACTTTAATTGAAACTTGAAAGAAACCAGGGAATACGGGAGGCAGAAATGAGGAAGGAGGGAATTCTAGGCATGAGAAAGAGGCAATGAGAATATGGTTGGCATGGGATGTATGTCTATGAGATGCACAATAGGAAGGTCAATATCACAAAGTCCAAGGAATGAAGTAAGTAATTAGTTTAGAAAGTAAAGAAGGGACTATTTTCTTTGGGATTTTTAAGATTATGAAGACTTTGAAAACAAAAGAGAAGCATTTTTTCATTTGATCTTGGAAGTGTTAGGGAACCATTAGAATTTATTGAAAAGGGACTTATGATTAGTCCTTCATTGTTGGAGGATCAATTTTACAGCATAGTGGAAGATTGTCTGGAACAGACATATATTTAAATCACAGTGTCCAAGCAGCAGGTCATTGCAGTAATCTAGAAGTGAGGTGATGAGTTCTGTGAGTAATTTCAGTATCAGAAAAGTAAATGCACATAGAAAGATAGGTAAAAAAACCCATATATATATATATATATATATATATATATATATATATATATATATTTATATAGAATGTGTGTTTATTTATAAAATGCATACATAGACATGTTTATATATATGTATAGATAGATAGGTAGATAGATAGATGATAGATAGATAGATAGATAGATAGATAGATAGATAGATAGATAGATAGATAGATGATAGATGATCTGAAGAAAATGGCACACCTGCACCACTCACTATACCCAAAGAAAGGGAGGCAAGTGAATAGTAGAATAATGTAAGACTAGCTGCCTGAAAGGTTGGTGGGTACCTATGACAGTAATAGAGAGATTAGGAAAAGGAGAGAGTTTGGGGGAAAGGAAATATAATTATTTTGGTTTTAGACATGTTATCTTTAAGATATTGAAATACATCTGATTTGAGATGTGTAAAAGGCAGTTGGCAATGTGTGAATGAAGACTGGAAAATAGGTTAAGACTGAGCAAGGAGAATATATAGACATGATAATTGCAACCATGGGCATGGATGAAAACAGAAAAAAGTACTGCTTTTCTTAGTGTATGCTTCGTTAGAGAAGGACTTAAAGTTATAACTTTGATATTAGTAGAAAATAGTCTCTCAACTAAGCTACACACATGCTGATCAATGAGGCATAAATATATAATTGGTTTCTAGTAACATAGTAAGAACTCTTGAAGCATTTATTTGTATGCTAAACTCTTAAAATACCATAGCTAAGTTTCGCAACTAAATCATCTGCAAATGTATTTTAGCTCAAGAAAAGAGTTTTATCTACCATATTAATTGTTTTATTTGGGGGGAATCATTTTGACTACATATTGATCTTGCACTATTTGGGTATTTATTCAGAGATAGAATTCATTTTTTAATGACGGGTTTAATCATTTTTAAAAAATGCTTGAATCCTTCCCCCAAAAAGCAGCAGATAAATAAGAATGTCAAGAATATTGTTATTAGTTTGGTAGTAATTTGCAGTTAAAATGTCATACAAAGAAGATCAAAGACAAAATATATACTCAAAAGATAACTAGAAATAGAAGGAATCAGAAGACAGGAATATGAGTGCTGCCTTGCCACTTAATAGTTAAGTGAATATGTTTGAGAAAAACACTAAGTTTTGGGAATAATGACCACTGAACCACTATTTTCAAATAATTGTTATTAGCATTATGTACTGTAAAATATAAACTTTCTTCAAAATTTTAATGAAACATCAATGCATTTCTTCATTAAGTGTTATAAAACCATTTATTCACAACAATAATAAAATATTGGTAAATAAATATTTGTATACATTTTAATAAATAACTTTACTGAAACTCAAAAAGTTTAACTGGCCATTGTCACATATCTGTTAATCATCAGAGCCAGAATTTGTGCCCAGATCATCTGACTCTAAACACAATACTATTATCAATTCAACATCTTATTCATATTATGAAATTCTTTCCTCTAGTATTTGGAGACTGTTCAATATTAAGATATTAACTATATAGCACTCTTCCTAAGTCAGGGAGACAGACACCTGTCTCATTTTTCAATCTAAATAGCAAACAAGTACTTTTTCATTAGGCCTCAGAAGAAACATTAAACCAAGTCTTTGAATCTTTAGAATTTAAATGAAAAATAAGGCTAGAAAGACTCATATAGCAAAGACTTATTTCCTGACGTAGAAGGAATATTGAAATAGCAACTTTATAAAAATAAATAAGAAATTTTCAATTGTAGTAAGCAACACAAAACAGATCACTTTACTTTGTGCATAAATTTCACTTTGATATGCTAACAATCCCTAAAGGACAAGAAACAGCAGCTAAAGAAAGTTAAGGATTAAGTGGAGACCAGTCATGGTAACATTCATTGATTTAAAATGTGCTTGTTTATTGGTGGATAATTGATACTTTGTCCCCATTAAAATCATAGAAAATAGAAGTGAAATGAACTTTAGAAGAAAAAAATCAGTTAAGAAGGATTCTAGAAAATTAGAATTTTATAATAATGAAAGAATCAATACCTTCTCTCTTCATTTAACAGATGAAGAGTCCAAAGCTAAAAAAATGAAGTTACTTTCCCAGGTTCGCATGTCTAGGGGTGATAGAACCAAGAATCAAACCCAATTCTTCTAAATCCAAATCCAAATTCCTCCTTATATTTTAGCTATGAGGTAAACATGTTAAAATAAAACATAGATGACCTCTGAATAATTATATATTGCCACTCATTCACCAACAAAAAGAGAAAAGATAAAATCTCTTCTAAATTTAAGAATGGAAAAAAGGAAGGAAAGTAAAAGAAAGGAAGGTAAAAAAGAAACAATTTATCTCAATGACAAAGAACAGATTAGAGGTGGTAAGTATATCCAAAATAAGCATGGGTTTTGAAATTAAAAGTAGTTGATTGAGAGGTTTTTCTTTTTTTAAATAGTTGGCTAAAAGTATAGATTCTTTTCTTAAATTCAGGACTCTCTAGGAATTATAGATGCTAAAACCATATGCATTAATTTACCATCCCCAGTTCAAATTGATAATTATTGTGTTTAAATATAGAAATGAACCTTTTGTTTGAAAGAAGCCATTTGTTCGTGGGGCAGAGCCAGAATGGCAGAGAAAATCCATCAGCAACTTGCCTGAATTCTCCCCAAAAACCACTTCAAACACCTTTAAATAATGCCAAAAATGCAATTTCTGGAACAACAATACCAACAAAAGGACAGAGTAAAATAACTTTCCAGCAAAAGACAACTTAGAAGGTCAATTGGAAAGGTCTATTATACTGGGGTGAGAGTGGAGCACACAGTCCAGCCCAGACAGCAAAAGCAAAGACCCCTGCCCAGCAAACAATAAGCAGAATTTTAAAATCATTGAAGCAGCAGTAAAGCAGGGCTTTACCAACTGTTGAGAATTAATTACAGGCCTCTTTGCTTTACCCATACTTGGATCCATGACAAAGACCTGGCTGGCAGTCCCAGGACAAGGAGGAGCCTTGAGACTATAGTGGATCAGCAACCCTATTCACAGTTCTAGAACAGTAGAGTAGTAAACACACCTCTCCTTAGAAAAACACCACTTTAGAAGAACTAAAGACTTACAGTTCCCCAGAAGAACCTCTGAAAACTGCCTCACAGGACCTCTGAAGCTTGGAACAGAGTACCTTCTACCCTAGAAACAGGGTCCTACTTCAGCAAACAATCAAAAGACAAGGAATAGACTGGGGAAATAAGAAACAACAGAAAAAGAATTCTGGTCATAGAAAGTTACTGTGTGTGATAAGGAAGACACATACACACACACACACACACACACACACACAAACACACACACAACAGATTCAGAAGAAGATAACAAAGTCAATGCTCCTACCTACAAAGCCTCCAAGAAAATATGAATTGATCTTGGTCATGGAAAAGTTCTAAAACTGATGTTGAAAATCAAGTAAAAAATGAAGAGGAAAAAGTGGGAAGTGGACTGAGAGAGTGAGAGAGAGGTGCAAGAAAATGATGAAAAAGAAGTCTACAGCTTGGTAAAGGAGGCACAAAAATATTGAAGATAATAACACCTTAAAAACAGGTCACATCAAATGGTAGAAGAGATCCAAACAAAACAATGAGGAGAACAGTGCCTTAAAAAGCAGAATTAACCAAAAAAGAAGAAGAGGCATAAAAATTTACTAAAGAAAAGATAAAAACTCTTATAAAAGTAGATGATCAAATGCAAAAGAAAATACAAAAGCTCATTGAAGAAAATAATTATGTGAACATTAGAATAGGACAAGTGAAAAACAAACCAGCATATTGTAAAGATAGTAGAAAATGTTATTTATCTCTTGAAAAGCAACTTACCTAGAACATAAATTCAGGAGAGACAATTTAAGGATTTGACTACCTGTAATTTATATTCAAAAAAAAGACTAGATATAAACTTTCAAAAAATTATCAAGGCAAACTGCCATGGTATCTAGAATTAGAATATAAAATAGATCTTGAAAGAATCCACTAACACCTCATGAAAGAGTTCTCAAAATGAAATTTTCCAGCTATATTATAGTCAAATTCCCAATTATGGAAAAAATATTGCAAGCAGCCAGAAAGAAACAATTAACATATTATGGAGTCACAGTCAGGATAAAGCAAGATTTAATAGTTTCTAAATTAAAGGAAGGGAGGGGATGTAATATGATATTCTGGAAGGCAAAAGAGTTGAATTATAACTAAGAATTACCTACCTACCAAAACTTCAGGGAAAAATATTATGCATTCAATGAAATAGAAGACAATCAAGTATTATAGGTTAAAAGACCAAAACTAAATAGAAAATTTTACCTTCAGAAGGCTAAACTGTTCATATACCTGCATGGGAAGATGATCCTAGAAACTCATAAGAACTTTTTTCATTATTAGGGTAGTTAGAAGACATACAGACAGATAGCCGAAGCATGAGTTGACTGTGAAAGAATGATATCTAAAATAATAAAACTAAGGGGTGACAGGAATGTACTGGGGGGGGGGGAAGGGGAGAAGTAGTATGGGGTAAATTGTCTCACCTAAATAAGGGAAAGTTTTTATAATGGAAGGGAAGAGGGGGGAGGTGAAAGGGAATGAGTGAATCTTACTCATAAGAATTGATTCAAAGAAGGAATAACATACACTTCCAATTGGGTACAGAAAATCTATGTTATCTGACAAGAAATTAGGAAAGGAGAGGGATGACAAGAGATTGGGATGATAGAAGGGAGGGCAAGTTGGCACAGGGGATAGACAAAAGCAAAATGCTTTTGAGGAGGATAAGGATGAAATGAGAGAGACTAGAATAAACTGATGTGGGGGGGGAAATAGAATGGAGATGACAGCAACAGTAAACGTGGGCAAAAACAATGAAACAAGGATCAAGTTTCTTTCATAAAAGCCTCATTTTTGAAGTATATAGAGAACTGATCCAAATTTATAAAAATAAGTTATTCTCCAATTAATAAATGATCAAAGCATATGAAGTTTTGAGATGAAGCATCAAAGTTATCCATAGTCATATGAAAACATGTTATAACTCACTATCGATTGGAGAAATACAAATTAAAACAATTCTGAGATACTACCACATACCTATTACATTTGCTAATAAAACAGAAAAGGATGGTGATAAATGTTGGAGAGGTTGGAAACTAGGACATCAATGCACTGTTGGCAGAGTTGTGAATTATTCGACCTTTTTCTGTAGAACAAATTGGAACTCTGCCTAAAGGGCTGTAAAAATATACATTTCCTTTAATCTAGCAATACCAATACTAGATATGTCTTGAAAAAGAAATTTTAAAAAACGAAAAAGACCCATGTGTACAAAAATATTTATGGCAGCTCTTTTCTCACGTTAAAGAATTGGAATATGAGGGGTACCTATCAATTGGGGAATGGCTGAACAAATTCTGATATGTGATTATAATGAAATACTATTCTGCTATAAGAAATGATGAGTAGGTTGCTCTAAGAAAAACCTAAAAAGACTTACATAGGCTGATACAAAGTGAAATGTATGTTCTATAAAATAATAGCTATTGTAAGATGGTCATTTGTGAATCACTTGGCTATTCTCAACAAAGATCCAAGACAACTCTAAAGGAATTGTCATGAAAAATGTTGTCCATTTCCAGAGAAGGAATTGATAATGTCTGAAGACAGATTGAAGCATGACTTATATACTTTATTTTTCTTGAGTTTTTTTGGTCTGTGTTTTCTTTTACAACGTGACTACAACATGTATAATCTGTATTGAATTGCTTGTCATCTAAATGAATGGTGTAGGAAAAAGGGATAGAATTTGGAACTCAAAGTTTTAAAAATGAATTTCAAAAATTTTTATGTAACTGGGGAAAAATAAAATACTAAATACAATATGAAAAAGAAAATGTTTTTAATTAACTAATAATTTCAAGTATTGATTTTTTAGTAGAAATGTTTTTTTCTGAGGTGGAAATAATGATTTTTTTAAATTGTGTCTAGAGGGACAGTACTTATACTTAATGTATAATAGTAGCTAAAGCAATGAAATTTCTTCTCAATCCCAAAAGTAGTTGGCCTCATTACAAATAAAACTATCTTCACTGTATTGAAGAATTCTAAATGACTGACCAAGAATTCATTAAAATGATGGGAAAACTCTAATGCATCACTTAGTCGATGAAAAGACCTCGGTGGTCCCCAGACCTTGTATATATTATTGAATTCAAGATTTTCCCAAGAAGCCTCACATTGGGGAAGGGTGTGTTAAAAAAAGGATTATTTAATGCATGATTATGTGCTTGTGGCCATGCATTTATATAAATCGTGTGCATGTGTAGATTGTATAAGTATCCAGAAGGAGTATGTAGATTGAGAAAAATATTTTCATCAATATTTTCTAGACAGATGAAAAAAATTTGCTATCTCAAAAGAGTAGCATTCAACTAGACTCTTGTCCCTCATAATATTTGACCATTATTGTCTATTTTAGTTGCCTTTATTTACTTTGAACATTATCTTCAGCCATAAATGAGGGCAATGATACTCCAGAAAATGATTGAATAAGAACTCAATGTATTGTGATGCTATTTCATCATATAAATTATATACACTGGCCTTTCCGATCTAGAGTTCCCCTTGTGGATTCTTTGCAGAATAAAATCATGTATTTGAAAAATGATTTGAAATATTTTCCCCAGATGGCAACCTCTCCCTCTTGGGGCAGACAGAGATTTGGAAGCCAGTATTCCTGAATGGAATTTGTAGTTCTCATAGCAAAATTTCTTGTGACAATAACCAGGGAATTCAGACACAAATGAACACAGCTAATCCCATGCTTGAATAATGGGAGCAGAACTGAGCCCATTGTGAATTGCAGCTGAAGCTTGTACAATAAAATCGTAACATGGTATTTTTGTGTGTCTGCTCCCATAGTCAATTGCCTCCTACATCGAGTCTCAGGCAGCCTCCTCGGTCTTTGACAGTGCCCACTCACCAGACACAAGTAAGTGCTTCAAGTAGTCCGAGGAGGTTGCTAAGTGTCAGAGCTGGAAGGGAGACAAAGAGAAACCTAAGGCAGAGTTTCAAGGGGGGGAAAACTGCCTGAAGGGGCCTCTGGGCTCCAGAATGTTTCCCCAAAGAGCACCTTGCCTATTATTTGGAATGTTTTGAATAAAAAGAGTTTACTTAGAGAAAAGCCCCAAAGGATAAAACGTATGAAACACTGTTGTATCGTTCAAGGATCAAGGGAGATGATCTAATAGGTCTCTCCATCGCTAATTTCCCTGCTTTTATTATAATTGTCATCTTCATGATGTGGGATGATTGTCAAGGAAAGATTCAGAGGCAAATCATCTTATTGATATGGCTTGTGAAGCTTCTATTAAGCTTAATAGAAGTAATACATGTGCATCAATGGAAGAATAATTCACTGGCATATATACTCTATACAGCATAATCTTTTCACTTGCCTATAACAGGATAGAATTAAACTATGCCTAGGAATGAGAATACTTAACTCTAAATGATCCTGGGTTAAATACCATCTCTGTGAAAGATTCTGAATAGAATGAGGAGCTTTATGAAGTATTTTTTTTAAATTTATAAGCTGCAGTCTCACTGTACATGACTAAAGGACACACATCTATGCATATAGACATATTTATGTATGTGTGCATATATAAAAAATGCCCATCTATGCATTTAAATTATACAAATAGGAGATTATGCATTTAACCATTTAGGAATATGCTAACCATGGTCGGTGGGCTTTTAATCTTGCTGGGTACAAACTATTCATACAAAAGGAAAATATTTTTGTTAAGTCATTTCTAGCCATCATGGGGAAAAATCAATTTCACCGGGAGACTGAAGATTAATAAATGTACATGTGACATTTATTATCACTAGTATTGCTACCAATGCCACTAACACTACTATTATTACCACTCCTCTTTTTTATTTCTTTTATTCCTCCTCTTTTTCACTTCTCCTTCCTCATCCTCCTTGCTCTCCTCCTCATTATGCTGATGCTTCTACTCCTGCTGTTATTCTTAGTTGTTTCTGCTTTTATAATTACTATTACTATTATGACTGATATCACTGATACTACTACTACTACTACTACTATTACTACTACTACTACTGCTGCTGCTGCTGCTGCTACTACTACTATTACTACTGTTGCTGCTACATATTTAGAATGTACCTGGCATTCCCCTAAGTCCACTGTTAAAGTAGGAGTCATAATATAATTTGCTAATTTTGACTAAATTAAGTATACAGAGGACATGTCAAAAGCAAAAATAATGAAATCAAAACAGATCAAATTACTCTGAATCTGATTATAGAATTTCAGCTTGCCATTATATTGATAATAGAGTCAAAGAACAGTAGAAGATATATCTGTCATAAAAATCTTCAATTTCTAATAACTTTTCTAATAATTTTTCAATATTTATGAAATATATTAGATTGTATTTATATCTTTATATGCACATATACATACATAAAATGTGCATCCTTATTGCTTCCATTCAGTAATACAATCTCTGATCTGAAGGACCAAAGAGATCAAGTCAAGTTCCTACTAGTACAACTGCTATAGTTCATGCAGTAAGAATAGACTTTTACGATTTAAGCTATAAACTTTAATGATTCCATAAAACAAATAACTTCCCCCCTAAGCTCACTCAAAGACTGGACCCCATTGTGAGTTATATCATGGGCAAGGGAAAAATTTAGTATTGGCCACAGATAAATTTCTCATTTAGTAGGTAATGAACCTGGAAACTTTGAAGATTCAATTTGTCTCAAGAATCATTCTTTTTTATGATTATCTCTCTGTCTATCTATCTGCCTGTCTCTTATCTATCTAGCTATCTTATACATGTCATTTATATGTATATATTTATACAGACACAAGTATGAATATATGTAAAATATTTAAATGTAGGTATCCATCTATATTTCTCTATATATCTAGATATATCTAGCTATATATATCTAGATATATATATATATAGTATACAGAGAAGAAGAAAAGCAGGTAAATGTAGAGTTTGCTCCTATGATTATATTTATCTCTATCTATTTATCTCTCTATTCATCCATCTACATATTCTTGTATAGTGTCATGTTTTCCATTACTTAAACCTCACTGTATTTTGACCATCATTCAACAGACATTTAATAATCACCTATTTTGTGCAAAGCACTGTGATAAGTGTTAGGTAAGATATAATATTTCCATCAAATATGACTATAGTTTATAGAATAGTTAATGGAATCTGAAGATGACATCTTCTTTGGTGCATAAATGAGCAATCACTACTTAAGAAAGGGAGACAAAATTAACACTCTTTCAGTGGAACAGGGACTCAAAACCTGGTTCTATCATTTACCACTTATGTAACTTTAGCTAGATTAGTCACTAAGCATCCCTGGTTCTCAATATCGCCATCTACAAAACCTCTAATTAGAAACTGCCAAAAATAACCAGCATTCCTATATCATTTAAAATTTCTTAACATATTTATGCATATATAAAATTATCATTATTGTTATTAAATAAAATAATACTTACAAATATATGTAACATTTGATCCTTACATCAACTCTGTTCCCCTGATAGAAAATCGAGATTATGGGATTTGCCCTCTTTTCTAGCACTTTTACTTACACTGTCCTCAGAGCTGTTCATCCACCTTTGTTGGGTTCACTTAGTAATCAACTCTCAACTGAGGCTTCAAGAAGCTGTAGGATACATACTCACAACCCTGGTAAAACCTTTCAGCGGATGGGCTAAACCAGATCAATGCTACCTTGATTCTAAACTCCTAACAAACATTGCCAGCTGTCAACTTCCCAGCTCCAATTGAATAAGCAACAACAATTTTAAAATCAACAAATTAAAACAAATTCATCATCTTCCTTTTTCTTCTTCCCCTTCCTTATGAACTCATTTCTTTTGAGGATTTTCAAACCTAGGATTACCACACTGGAGTTCTCTCTGAATTTCTTTTCTCACATCTTATACTTAATCATTTGCAGAATATCAAAGATTCTACCTCCAAAACATAACTTCCAATCCCCCTTCTCTCCAGATACAAGACCACTCTGATCCAGGCCCTTATTACCTCTCATATGGATTATTCAAGTGGGTTTTTAATCAATTTTCTTGATTCTTTTCTTTTCCTCTCTTCAATTCCCTCCTCTACACAGCTACAAAATGAAATTTTAAAAGGCTATTTTGAACATATTTCAGAAACTCCAGCGATTGATTCCCTCATCAATCTAATAAAAAATAAAACCTTCCTATTTCATGATAAAACTTTTCCTAGACTATCTCAAGTCTATCTTTCAAGGGTTCTTGCATATTAATTCTCTTTGCACACTATATTCCAGGCAAATTGACCAACTTGTTTACCTTCTAAAAAGTTTCATCTGCCATCTTGGCAGTTTCGCAAAGACGTGGTAACTATTCATTTCTTACCTCTACATCACAGAACTCTATCAACACTTAAAATCTTTTAAGGCTAAGTTCAAGTATCACCACCTAGAGCGTGGTAACCCGGTTTAGAATTAATCCATCTTCCTTGTCCCCATCTAATTTTGGTGCCCTCTCAGCCCACTCCAGGAATGACTTCGTATTTATTCTGCAGATATTTTCCTATTTATTTCTACAGATGTAGCATTTCGCCAGTGGATTATAATTTCCTTGAAAGCAAGTAAGGTTCACTTTTCCCCCTTTGGTTTCAAAGTGAGTATCTTAGTATGTGTTTTAAAGGTCTTTTACGTAGATGTATATTGTTTGAATGGATAACGTTATATAACTGTATAACTATCACAAGGCCTAATAAAAGATAGAAGAATTCTAGCAATTTAAATACAGTGCAGTAGAAAGAACACATTAGATGGAATTAGTAGAAAACCTTTATTTTGCTTCCAGTTTTCTAACTCTGTGACCATGAACAAGTCAATTTAACCTCCTTAAACCAGTTTTCTCATCTCTGAAATGGGGCTAATAAAATCGACTTTATTTTTAATATAGGGTTGTTGTATGATTCAAATTTGATAATATTTAAGTAAGAGATATTGGAAAGGGAGGAGAGAAGGTCTGCATGATTTTTCAAAACTTAATCATTTTCAATAAACTTCCCTCATAAGGTGTTCAAGAGGATTAGCAGCTCTGAAGAAAGGACTTGCCAAGCCTTCTACCTTTGCTCCCCACCTCTGACCCAACACTCATACTTAGGGTTGCAAGAAGTTGAAGAATGTGTCATTGCTATGCCCTGATAAAACTATCTTGGCAGATGAGCGAGAAAAACAAGCAAACCTTAAACATGAAGGTTAATTAGCAGGTTATCTACCCCAAGCATAAGACTTCTTCTGGAGATGGTCAGAAGACAATGACCATGAAGGCAGCTAAACCAGTTATCGTGGAGTACTTAGAGCTAGGTGAAACAGAAAGGCACTGGTCATTCACTCCATTCCAGGTTATCACTAGTGGTCTTGACTTTTGTCTTGCCACTAGCTTTTGATAACTCTGAAAGAGACAGTAAAACTGCAGATGTTCAACTCAGCTTCACTTAAATTCAATTTACATGTGATTCGACATTCATCCTATGATGTTAGTTTTCCTCTTTTTAAATGAAGATTAAACACAACAACAATGGAAATAATACTAGCTTTTTTGTAAGAGGATAATTACCCATTCCTAACAAACTGTCATTTCTTGGGTTCCATATAATATACTACTTTGGACATAGTCAAAGAAACTCAGGAGATGAAGATTCACAATACTTCTATAACTTACCATGTTATACTTAGGCTGATTCTGAAATGTCTTTGCCATGTCTAATTAACTTTTCCCTTTATTAGCAAAGGAAACATTAATTTTTTGATTAACAATAGATGTTCAGAGGCATTGTTTTGTCTCTGAATAGTCTTTCAAAAAATGCAAAAATTCTAATTTCTCAGATTAATAAATTCAGTCTATTTTAACATCTTGGTTTTCTTATAACACAGGACTGAACATGTTACTTCCCATTCTTTAAACTCTAGTGGATCAAATAAAAAAATGTTCTGCTTTGCAATCAAAACCCTCTATTATCTAGTCCCTTCCTATCTTTCCAGTCTTTTTAAGTCTTACTTCCAGGCACATACTTTTTTATGGTGCCAGTTTTAAATAGGTTTTATTCTCCAGGATAAGAATTATATTTCTACTTGTCTACAGTACCGATAAAGTACAATGTTGTTCATTTCCCTCCCTCTGCACACATTCAAGTATTCAAAATGCCCAAATTTACACAGTAGTTCAAATGTTACTTTTAAACTGCTACTGCCCCAGAAATTTTAAGTCCTTCAATTTTTGGAAAGTGTGTGGAATGATCATTCTTCTGCTACATTTAGTCAATCTCTTCAATGGTGGGTCCAGAAGAAGCACATCCAGAAGGGGCTGCTCAACCCTCCTGGGAAACTACCAGGCATTCCTCCTGGAATACCTCCTGGGATTCCTCCTACATTCTGGCATAGTTTAATAATGATGGGGTTGCATGCTGTCTCCAATTATTTCTGCTGATGTTCAGTCTTATTTTTTTCCTTCACAGCAGTCTGCTTCTTATCCAACCAGTTGATTATTTCATTATATTTGCCAAAGACATTCTTTTTGTCTTCATCACTAATTTTGACTTTCATTTTTTCATCTTCTATGGTAGCCTTCATGTTTGAAGCATAAGATTCAAAGGAACTCTTAGAAGACAATGTGTGTCTCTGGTTTCTCATGCTCAACTTTGTATTTCTCAGTCTCCTAGACCATATGCTCAATATCTTCTTTCTCAGATGATTTTTGTCTTTGGTGATGGTGATCTTGTTCCACTTGCCTATGCTCTCATCCCCAGGAGAAACACTGGGAATGCTATTTGCATCAATATCAAATATCACTTCAATATGTACTGGAAGGATTCCTGTGAACTCAAACTTGCCAAAGCACGTTGTTATCCTGGGTCATGGCTCTCTTGTCATCATAAAACTGATTAGGCAAACCAAGCTGGTTGACTGAATAGGTGGCAAAGTTCTGTGTCTGCTTGGTGGAGATGAGGATATTATATTTGATCAGAACTGTCATCATTCCACCAGCAGTTTTAATTTCAAGAGAAAAAGGAGTGGCATCCAAATGCAGTAAGTTCTGCTTATTCTTGGATTTATTTCCAGATAAAATGGCAGCCTGGACATTTGTACCATAGGCAACAACTTCCTCAGGAGTGATACTCTTATTGAGTAGCTTACCATTGAAGAAGTCTTGCAGAAGCTTCTGTATTTGGGGAATGTGAGTGGAATAACTGAACAGGACAACCATAAAATGTCATTAATCTGTGATTTATCTAGTTTAACTTCTCTCAATGTCTTTTCCATAGGACCCAGGTCCTTTTCAACCAAAAAGATCAGCATTCAGCTCTTTGCCATGAGTTCTGATGCCTTACTATATGGAGTCCATCTCAATACTGGTCTGGGTATTGGAAGAGATGGTGCCCCTTGAACATTTACAAGCAGTGAACAGTCCACAAACAATCCTCTTGTTCTCAGTGATATTCTTCTTGTGCTTTTACTTGAACTCAGCAATGAAATGGTTGAAAATACAGTTGTGAAAGTTCTCCCAACCCAAGTGGGTATTGCCAGTTGTGGACATGACTTTAAAGATCTTCAATTATAAGAATGGAGACATTGAAAGTATGACCTCCAAGATCAAAGATCTAAACATTTCTCTAGGCATCAACTTTTTTTCACACAAGCCATAAGCAACAGCAATAAAAATTGACTCACTGATGATTTGGAACACATTGAGATCAGTGATGATTTCAGGATCTTTGGTGTTCAAATATTGGAAAATATTGAAATAGACTGGTAATGTGATCACAGTATCTGTGACCACAATATCATCCCAAGGTAAGCTTCAGCAATTTCTTTCATCTTGGTCAGGACCACAGAGGATAGTTCTTCTATATAAAAACTTTTGGTCTCCCTTCTTTGCACTGCACTTGAATCTTATGCCTGTCTGCATTATTCATCACAATGAAAAGTCAATGCTTCATGTCTGACTGTAAAACTGCATCATCAAATCTCCAACCAATTGAACCATTGGCATCAAAAACATGTTGGCGGGGTTCATTGAAATGATTCTTCATAGCATCACTGATTAAATATTCTGAGTAATGTAGGCAATGTAGCTTGAGGTGGTCCTGTTTCCTTAGTCATTAGTAATGATCTCCACTTTCCCATGTTGGAAAACTCCCATACAGGGATAAGTGGTATTAAGATACATGACACCTGCCAACCCCTTCAGCATGGTTGCTGGGTAGTTAAGGGTCCTAGCTGACTACTGTGGAGGGAAAAAATGGGGGTTGGCTCTGCACTGAATAGCAATCACATACTTTTGAATTCAATGACCCTAGCCTCCTGGAATGTTCCCTGAGCAGCAAGATTCTCCATCTTTCTGTGGTTTTAGTTGGATTTTAAAAGGAGCCAAAGGGAGCAGCTAGGTGGTACAGGGGATAAAATACCAACCCTGGAGTCAGGATGACCTGAGTTCAAATCCAGCCTCAGACACTTAGCAATTACCTAGCTATGTGACTTTGGACAAGTCACTTAACCCCATTGCCTTGAAAAAAAAGAAAGAAAGAAAGAAAGAAAGAAAGAAAGAAAGAAAGAAAGAAAGAAAGAAAGAAAGAAAGAAAGAAAAAGGAAAAAAAGGAGCCAAAGAAGTGAGTAGGCAAAGTTGAAAATGTGGAATATTCTCAGAAATGGCTAAATAGAAACAAATACCTGAAGCAAAGAGAGTATCTAATTCACATAACATTCTAGGAGGTCCAGGTCACTGGGTTGCAAAGATTAATAATTTCTCCTGAATTTTATATAAAAGTAGGTTCCTTTAAGAAATTAACTAGAAATAAAAAAAATTTTAGGAGAAAATACAAGATGAAAAATTCTATTTAATATAGTCAATATTAAAAATTAATGCTATCAGGACATGGACTAAGCTTTATCAAACGCTATAGATCTGCTATCAACAAAGCACTGAACATAATAGTACTCTGCTTAATCAAATTATAATAAATTCATATCTGACCAATGTTTCACTACTATTTGAATCTTTCTCAATACTTTGAACATTTTAGTAAATAGATAACATTTAATATGTTTATCAACTTAAAAATTAAGCACAATATTTAATTCAATAATTTACTCACTACTCATTTTTCTCCTTGTGAAGTATCCTCCATAATTTTGCTTTTGGTCAGAAATGCCTATTCATTCTTTAGACTTATTCAAAATCAGCATCAAATCAGGAACCTGCTCACTGGAAAGCTGGCTATAACTTCATCTCAGATGTCACATCTTTGTCTTGATTAGATAAGTAAAAACAAGTAATTGAATTCTTCTAGACCTCCAAATCAGTAGCAAATGGTGTACTTTAAGACAGTAAGGGGCCCATTTATCTTTCTTACTGCTTAAACATCCTTTTGATCTCCAAAATGGAAGATGATGGAAAAAAATTAAGAACTAACCAATTAAATAATTTTGTTTTTAGGATCTCTTTCCTATCACAAGAGGATATTTTCCTTTTATATTTCTTGAATTTGCCCTCCTCTCATCACTGTTCAGTAATTCATTATTAATTGCAATATAGCAAAATTTAAGCAGAAATTTTAAATGGTTTCATAATATACCTTTGAATCATTTGTCATTTGACTTCTTCAAAATTATTTGATTCTATCAATTTTTAAATTCCTAAAAGTCAATGGAGAGAAATATATTTTATAAGCAGGCTGTAAAATGTTTCTAATGATGACTTATCCATGATAATTGATAGTAAAACATTATTAAAGACTTGAGTTATTAGAAAAGGAGGTAGGCCAGTCATGTTGTACTTCTGATTCTCTGGACATCTTTTCCACCACTTTCTTGCTCTGTTGAAATTTCCATTCTAGGACCTGACTCTGTACTGGAGACTGCCTATGCTTAAAAAAAAGGAAGGAAGTCATCATTCATTAAGCATTTGCTATAGAACAAGCGTGGTCCTAAGCAATGGGAATAAAAATGCAATCAAAAAAGCACAATAGACTCCACTCTCAAATTGCCTATGTCCAAACCAAAGAAAACATAACAGCGAACTGAATGTGGGAGACCAAGCCTCATGAGGGGGGGGGGGTGGAGAGAGAGAGAGAGAGAGAGAGAGAGAGAGAGAGAGAGAGAGAGAGAGAGAGAGAGAGAGAGTTTCTTGGCAGAAACATGCTTTTGAAGACTACAAAGTCAGGAACAAGACCAAGAATAAAATCATGACAAGTTGGTTTGCATCCTCCACAGAAAGAAGGTTCTTTTCTTCCTCTCTACAAACACAAAATGAAGACAGTCTTCCTAAATGAATAGAGATTATATGTAGGGGATAAAGGATGAAATATATTCTAGGGAAAGGAAGCTGCAGGCACTGAAAGAAATTCCAGCTGTAGAGGAGACATGCTTTACAAGTGGAGAAGGTCAGAAAAGAAAAGCTCCATTCATTTTTCATCTCATTCCATACTCTTCTTTCATTTCTGCCTTCCCAGCTGGTTTGTCCTCATTCATGGCTGTTCTTTCTTTCCTTACCACTAAACCCTCTTATACCACTCCCACCTATAACTTTTTAGTTCAATGAAAATAAAACCTTTGATCAACCTTTTTATAACTCCTAGATGAGATATATTAATCCACTCCCAATATCACAGTCACCATCCTTGTAACTTTAGGAACCAAAGTACTGCCTCCCTAGCAACCAGTCACCTTTGCACATCATCTCCATCATTAGAGTGCAAGATGCTCAAGGGCAAGTAATGTCTTTGTCTTTTTTTTTTCCAAGTATTTAACATGGTGTTTGGCACATAGTAAATATTTAAAGGACACTTTTTAAATTCATTCATTCAGTAAGAAAGATTGAACTTTCTTTGTACTGAGTATGTGGATATATTGAAAAACCAGAAGTGTTCTAAATACTTATTTCATAAAACTTTTTTGGAAAAACATGCATAGGAAACACATAGTATGAATGGGAAGAAATCTAGGAACTGTTATCTCTAGTGTAGAGGGAATTTATACTGCTAAGAGCACACATTTATGAAAGTTTCTGAGTATTATGATAATCCAGTTCATTAGGAATATTACTTGATGACTATTATTTGACATGCTTTTTATTCTGTTGATAAATTACTCCTCCCAATTGGAAGTGATATCTTTCTTTTCATATTCTTTTTTTTTCAAGACAAATTGAATTTATTTAGAATGAGTTTTTCTAAGTTTCAGTGGAAGATAAATTGACAATATGAATGATAACTTTATCAAGACACCTAAAAGTTCATGGATAATTTACATACTGATATAATATAATATCAATTATATCACTATATCCTTCTGCTCTATTTGTCTATGTACTGTAAGAAGCTTTCAAGGTTCTTAATTCAAGATTCAATAATTTTGGGAACATAATGTAGTAGGCAAGTCTGTGCAAGCTAAGAGAAAATGGTGAAAACAAATAAAAATAGGGAAAGGAATGAAAGTTTCATCTCCTATCAATATACAACTCTGCTTTTGAGAAGGATATTTCAGAGTCTGTATGCCATACACTCTTGAATATACACAAACTTTGGAAACTGATTTATACCCAAATATGCCTTAGCAATTTGATGGTGATTCCTAAAGTAATCTCATAATTAACTAGTCTCATGGTCAAAAGAAAGCATATCTATGAACAAAAATGCAGACTGGAAATATATCCTGTGAATGTCTGACCCTAAATCAATACATAAATTACTCACTGGGCTAGTCACACTGGGGCATTGCTAAAAGGGAACTCTGGCTCTCTTAGCTCATTAGGATGGAAGGTTAGGTGAAGGACATTCATTTCAGGTGGAAAGGGTAGGGTGGCAAAGGATTGTGGGAAACTTTTGGAGCATTAACTAACCCAACACCTATTCATGTTTGTGAAGATAAACAGCCTTATGAAGAGAAAGTGCACAGGGTAAAAAGGAGTAGGTTATTAACTCTTCAGGAATCCTAGGTCTAAGTATAGAAGATAAGATACAATAGGACTGATTCAAAAGTACAGGTTATTTGCTGTACTTCTGAAGTTGAGTGGAACATTCACATTTTAAAACACTCGTCAGAAAAGGGAGCCAATCATGTAGATGGCATATGAATAAAATACTCATATTTACTGAGTACAGATTCAAGCCAAAAATGTTTTCCTAATAACCTCTTAATTATTATTTACTGATTATTTTCCGAAGTATTATTTGGATGAGTTCAAGTAAGAGATGCTGCTTACATTTGGCGATAATTTTAGTAATCAGGAAATTATTTTGAAGCAGTGACAGTGGAAGGAAATCTCTTTGGCATATCAAATTGCTTAATGTTATATATTCAGAACATATCTTGGACAAAATGTTTATCTATAGGAAAAGAAAATCTCCTTTGTATAATATAGAATTTGTGATGTTAGAACCTGATTAATTACCCTTTGGCTCCTCCCCTCCTGATTTATTCCTGATTCCATTACTGGTTAATTTGTGTCTCTTTTATCTTTTTTTTTTTATTGTATCCATTCCTATGATCCTAATCATTATTCACCTAATGGATTATTGCAAGGAGCTCCTGGTAGGTCTCCTAGAATGCTATTTTCCTCTTCTGATAATGTTTCTCTGATGCTAACAAACTTTCAGGAGCTTCATGTTTCCTATCAATCTATGCTCATCAGTCTCATAATTCAAACCTCTCTTCAATTTTCCTCTACATCAGGGATAACATGTCATTCTCCTATTCAGAAATTAGCAAAATCTCCTTATTAATTTTATTAAGCCTCTGTTTGCCATTTTTAACTTTTTACAACAAGGTTTCTACCTATCATTCTAGTTATATTGCATACTACCCTACCTGACAAATTCTACATTCAAACCTGAAAATACAATCAAAATTCAATAATTGAATATGACTCACAATTTTAACACCTACCTCTGATGTTCTGAAAGACCATGCTTCATATATGAAAGAATTTCATCATTTCTTCTGTTTTTCTTCTTAGAAACCAAAAGGCATGTCACTTTCTCTTGATTTCTCCTGTTGAAGAATAAATTTTCTTTCAAAATTTGTCCTAGAACATTATATTTAACTCTTTCCTTTGCCCTCCCATGTTTCAATTTAACAATTATCTGTTTTCCTATCATACCTCCATGGTAAAATACAATATGCAACTATTTCAAACTTTCCCTCCTCTAAAATTGTCACTGTACAAGAAATGGCACTGATCCACATCTCACACTCTATAGCAAAATAAGGTCAAAATAGACATAAAATTTAAATATAAAGAGTAATACTACAGATAAATTAATGGACTAAGAAATGTTCTATCTAGCAGATCTATGGAAAGGTGATAAATTTATGACCAAACAAGAATTAGAACACATTATCAAATGCAAAATGAATGATTTTTGGCAATATTAATTCAAAGAAATTTTGCACTAATAAAATCAATGCTGCAAAAATTCGAAAATGGGAAACAATCTTCACAACTAGGAGTTCTGATAAAGGTATCATTTCGAAAATATTTATAGAATTGCATCAAATTAATAAGGTCACATGTTATTCCCCAATTGATTAATGATCAATTCATTTTCAATGTCTTCATTTACAAATGAAGACATTAAAGCTATAATCATATGAAAAATGCTCCAAATCAATATTGATTAGAGAAATATAAATTAAAACAATAATAAGGGATATTATTGTTCTATAAGAAAGCATAAATGGTTGTACTCTAGAGAAGCATGGAATGACTTACGAGATCTGATGTTGAGTGAAGGGAGTAGAACCAAAAGTCAATGTACACATCAGCAACAACATTGTGAGATTAGCTACTGTGATGGAAGCAGCTCCTCTCAACAGTCCAGAGAGATAGAATAACTGTATTAAACTGGCTAAGGACTGTATTATCCCCATCAAGAGGAAACAAAACAAAACAAAACAAAATACACACACACACACATACACCTTCTAAATTTGATGAACACTTTATAAAAATTATATCTTATGTATCTCTTTCCCTTAATCACAATTTCTCATACTGGAAACTGAAAACATGTTTAACAAAATATGTATGTACGATGATAATCTGACTGCTTGCTGCTGAGGGGAGAAGGGTAGCAAGGGAGAGAGTGTGGAAGGAAATTTTACAATTTCAAAATATACATGTGTGCATGGATGAGAATAAATAAATTTAAATAATAAAAAGGGAACAGCTAGATGGCACAGTGGATAGAGTACCAGGCCTGGAGTCAGGAGAGCCTGAGTTCAAGTCTAACTTCAGACATCTAATAATTACCTAGCTGTGTGATCTTGGTCAAGTCACTTAACCCCATTGCCTTGCAAAAAACAAAACAAAACAAAAAAAAAATAACAAAAAAATAAAAGCATAGTAGTATAAGTATTGCAGAAAGATTACAAGTTTGGTAAAAACATCTTTGGTAAATATGAACTACAAAAATGTGTGCCATTAGAAAATGTAATAAAATGTTTCCCTTGAGTTCCTATGATTTATCTGAATATTGTCCTGTTGCTACTTCAAATCGTCCTTGGAAAAAACTAGTAGTGGCACCCTCCATTAAATAATGAACATATTTGCCCCATACCCTACTCATCCCTCTCAATTTCATTGTCACCATCTAAGCTGCTTTCTCCATTCTAGATGGAGATTTAATATTACTAGATATATTTACATCTTTTTCAACATTTCTACCTCAAAATCTCAAACAAATAGCATCTAACCTTTCTACTCCAGAATGTCTGTTCCATAGGCAACAGATTTCCTTTTTCGTAAAATCTTTTCACTTGCTTATCTAGACATGGCTCTCCATGTATGACACAGTTTCTCTGAACAACCTTTCTAATATTGGCTGTATTTTGACTCAATTTCCTTAGCTTTCAGGTTAAGATAGGGAAATTAGAATAGTCCTTACTCCTCATTGTTTCATCCAAGTTCTCCATACTTTCACCACATATTTTTTTTTTATTTTTCTAAATTATTGATTTAATATTTTATTTTTCACCTATTATTTTTAAAAGGAATTTAACATTCTTATTTTTGTACTCTAAGTTTTTTAATTCTCTAAACCCCTCAATAAGAAGAAAAATATTTGATATAGATTATACATTTGCAGTCATGAAATCATATTTTCCAATTATGTTGTAAAAGAAAACACAACAAAAAAATACCCCCAAATAAAAAAGTTTTAAAAAAAGTATGCTTTACTCTGCATTCAAATTCCACCAATTCTTTCTCTTGGGATGGATAACATTTTTTCATCATAATTCGTTCATAATTGTTTTAGGTAATTATATTTCAGGAAATGGATGTTATTCAATTTATCATTATATAATATGGTTTTAATATGTAAAATGTCCTCCTGGTTCTTCTCATTTCACTTTGCATCAGGGTTTTCTGAGAGTGTTCTGATCATTATTCCTACAGTACAGTAGTTTTTCATCTTAATCATATTTAATCAACTTGTTCAGTCATTAAATAATAATTTAATCCTCAATTAATGGGTGTCTCCTCAATTTCCAATTCTTTGCCACCAGAAAAGAAATGCTATAAATAACTTGGTAAATATAGGTCCTCTTTATTTTTTTGATTCCCTGGGATGCAGACCTAATAGCAATATTGCTGGGTCAAAGGGTATGTATGGTTGCCGTGGAAAACTATTTGAATAACTCCACATCTCTAACAGCAGTGGATGTGTCTCAATTTTTCAATATTTTCCTTTGCTGTTATATACATCAGTATGACTTGAGATGGTACCTCAAAATTGATTTAATTTATATTTCTCTAATTAATAATTATTTAGAGCATTTTATATGTAATAGACAGCTTTGATTATCTGAAAACTGTCTTATGATAAGCTTTGTATTTATCAAATGGCCAATGACTTAAAGTTTTGTTTTGTTTTATAAATTTGACTCAGTATCTGATATAATTGAAAAATAAGGTCTATATCAGAGATACTTGGAGTAAAATGTTTTTACTAAGTTTCTTTCCTCCATCCTGTTATCCATCTATTTATTCTACTCTAATTGCTCCTTTCACTTTTTCTATCTGCAAAAATTATTTGTTTCCAACTACCACCTTCCCCAATGAGTCCTTCCTTTTATTAGATACTGCTAATGTTATATACTTCTCTAAGTTTCCAGTAGGATAGCATAGATGTTTATCCCCAATTTGAGTGTATATGTTATTCCTTCTCAGAGTCAATTTCAATGACAGTAAGGTTCAAACTTCTCCCTCACTTTCCCCATCTAACCCTCCAGTGAAAAAAAGCTTTTTCATGTCTATTTTATGTGGAATAATTTATCCCATGCTACCTCTCCCTTCCCCTTTCTTCCAGTGCATTTCTTTTTCTCACTTACTTTATATCTATATTTCTCGCCTAATAAAGGGAAAGTTCATAAGAGTTATAAAAATCATATTCCCATGTAGGAATGTTAACAGTTTAAACATATTGAATCTTTTATGATTTCCCTTTTTTAACCTTTTGATTTTCTTTTGATTATTGTATTTGAAATACAGTTTGAATTGTATTGCACTCTTTTGATTACTGTAATGTATATTGTTCTATTCTGTTGGTTTTTGTTTTTGTTTGAAATGGATTTTGGAAAGTGCTTGATTTCATTTACTATCCACTCTTCCCCTGAGAATGTAGGATTAGTTTACTGCCTATCTAATTCTTCATTGGAATTCTAGTTCCTTTGCCCTCTAGAATATAGTATTCCAAGCCTTGTCCTAGAATTTAGAAAGTTTTTTATGTAGAAGCTGCTAAACCTTGTATAATATTTGTATGATATTTGAATTGATGCATTCTTCCTGCTTGCAATATTTTCTCCTTGACTAGGAAATACAAGAATTTTGCTATAATAATCCTGGAAACCACTATGGTTCTGATATAATGAAAACAGAAAGAACCAAAAAAGACAAAGAAATTTATAGGCCAATCTCCCTAATAAACATTGATGCAAAAAAACTTACTTAAAATTTTAGCAATGAGATTACAGCAAGTTATAACTAGGATAATACACCATGATCAGATAGGATTTATACCAAGTAGAAAGGGATGATTTCAGTATCAGGAAAATATTCAATATAATTGAACATATCAATATAATTGAACATAGCAAGACCAACAGTAATCATGATTATCTCAATTAGGCTGGAAAAGACTGATAAAAGGCACCATACATTACTATTAAAAATATTCGAAAGTTTAGGTATAAGTGGAGTTTTCCTTAAAATAATGTATATTATCTACCTAAAAACCATCAAGATATAACATGTGAAATGAGGATAAATATGGAACAATTCCAATAAAATCAGGGTGCAACAAGGATGCCCATTATTGCTATTACTATTCAATTTTGTATTAGAAATGTTAGCTTTAGTAATAAGAGAAGGAAAAGAAATTAAAGAAATTAGAATTGACAATGAAGAAGCAAAGTTTTCACTCTTTGTAGATGATATGATGGTACACTTAAAGACACCCAGAAAATAATTTTAAAAAATCCTTGAAACAATTAAGAAATTCAACAAAATAGCAGGATATAAAATAAACCCACAGAAATAATCAGCTATTCTCTGTATGAATAACAAAGCCTAAAAGCAGGAAATAGAGAAATTCCATTTAAAGTAACTGTAGACAACATTAAATACTTGGGAATCTGCTTCCCAAGAAAAACTCATAAATGTATGACTACAATTATAAAGCGGGTCTCACCCAAATGAAGTCAGATATAAATAATTGGGAAAATGCCAATTGCTCATGGTTAGGTAGAGCTAATATAATAAAAATGACAATTCAACCCAAATTAAATTACTTATTCAGAGCCCAACCAATCAAACTACCAAATACTTATTTTGCCAAGTTAGATAAAAATTGTAACAAAATTCATCTGGAGCAACAAAAGTTCAAGAATAGCAAGGGAACTGATAAAAAAAATGTGAAGTAAATTGGCCTAGCTCTACCACATCAAAAACTATACTATAAAGCAGCAATCATCAAACCTGCCTGGTACTGGTTAAGAAATAGAGTAATGGATCAGTGGATTAGTATAGGTTCAAAAGAAACAGTAATCTTTTGTATGACAAACCCAGAGACATTTGCTTCTGGGATATGAAGTCACTATTTGACAAACATTGTTGGGAAAATTGTAAAACAGTATGGCAAAAACTAGGCATAGATCCACATCTCATATTCTATACCAAAATAAGATCAAAACAGGATTTAGACATAAAGTATGACACCATAAATAAAGTAATAGACAGAAAATATCAATCAGATCTATAGAAAGGGGAAAAATTTGTGGCCAAACAAGAAATATAGTTCATTATTATAAACTTCAAAATGAACTATTTTAAGTATATTAAATTGAGGAGTTTTTTCCAATAAAATCAATGCTTCGAAAATTAGAAGGAAAGCAGAAAGATGAGAAACAATCTTCACAACTAGTAGTCTTGATAAAGGTTTCATTTCTAAAATATATAGAGAATTACATCAAATTTATAAAGTTTCAAGCCATTACTCAATTGATAAAAAGGATATGAACAGTTTTCAAATGAAGAAACTAAAGGTAAATATAATCATACAAAAATGCTCTAAATCATTATTGTTTGGAGAAATGCAAATTAAAATAACTCTGTTGGAGAGATTGTGGGAAGACTGTGACATTAAGTCATTGCTGATGGAGGTATGAATGGATCCAACCATTCTGGAGAGCAATATGGAACTATAACCAAAGAGCAATAAAATTGATCATACCCTTTTACCCAGAAATTCCAATTCTAGACCTATATCCAGAAGAAATCATAAAAATGGGAAATGCTCCACATTTTCCTAAATATTCATAGCAGTTTCTTTTGTAGTGAATTGGAATTGGAAATTGGGGATATGTCCTTCAACTGGGTAATGGTTAAAAATGTTGGGATACACGAATATTATGGAATTCTATAAGAAAGCATAAATGGTCAGACTCCAGAGAAGCATGGAAGGAATTATAGGGTCTGATGCTGAAAGAAGGGAGCATAACTAAGAGCACAATGTACATATTAACAACATTGTGAGATGATCAACCTTGAGGGATGCAGCTCCTCTCAGCAATTCAGAGAGCTAGGACAACCCTATTCAACCAGCTATGGACAAGTTTATCCCCATCCAGAGGAAACAGAAAGTAAAAAAGAAGTCCTTCATACCAAAAATGACTAATCTATAAAAATGCGTAACAAAAATGTGCATGAAGAATATTAACCTGACTGTTAGCCACAAAGTGGAGAAGGGTGGGAAGGGAGGGTAGAAGGAAATTTTGTAGCTTAAAAATATACAAAGTCCTATGGATGAATGTAGAAAAACTTTCAAAACATGTATTTGGGAAAATAAAATATCGATAAAAATAATAATCCTGGGACTCTATCAAGAGAGGTGATAAGTGGATTATTTCAATTTCTATTTTACCCTCTGTTTCTAGAATATCGGCAGTTTAGCTTCTTAATTTCTGGAAAGATGATGTCTCAGGTAACCCAACAATTTAAATCATCTCTTCAAACTATTTTCCCTAGTTGCTGTTTTTCCAATTACATATTTCACAGTTGCTTCTATTATATCTTATTTTGTTTATTGTTTGGGATTAAGTCATTAACTTCTATTTCCTCTAATTTTTAATAATTATTTCCTCCATTGAGCTTTAGTTCCTCTTTTTTTCATTTGTCCAATTCTACTTTTTTTATAGTCTGACTTTAATAGTCATCATTCCTTTTTTCCAAATTTTGCTCATGCGATTCTTGATATTTCATAGAACCATTAGCCTCCACTTGCCCCAATCTATTCTTCAAGGAATTATTTTCTTCAATTAGCTTTTGAATCTCCTTTTCCATTTGGACAATTGTATTTTTAAGGAACTTTTATCATTTTCCAAAAGAATGTATTTTTAAACATTTTGTTTTCTTTAGTCTATTTTTGTGTTTCCTTTTCCAATATGTTAAATTTTTTTAGAAGTCTTTTCCAATTTTTCTACTTTATTTTCAAAATCCTCTTTGACCTCTTCCAAGAAGCGTTTCTGAGCTGGAGAAGAATTCATAGTCTCCTCTGCAACTTCATAGTAATGCTTTTTCTGCCTTCCTCTTCTGAGTGGTGTTTTGCCTATCCTTTCTCCAAGGGGACTTTCTATAATCTTGGCTTGTCTCTGACTTTTCTTACTCATTCTGAGTTTTATTACTAAATACTATCCCAAGATTATTTTGTCAGGCAAGGGGCCTATAAAGAGAGTTTCCATAATAAGGACCCTAGAAATTTGTTTCTTGGGTTGGATTGTTAAGTCCAGTCTCACAAGCTGAATGAGGGGTGGAGGTGGGATCTAGAGTCTGTAGCCCTCAGATGACCTGCTATGGTTTCGACCTGCTAAGTCTAAACTGCAGGGGCCTTCATTGCAGATTTCTCCTACAATTGACAATGTCGAGCTAATACCCAAGAGTTAGATTTCAGTTCCCCACTTTGGGCATACTTTTGCATTACTCAAGACAGACGTTGTTGGGAAAAACTCCACTTTTCCTCAATGGGTTCTGTTGCTTCAGAATCTGCTTAGAGGTTTGATTGATGCTGTTTCTGAGTGAAAACTGGGAGATCATAAGGAAATAACTTGCTTTTCTCTTCCATCTTAGCTCTGTCTCCCCATCTCCAAGCTCTTCATTCCACCAAAATTACTTCCTTTCAAGTTTCCAATGATCTTTCAATTGTCAAACCCAACAGCCCTTTTGTAAATCTCATTTTTCCCAACTGGATCACCCTCACTTCCTTAATTGTGTCTATGATTTTTTTTTTGGATAACATTTCCTACTTGTTCCTTTCCTACCTATTAGAACATGGTTTTCTTCTTAATCTCTATTGCTGAATCTTCATCTAAGCCTAGACATCTAAAATTATATATCCCAAATTTTTGTGTTCTGGACCTTCTCTTTTCTCTTTATACTATATTGCTTAGTGATTTTACTACCTCCTATAGATTTAATTTATCATTACTATGCTGTTAAATTTCAAATCAATGTATAATGCCAATCTCTATACAGATTTCTAGTCTTATATCTCCAACTGTTTTTCTTTCTTCAGGAATCAAACATTCTTTTTTAAAATTTTTAATTTTTTCCATCTACATAAAATGGTAGTTTATATACCAATCATTTTTGCAAGATTTTGAGTTTTACAATTTTTCTCCCTCTGTCCTTCCCTTTCCCTTCCTCCTGACAGAAAGTAATCTGAAAGAGGCTCTACATTTATAACCATGATGAACATAGATCTATATTGAATATGTTGTGAGAGAAGAATCAGGTGCAAATGGAATAAAGAAAACCTTAGAGAAAAAATTGACAAAATAAATGACATTTTAAAAATTAAAGATAATAAACTTTGGTCTTCATTTAAACCCCACAGATCCCTCTCTGGATATGGATGGTATTTGCCATCACAAGTCTTTTAAAATTGTCTTTGATCATTGTACTGATGAAATGATCAAGTCCATCATGATTTATCTTCACCCCCACGATGTTATTAATGTGTTTGATGATCTTCTGGTTTTGCTCATTTCACTCAGCATCAGTTCATGCAAACCTTTCCAGGCTATTCTGAAATCTTGTCCCCTTTGAATTCTTATAGAATAATAGTGTTTCATCATTTACATATATGCCACAATCTATTTAGCCATTTGCCAATTGATGCACATCCCCTCAATTTCTAATCCTTTGCAGCTACAAAAAAGAGTTGCTATGAATAATTTTGTACATGTGAGATTTTTATCCTTTTACATGAGGAGACAGACCTAGTAATGGCATTGCTGTATCAAAGGGTAGGCACATTTTATTGCCCTTTGGGCATAATTCCAAATTGTTCTCCAGAAAGTTTGAAAAGTTCACAGATCCAGCAACATTACATTAGTGTCCCAGGTTTCCCACATCCTCTTCGTCATTTATTATTTTTCTTTCTAGTCATATTGGTCAATCTGAGAGGTGTAAAATAATACTTCAGAGATATTTTAATGAGCATTTTTTTCTAATCAATCCTGATTTAAAGCAATTTTCCATATGACTTTAGATGGTTTTGATTACTTTTTCTGAAAAGTGCCTTTCCATATCCTTTGATCATTTATCAATTGAGGAATGACTTGTTTTGTGTTTGTTTTTTATAAATTGGACTCAGTTCTCTTAATATTTCAGAAATGAGTTCTTTGTCAGAAATACGAGTTGAAAAAATTGTTTCCCAACTTTACACATTCTATTCAATTTTTTGTACAAATACTTTTAAATTTAATATAATCAAAATTATCCAGTTTGTTTTTTGTATTCTCTATCTCATCTTTGACCACACTACTCCTCTTTCCATAGATTTGACAGGTAAACTGTTCCTTTTTCTCCCAATTGGCTTATAATATTACCATTTATGCCTAAATACTGCACTCATTTAGACCTTCACATGATATAGGGTGTGAGATGTTGGTATTTGTCTAGTTTTAGCAATACTGTCATCTTCCAGTTTTCCCATGGAAGAGTGAGTTTTTAGACCAGAAATTAGAACTTTTGGGGATAATCAAACAGTAGACTTTCTATAGTCATTTACTGCTATCTCTTTTGCTCCAAATCTATTTAACTGATTCACCATTCTATTTCTTATCCATTACCAAATGACTTTGATGACTGATACATTATAATATAATTTTAGATCTGGCATGACTAAGCTACCTTTGCGTTTTTTTTATTGATTATCTTGATATTCTTGACCATCTGTATCTCCATATGAATTTAATTACAATTTTTTCTAGATTACTAAAGTAATTTTTTGGCACTAAATTAGTATTTTAATTAGGTAGAAGTGTCATTTTTATTACATTAGTTTGACCTATCCCTGAACAATTGACATTTGTCCAAATAATTGGATCTGATTTTATTTGTGCGAAAAGTATTTTATTGTTTCCATCAAGTTTCTGAGTCTGCCTTGGCAGATAGTCTCCCAAGTATTTTATGTCTGTCTGAAATTATTTTAAAATGGATTTCTCTTTCTATCGCTTGCTTCTTTATTTTGTTAAGAACATATATGTGAGAGCCCATCCCTCAGGGCACACAGCCAGCAGCTTGGTCTTTCCTCAGCCCAGAGCTGGAAACAGAAGCAGGCTGAGCTGGTAAGCAGGAGCCCCCAGGGCATGAGCTTGCTGAACCTAGGGAGGAGAGTGAAGAGTGACTGCTGAGTTCTGTTCTCTGTCCCTGGAACAGGACACTAGGGCTCTGACCACATTCGGATCCTGATCCCAGTCTAGGCCCCCCCATAGAAAAGCAGGTCCCCCCCACCTCAGCCCCATGGCAGAGGGGGGTTGCTTATGGTTATTCACAGACCTGGAGGGAGGACAGAGCCTCACACACTGAGACCCTTGTGGGAATGCTCAGGAAGCACCTCAAAACCAGGCCCAGGCTGGGAAAATGAGCAAGCAGAGAAACAAAAGGAAGACAATTGAGAAATATTTTGCATATGAGCCCAAGAAGGATCAAAATACTCAGTCTGAAGATGAGGAAGTACAAGCTCCTGCATCTAAAGACTCCAAGAAAAACAGAAATTGGACTCAGGCTATGACAGAGCTCAAAAAAGACTTTGAAAATCAAATGAGGGAGTTAGAAGAAAAACTGGGAAAAGAAAAGAGAGAGATGCAGGAAAAACATGAAAATGAAGTCAGCAGCCTAGTCAAGGAAATCCAAAAAAATGCTGAAGAAAATAGCATGCTAAAAACCAGCTTAGATCAAATGGATAAAACAGTTCAAAAAGTTATTGAGAATGCCTTATAAAGTAAAATTGGCCAGATGGAAAAAGAGATAAGAAAACTCTCTGAGGAGAACAAATCCTTCAGACAAAGAATAGAATTCAGGGAGATTGATGAATTTACCAGAAATCTGGAATCAATGCTTCAAAACCAAAAAAAAAAAAAGAAAAATTAGAAGAAAATGTGAAATATCTCATTGAAAAAAGAACTGATATGGAAAACAGACTTAGGAAAGATAATTTAAAAATTATTGGAATACCTGAAAGTCATGATCAGGAAAAGAGCTTTGACATCATTTTCAAAGAACTACTACAGGAAAATTGCCCTGATATTCTAGAAGCAGAGGGCAAAATAGAAATGGAGAGAATCCACCGATCCCCCACGAGAAAGAGATCCTAAAATCCAACCCCTAGGAATATTATAGCCAAATTCCAGAATTTCCAAGTCAAGGAAAAAAATATTACAAGCAGCCAGAAGGACACAGTTCAAATATCGTGGAGCTGCAGTCAGGATCACACAGGACTTAGCAGCAGCTACATTGGAAGCTCATAGGGCTTAGAATACAATATACCGGAAGGCAAAAGAGCTTAGAATGCAGCCAAGAATGAACTACCCAGCAAGGCTGAATGTCCTCTTCCAGGGAAAAAAGATGGACTTTCAATGAACCAGGGGCATTTCAAATGTTCCTTTTAAATAGCCAGAGCTGAACAGAAGGTTTGATCTTCAGATACAGGACTCAGGTGAAGCATGGAGATTGGAGGAGAAGGGGAAAATATGAGGGTCTTAATGATGATGAACTGCATGTATTCCTACATAGAAAAATGACACGGATAATACTCATATGAACCTTCTCAGTTAATAGAGCAGGTAGAGGGAGCTTTTATAGTTGAAGTAGAGGAGAAAGCTGAATTCGAAGATAAAATATGGTGTAAAAATGGAGTCAATAGAAAAGAAGGAAAATGTAATGGGAGAAAGAAAAAGGAGAGGGGGGGAATAGGCCAAGATATTTCATATAAGATTTTTTTTTATTACAATGAGCTATTGCAATTATATGGAAGGGGGAGGCAAGGGGGAATGAGGGAAGCTTTGCTCTCATCAGAGATGGCTAGGAGAGGAAACAGCAAATATACTCAACGGGGTATAGACATCTGGAGTAAGAAGGAGGGGGGGAGCAGGGGAAGGGGTGGGGTGAATAAAGGAGGAGAGGATGGACCATGGGGGGAGAGTGGTCAGATATAACACATTCTCTTTTTTACTTCCTGCAAGGGGCTGGGATGGGATGGCCTGTCCAGGATCATAGGTCTGGGTGGATGCTGGGCCTAAGGGGTGGTATGGGGGCTCAGGGCTTCTTGGCCCCAGGGCCAGGGATCTGTCTGCTGCGCCACTCAGCGACCCTACAGCAGAGTCAGAGTGAAAGGAGAGAGAAAATATAGTACATGGTAGTGGAGAAGTAAGAAAGGAGGGAGTTGTGATCAGCAATGGCAACACTGGAAAAATATGGAAGCAACTTTTGCGACGGACTTACCATAAAGAAATGCGATCCACCCATGACAGAGCTGTTGGTGTTGGAGCAAAGACTGAAGCACATTTTTTATTGTTATTGTTTGGGGGAGGGTGCAGGGCAAATGGGGCTGGATGGCCTGCCTGGGGCCACATAGGAGGGTGATCTTTGGGTGTCTGAGGCCTCATTTGGACCCATGTGCTCCTGGCTCAAGGGCCAATGCTCTGTCTGCCACCCAGCCACCCCTAGTATGATTACTATTTTATTTTATTTTAGGTCTTTTTTTTTTCTTCTTTTTGGTTTTTGCAGGGCAGTGGGGATCGGGTGGCTTGCATGTCACACGGCTGGGTGATTGTTGGGTCTATGGGGCTGCATGTGGGCTCGGGTGCTCATGGCTCCAGGGCTGGTGCTTCATCCATTGCGCCACCTGGCCATACCTACAATTATTACTATTATTTTTTTTATTTTAATTTTTTTCTCTCCCCTTTACTTTATCGCCCAAGCGAGTCCATATTCGTGTGGGGGAGGGGTATTTTGTTTACTCTTAAACAAGAATATTTCATTAATGTAACAAAAAAACATTTGTACAAAATGAGAATTAAAAAAAATTTTTTTAAATTAAAAAAAAGAACATATATGTGAGGCGGCTAGGTGGAGCAGTGGATAGAGCACAGACCCTGGAGTCAGGAAGACCTGAGTTCAAATCTGACCTCAGACACTTAATAATTACCTAGCTGTGTGGCCTTGGGCAAGCCACTTAACCCCATTTGTCTTGCAAAAAAAAGCATAAAAAAGGAACAAAAAGAACATATAGAAATGCTGAAGTGTGGGTTTATTTTATAACCTGCTTATTTGATAAAGTTGCTAATTGTTTCCAGTACTTTTTAGATGATTTTCTAGGCTAGGAGTATCATCACATCATCTGCAAAGAGAAAGAGTTTTGTTTCTTCATTACCTATTTGGTTTCTCTAACTGCTAAGGCTTACATTTCCTTTTTTTTAAGCTTACATTTCTAATAAAATATTGAATAATAATGGTGATAAGGGGTATTCCAATCTTATTGGGAATGCATTGATTTTATCCCAATTACACATAAAGCCTCCTGATGTTTTATACAGATACTGAATATCATTTATTCCTATGGTCCTTGGTGTTTTTAGTAGGAATGGAAGCTGTATTTTGCCAAAAAAATTTTAGCATCTATTGAAATAATCACATGATTTCTCCTAGGTTTTTTTTTTATTGATATGGTCAATTATATTGATAGTTTTCCAAATACTGAATGAATATTGCATTGCTATATGAAACCTGCTTGATCATAGTCAATTATAATAGTGATAAATTGCTGTTTTAACTTTGCCAATATTTTTGTATCCATATTCCTTAGAAAGATTGGTCTATAATATTCTTTCTCTATTTGAACTCTTCCTGGTTTAGGTATTAGCACCATATTGCTGTCATTGAAGAAATTTGGCAGACCTCCTACCTTACCCATTTTTTCTAATAGTTTATTTAGAATTGGATCAGTTGTTTTTTGAATATTGGTAGAATTTACTTGTGAATCCATCTGGTAATAGAGACTTTTCCCAAGGAGTAAATTGATAGCTTCTTGAATTTCTTTTCTGGGATAGTTATTTAAGTATTTGGATTTTTTTCTTCTTTTAAAACTGAGCAATTTATGTTTTTGCAAATATTCATCCATTTCACTTAGATTATCAAATTTAATTGGCATAACATTTTGGGCAAAACAGTCTGAAAATTAGTTTAATTCCTCCTCATTGATGGTGAATTCACCCTTTTTTCATTTTTGATGCTAGCAATTTGATTTTTCTTCTATCTTTTTTGATCAAATTAACCAAAGGTTTATCATTGCTATTGTTTTTTTTTTAATAAAAACAACTCTTGTTTGTATGTATAAGTTCAATAATTTTCTTGCTTTCTATTTTACTAATTTCACCTTTAATTTTCAGAATTTCTAATTTGGTATTTAATTAGGGATTTTAATTTGTTTTTTCTCTCTAATACCTTTAATTACATGTTCAATATATTGATAGCTTCTTTCTCTATTTTATTCATGTAAGCAATTAGAAGGTATAACATTTCCTCTAATAGCTGCTTTGGTTGTATACCTTAAGTTTTAATATGTTGTCTCATTATTGTCATTGTCTTGGATGGAAGCATCAATTCTTTCTTTGATTTGGTGTTTGATCCACTCATTCTTTAAAATTAGTTATTTAATTTTTTAGGTATATCTCTTCATTACCCTTTATTGTACATGATGTCTATTCATAGTCTGAAAAGGATTCATTTAATATTATGCCTCTCTGCATTTGAATTATGAAGCTTTTAATACCCTAATAAAAGTCAATTTTGGTAGGTGCCACATATCACAGAAAAAGGTATATTCCATTCTATTCTCTATTAATTTTCTCCAGAGGTCTATCATATCTAAGTTTTCTAACATTCTTCACCTCCTTCACTTCCTTCTTGTTTAT
Source organism: Macrotis lagotis (assembly GCF_037893015.1). Lineage (NCBI taxonomy): Eukaryota > Metazoa > Chordata > Mammalia > Peramelemorphia > Peramelidae > Macrotis > Macrotis lagotis. The sequence continues at coordinate 71,337,284 of NC_133658.1, forward strand.
TTTCTGGTTAAATGTATCCAATTATGAGAGAGTGAGGTTGAGGTCTCCCACCAGTAGAGTTTTGCTGTCAATGTTTTCCTGTAAGCCATTAACTTCTCCATTTGGATGGCATATTTAGTATTGAAATAATTTCATTTTCTATGGTAGATTCAGGGGGATATTTTCTCTTTTAATGATATCTTTTTATGCAATTTTTTTTCTCAGAGAGAAGTATTGCTACCCTGCTTTTTTACTTCAGCTGAATAATAATAATAATAATAATAATAATAATAATAATAATAATAATAATATATTCTGTTCCAACCTTTTACCTGTATTCTCTGTGTATTTCTACTTTAAATAAGTTTCTTGTTAAAAGCATATTGGAGGATTCTGGATTTTAATCCACTCTGCAATCCACTTTATGGGACAGTTCATTCATTCACATTCACTATCCACTTCCATTTTGTGGAAGAACTCATCTCATTTCACTTGTAAATCACTCTTTCTATACAGATTTCTAGTCTTATATCTCCAATTCAGGAATCAAACATTCTTTTTTAAAATTTTTAATTTTTTCCATCTACATAAAATGGTAGTTTATATACCAATCATTTTTGCAAGATTTTGAGTTTTACAATTTTTCTCCCTCTGTCCTTCCCTTTCCCTTCCTCCTGACAGAAAGTAATCTGAAAGAGGCTCTACATTTATAACCATGATGAACATAGATCTATATTGAATATGTTGTGAGAGAAGAATCAGGTGCAAATGGAATAAAGAAAACCTTAGAGAAAAAATTGACAAAATAAATGACATTTTAAAAATTAAAGATAATAAACTTTGGTCTTCATTTAAACCCCACAGATCCCTCTCTGGATATGGATGGTATTTGCCATCACAACTCTTTTAAAATTGTCTTTGATCATTGTACTGATGAAATGATCAAGTCCATCATGATTTATCGTCACCCCCACGATGTTATTAATGTGTTTGATGATCTTCTGGTTTTGCTCATTTCACTCAGCATCAGTTCATGCAAACCTTTCCAGGCTATTCTGAAATCTTGTCCCCTTTGAATTCTTATAGAATAATAGTGTTTCATCATTTACATATATGCCCACAATCTATTTAGCCATTTGCCAATTGATGCACATCCCCTCAATTTCTAATCCTTTGCAGCTACAAAAAAGAGTTGCTATGAATAATTTTGTACATGTGAGATTTTTATCCTTTTACATGAGGAGACAGACCTAGTAATGGCATTGCTGTATCAAAGGGTAGGCACATTTTATTGCCCTTTGGGCATAATTCCAAATTGTTCTCCAGAAAGTTTGAAAAGTTCACAGATCCAGCAACATTACATTAGTGTCCCAGGTTTCCCACATCCTCTTCGTCATTTATTATTTTTCTTTCTAGTCATATTGGTCAATCTGAGAGGTGTAAAATAATACTTCAGAGATATTTTAATGAGCATTTTTTCTAATCAATCCTGATTTAAAGCAATTTTCCATATGACTTTAGATGGTTTTGATTACTTTTTCTGAAAAGTGCCTTTCCATATCCTTTGATCATTTATCAATTGAGGAATGACTTGTTTTGTGTTTGTTTTTTATAAATTGGACTCAGTTCTCTAAATATTTTAGAAATGAGTTCTTTGTCAGAAATACGAGTTGAAAAAATTGTTTCCCAACTTTACACATTCTATTCAATTTTTTGTACAAATACTTTTAAATTTAATATAATCAAAATTATCCAGTTTGTTTTTTGTATTCTCTATCTCATCTTTGACCACACTACTCCTCTTTCCATAGATTTGACAGGTAAACTGTTCCTTTTTCTCCCAATTGGCTTATAATATTACCATTTATGCCTAAATACTGCACTCATTTAGACCTTCACATGATATAGGGTGTGAGATGTTGGTGTTTGTCTAGTTTTAGCAATACTGTCATCTTCCAGTTTTCCCATGGAAGAGTGAGTTTTTAGACCAGAAATTAGAACTTTTTGGGATAATCAAACAGTAGACTTTCTATAGTCATTTACTGCTATCTCTTTTGCTCCAAATCTATTTAACTGATTCACCATTATATTTCTTATCCATTACCAAATGACTTTGATGACTGATACATTATAATATAATTTTAGATCTGGCATGACTAAGCTACCTTTGCGTTTTTTTTATTGATTATCTTGATATTCTTGACCATCTGTATCTCCATATGAATTTAATTACAATTTTTTCTAGATTACTAAAGTAATTTTTTGGCACTAAATTAGTATTTTAATTAGGTAGAAGTGTCATTTTTATTATATTAGTTTGACCTATCCCTGAACAATTGACATTTGTCCAAATAATTGGATCTGATTTTATTTGTGTGAAAAGTATTTTAGTGTTTCCATCAAGTTTCTGAGTCTGCCTTGGCAGATAGTCTCCCAAGTATTTTATGTCTGTCTGAAATTATTTTAAAATGGATTTCTCTTTCTATTTCTTGCTTCTTTATCTTGTTAAGAACATATATGTGAGAGCCCATCCCTCAGGGCACACAGCCAGCAGCTTGGTCTTTCCTCAGCCCAGAGCTGGAAACAGAAGCAGGCTGAGCTGGTAAGCAGGAGCCCCCAGGGCATGAGCTTGCTGAACCTAGGGAGGAGAGTGAAAAGAGACCACTGAGTTCTGTTCTCTGTCCCTGGAACAGGACTCTGGGGCTCTGACCACATTCAGATCCTGATCCCAGTCTAGGCCCCCCCATAGAAAAGCAGGGCCCCCCCACCTCAGCCCCATGGCAGAGGGGGGTGCTTATGGTTATTCACAGACCAGGAGGGAGGACAGAGCCTCACACACTGAGACCGTTGTGGGAGTGCTCAGGAAGCACCCCAAAACCAGGCCCAGGTTGGGAAAATGAGCAAGCAGAGAAACAAAAGGAAGACCATTGAGAAATATTTTGCATATGAGCCCAAGAAGGATCAAAATACTCAGTCTGAAGATGAGGAAGTACAAGCTCCTGCATCTAAAGACTCCAAGAAAAACAGAAATTGGACTCAGGCTATGACAGAGCTCAAAAAAGACTTTGAAAATCAAATGAGGGAGTTAGAAGAAAAACTGGGAAAAGAAAAGAGAGAGATGCAGGAAAAACATGAAAATGAAGTCAGCAGCTTAGTCAAGGAAATCCAAAAAAATGCTGAAGAAAATAGCATGCTAAAAACCAGCTTAGATCAAATGGATAAAACAGTTCAAAAAGTTATTGAGGAGAAGAATGCCTTATAAAGTAAAATTGGCCAGATGGAAAAAGAGATAAGAAAACTCTCTGAGGAGAACAAATCCTTCAGACAAAGAATAGAATTCAGGGAGATGGATGAATTTGCCAGAAATCTGGAATCAATGCTTCAAAACCAAAAAAATGAAAAATTAGAAGAAAATGTGAAATATCTCATTGAAAAAAGAACTGATATGGAAAACAGACTTAGGAAAGATAATTTAAAAATTATTGGAATACCTGAAAGTCATGATCAGGAAAAGAGCTTTGACATCATTTTCAAAGAACTACTACAGGAAAATTGCCCTGATATTCTAGAAGCAGAGGGCAAAATAGAAATGGAGAGAATCCACCGATCCCCCATGAGAAAGAGATCCTAAAAACCAACCCCTAGGAATATTATAGCCAAATTCCAGAATTTCCAAGTCAAGGAAAAAATATTACAAGCAGCCAGAAGGACACAGTTCAAATATTGTGGAGCTGCAGTCAGGATCACACAGGACTTAGCAGCAGCTACATTGGAAGCTCATAGGGCTTAGAATACAATATACCGGAAGGCAAAAGAGCTTAGAATGCAGCCAAGAATGAACTACCCAGCAAGGCTGAATGTCCTCTTCCAGGGAAAAAAGATGGACTTTCAATGAACCAGGGGCATTTCAAATGTTCCTTTTAAATAGCCAGAGCTGAACAGAAGGTTTGATCTTCAGATACAGGACTCAGGTGAAGCATGGAGATTGGAGGAGAGGGGGGAAATATGAGGGTCTTAATGAACTGCATGTATTCCTACATAGAAAAATGACACTGATAATACTCATATGAACCTTCTCAGTTAATAGAGCAGGTAGAGGGAGCTTTTATAGTTGAAGTAGAGGAGAAAGCTGAATTCGAAGATAAAATATGGTGTAAAAATGGAGTCAATAGAAAAGAAGGAAAATGTAATGGGAGAAAGAAAAAGGAGAGGGGGGAATAGGCCAAGATATTTCATATAAGATTTTTTTTTTATTGCAATGAGCTATTGCAATTATATGGAAGGGGGAGGCAAGGGGGAATGAGGGAAGCTTTGCTCTCATCAGAGATGGCTAGGAGAGGAAACAGCAAATATACTCAACGGGGTATAGACATCTGGAGTAAGAAGGAGGGGGGAGCAGGGGAAGGGGTGGGGATGTGAATAAAGGAGGAGAGGATGGGCCAGGGGGGGAGAGTGGTCAGATATAACACATTCTCTTTTTTTACTTCCTGCAAGGGGCTGAGATTGGATGGCCTGTCCAGGATCATAGGTCCGGGTGGATGCTGAGCCTAAGGGGTGGTATGGGGCCTCAGGGCTTCTTGGCCCCAGGGCCAGGGATCTGTCTGCTGCGCCACTCAGCGACCCTACAGCAGAGTCAGAGTGAAAGGAGAGAGAAAATATAGTACATGGTAGTGGAGAAGTAAGAAAGGAGGGAGTTGTGATCAGCAATGGCAACACTGGAAAAATATGGAAGCAACTTTTGCGACGGACTTACCATAAAGAATGCGATCCACCCATGACAGAGCTGTTGGTGTTGGAACAAAGACTGAAGCACATTTTTTATTGTTATTGTTTGGGGGAGGGTGCAGGGCAAATGGGGCTGGATGGCCTGCCTGGGGGCCACATAGGAGGGTGAATCTTTGGGTGTCTGAGGCCTCATTTGGACCCATGTGCTCCTGGCTCAAGGGCCAATGCTCTGTCTGCCACCCAGCCACCCCTAGTATGATTACTATTTTATTTTATTTTAGGTCTTTTTTTTTCTTCTTTTTGGTTTTTGCAGGGCAGTGGGGATCGGGTGGCTTGCATGTCACACGGCTGGGTGATTGTTGGGTCTATGGGGCTGCATGTGGGCTCGGGTGCTCGTGGCTCCAGGGCTGGTGCTTCATCCATTGCGCCACCTGGCCATACCTACAATTATTACTATTATTTTTTTTATTTTAATTTTTTTCTCTCCCCTTTACTTTATCGCCCAAGCGAGTCTATATTCATGTGGGGGAGGGGTATTTTGTTTACTCTTAAACAAGAATATTTTATTAATGTAACAAAAAAATTTGTACAAAATGAGAATTAATTTTTTTTTAAATTAAAAAAAAGAACATATATGTGAGGCGGCTAGGTGGAGCAGTGGATAGAGCACAGACCCTGGAGTCAGGAGGACATGAGTTCAAATCTGTCCTCAGACACTTAATAATTACCTAATTACCTAGCTGTGTGGCCTTGGGCAAGCCACTTAACCTCATTTGCCTTGCAAAAAAAAAAAGCATAAAAAAGGAAAAAAAGAACATATAGAAATGCTGAAGTGTGGGTTTATTTTATAACCTGCTTATTTGATAAAGTTGCTAATTGTTTCCAGTACTTTTTAGATGATTTTCTAGGCTAGGAGTATCATCACATCATCTGCAAAGAGAAAGAGTTTTGTTTCTTCATTACCTATTTGGTTTCTCTAACTGCTAAGGCTTACATTTCCTTTTTTTAAAGCTTACATTTCTAATAAAATATTGAATAATAATGGTGATAAGGGGTATTCCAATCTTATTGGGAATGCATTGATTTTATCCCAATTACACATAAAGCCTCCTGATGGTTTTATACAGATACTGAATATCATTTATTCCTATGGTCCTTGGTGTTTTTAGTAGGAATGGAAGCTGTATTTTGCCAAAAAAATTTTAGCATCTATTGAAATAATCACATGATTTCTCCTAGGTTTTTTTTTTATTGATATGGTCAATTATATTGATAGTTTTCCAAACACTGAATGAATATTGCATTGCTATATGAAACCTGCTTGATCATAGTCAATTATAATAGTGATAAATTGCTGTTTTAACTTTGCCAATATTTTATTTAAAATTTTTGTATCCATATTCCTTAGAAAGATTGGTCTATAATATTCTTTCTCTATTTGAACTCTTCCTGGTTTAGGTATTAGCACCATATTGCTGTCATTGAAGAAATTTGGCAGACCTCCTACCTTACCCATTTTTTCTAATAGTTTATTTAGAATTGGATCAGTTGTTTTTTGAATATTGGTAGAATTTACTTGTGAATCCATCTGGTAATAGAGACTTTTCCCAAGGAGTAAATTGATAGCTTCTTGAATTTCTTTTCTGGGATAGTTATTTAAGTATTTGATTTTTTCTTCTTTTAAACTGAGCAATTTATGTTTTTGCAAATATTCATCCATTTCACTTAGATTATCAAATTTATTGGCATACATTTGGGCAAAACAGTCTGAAAATTAGTTTAATTCCTCCTCATTGATGGTGAATTCACCCTTTTTTCATTTTTGATGCTAGCAATTTGATTTTCTTCTATCTTTTTTGATCAAATTAACCAAAGGTTTATCATTGCTATTGTTTTTTTTTAATAAAAACAACTCTTGTTTGTATGTATAAGTTCAATAATTTTCTTGCTTTCTATTTTACTAATTTTACCTTTAATTTTCAGAATTTCTAATTTGGTATTTAATTAGGGATTTTAATTTGTTTTTTCTCTCTAATACCTTTAATTACATGTTCAATATATTGATAGCTTCTTTCTCTATTTTATTCATGTAAGCAATTAGAGGTATAACATTTCCTCTAATAGCTGCTTTGGTTGTATACCTTAAGTTTTAATATGTTGTCTCATTATTGTCATTGTCTTGGATGGAAGCATCAATTCTTTCTTTGATTTGGTGTTTGATCCACTCATTCTTTAAAATTAGTTATTTAATTTTTTAGGTATATCTCTTCATTACCCTTTATTGTACATGATGTCTATTCATAGTCTGAAAAGGATTCATTTAATATTATGCCTCTCTGCATTTGATTATGAAGCTTTTAATACCCTAATAAAAGTCAATTTTGGTAGGTGCCACATATCACAGAAAAAGGTATATTCCATTCTATTCTCTATTAATTTTCTCCAGAGGTCTATCATATCTAAGTTTTCTAACATTCTTCACCTCCTTCACTTCCTTCTTGTTTATTTTCTGGTTAAATGTATCCAATTATGAGAGAGTGAGGTTGAGGTCTCCCACCAGTAGAGTTTTGCTGTCAATGTTTTCCTGTAAGCCATTAACTTCTCCATTTGGATGGCATATTTAGTATTGAAATAATTTCATTTTCTATGGTAGATTCAGGGGGATATTTTCTCTTTTAATGATATCTTTTTATGCAATTTTTTTTCTCAGAGAGAAGTATTGCTACCCTGCTTTTTTACTTCAGCTGAATAATAATAATAATAATAATAATAATAATAATAATAATAATATATTCTGTTCCAACCTTTTACCTGTATTCTCTGTGTATTTCTACTTTAAATAAGTTTCTTGTTAAAAGCATATTGGAGGATTCTGGATTTTAATCCACTCTGCAATCCACTTTATGGGACAGTTCATTCATTCACATTCACTATCCACTTCCATTTTGTGGAAGAACTCATCTCATTCACAATCACACTTGTAATTGCAAACTCTTTTTGATTCTCCCATGTTCTTTACCCTTCATTTGGATTTTTTCCCCTTTATTTCTCCTTCTTCTTCCTCCCTAATGATTTGCTGAATTCTGCCTACCTCAATATGTTTCTATCTTCTATAAACCACTCTCCCTTTTCTTTCCCCTTTCCTTTTTCACCTACTTTCTTCTCTCCCTTCTAACAGTATCTTCTTCCCTCCATCCCTTTCCCCTCCTAATTCTTGAAAAGCAAAATAAATTTCTTTTTGAAAATTTATTTGTTTTGAATTTTACAATTTTCTCCCTAATCTTACTTCCCTCCCCACAAGGCAGTCTGTTAGTCTTTACATTGTTTCCATGGAATACATTGATCTAAATTTAATGTGATGAGAGAAAAATCATATCCTTACGGAAAAAATGTATGACATAGCAAAATTACATAATAAGAACTTTTTTAAATTAAAGGCAATAGTCTTTGATCTTTGTTCAAACTCCACAGTTCTTTCTTAGGATATAGAAGGAATTCTCCATCTTAGATATCCCCCAAATTGTGCCTGATTGTTGCCCTGTTGGTATGAGCATGTTCATTAAGGTTGATCATCACTCCCATGTTGCTGTTAGGGTGTACAATATTCTCCTGGTTCTGCTCATCTCACCCAGCATAACTTAATGCAAATCCTTCCAGGCTTCCCTGAATTCCCATCCCTCCTGGTTTCAAATAGAACAATAATGTTCCATCACACAAATATACCAAAATTCATTAAACCATTCCCCAATTGATGGACATTCACTCAATTTCCAATTCTTTGCCACCACAAACAGAGCTACTATGAAAATTTTTGTACAGGTGATGTTTTAACCCTTTTTCATAATCTGTTCAGGGTCTAGTCCCAGTAGTGGTATTGCTGGATCAAAGGGTATACACATTTTTGTTGCCTTTTGGCCATAATTCCAAATTGCTCTCCAGAAAGCTTAGATGAGTCCACAACTCCACCAACAATGTATTAGTGTCCCAGATCTCCCATATCCATTCCAACATTGATCATTTTCCTTTCTGGTCAGATTTGCCAGTCTGACAGGTGTAAGTCAGAGATGTTTTAATTTGCCATTTCTCTAATAATTAGTAATTTAGAGTAATTTTTCATATGATTATGGATTGCTTTGATTTCTTCATCTATAAATTACCTTTGCATATCATTTGACCTTTCGTCAATTGGGGAATGGCTTGTCCTTTTTTAAAAAAAAATTTGACTCAATTCTCTGTATATTTTAGAAATGAGTCCTTTGTCAGAACCACTAGTCATAAAAATTTTGTCCCAATTTCCTACGTTGCTTTTAATCTTGGATACAGTGGTTTTGTCTGTGCAAAAGCTTTTTAATTTAATGTAAAAATTTGTCTAGTTTATTTTATTTGTTTAGGATTTTGCAAGGCAAATGGGGTTAAGTGGCTTGCCAAGGCCACATAGCTAGGTAATTATTAAGTGTTGGAGGCCAGATTTGAAATCAGGTACTGCTGACTCCAGGGCTGGTGTTCCATCCACTGCGCCACCTTGCCGCCCCCTAGTTTATTTTTTTAATGTTCTTCTCCATCTCTTCCTTAGTGATAAACTGCTTCCTTTTCCACAGGTCAGACAGGTAAACTATTCCTTGATCTCCTAGCTTCCTTATAATATGGTATTTCATGTCTAGCTCCTGTATCCATTCTGATCTGATCTTGGTATAGGGTGTGAGATGTTGGTCTAATCCAAGATTCTGTCATATTAAAATCCAATTTTCCCAACAATTTTTAATGAAGAGAGAGAGTTTTTATCACAATAGCCAGACTTTCGGGGTTTATCAAACAGCAGATTACTATAATCAATTCCTGCTAATGCACCTAGTCTATTCCACTGGTCCACCAATCTATTTCTTAGCCACTACCAGACAATTTTGATGACTGAGGCTTTATAATATAATTGTACATCTGGTAGGGATAAGCCACTTTCTTTGGCACTTTTTTCATTAATCTCTGGATATTTTTGAGTTTTTATTTCTCCATATGAATTCGCTTACAATTTTTTTTGAACTCAAAGTAATTTTTTGAAATTTTGATTGGCAGGGCACTAAACAAGTAGTAGAATTGTGGTAGAATTGTCATTTTCCTTATATTTGCTTGGCCTATCCATGAGCAATTGATATTGGCACACTTATTTAAATCTGATTTTATTTGTGTGAAAAGTCTTTTGTAATTGTTTTCAAAATGGTACTGAGTCTACCTTGACAGGTAGACTCCCAGGTATTTTATATTGTATGAAGTTACTTTGAATGGGATTTCTCTTTCTAGCTCTTTCTGTTGCATCTTCCTAGTCATATATATATAAAGTTGTTGATTTATGAGAATTTATTTTATATTCTGTGACCTTTCTAAAATTGCTAATTATTTCTAGCAAGTTTTAGATGATTTTTTGGTATTTTCTAGATATAACATTATGTCATCTGCAAAGAGTGAGAGCTTTGTCTCTTCCTTCACTGTTCTAATTCCACCCATTTCTTTTTCTTCTCTTATTGCTGAAGCTAACAGTTTTAATACAATACTGTAAGTAGTAGTGATAATGGGCATCCTTGTTTCACCCTTGATCTTATTGGAAATGCCTCTACCTATCCCCATTGCATATAATGCTTATTAATGGTTTCAAATAGATACTTCTTATTATTCTAAAGAACAATCCCTTTCTTTCTATTCTCTCTAGTGCTTTAGTAGGAATGGTGCTGTATTTTGTCAAAAGCTTTTTCAATATCTATTGATATAATCATATGATTTCTGATAGGTTTGTTATTGATATAATTATCTTGAGAGTTTTCCTAATATTGAACCAACCCTGCATTACTGGAATAAATCCTACTTGGTCATAATGTATTATCTTAGTGATAACTTGTAGCTGTTTTGCTAAGATTTTAAGATTTTTGCATCTATATTTATCAGGAAGATAGGTCTATAGTTTTCTTTCTCTGTTTTAACTCTTCCTGGTTTAGGTATCAGCACCATGTTGATATCATAGAAAGAGTTAGGCAGAGTTCCGTCTTCATGATTTTTCCAAAGAGTTCATATAGATTTGGAACCAATTGTTCCTTAAATGTTCGATAGAATTCACTTGTGAATCCATCTGGCCCTAGAGATTTTTTCTTAGGGATTTAAATAATGGCTTGTTAAATTTCTTTTTCAAAGATGGGGTTATTTAGGTATTTAATTTCCTCTTCATTTAACCTGGGCAACTCATATTTTTGTTAATATTCATCCATTTCATTTAGATTATTGATTTTTGGCATAGAGTTAGGCAAAATAATTCTGAATTATTACTTTAATTTCCACTTCATTGATGGTGAGCTCACTTTTTTCATTCATGATCCTAGCAATTTGGATTTCTTCTCTTTTTTTAATTAAATTGATCAGAGACTTATCAATTTTGTTGCTGTTTTTTCATAAAACCAAATCTTGATTTTGTTTATTAGTTAAATAGTTTTCTTGCTTTCGTTTATTTATTTCTCACTAAATTTTTAGAATTTCTAATTTGGTATTTAACTGGGGAGTGCTAATTTGTATTTTCTCTAATATATTAGTTGCCTATTTAGTTCATTGATTTCCACTTTCTCTAATTTATTCATGTAAGCATTTAAAGATATATCCCCTGATGGCCACCTTGAATGTATTCCATAGGTTTTGGTATGTTGTTTCATTATTGTCATTATCTAGGATGAAATAATTAGTCCTTTCTATAATTTTTTTCTTTGACCACTCTTTCTTTAAAATGAGATTATTTAGTTTCTAAGCAGATTGGGGTCTATATTGCCCTGGCCCAGTATTTCAAGTGATTTTTATTGCATTATGATCTGACAAAGATGTATTCACTATTTCTGCCATTCTACAATTCATTATTAGGTTTTTATGCCCTAGTACATGGTCAGTTTTTGTGTAAGTGCCATGTACTACAGAAAAGAAAATATATTCCTTTCTATCCCCATTCAATTTCCTCCATAAGTCTATCATGTCTAGGTTTTCTAACAATTTATTTACCTCCTTAACTTCCTTCTTGTTTATTTTATGGTTAGATTTATCTAAATGTGAGAGCAGGAGGTTGAAGTCTCCCACTAGTAGAGTTTTAAAATCTCTACTTAAATATAAAATTAGAAGTTAAAGGAAAGATTTATAAAATTGATAGTAAGGAAACTATTAAACTAATAAATAAAACCAAGTTGGTTTTATGGGGAAAAATATAATAAATAAACTTTTGGTTAATTTGATTTTAAAAAAGATAAAAGAAAACAAATTTACTAGTATCAAAAAAGAAAAAAGTGAATTCACCACATATGAGGAGGAAATTAAAGTAATTATTTCTATTTTGTCCAATTGTATGCCAATAAATTTGATAATCTAAATGAAATGGTTAAATATTTACATATATATATGTATATATATATATATATATATATATATATATATATATATATATATATATATATAGCCTATGTTACATGAAGAGGAAAATACATACCTAAATAGCATATCTGTAAAAAAGAAATTCAACAAGCCATCAATGAACTCCTTAAGAAAAAAAAATCTCTGGGGACAGCTAAGTGGCTCAGTGGATAGAGCACCAGACCTGGAGTCAGGAGGTTTTATGGCCTCAGACATGTAATAATGTAATAATAATAATCTAACTATGTGATCCTAGGTGATTAACTTAACCCCATTGCCTTGCAAAAAGTAAAAAAAAAAATAAGAATCTCTGGGGCCAGATGGATTCACATGTGAATTCTATCACACAATTGTTTCAAATTCTAAAAAAAAACTATTTGGCAAAATAGGTGAACTCTGCTAATTCCTTCAGTAAAACGGTGTAGTGTGGATAACTAAACCAACATCAGGGGTGAAACAAGAATGCTTGTTATCACCACTACTATTCAAGATTGTATTAGAAATATTAACTTTAGCAATAAGAGAAGAAGAAAATTGAAGGAATTAGAGATAAGAATGAAGAAACAACAATCTCACTCTTTATAGAGGGTATGATGTTATGCGTAGAGAACCATAAAAATAATCTAAAAAGCTATTAAAAACAATTAGCAATGTAATCTAAGTTGCAGGATATAAAATAAACCTACATAAATCCTCTGTATTTCTATATATTACTAACAAGTTACAATAGAAAGAGATAGAATGAGAAATCCCATATAAAACAGCTTCAGACAATATAAAGTACTTGGGAGTCTACCTGTCAAGGCAGACTCAAAAATTTTTGAAAACTAAAAATCTCTTTTTTTTATCAAAGATTTTATTTATTTTGAGTTTTACAATTTTTGCCCTAATCTTGCTTCCCTCCACCCCCAGAAGACAATTTGCCATTCTATACATTGTTTCTATGATATACATTGATCCAAATTGAATGTGATGACAGAGAAATCATATTCTTAAGGAAGAAAAATAAAGTATAAGAGGTATCAAAATTACATAAGAAGATAACTTTTTTTTTTATCAATTGAAGGTAATAGTCTTTGGTCTTTGTTCAAAGCCCACAATTCTTTCTCTGGATATAGATAGTATTCTCCATCACAGATAGCCCAAAACTGTCCCTGATAGTTGTACTGATGGAATAATCAAGTCTATCAAGATTGATCATCACCCCCATGTTACTGTTAGGGTGTACAATGTTTTTATGGTTCTGCTCAGCTAAGCATCTATTCATGCAAATCTCTCCAGGCTTCCCTGAATTCCCAACCCTCCTGGTTTCTAATAAAACAATAGTGTTGCTGACATACATATACCATGGTTTGGTAAACCATTCCCCAGTTGATGGACATTTAGTTGATTTTCAATTCTTTGCCACCACAAAAAAGGCTGCTATACATATTTTTGCACAAGTGATGTTTTTTACCCTTTTTTTTTACCATTTCTCTTCAGAGTATAGATCCAGTAGAGGTATTGCTGGATCAAAGGGAATGCACATTTTTGTTATGCTTTGGGCATAATTCTAAATTGCAAATTCTAAATTCCAGAAAGGTTGGATGAGTTCACAGTTCCACCAATAATGTATTAGTATCCCAGATAACCCTTCCAACATTGATCATTGTCCTTTCTGGACAATGCCATGTACTTCAGAAAAAGAAATAATTTCCTTTCTACCCCCATTCAGTTTCCTCCATAAGTCTATCATATCTAGTTTTTCTAACTATCTATTTACCTCCTTAACTTCTTTCTTGTTTGTTTTATGATTAGGTTTTTCTAAATCTGAGAGTGGGAGGTTGAGGTCTCCCACTAGTACAGTTTTGCACCTGTCTTCCTATAGTACTTTCAGCTTCTCCTCTAAGAATTTGGATACTATCCCATTGGGTGAATACATATTGAGTATTGAAATCACTTTATTGTCTATGGTACCTTTTAGGAGGATATAGTTTCCTTCCTTACCTAATTCAACACTATCATTTTTTGCAGATGCTTTGTCTGAGATAAGAATTGCTACCCCTGCTTTTTATACTTCATCTGAAGCAAAATATATTTTGCTCCAACATTTTAACTTTACTGTGTGTGTGTGTGTGTGTACACACACACACACACACACACACACACACATATATATATATGCTTCAAATGAGTTTCTCATAAGGACCACATTGTAGGATTCTGGTTTTTAATCCACTCTGCTATTTGCTTATGTTTTAAGGGAGAGTTCATTCCATTCACATTCAAAGTTATAATTCCTACTCTTTATTACCCTCCATGCTATCTTCCCTCTGATTGTATTTTCACATTATCCATATTCCACAGTATTTTGTTTCTGAATACAGCTGCCTTCGGTGTGTTTGCCCTCCTATATCCACCCCTCCCCTTTCTTTCCTCTTTCCCTTTTCCCTTTTTTCTTCCTTTATTTCTGTTAGTTCCCCCCTTTTCTCCCCCTCCCTTTCTCCATCCCCCCTTCCTCTTTCCCCTTTTTAATACTTGAAAGGTAAAATGTAAGTTAACTGTGTGTAAGTTAACTTTAAACCAAGTCTGATGAGAGGAAGATTTGGTTGTTTCTCATCTCCTCTCTTCTTCCCCTCTGTTACAACAGGTATTTTGTACCTCTTTATGGAATGAGATTTACCCTGTTCAGTCCCTTCCATCCCCATCCTCCCATCTCCTTCCTGTCCCCCTTTTTAAGGAGGTAGCTTTTTGGTTCTTTTTTAGATTTTTACAAGGCAAATGGGGTTAAGTGACTTGCCCGAGGCCACACAGCTAGGTAATTATTGTCTGATGCTGGATTTGAACTCAGGCCTTCCTGACTCCAGGGCTGGTGCTCTATCCACTGTGCTACCTAGCCACCCCAAGAAGTAGTTTTTTTTTTTTTTAAATCATTCTATCTGAGTTACAAAAAATTGTGAGTATCCATCACTTCTGGCTAAGTATATTCTCTCTAATAGAGTTTCAATTCTTGAGAGTTATTAGAGTTTTTCTCTCAAATAAGGATATAGCCAGTTTCTTCCCATTGGATAGCAGTCTCATGGATAAGTCATGAGTGTCCATCACTTCTAGCTAGATATATTCTCTCTGTTAGAGTTAGAATTCTCAAGAGTTATGTGAATCTTTTACCCATGCTGGGATATAGCCAGTTACAACTTTTTGGATAGCAGGGTTTTTTTTCCTCTTTACCCCCCTTTTTTTACCTTTCCATGTGTCTCTTGAATCTCCTGTTTGATGTCCAAATTTTCCATTTAGTTCTGGTCTTTTCATCACGAGTTGTTGGAAGTCTCCTATTTTGTTAAATGATCATCTTTTCCCCTGGAAGAGAAGGCTCAGTTTTGCCAGATAGTAGATTCTTGACTGCATTCCAAGTTCCCTTGCTCTTTGGAATATCTCATTCCACGCCCTTTGATCCCTTAATGTTGTTTCACCAAGGTCCTGTGTAATACTTACTGTGGCTCCTTGGTATTTAAATTGGTTCTTTCTGAAAATTCTGCAGAATTTTCTCTTTTATCTGATAGTTTTGGAATTTCACCACATTTCTTGATGTTTTCATTTTAGGATCTCTTTCCAGAGGGGATTGATGTATTCTTTCAGTAACTATTTTGTCCTCTGGTTGCATGTTATCAAGGCAATTTTCCATCACTAAATCACTAAATATTAAGTCCAGGCTTTTTTTATTCTTCAGTCTTTTCATGAAGACCTATAATTCTTAGGTTGACCCTCCTCAATCTATTCTCAAGGTCAGTGGTTTTTCTGATGAGGTATTTTACATTTTCTTCTATTTTTTTTGATTTTGTTAAATAGACCCTTGCTTATCTCATGAAGTCATTAGTTTCCAGGACTCCATTGTTTTTTAAGACAATAATTCTCCCTATTCACAGCTGAGCTGGTTCTGCTGCTTGGCCTTAGCCAGGGGTGGAAAGTGGGCTGTAATTATGTTTGTTCTGGGAAGAAGCTTCACTTGAAATGAAAGTGTGAACTCTGAGTTCCTCTGTACCAGAGGAGCTCAGGGATCCAAGTTTGCAGCTATCCAGCACTGTAACTCTCCCTCGAGCCCTGCCCCCATGCTCCAGATGGTCACCACCACCACCAATGCCTGTGCTCCCTAGTTGGCCAGAGCCCCCATGACTGACCAGGCTCTAGCCTAGCTGATGATCAAGCAGGTCCCGTTCTTGTGCCCTCAGGCTCCTGGGCTCCTGCCCAGCCACTAATTAGGCTAATTTGGGGCTAATCCAGGCTCCTAGTCCCAATGGTCTGTTCTCCCAGCAGAGTCCACCCTCTGCACCTGGACTTACCAGTGATCTGGACCTCTGAAGACAGATCCTGAGCTGGATGTTCTTCTCCTGGCTTTTCTTTCTGGGTTTTGTAGATCTGATTTCTGTTAAGAGGTTTGTTTCATATCATATATGAGGGAAGATCAGGAGGCATTTAGCACTGTGCTTGTTTCTCTCTGCCATCTTGTCCAGAAGTGTCTATAAAACATTTTACATGCAAATAAATTCAGATCTAAATAATTCTGTTATATCAACTAATCATGGATAGGCCGAGCTCATATAATAAAAAATGACAATTATACCTAAATTAAATTATTTATTTACTACCATATCAATCAAACTTACAAAATATTACTTGAGTGAAGGAGAAAAATAGCAATTAAATACCTACAGAGAAACAAAAGGTGAAGAATATCAAGGAATTTAATGAAAAAAAAACACAAGAGAGGGTGGCTTAGCCTTACAAGATCTAAAATTATATTATAAAGCATGTCATCAAAACTGTGTGGTACTGGATAAGAAACAGAGTGGAGGATAAGTGGAATACATTATGTGCAAAAGAGATAGCAGGAAATAACGCAATCTGCTGTTTGATAAACCCACAGAATCCAGCTTCTGGGATAATACCTCACTCTTCAATAAAAACAGCTAGGAAAACTTGAAGATAGTATGGCAGACACTTAGATTAGATCAACATCTCATACCCTATTACAAAATCAGGTCAAAATGGGTACAGGATTTAGACATAAATGACAATAGTAAGCAAATTAGGAGAACAAGAAATAGTTTATTTGTCAGATCTATGGAAAGGGGAACAGTTTAAGACCAAGGAAGAGATAGAGTACTCTAAAAAAAACCAAACTCATTATTTTTTATTATATTAAATTAAAAACCTTTTGCACAAACCAAGCCACTTGTAACTAAGACAAAGAGAAATTCAGTAAATTGGAAAATAATTTTTAGAACTAGTGTTTCTGATAAAAATGCCTTTCATAGAAAACTCTATAAAAAACAACTTTATAATTTTTGTTATATTAAATTAAGAAGTATTTGCCCAAACAAAAGCACTGTAACCAAGATCAAAAGAAATGTAGTAAATTAGGAAACAATTTTTACAATTAGTGTTAAAGGACTCATTTCTAAAATATATAGAGAATTGAGTCAAATTTAACAAAAAATGACATTCCCCAAATGACAAATGGTCAAAGGATATGCAAAGGCAATTCTCAGACAAAGAAATCAAAACTATCTATGGAAATATAAAAAATTGTTCTAAATCATTATGGGTTAGAGAAATGCAAATTAAAGCTTCTTTAAGGTATTACCTTGTACCTCTCAGATTGGCAATATAACCAGAAAGGTTAGTGTTCATAGTTAAAGGGAATGTGGGAAACCAGGGACAATAATTCATTAGTGGTGGAGTTGTGAACTGATCCAGACTTTCTGGAGAACAATTCAGAATTATGCCCAAAGGGCAATAAAATATGTATACCCTTTGATGCAACAATACCACTACTAAGTCTGTATCCTGTATCCTGAAGAGATAATGAAAAAGGGTAAAAAAAACCTATGTATAAAAAACCCATCTATAGTGGCAAAAGAGTTAGAAACTGAGGGGATGTCCATCAACAGGGGAATGGTTGAGCATATTGTGGTGTATGTGTGTGTATGTGTGTGTGTGTGTGTGTGTGTGTGTGTATGATGGAACACTATTGTTCTATTAGAAATTGTTCTATAAGGAAGGATGGGGTTTCAGAGAAACTTGGAAAAACTTGCATCAATTGATGCTCAGTGAAATGAGCAGAACCAGAAGAACAGTATATACTTTAACAACAATATGGGTTAATGATTAGCCTTGATGGATTTGCTCATTCCATCAGTGCAATAATCAGAAACAATTTTAGGGGATCCATTATGAAGAATACCATCTGAATCCAGTGAACAAACCATGAAGTTTAGAAGAAGACCAAAGATTATCATGTTCAATTTTTAAAAAGTTGTCTTATGCATTACATAATTTCGCTATCTCTAATGTTTTCTTTCTTCTTTATGGACCTGCTTATTTCTCTCAAAACCCTCAATTTTGATCTATGTTTATCATAATAATAGGTGCTAAGACAATATTAGATTTCCTTCTATTGGGGGAAGGGGTTTGCAAAGGGAGAGAAAGGGGAAAATCTGTAAAATTCAAAATCTTGCAAAAAATGATTGGTAGAAACTACCATTGTATGTAATTGCAAAACAAATAAAATGTGAATATAATCTAAAAGTCAAACATTTACATATTTTTCAGATTTTTATATAATTTCTCTGATCTTATGAAGACCTAGCTTTTGAGAATACAGTGTTCTATATTCCAGAATATTTCAGAAAAAAAATCACGAGAAAAAAATATCCTGAAGAAAAGAAATGTTACTGAATTCAAATATCAGCAATGTGGGTGTTCAACAATTCAGATTACAACTCACCTGTGCCCTCCTATTCTTTGTAACTCATTACCCTGTCTTCCCATAAATTTCCCATGTGGCATCTACTCAAAATGCTTGAAGAGCCTTCTTTTACCCAATGTCTCAAGAAAATAGTTGTGTGCTGAGGGAAGTTCATATCAGTTCCCAAGAACTAGTTTTTACATTTCCAGCATGAAATTATCAGAAATTTTTAAATTCTACAAGTCAAATTTGAATTATTGTTTTATTCATTTTTCACAACATAGATAATTAATATTTATTGAATTATTTCATATAAACAGATGATTTCATTCAATATCATTTCTTCTTTCTTTTCCCTTTTATTTTTATTTATTTATTTTCATCTATTTTCACATGCATATTTTCAAGTTACAAAATTTCCTTCCACCCTCCCTTCCCATCCCTCTCCTCTCAGTGGCAAACAGCCAGGTTAGCATTGTATATGCAAATTTTGATAAACATGTTTACATGTTAGTATTAATTAATTTCAGTATGAGAAATTAGGATTAAGGGACAGAGATACATTGGAGATAATTTTTATAAAGTGATCATCAGATTCCAAAGGGTTGTTTTTTTGGGTGTTTGTGTTGTTTTGTTTTATTTTTCTTGCTCTGGATGGGGATAATATCGTCCACATCCAGTCTAAATACAGTTGTCCTAACTCTCTGAACTGGTGAGAGAAGCTGCCTCCAACAAGTCTGTTCATCTCACAATGTTGTTACTGATGTATAATTTTTTCTCTTGGTTCTACTCCCTTCGCTCAGTATCAGATTTTGCAAGCTTCTCTAGAGACCGGTCATCTATGGATTTTTATAGAACAATGGTATTCCATAGTATTCCTGTACCATAACTTATTTAGCCATTTCCCTAATTCCTGGGCATCCCTTCAATTTGCAATTCTTTTTCACTACAAAAAAAGAGCTGCTATGAATATTTTGGAACATATACGACTTTTCCCTTTTAAAAAAATTTTACTGGATGTAGACCTAAAATTGGAATTGCTGGGTCAAAGGATATGAAAAGTTTTATTACTCTATGGGCATAGTTCCTTTTTGTTCTCCAGAAGGGTTGGATCCATTCACAGCTTCACCAGCCATGCATCACGGTCCCAATCTTCCCACAACCTCTTCAACATAGATCATTTTCCCTTTTTCTCATCTTGGGCAATCTGATAGGTGTGAGATAATACCTCATTGTTGTTTTTATTTGTTCAAAAATGATTTGGATTATTTTTTATATGATTGCATATAGTTTAAATTTCTTCATTTGAAAACTATCTGCTCATATCTTTTGACCATTCATCAACTGGGGAACAACTTGAGACCTTATTAATTTGATGCAATTCTATCTTTTTTTTTGAAAATGAGACCTTTATCAGAACTCCTAGTTGTGAAGATTGTTTCCCAGTTTTCTGCTTTCCTTTGAATTTTGACAGCACTGATTTCATTAGTGAATTTTTTTAAATTTAATTTAGTCAAAATAATTCATTTTGTAGTTTATAATGTGCCCTAATTCTTGTTTGGGCAAAAATTTATCTCCTTTCCATAGATATGATAGATAGAATATAGCTTGTTCTATTGATTTGTCAATGGTATCACCCTTTATGTCTAAATCCCATACACGTTTTGACCTTATTTTAGTATAGGGTGTGAAGTGTGATTCTATGCCTAGTTTTTGCCATACTACTTTCCAGTTTTACCAACAATTTTTGTCAAAAAGTGAGTTCTTATCCCAGAAGCTGATGTCTTTGGGTTTGTCAAATAGGAGATTGCTGTAGTCATTTACTGTGACTTATTTTGAACCTATTCTTATCCACTGATCCATTACTCTATTTCTTAACCAGTACCACGCAGTTTTGATGACTGCTGCTTTATAGTATAGTTTTAGTTATGGTAGAGCTAAGCCACCTTCCTTTACATTTTTTTTCAACAGTTCCCTTGCTATTCTTGCCCTTTTCTTGCTCCAGATTAATTTTGTTATTATTTTTCTAGCTCAGTAAAGAAGCTATTTGGCTTATTAATTGCTTAAAATTGTTTAAGAAAGTTATCAATAAGCTATTTAAAAATTATCAATAAGCTATTAATAAGACAGATTAAGCTTAAAAGTGATGATGTGTTTTTTAAATATTTACTAACATACCAATGCTAGTGGAGCACTCAGCCGATTAACCTGGTATCCCTTGTTTTTCAATGAGATCAACTACATTATCTCTTTTTTCTCTGTCAATGACATCACCCTCAATTACATTCTTTGTTTGAATCAGTTACATATACATATACATATATATATATATATATATATGTATATGCCAGATAGATTGCTGAACTTAGACTAAACTTAGACTAAAACAATTCTACATCTTACTGCAGATCCAGAGATCTACCTCTGAAACTGAGGCTTAAGAAAGAGAACTGACAAACTCAAACATAGCTAAAAAGTGGCAGAAGCAGGATATGAATTAAAACAAAAGTTTAAATCTCTTTGTCCTTCCACTTCCCACATCTGTCCTACTCTGTTCTTCATGTGTTTTCTAGTGATAGTGAAGGTGTATGAGTAGTAACTTGACTCAATACATTGAAGGAAAAAAAATTCACCTGAATCTGTATGAGATTTGGAAACTCAATTTTTCTTCTCTAGGGTAGCAGCCTTATACATTAGGACAAAGGACAATGTATTAAGTTTCAAATGTAATTTTCAGTGATGAGTATGCAAAATTGAATTCATTATATTAAGGGACAGAATATTAAGAGTAATTACTGAAATTGGCAGGTACTGTGGTCACTGCATTAGCTCCGAGAATGTTTGATCTCCCCAAGTGAAGGATCTTTTCCTGGTACAAAATCATCTCTTCAGGTGGAACAAGTGAGTCATTTAAAACACATCTGAGTTCCTGTAACTAAAGATGTTTCTGAGTCTGCTAAGTGAGAGTATGAAATCATTTGGGCACATTTCAGGTCAGTCCAAAACAATAACACCCTCCCTTTAAAAACCAGGTTTAGTTTCAAAATACATATTAAATTACCCCCCAAAGATAAAGATAGATAGGAAGATGGAGAGATAGAAAATGATAGAGAGAGATGGATGGATGGATAGATAGATAAACTAAATTAAGTCAATTAAGATCTTCACTAAAGTATTTTTCATATGCTTAATTTGTGTTTTATAAAAGATTATGTGTTTTTTAAATGAAGTACAGTGGATAGCAGATTATGCCAAATCTTAAGCTGAAAAAAAGGTTTTTTTTTGAAAAAAAAGTAATCACTTGAAAGGCAGTTCAGTTATTATCTATTAAAACATTTTCATTTTATAAAAAAACAAACTCAGTCACAAGGTTAAGTAACTTTTTCTTGCTCATTTGGTAGTGTGCAACTAAAATTTGATTCCAGGTTAAGTAGAGGGCAACAATAGACCATTGATGTTTGATTATCTACCTAAATAATTGCACTGAGGACTATTATTTTAAGATTTTTAACCATCCATTGAAGTTTTTGATCACTGCAACTGATAAAACCATATACTAAGTCATATAAAGTTATACAAAACTTTAACCCATGACATTGAAATTGCTAATAAATAGCTCCTGGAAGTGGTAATGGTTAAGAATTGTTGGCTGTGCAACCAAGGACTAAATCAAACCAAACTACATACTTCTATTACATGGTACTTCATAAATTCACCTAATTGAACTGATTTGCCCCTACTATTGAATATATATTTAGCAGTGATCTCAGGGAAAACATTCACCGTAGTGTCATATGTTGGAATTCTTGTTCTCTTAAGTCTACAAAGCCATTGATGAAGCTCCATTTAATAATCTAGAGCCTGGATTACTAGGTAAAGAAGATAGAGATGGGAGAAAAAAATAGAAAAAATTAGTGATAGATTTTAGCACAAATAGGAAGAAAGGAAAATTTCTTGAAAATACATTTCTCTTCTCACTTTTTACATAATAGCTTGAGAAACACATTGAACACACCACAAGAAGATACATATGTAAAAACAAATTGGGAAATACAATGGTAATAAGCTAAACATGACCCATTTCTATATTGTCTGACAAAAAGATTTTATCAATATCTCTTTCAAACTGACCTCATAAAAGATAACCTTCCTATTAATCATTCAAAGTATCTTTAGAGATACAGCAATGCAGGAAAAAATTTATTCAATTCAGGACCTGGATATGATACTAAAAAATTTTACTAGGAGAGGTGAGTAGTTTTAGATACAAGAAATACCATATCTTTTTGTTTTAAATAAACTCATTTCATAAACATCAACCCAGATGTATGCCAGATCTTGTAATATATATTTCTTCAAAACAAATTTGGAAAAATCACTATATATATATAGATATAAATCATATAGGAAAATTTTGCCTTAATATAGCTTATACTTTAACATATTTAACACTGTAAACCCTTCACTGGAAAAATTAATTTGAGGAAAAACTGAAAAATTAGTTTGAACAGAAGAGCAGTTTAGTCTTTCAATAAATATACAACTGGAGCTACCATAATTTCATCATAAATTCCTATACAGATCAATAGATGGTTTTCTTAAATTTCTGTGACCAAAATATATAATCACATTGAAGAAGCCAAGATTTCAGAATAGAGGCAGAATCCTGACTGACCTCTTCCAATATTTCTCTCCAAAAATTTTGAAAATGCCTCAAATTCAGTTCTGGAGCAGAAGAGTCAAAAACTAAACCAAGGGGAGATTTTTTCAGCACAATGCAAATACAGAGGTCAGCAGGAGAGGTCTGTGACACAACAGTGGGAGCTGCTCCTATAGCTATATCAGATATGGACCTTTGAGATGACTGTAATAGCAACAGCCACTTTGGGAGCTTTCAGGGCAGAAATGCTTAGAGTATTAAATGAATGATCAGAAAGAGATTACAGGGGCTTTTGAGATGATGCAGAGCACAATATTGGGAGCTGCTATGCAACTTTATTGTTCAAGCACAGTTCTGGGTAGCAATACCAGGGAAGGGATGAGTGTTTGTGTTTGGTCAGAAAGGAATAGTAGCCTCCATCACAAATCAACAGTGAGATGAGCACCAGCTGCTCCAGGAAAAATAAGGTCACGGTTCTAGAGTGAAAAGGAAATTTAATGCTTGTAGCAGCAGGGGAACAGGACTTCTTCCTGAATAAAGACAGAATACAGATTACTACAGCAGGGCCTACATTTCTCCTCAGATCACATTTGGAAGCATTTGAAGCATGCAGATATCCAAAACTAATTCTGACCAAAAAAAGCTGTACACACACACACACACACACACACACACACAAACACAAATAGAAGCTTGGTACAATGTCTTCTTCCCCTATCCTCAGTGATCAGAACCCAACTTTAATATAAAGTTCAAAGTCAAGTTTCTCTGCAGTAAGAGTCTTTGAGAGTTTCCTAAATCACAGGAACATTAAGAGTTGTGTGTAGTCACCTAGCCATTATGTATCATATGTGGGACTTGAACCCAAGTCTTCCTGGTTTTGAGATTAGTCCTCTATCTACCATACAATATTGTATCTTTTATATTTGTAAGTATACAATAAATATCGAACAAAATTGAATTTTTCAGCCTATTTTTCATTTGTGATTTGAAAATTGTCCCTTAATACTTTTTTTGAACAGAGGTGACAACTCTAGAGAAAAGACGCTACAGACAACAAATAAATAATAGATATACATTCTAGAGTGGAATATTGATCCATAACTGTTAGGAACTGTTGTGTATGGGGGAATACTGTAAATTATCTTCACCTGATGTCTTTGAACACCAGAATCTTATCTTACTAAGTGCCACAGGAATGGGTGTGAATTAGAGACTAGGAAGGTATTTAGGCACTGGTGTTTTGGTGAATAAACAGAGCACTTGGAGCACTTGATGGAATACTTGTCTCCCACCCCTCCACCTCACCTGGGGATGACTAAAAGAGTCCATAACTGGGACTCTACCCATAACAAAGACATGCTAGGGGTGGCTAGGTGGTGTAGTGGATAAAGCATCGGCCCTGGAGTCAGGAGTACCTGGGTTCAAAACTGGTCTCAGACACTTAATAATTACCTAGCTGTGTGGCCTTGGGCAAGCCACTTAACCCCATTTGCCTTACAAAAAAACCTACAAAAAAAAAAAACCAAAGACATGCTACTGAAAATAAAAGCAAAATTTTGTCAACAATGAATTGGCTAAAATCAATGGTATCAATGAGACAGGTAAACTTGAAGAAGTGGAAGAAAATATATTAAAAGTCAATTGACAAATGCAGAAATGAAATATATATTTTATTATTCATTCTCAAAATACTACTTCTTCCCAAACCTAGTGAATGTAATATTTAGAAAACATTTTAGGCTTTACGCAAAATTCCCTTCCTACTTTTCCTGATTTTTCATAGACTTCCCTCATTTGTTAAGGTCTCCATCTTCACTTCTTTGTTTTGGTGTCCCTAAGTGCCTTTAGGCTTCAACCTGAGCCTCATAATGAAGACTTTCCTGATATTCTCATCATAATTATAAATATATATATATATGTATATGTATACACACACATTTGAATGTATCTACGTAGGTATATATAATCTGAATACTTATTTCAATCCCAACCCTTTCCTCTTGTTAACTTAGAGGAACATTTATTTCCCAACTCCTCAAGGATCCTACATCTTATAAGGTATAAAGTATGCAGAGTTGCATAAATAGAATACATTTTCAAGGTAAATGTAAAATAAGCCAAGCAAGGTCAGAAAGACCCATTGGAAGCTTTATACATATTAATTAACATAGAAAGAATTCATGTACCAGTTTCTCAAGCAGACCAGATAAGGGGAAGAGACTGAATTCTAGGGAGACAGATTTTATCAGTACCAGGATTGAAAAAGTGATTTAAATATAGGAAAAGTCTGGACAATTCAATCATTACAAATGGTTGAATTTGTGACTATGATCCAGAAATAGGTTCCTATACTCTTGGGCTAACATTCAAGAGCTGCTACAAATCTGATCAACTATGTTTAGACTTGTTTCCATTTCTCCCATGTCTAATATTCTGGCTGTTTGTATATCATTCTTTTTGGGATTGTTTTTCACATCTTCTTGAAAGACACTATGGTATAGTAGGGGAAAAAAAATCAGCTCTGAAAATTGTAGTTTTTTGGGGGGGTGGTTGCAAGGCAATGGGGTAAAGTGACTTGCCCAAGATCACACAGCTAGGTAATTAAGTGTCTGAGGTCAGATTTGAACTCAGGTCCTCGACTCCAAGGCTGGTTGTCTATCTACTGTGCCAACCTAGCTTCCCCTAGAATCTAGTCTTACATCAGACATTCAATACCTTTGTGATCTTGAGTGAATCACTAATCTCCTCTATTTTCCATAGAAGTTCTGGGCATACTAAAAACTAAAAAATGTTTGAGGACTTAATACCAGTAAAATACAGAGGTTGAACATATGTTCTCTGTTATCCCCTCCAATCACAAAGAAATTATTTATTAATAGGAAAAATCAGTAGTGCACTAACTCTAGGGCTCACATGCCGAAGGGATCAGAATGAGGTTTGTGATATGCCTATTGTCACACAGTTAAGAAGAGCATCACTAAGGTCTGTTCTGGTTCTAAATTCAATGATCCTGTAATCCTTAGTTCAGTGTAGAAACTGACCAGCAGTGGAATTCAAATAAATGAACAACGAGTTCTCTGCCCAATTATTGACCATTCTAAATATACAAAAAAAATACAGGGAGGTAGTTTAATATTTCATACATTTAATATTCAAAAAAGAGTAATAAAAGAGATACACATAACTAGATTATATTATATTACTCACAGTAAACAAGCATCCTTGTGGAGCAAAAGCAGCCACATGACCCACAGCAGTCAATGTTGGAACATAAGCAGAACCAAAACTCATTCTACCTATTTAAATTTTTGTCTTCCACTTCCATGACTTCCAAAATGGGTGACAAATAGACATTTCCATTGGTTCATTTTGTCCCAGCTTCCAATTGGTTGCACAGTTCAGGGAACACCAGCACACCCATAATATCTTGGGGGAATTTGGGGCATAATACAAAGAGAAAACAAATGATAGCTTGTCACCCCCCAGTTATTTGATACTTTTCCCCTTTACATTACTTGTTTGTTTACTGAAATAACAAAAATGAGGAAATTAAAATGTCATATTTTAAGAAATTAAAAAATAAATATTACAAGCATAGTTCCATCATTTTTGCCACCTATGGATGGAATGAATATTACTATGGGCACTTAGAAAACACTGTTGCTCAGATGAGTAAAGAATGCAAATTTGTTATTTCCACATTGGGTGGCTGCCCAGGTGCCCACTTTAGAGAGAACCCTGATTCAAAGTGCCATTTTAGCAACTGTTTTGATGAATTCAATATAAAATTAGTTATCAGTTCCTGTGAACCAGCTGAATCCCATCACTGGAACTGACACAATACTTTAATGTCTCCTCAATCTTTAAATATTGATATACCCAGTTGCCTAATTGTGAGTGAATGTTCAGACCATTACCTAAAGACTTCTTTTACGTGAAGTGAGGGAAGAAATATTAGCAAAACATTTATTTTTCATGGTCAACAGCAGAGTTTGTAGACTGTAACGACATCTCTATCACCATCATAGGGCACAGCTCTCATTCTAATAGAAAAGGATGAGATTGGTAGATAGTTGCACTTCAGTAGTTCTTAATTGTAATAGGGATAGAGTCATTCTGCTTATTGCAGTTTCTGACAGAAATATGATTAACTGCTAAGAGTTGAAGGACTGCTAGTCAGACTAAGTAGAGATGAAATTCCTCAGTTTGGAAGTTAAAAAGAGAAAAAGTTTCCATGATTATCAAAAGTTGGATGAGACCCATGAGATTGCCTATTCATTCTTCCTCCCCCAAAAAGATATTCCTAAGTCATCAATTCTTTCTGGTATCTGTGTTCTTTCACTGCCCATGATGAAACCCAGACCATCTTTACTCTACTAAAGTAATTTTGAATCCAGAAACACAAGGCAATCTGCTCTGAAAACAACCCTAAGTAGAAGCCTGCAAAAAGGCACACCCATATTTTACTCTAGGAAGAGAAGGCATTTCAATTCAATTAAAATAAATTTATATAAATAGATGAAATTTTCTCAGATGTGATCCAGTCCAACACATATCTCAACAGGGATTTGCTCTTCAACATCTCCTATGATGATCAATTTTAATGATAATCTCCAGTACTGTGGAATCCATTCTGACCTGAAGTACTCCACAATCACCACCCTTTTTCTATAGGGAGTTTTATATCAGACAACCATGTCTCTCTCTCCTTCTCTCTCTCTCTCTCTCTCTCTCTCTCTCTCTCTCTCTCTCTCTCTCTCTCTCTCTCTCTCATTGCTTATTGTTCCTATTCTCTGGGGTCACAGAGAACTAGCTTAATCTCTTCTTCACATGGCAAGTCTTTAAATATTCAAAGTGAATATACATGTCTCCTATTTGTCTTTTTAATTTTCTTTATTGAGACACCCCCAGGTCCTTCAACCATTCCTTATCAACCATCTCTGGGAGAACTTCATTTAGTCAATGCATCTGTCCTTAAATATCAAAACAGCAGATGTAATTTGAAAAGACTTATCAATTGCTTCTTTTTATTTTTTTCTGGAATATATTCTTCAAAGAATGAAGTCAGAAGAGTTTGTTAGCTGTTTCTCTACATTATAGACTAATATTAAGTTTTCAGACCTCTAAGCCTCTGGTATCTTTTTTTTTACTGCACTGCTGCTTTACCATACCTCTCCTTAACAGTATCTGTATGGTTAATAATCTTTAGTGAACATTTGGGACTTTACATTTCTTCCAATTATATTTCTTCTTTTTAGATTTGGCTTATTAACCTATCCTGTCTAGAAGTTTTTGGATCCCAGTTTGGAGATCAAGATGTTATCAATATCATAACTATCTTAGCTTTGTGACTCCTGCAAAAGTGTTATAAGCATAAATACTTTCATCTATGTTATTGATGTTTTTAATGTTGAAAATTCTTTTTTCCCATTTCTTTTAGTCCATTTTTCAATTGAGCTCTTTTGTTACAAATTTGAATCAAGGACATATTTTCGAAATGAGACTTTTATTAGAGAAAACTTGCTACAGAGATTATTTTCCCATTTCTTTGCTTTTTATAAATCTTAGCTTTGTTTGATTTGTTTGTAAAAATCCTTTTTTAAAATTTTATATAATCAATATGATGTACTTTATTTTCTGTTATTTTCTGTACTCCTTGCTTGGTCATGAATTTTTCTCCTATACATAGATCTGACAGGTATTTTTTCCTATGTTTCTATAATTTGTTAATAATGTGACATTTTATATCTAGGTCATGCACCCATTTGCAGCTTATCTTTATGTAAAATGTGAGATTTTGTCTAATTCTAATTTCTTCCATACTGCTATCCAATTTTGCAACAGTTTTATCAGATAATAAGTCCTTATTCCAGTAGCTGTGGTATTTGTATTTATTTAATATTAGGGTATTAGACCCTTTACATTTTAATGTTACATACTTTATCTTTTCTCTAATCAGTCTATGTTTTAATCAAAGTCAAATTACTAATTACTGATTCATATTACAATTTGAGATCTGGCACTGCTGGACTCCATTTATTCCCATTTCTTTTTATTATATCTCCTGAGATTCTTAAGCCAGTTTCTCCTCTTTAGGAAATTAATTATTTTTCTCCTTCTATAAAGTAATCCTTTGGGCCAGGTTACCTATAGTCATTTTTTAAATGCTCCAAATCATTACTAACAAGAAATATATGAATTAAAATAACTGTGTTACTCTACCCTATATTTTTTAGAGTGGGAAAAATTACAAATAAAATAAAAATAAAAATTTTTCAGGAAGGGATTATCAGTGGATCTATGGAATGGGTATATCCATCTGTAAAGAACTTTGGTATTATATACTAAAATCTGCTAACTTATATACAATCTTTGGCCCAGTATGTCACCTCTAGTCGGAAAACTAAAGGATTAAAGAGGGAAAAAAGATACTTTACTTTAACATATATATATATATGTGTGTGTGTGTGTGTGTGTGTGTGTGTATACAAAAAAATATATGTATGTATATATGCAACAGATATTATCTTAGCAAAAAAAAGTGAATAAAAGAAAACTAAATTGATTCAAGCAAATCCAGCAGTTGATAAACTGATTGAATAGATCATAGTATGAATTTAATGGAGTAATATAATAAATGAGGAAATAAATGATTTCAAAAAGATATATGAAAAGACTTGTATGAACTGATTAGTGAAGTAGGCATGATTAGAAGAACAATTTATATTATAACATCAAAATAATAAAAATGAATAATTTTGAGGACTTTTATAAATTGATGAAGAATGAAAAGATCAGAACTAAGAGAAAATTTACTCATTAACAACAGAATTACTATAAAAACACAACTTTGAAAAACTGCAAAAACTGTGATCAATACAATGAGTATTCATGATTCCAGGGAATCAATGTGAAAATATATTAGACATCTACAAAGTGTTGATGGATTTATAATATAGAACAAAATATTTATTTTTGTATATAACCATTGAGGGTATCTGTTTTGCTTGACCATGTACATTTGCTATAAGATTCTTTTTCATTAGGTGGGAATTGGAAGGGAGAGACAGGAACTTTGTCTTTAAGATAAATAGGAAAATGGTTGGTATTCTACAAATTTGCTGAAACTTAGACCTTTACTTAACTGTTCCATTTTTATATATCTATAATATTTATTATATAAATACAAAAACATATCAATATTTTTAAAATGTGAATAGAAATGTGTATATACCTAGAGGAGAGTAATGCAGAATGCCCTTTGGTATTCTATACCCTTATGTTTTTCTATATCTGTTGCTTTAATTGTGAAAAAGACCCTAATTCTCCCTTCCTGTGACAATGAATAAAAGAGCACAATCTTCCATAAATGAACTATCAAATCTTGTATTTTTTTAAATCTGTTGAGATGATACCTGTTTAAAGTGCTGAATATTTGTCAGCGAAGGATGTAATAAATTTAGAAAATATTTGGAATTAGTTACAAAATATCATTAAATAGTGTCATTTGACTCATCTAAACCATATCTAGTCCTTTATTCCAATGAGATCAAAGAAGAAAATATCCTATACTTACAAATAATATTTATTAATTATATTTATTATAGAAAGAAAAAAACTGGAAATAAATTGGGTAACCCATCACTTGGGGGATGGCTAGACAAATTGTGACACAGTTTCATATAAAAGCAATGGAATATTATTATGTTATAAGAAATGAAGGAAAAATGGATCCAGAGAAGCTTAGAGTTATATGAACTATTCAGAATGTTCATGAACAGAACCAGGACAATTTCTAAGATAACATCAACTTTAAAATCAAACAATTTGAAATCATTATGAACTCTGATCATTTAGAAAATGACTTATCATTCTAGAAAAATGAAAAAAGAAAACTAATGCCCAGCTCATAACAAAATGAAGATGAACTTACGTACAAAATAAGAAATTAATTTTTGGATGTGACCAATGTTTAACTTAGCTTTACTTATATAATATTGACTAGTCTAAGAATGGCAGTTATGCTAGATTAGAATTTGAAAAATTCAACAGTAGCCATTGTTGGGTGGCTCAGTAGATAGTGTATTGAATTGGATTCAGGAAAACATGAACTTGAATCTTGCCTCAGGCAATCAGTATCTGTGTTATATTCAATAAGTCATAATAATTCCTAGCCTTAGTTTCCCTTCCATGTTGAAAACTGACTCAATAATAGCATGCACCTCCATGATTGATGGTTGTCATAAAGATAAAATATAATATCCATACATATGCAATATATATATATGTCTAAAACCCATATATATTTGCATTTGTGTGTATATATACATGTATAAAGGACATAAATATGATGTAATATGTTTTTTGTTGAGATAAAATGTTTTGGATGGAGAACACTTTTCAAACCCCTAAAAAACATATAAATCTTAAACATATTTTAATATCCTATGTTCTAAATTCTTTTACAGTCCTGAAATACAGTATTCTAACA
The DNA here is from genome assembly GCF_037893015.1 of Macrotis lagotis. NCBI lineage: Eukaryota > Metazoa > Chordata > Mammalia > Peramelemorphia > Peramelidae > Macrotis > Macrotis lagotis. The sequence goes on from NC_133658.1 coordinate 71,369,291, forward strand.
TTCTTTTTTCTAAGGTTTCTTCCAACTTTTAACACATTTAGCACAATGTATGTTTCTCTGAAATTCATACCTCAATTGTAAGGTGCCTTCCAGAATTGATATTCTATGATTATGTGTTTTTCCAACCCTTGTCAGTTTCTTCCATTTCTAGGCCATGAGTCTTTATGGAGCACCACGCCTTGGGGACACAGAGATCTGATAAATATCATGAAAGTATTTTTCTCAATTAGCATGCAGACAGATTGGGTTGTGTAGCATTTCTGTAGGCCAGGAAGTAGAAATAAAAAAGATTTAACAGAAGTCAGTAAAATCTATTTCTTTCTCCCCTAAGACTTGAATTATGTTAAAAAGGTTTTTTTTTATTTTTAATAGAATTTTATTCTTCTGACTAAAAAGGAAGTTTCTCATCTGGGAAAATTGGCTAAGGGTAAAGACACATTCCTATTTTCTCTGGCAAGTAATGGTAAATCTTTAAAGTATGCCTATAAAATAAGGAAGATTGATTGTATGAGCTCATTCTAACTAAACTATTTCTCTACTCTTCCTATACCCTTCCTTTTTCTGTATGTTGTTCTCATTCTGACCTTTTCCATCTGTTTTATTTTCACCCTTCCCTTAAATCTAAAACAAAATCACCTCCCATACCCTTTCCACATGCATATATCTTCATTTATTGAAATATTTTGTTTTTATTTCCTTCTTTAACCAGCTTCTTTTACTTCCCATGTACTCCAAATAGAATTGATTTTTACCTCCCCAAATTTTATTTAGCATTTTGCCTGCATCTCTTTTTAAAACTCATCATTTCTGCCTCATTCATAGATATCGATGTATATTCTATATTGTAGCATAAAACTGTTAGCTCCTTTTGGGAAGAGGATTTTTTTAAAATTGATTCTTATATCCTCAGAACTCAGCAGAGTGTTGTGTAAAGAGTGAACACTTTAAAAATACTTGAAAGTTTTAATAAAAATGTAATTTAAAGGAATTTCATTCCTTTAAATTTTAGGAATTTGGGAAGGGAAATCTTCATTAAAGGAATGAAGACAGGGGTATGTTGATAAATATTTAACTGGTCCTTTGGGGAAAGAAATCATGAATGATGAACTTTTAAGTTAAATCTTCATTGTTACCATGTTCTCCTTAACTTTTCTTAAGTCTAGGCAAGCAATGAAACAATAAATCAAGCCCTGATTTGTTTGCCAATTTCTGACAATAGACTCTTGAGAGTCCATCACAGATGGCTCCAGCACATCCACAAATGGAGGCTTTTCAACAGAAATTGAGGCTAAATCAAATATAAACCTTGAACTATTACTATATCAGGTGTTGGTGTTGTTGCTGTTATTGCTGTTGTTCCTATTTTTTTCCATTTAAATGATATGTAATCATGATACATTTTGTCAAAAGAAAATCAAAATGAATTCCTTTTATTTATTACCAAATTATTGAGCATTGGCTATCTTTTTATAAGACTGGTCTTCTAGTCTTCTTAGGTACCTAAAATTTTCTCAACTTTTCATCTCTGTGTTTTTATTCCCCTTATTTCTTATGCCTGTAATATCATTAATGTAAACTATTGAAATTCTCTTTCATTTTTTAACTTAATAGTTTTTATTTTTTTCCAATTACATGTAAAAATATTTTCCAACATTTTTTTTTCTTCTAAAATGGTATTTGCTCTAGGAAACTTCTTTAACGTTGTCACTTCTTAATTCACTTCATGTCATATAATTTTCTTATGTCCACCTCTTTTTCTAAGGTATTTTGCTTATCTCTGTATACATTTTGTTTCCTAGAATATCTATCCTTAGCTCTGATTTTTCTAAATTCCTCTAAAAGGGACGGGGGGTAACTTCTGGCCTCTTTCCCCTCCCAACTTTCTTCTGTATGAGATCTCCCCCCCAGTAGACTAGAAAGCTGCTTAAGGACAAGAATTGTCTTTCTTTTTTATTAAATTGTTTTCCAGTCCTTGTGGAAGCTAGGTGGCATAGCAGATAAGAGTTCTGGGCCTAGAATCAGGAAGAATATTCTTCTAGGCTTCAAATCTGGCCTTGAATACCTAATAATTGGGTGACACTGGGCAAGTGACTTGATGTACTTCACTCAGTTTCTTCTTCTATAAAAATGAGCTGGAAAAAAGAAAATGACAAGATCACTCCAATGTCTTTGCCAAAAAGGACCCCCCCAAAAGGCACAAAGAGTCAGACGCAGCTGAAATCCAGTACTTAGTACTGGGTTTGATACATAGTAGGTGCTTGGTAAGTATTTATTGAATTGAATCTTACTGATACTTTTCTTTCCCTTAGAGTTTAGTCGAGTTTTCTGACCATAGAATGTACAGAATATATATTCAACACGCGTTACATAAATCTGCTTTTTAAAAAAAGAACATGCCATTTCAACTCAGATCCCAAATGCTCAATAGAATATCAGGCAGATTGCAAAGGCCTTGGAATAATAATAAATCACTTTTGCATAGTACTCCATGAGTACTTCAAAGCCTACAGTCACACCAAGCCATGAAACAGTGAAAAAAAATTCAGGAAATCTTACTTTACAGATGAGAAAACTGAACTTTAAAAGGAATTTTAGTTTCCCAGGAAAACACAGTTGGTAAATGACAGCTTGGGCTAGAAACTAGGTTCCTGACTTTTAATGCTAGTGAACAACACACAGGTTCTCAATTATTTTTCATTAATAGATGGATAGATTGCAAGATGGATTTTTCTTTTCTCTAATATTGCTTGAAATTGCTTATTATATCCCCATTATAATAAAAATAATAGCATAATAATTCCCATTTTCATAGCAATTAACAAATTATAAAATCCCTTTTTCATTGCAATGTTGTGATAGTGAAGATGGGAGGAAATGGGGTTCAGCAAAGGGAGAGTAAATTTTGGGTTCATTTGGGATGAAAAATTCACCATTCTGATTCGGGTAATTTTAATTTACAATCTGCGCAAAAGGATCACAGGTAACTACAGAATGTTCACAAGTTACTAAAAGTTCCTCAAAAGCTAATAGTAAAGATGTTGAAGAAAGGGAAAAGAGGAAATGGATAGAAACAGCCAGAAGATGTGACTGGGCTTAGACCCACATGGATCTAGCATGGAGAAGGGAGTTGGTCAAACTTGTATAGGGAATCTCATCCACTTTCTGTCCTTGGAGGAGTTGGGGGAGCGATTGACCCTCCAGATCCTGATTGGAGTCAGACATTCACCTTGGAAGGTTAAGAACCAGGTGGAACAAGGGGAGCAGGGAAGGCCTTGAGGTTGCTATTATCTTGATGAATTTACATTTGAGAAAATGGTTAAACTGAACAATGGAGAGGGAGTCAGAGTTCCACAGAACACCTGACAAACACAGATAAAAGGTCCTTAATATTAAAGGAAAAACTAAACAAACATTTTTCCTTCAACCATATAAGTGGTACTTATTCTTCTATTTCACAAGAAGATGTATTCAAAGTCTCACACAGCTGTTTAGGCTTTTTGTTTTTTGCAAGGCAATGGGGTTAACTGACTTGCCCAATGCTACACAGCTAGGTAATTAGTCTGAGACTGGATTTGAACTCAGATAGTTCTGACTCCAGGGCTGGTGCTCTATCCACTGTGCCACCCAGCGGCCCCAACAAAGCTGTTTAATGATGTTATGTGACCAAGCAGAAAGAACATTTGATTTGAAATCATATGTCTTGGATTCAAATACCAATTTTTCTATTTGCTGCTTCTGTGAATTTAGTCAGAATAAATCACCAGCTCTACTACGAAGTAATTGTTCTAGATGGCCTCTGAGATTCCTTCTTTCAATCCATAATCCCTTAGTGACTGTTAAGTGTGGGAGTCAATAAATAATCCCAATTCTCCTAGTTTCAGGTAAAGTACTTTTTCTACTGAGATCACCTAATCTATACCAAATACTGAATAATGAGACAAAAATTTAAAAAATGGTCTTTCTCACAAGGAACTAATAGTACAATGTTATAATATGTAGAAGGACTTTCTAACTGTTCTTGAGTGGAATGGCCTCTCTTTATTGGATGCAAATGTCATTGGGTGGGGTTTAAAGAGGAAATTTCTATGGGCTATTCAGGAAGAACTTCTAGTGTGAGGGTTTGCCAAGCTCTTTTCAGAGATTCCCATCTACCTTTGTTGCTTAGCTGGGACTCAACTCTTACTTGTTGCTTTAAGAATCTGTAACTTTGCAGCAGCCCCATCTCAGTAAACCATTTCAGCAGCAGGGCTCAGCCAGCTTTAGGTTACCCAACAGGACTCGATCTATCAGTGAGTTAGGATATACCCCAAGCATGAGTAGATTTTCCCAGATAAGAACAATTTCATCTAACAGTCATAAAAGTAGCTAAAGCAAGTCCTGGGGAGTCCTTAGAGCTTAGCCAGATATCAAAGACACGAATTTTATCCACAATATACTGGACCATTACCAGTCACCTTGACTATTGTTCTATCATTGGACTTTGTTGACTCAGGAAACGCAAATGAATTTGACTGCTGTGCAACTCTGCCTCACTTAAATCCAATTCGGGTCGAAATCAAAAATATCATCTTGGGATGCCATTGGTCCTTTTCAAAAAAACAAAATATGCACTATAGAGCTCTTTCCTAAAATAAAAGGAAGGATTTACAAGACGAATTGTAATAATTTCCAACTCTTAGAAAGTGATTCTTTGACAAAGAAAGAAGAAACTTTCTAGTTGAAATAAACTATATTTATAAATTATACACCTTTTAGAGAATCCTAGTCTTGTTCTACCTTAGAGTCAGACTCTCCTAATAATTTGTATCATTCTTAGTACATAAGACAATAATAGGGAATATTCTCAATTTTAATGTTACAGTCCCCCCTTAGTAGGTATTCATAATTAGCTATTTGAACCAAAAAGTGGTTTTTATGTAGTTTTAGTCTGTTCTTTGGCTATGAGAATCTACTTTAGAAATACAGACCACTGTTAGATCCACCCTTATAGTGTTTTCAGTTTAAGGATGCTGTGAGCAAGCTACCTTATCCTCTCAAGGTTCTAAAGGAATCTTGTGGAATGGGGAATTCTTCCCCCAGAACTATTCATTAGCCCCTATTCTTATATGTTTCCTCCCAAATAGATATTTGACCATTATCAATTACTATTCATTTCCATTTAACCAAGTAATATTAATATACAAAGGGTCAAGAAAATAAATATTTAAGTGCCTTGAATGCTCTAACTATGGTTAGAGTTTTATTCAATTCTTATAATAGCCTTGGGACTTAGGTGCTATTATTAATCCCTATTTACATGATGGAACAGAGGCAGACAAGAGTTCAATGATGTGCCCAGGATCGCATATCTAATTAGTGTCTGAGGCAGGTTTTGAACTCATATCTTCCTGGACAGAATTCTTTCTACTGACTCACCACCTTTTCTCTTGTTGGAATCAAGAAGGGAAGAATCCAATTATCTGAGAATGCAATTATCCTCCTGGTAGGCTTTAAGGAGCTAAGCCCTTATTATCTTGAAGTACTTAATTCTCAGAAAACATGTTTGAAATTGCAGGACAGGGAAGCAGAAGAAGAATTCTGTCTCTTCTTCCTTCCCATCTATCATGCAATTTGGCAATAGGAGACGAACCATGAACTACATTGGTTTCTAAAGGATAACTACTGGATTAGTAGGACCCACTATAGTGCAGGGGGTGCATATACAAAGAGATTAACTAAAGGAAAGAAAAACTTAAAGAGAAGAAACTTTGACAAGTGAGAGTACATGTAATGCAAGGGGCAGACCCTGGAAGTACAACATAAGGTCTTTACCAAGACAAAGGCGATTTCTATGCCTTTCATATATAAAAGTTGTCTTTTTTCTTCAAAATCTGTATATCCTCTATGTGTACCTTACCAATATTGAATTTCAAATCTGACATTGGCTCTCCTATGATTAGGACAGCATGTCCTAGATTTGTGGGGCTATATATTTCATAATTTCTATTCTAACCTAAAACAGTATTGATATCATTAGTCTACCCCTTGGTTCTTTTCAAGGTCATCACCCTTGGTCTGACCTCCATATGCTCCTCCCTTCATTACCTCCAACCACTGACAAAGCAGTTTACCTGGATTTTCCTCTACTCTTTTTTTTATTTAAGGCAATGTGGTTAAGTGGCTGGCCCAAGGTCACATAGTTAGCTAATTATTAAGTGTCTGCGGTCAGATTTGAACTCAAGTCCTTTTGACTCCAGGGCCAGTCCTAGTAAATAACTGTACCATCTAGTTGCCCCTTCCTCTACTCTTAAATTTCTTTCTCTGGGATTATTCCCCCTATCAATTCCTTCACTTCTATTCACATGCTATTGAATAGAGCTAGAAGCAGTCCTGAACCTATGCTGATAAGAGTTCACTATAAATTTGTTATCTATTTTCAAATGGACTCTCATTGAAGCATGATAATCATTCTACTTCTCTAGAATTTACTATCCCACAATCTAGAGTTTATTTAAAATATTTTTCTTCTTCTTCTCCCACCTCTACTTTGTTATTTACTTTATTGAAAAAAAAGTGGGTCATATACTCAAGTTCTCTCTTCTTGCCTTCCTCTCAACTTAAAACCCTCTGAAATAATTTACCTACTATTTCTGTCTTTAAACCAGTCTCTGATGATGTAGTGGACCTTCCCCTTGTCAAAGCTAAACGTTTTATACTCCTTCCTGTAATCTTCAGCATGTTGCCTCTGGAAGCATCTCCGTTCTGTCTAATATTCAGTCTTTTCACATACACTGTATCTTCCTTTCTGGGGTAGAAATTTGTCTATGTTTCACCTAGCTTATAAAGCAAAAGCAAAACAAAGTGAAACAAAGAATATCCTCTTCCTTTATTCTACCATCCCAATTAACTGCCATCTTATATCTCCCCTTCCCTTCTCATTGAAGAAAACCATCTGAAATTCTTTCACGATTTCCTGAAATTCTCCTCTAAACCTCCTGCTGTCTGGCTTATTGACAATATCATTCAGCTCAAATAGATTTTCCAAGTATAAGTGCTTTTTCTGACTCCTCCTCATTCTTGACTAATATTTAACATTTGCTACAGTTTTTTTAGCTCCTTCTGGATACTTTCTCCTCATTTGCTTTTCCTGACACTTATCTCTTATCGTATATGACCACTTATCTGTCAATCTCCTTAGCTGTAGCTTCAACCCACTAACTCCCATTAAGCTCTTAGGAGCTTTTTCCTAAGACTCTATCTTGAGCCCTCTTCTCTTTCCAGTCTGGTCCAGTTATTTTGGTTATCTCATTGACTCCCTTAGATTTAATTACTGTCTATACACTTACATAATACACATACATGTTTGTATATATATGTATATATATATATATATATTCATGTTTGCCTTCAAGTATGTATATATATATGTATATATATATATATATATATATATATATATATATATATGTATATATATATATAAAACCAAAGTTTCTTTCCTGAGCTCCTGTTTTCATATTATTCACTGCTAATTGAGGATCTCAAACCCGATGGTCAATGACCATTTCAAATAAATCAGAAATAGGTCTCATTCCCCTCCCAATCTCCCCCATTTTCTGAACTCGCTTATTATTTTACATTACTGTCTTCCATTTCACAAAAACTCACACCAGCCCTTCACTCCATTTACCCCTCATAGGTGGTCTGTTGCCAAACTTTATTGTTTCTACCTCCATTGCATTAATCATACAGACAAATTTTTCCCTAATCCCTTAACTACCACTAACTTCCCAAAATCAGTCTCTTATCACCTCTTGCTAGAACTGGAATAATAGTTTTCAAATCTCTCCTACTCCTTTCCATCCTCCAATATAATTTTCCTCATCCTCCATACTTTGCCTTTCTTTACCAGACCAAGCTTGTTGTAAGCCATTTTGCTTCTGCTAAAAATTTTTTGGAACTATCTAGCTTTAAAAAAAAAAATTATCCTCCATTATTTGCCTGACTTGCATCTTCTATACCTATCTTTTAATTGTCTTAATCACTTGCTTAGTTCCTAGTAGGTTTTTTTAATAGCCCTTCATAGTTTTCCCAATAGTATTGATTCATTTTCTTCTTCAGAATATTATTCTGAAGAGATTTCAATCCATCTTAGGAGGATGTTTCCCATAATGTATTTAGTCATGGAATCCTTCCTAGATTTTTTTCTTGACCCATGTAAATTCATTAGTGTAAAATGATGTGTGCATATTGAACAATTACAGGACTGCTTCTTTCTTTTTCAAGTGTATTCTTCCCTCTGCATCTATTTCATTAATCACGTCCTCATTTTTAGGACAAATTAGATAAGGAAAAGCAAAAATTCTCATAATTTATACCATATATTGAAAAATATATTTCCCAATCTAGAGATGAGATTACTGAAACTCAGAGAAGGCATGGCAAAATTCAGTTCTACTGATACGAACTCCCACTTCATCATATAATTCACTGAATAAGCATTCATGTGATACTGGAAATGACTTTTATTGTTGATAGTCAATGCTCTTTAAAGTATTTTCTTAAAATTCTTTCTTCATTTTCTTTTCTTCAACACTAACTGTTGACATCCTTTGGTTCACTCTAAAACTGGCTATAATAAACAGACTTGTACTATTTATATATAAGTTATTTACAAATGTTGAAATCCTAGAATCCTAATAAAAATTTTGAAGTTTAAAAGTAAGCTACTATCAAAACCTATAATCTTTTCTTTTTTTTAACCCTCAAATTTTACAAAACACCTTGTCCTTCTTGTATTTACTTTGCATGTATTTTTGCATTAGACTTATCTCTGGGTATGAGTTTTGATTCCCTTAGCAGATTTCTACTTGCATGAGGTCAAGGAAAATATGATATCTAATTGCTGCATCTTCCTCAAGACCAAATCTTGAGTCAAAATTGATATTTATTAATGCTGAGATACAATGCTAAAAGGTTTTTATAGTACTTTACCAATTTGTTCTTTAGAAAATATTTCTCATTAAAAAATAAAAAAAAAACTTTTTAGTACACCATACTGGTACCAAGTAGCTCTGTTTATCTGCCAATAAAACTCTGCACTGAACCAGTGCCTTCTGAAGTCACTTATATTCAGCTGACATAAAAGCACAATATTGAAAACATAACTGAAATTGCCCTAGGGAGTCATCAGTCTGATTTACCCTGGAGAAATGGGTAATGTTTTAGTGCCTAGAAGCAGGAGGGTAGTAATTATCTTGTAATTCCCATTTTTTCTAATGTACATCTGTGCTCTGTTTATCATTTCAGCACCACAAGATGGTTTCAATTTGACCCTATTTTTGTAAGAATGAGAGGTGTGTAAAGGCAGATCCAAACAAACTTTTGATGGAAGACCAAGCAGTTCAATTTGATGAAAACAACTCAGTAGCCATAGAATGGAATTTCATTTCTGAAAGTAAATAAAGACTTTATTGCCCAAGAGTCAGAATGGGAACTGTTGCCAAGGCTACTTCCTAAAATGACAGTAAATGGCATTATTTTTATATAACTAAGTGGATAACACACCTAATTTTATTAAAAATGTCCCCTTTCTCTTTCTTGGCTGACTAATTTAGGAGGAAAAAACAGGCCTTGATGGCCCAAGAACATTTTTGTACTCAGGAAATTTCCTACGAGAAAACTCTGCACAAAGTTTTGGCCAAGATGGCAAAGATAAGTCAGGCACTGTCCTGGCTTTCCTACAGAAATAACAAGAACCAAGATACAGAAATAACAAGAACCAAGATACTTAATGAACCCACAGACGAACAGAGGGAACATCTCCCAGCAAGGTCTGTCAGAGACCATGGCAAACGCCTTTGCCATATGCATGGTAAGCAAATGGGAGAGCTCTAGTATATCTGCCCAGACATCCATCTGCCCAGCTGGGCTATTCTAGAAGACCTGGGCCTTGAGACACTGTGTTTCCAGCAAAGAAACCAAGTATTTCCACCTGAAGACCCCACCACCACCACCTTTTTGCCCCTTTGGGAGGGCCTGATTTTCTCCAACACAAATACAGAAATAGTCCCAGGTATTCACATTTTTCCCCAAGGCCCAGGTATTGGTGGTAGATCTCTCCTAGTGTTGATTATAAATTAAGTAGTTTATCTATCTACCCCCTCTCTCCACATCGTTCAAGGACAGTCCACATCCTGCTGACACCCCCCCCCCGACCAGGCTTAAGGAGTGGTCCACTAATCATCATCACAAACAATCCAAAGAAAGTTTCTGGCATCCCATACAGAAGATCTACTCACTGAGCGACCCACTGAAGTGGCCAAGGCCTCTAGGGATCTCAGCATTGAAGGACAGTGAACCAGCCCCTCACCCAACACAAAACTCTAGAGAAAGGGCCCAAAATAAAGAAATACCAATGCAAATGAGGGGGTCCATTGAATGTTACCTTGAAGAAAAGGATCCTAACTCAGAGAGGACTAGAGAATCAGAGAAGAACATGAATAGATCTTCAGCTCAGAAGTCTTCTTAGAAGAAAACAGAAAGGAGTTTCAAAAGCAAATGGAAGGGGGAGGCTAGGTGGTGTAGTGTATAAAGCACCAGCCTTGGAGTCAGGAGTACCTGGGTTCAAATCCGAGCTCAGACACTTAATAATTACCTAGCTGTATGGCCTTGGGCAAGCCACTTAACCCCATTTTCCTTGAAAAATCCTAAAAAAATAGCAAATGGAAAACATTAGGGGGAAAACACAAGAGAAAACTAACTTTATGCAAAAGAAAGTTAACATTTTACAACAAGAAATTTGGCATTGCCATTAGACAAGTACAAAAAAGTAAATAATTCTCTCAAAAACATAATTAGGCAAATGGAAAAAAGACAACTTCAAAAATAGAATCAATTAGAAAATGAAATGAAAGGGGTAAATGAAGAAAATTCTTCTCTAAAAGAAAGGATTGGAATCTATGGAAACTAATGATTTCATGAGATACCAAGAATTTGTTAAACAAAAATGAAAAAAAAATGAAAAAAATTGAAAAGAAAAACACAAATTACATCATTAACAAAACAACAGAACTGGAAAATAGATCCAGAAGAGACAATTTAAGAATCAAAAGACTTTCTGAAACCCTTGAAGAACAAAAAAAAGCCTGGGTTCCATACTTCAGGATAGAGTGATGGAGAATTGCCCTATTTTCATGGGACTACAGGATGAAATAGTCATTGAAAGAATACATCAATCACCTCCTGAAAGGGATCCCAAAATAAAAATACCAAGGAATACTGTGTCCAAACTCCAGAACTATCAGATCAAGGAGAAAAGTCTGCAAGTGGCCAGAAATAACCCAAATACCAAGGAGCCATGGTCAGTATTATACATACCATAGCTACAGCAACATTAAGGGATCAAAGGGTCTGGAATATGAAATTCCAGAGAGCGAGAGAAATGCAATGCAGTCAAGAATTCATAATCCAGCAAAATTAAACCTATTCTTCCAGGGGAAAAGATGAAAATTTAAAGGAATAGGAAACTTTCAACTTTATCCTGATGAAAATACCAGAGCTAAAATAGAAAATTGGTCTTCAAGCAAGAGAATCAAGATATACTTTAAAAAGATAAAAAAGAGGAAAAGAAACAAAAAAAAATTTATCTGATAATATGAAACTGGCTATATTCCCACCTGGGAGAAAGATTCTCATAACTCTTGAGAATTATAACTCTATTACATGGAATATACTTAATCTGAAGTAATGGACACCCTTCACTTGTCCATGACTCTGATGGAATGATTAAAAATAATATCACCTTAAAAAGGGAGGACAGTAAACAGATGGGAGGAAGGAAGAGATTGAATAGAGTAAATTACATCACATGAAGAGGTACAAAGGATATATTATAATAGAGGAGAAGAAGGGAGGAGGTGAGAACTTCCTGAATCTTACTCTCATCAGATTTGACTAGAGGATTAACACACACACACACACACACACACACAGACACACAAACACACAAACACACAAAACACACACAAAGTCAGTTGAGTTTACAAAGTTATCTTATATTTCATGTTTTAAGAGGGGAAAGGGAGAGAGAGGAGGAAAAGAGGAACTGACAGAAGAAAGGGAAGGAAGATAGTGCAAAGGGAAAGGAGAAAGAAAGCGGAGGGGGCAAAAACACTAAAGGAAGCAAAATAATGGAGAATGGAAGAGGATAAAATGAGAAAAGGGAAAAATACAAATGGAGGGATGATAGCATGGAGGGAAATAAAGAGTTAATAATTATAACTTTGAACATAAATGATATGAAATCACCCAAAGAAGTAAGTGTATAGCAGAGTATATTAAAAACCAGAATGTTACAATATGCCGCTTACAAGAAACACATATTAAACAGAGAGATGCATATAGAGTAAAGGGAAAAGGCTGGAGCAGAATATATTATACTTCATTTGAAATGAAAAAAGCAGTGAGAGCAATCCTTAACTTAGACAAAGCAGCTGTAAAAATTGATCTTATTAAAAGAGATAAGGAACAAAACTCTATTTTCCTAAAAGGTAACTTAGACAGTGAAGCAATTTCAATACTAAATACGTATGAACCAAGAAAAATAACATCCAAATTCTTAGAAGAAAAGCTGAGTGAGTTACAGGAATACACGGACAACAAATCTCTACTGGTGAGGGACCTCAAACTCCCTCTCTCAGCATTAAATAAATCTACAAAATTTATCTAAAATAAGCAATAAGAAAATTAAAGAGGTAAATAGAATGTTAGAAAATTTAGACATGAAACACCTTTGGAGAAAATTGAAGAGAGATAGAAAGGAATACATCTTTTTACTGCAGTACTTGGCACTTAACACAAAAATTCACCATGTACTGGGGCATAATCAAATGCCCATACTCATAAACAAATACAGAAAAATAGAAATAGTAAATACATCTTTTTCAGATCATGATGCAATAAAAATCATAGGCAATGATGGTCCATGGAGACATAGACCTAAAACTAATTGGAAGTTAAATAGCCTCATTTTAAAGAATGAGTGTATGAAACAGTAAATCATAGAAAGAATTAGTGATTTCATCCAAGACAATGACAATAATGAGACAATGTTTCAAAACTTACAGAATATAGCCAAAACTATCATTATGGTATATATTATATCTTTAAATGCTAACAGGATTAAAATAGAGAAAAAGGAAATCAAAGAACTGAGCATGCAACTGAAAAAGTAAGAGAAAGAAAAAATTAAAACCCTGCAATGAAATACCAAATTAGACATTCTAAAAATTAAAGGAGAAATTAATAAAACTGAAAGCAAGAAAACTTTCGATCTAATAAATAAAACCAAGGTTGGATTTTATGAAACAATCCAATAAAATAGACAAACCTTTGGTTAATTTGATTTTAAAAAAAGAAGAAAACCAAATTAATTGTATCAAAAAAGAAAAAAAAGTGAACTCAACACCAATGAGGAATAAATTAATGTTATAATTCAGAACAATTTTGCCCAACTATGTGCCAATAAATTTGATGGTCTAAGTAAAATAGATAAATGTTTTCAGAAATATAAATTGCCCAGACTGAAAGAAGAGGATATTAAATATCTAAATAACTATATCTCAGAAAAAGAAATTCAACTAGCCATCACTGAACACACTAAAAATAATCACCAGAACCACATGGATTCACAAATGAATTCCATCAAACATTCAAGGGACAGTTGATTCCAATTCTTTATAAACTATTTGGAAAAACAGGTGAAGATGGAACTCTGCCTAATTCCTTCTGTGAGACAATATGGGCCTGGTACCTAAACCAGGAAGAATCAAAGCAGAGGAAAAAGAACATAGACCAATTTCCCTAATGAATATGGATGCAAAAATATTAAATAAAATATTAGCAAAGTGATTACAGCAAGTTATCAGAAACATAATACACTATGACCAAGCAAGATTGATTTCAGGAATGCAGGGTTGGTTCAATAATAAAAAATTGTTAGAATAATTGACTATATCAATAACAAACCTAAGTCATATGATTATCTCAACAGATGCTGAAAAAGCCTTTGACAAAATATAGCACCCATTCCTAGGAAAAATACTAGAGAGCACGGGAATAAATGGATTGTTCCTAAAATAATCAGTATTTATCTGAACCCATCAACAAGCTTCATATACAATGGTATAAAGTGGAAGCATTCCCAATAAGATCAGGGGTGAAACAAAAACACCCATTATCACCACTACTATTTAATATTGTGTTAGAAATGTTAGTGTCAGCAATAAGAAAGGAAAAAGAAGTTGAAGGAAATAGAATTGGGAGGGAAGAAACAAAATTCTCATGCTTTGAAGATAATATGATGGTATATAACCCTAAAAGTTTGTCTAAAAAACTACTGGAAATTTAGCAATTTTACCAAAGTTGCAGGATATGAAATAAACACACATAAATCATCAGCATTTCTATATATTACCAACAAGATATAGCAGCAAGTGTTAGAATGAGAATTCCCATAAAAAGCAACATTATAAATCATAAAATGCATGGGAGCCCACCTGCCAAGGCAGATTCAGAAACACTATGAAGACAACTATAAAACACTTTTCACATAAATAAAATAACATCCAAATAATTGGTCAAATATCAATTTTTCATGGATAGGCCGAACTAATATAATAAAAATGGTAGTTCTACCTAAATTAAAGTACTTATACAGTGCCATACAAATCAGTCATTCAAAGATTAATTTAATGAACCAGAAAAAAAAATTGTAACTAAATTTATACGAAGAAACAACATGTCAAGAATATCAAGGGATTTAATGAAAACTAAATGCAAAAAAATGGACTGGGATAATACACTATAACTGTTGAGTTCCCCTGTAGACCAGGGGATGAATTCAGCTCAGGAGAGAAAAGAAAATGGATTAATATCAGCAGGAGGGCTGACAAAGGCAATTTATTGAAATCATCAACAGTTCTTATAGAAGAAAAGCACAAAATTAATGTACAGGATAAAAACAATGGTGTAACTTTTATGGGCAGGAATTAGCCCAGCAGGATGTGACCCAGGTCAAAAAGTTCAGAAACAGGGTTTATTGAATAGTGAAGCCATAAATGACACAGTTGTGTTATCAAATCAGAGTTCCGTGGAATCTTTCAGCTCAAGTTATTTTGACCATAACTGGTCTCTTCACTGCGAACTCGCTTGAGCAGCCTCTACATATAAAAAAGCAGGATTTATTCCAGGAATGTAGAGTTGATTCAATATTAGGGAAACTGTGAGCATAATTGACTATATCAATAAGAAACCTAACAGAAATCATATCATTATCTCAATAGATGCTGAAAAAGCCATTGAAAAAATACAGCAGACATTCATACTAATAACACTAGAGAGTTTAAGAATAAATCAATTGTTCCTTAGGATTAGCAGTATTTATCTGTATCCATCAACAAACATTATATTCAATGAGGATAATATAGAGGCATTCCCAATAATATCAGGGCTGAAACAAGGATATCCGGTACCAACACTATTGTTCAATAGTGTATTAGAAATGTTAGTTTTAGCAATAAGAGAAGAAAAATAAAATGAAGGAATTAAAACTGGAAATGAAGAAACAAAGCTCTTACTCTTTGTAGATGATAGGATAGTATACCTAAAGAACCTTAAAATATCATCTTAAAAAACCTGAAAATAATTAACAACTTTAGCAGCCTATAAAATAAATAAATAAATCCTCAGCATTTCTATATATTACTAACAAGAACCAGTAGCAAGAAATAGAATGAGAAATCCCATTTAAAATAACTTCAGACAACATAAAATACTGCAAAACCAAACACAGAAACTTTATGAAAACAACTATAAATACTTTTCACACATATGAAATCAGATCAAAATAACTGGACAAATATCAATTGTTCATGGATAGACTGAGCTAGTATAATAAAAATGACAATTCTACCTAAATTAAATTATATATTTAGTGTCATATCAATCAAACTTCCAAAATATTACTTTAGTGAGCTAGGAAAAAAATAATAACTAAATTCATTTGGAGAATAAAAGGTCAAGAATATCAAAAAAATGCAAAAGAAGGCAGCCTCGCCATACCAGATCTAAAATTATATTATAAATCTTCCATTAATAAAACTGTCTGGTATTGGCTAAGAAATAGAGTGGTGGATCAGTGGAATAGGTTAGGTGCAAATGAAACAACAGGAAATGACTATAGTAATCTATTGTTTAATAAACTCAAAGAGTTCAGTTTCTGGGATAAGAACTCACTGTGATAACAACTGCTGGGAAAACTGAAAGAAAGAGTGGCAGAAACATTAGACCAACATCTCCCTATACCAAGATAAGGTCAAAAAGAGTGCAAGATTTAGATATGAAACATAATAAGTTAATTAGGAGAACAAGGAATAGTATATCTGTTAGATCTATTGAAAGGCCAGCAGTTTATGAGCAAAGAAGAGACAGAGAACATCATAAAAAAAAAACTAATAAGGATAATTTTGATTACAATAAATTAAAAGGTTTTGCACAAACAAAACCACTGTAAAAAAAGATCAAAAAAGGATGTAGTAAATTCAGAAACAATTTTACCACCATTGCTTCTAACAAAGGACTCATTTCTAAAATATAGCTAGAACTGAGTCAAATTTAAAAAAAAACAACAAGCCATTACTCAATTGAGAAATGGTGAAAGGATATGCAAAGGCAGTTCTTAGACAAAGGCATCAAAGTTATCCATAGACATATGAAAAATTGTTCTAAATCATTATTGATTAGAGAAATGCAAATTAAAACATCTCTAAGGTACCACCTCACACCTCTAAGATTGACCAATATGACCAGAAAGATAAGGATCAGTGTAGGAGTAGATGTGAAAATCTGGGACACTAATGCTCTGCTGGTGGAATTGAGAACTGATCCACCTTTTCTGAAGAGGAGTTTGGAATTATACTCAAAGGGCAAGAAAAATGTGCATACCCTTTTGATCCAGCAATAGCATTACTTGGTCTGTATCCTGATATGAACATGGAAAAGAGTTAAAAATCCCACATGTTCAAAAATATTCACTGCAACTCTTTTTTTTGTGGTGGCAAAGAATTGTAAATTGACA
Organism: Macrotis lagotis; assembly: GCF_037893015.1. Lineage (NCBI taxonomy): Eukaryota > Metazoa > Chordata > Mammalia > Peramelemorphia > Peramelidae > Macrotis > Macrotis lagotis. The sequence goes on from NC_133658.1 coordinate 71,386,407, forward strand.
GGATATCCATCAATTAGGTAATTGCTGAACAAACTTTGGTTTATGTAGGTGATGGAACACTATTGTTCTATAAGAAAATCAAAATCTATAAGAACTCTAGAAAAGCCTGGTAAAACTTTCGTGAACTCATGCTGAGTGAGATGAGCAGAACCACTTGAAAATACACTCAAAAAACACAATGGGGCGGTGATTAAACTTGATGGACTTGTTCATTCCATAATTTCAATAAACTGGGACAATTTTTAGAGGATTTTTGATGAAGATCACCATTTGTATCCAAAGATGGAACTATGGAGTTTAAACAAAGATCAAAGCTTATTATCTCCAATTTTTAAAAGTTGCCATGTATTATGCAATATTGGTATATTTAATAATTTCTTTCTCCCTTTTGGATCTGATTCTTCTCTAACATCAGGTTCAATTTAGGTCTATACTAATCATGGATTCAAATGTAAAGCCTTTATCAGATTGCCTTCTGTTGGGTTAGGGGGGGAAGGAGAGTGATTATAAAACTCGAAATGATTGGTAGAAACTACCATTGCCTGTAATTTGAAAACAAGTAAAATATTTATATAATGAAAAAAAATACAATTTGTAGCTTGAGAGTTTTAATATTCAAGGGGATAGCTATTTTATTTCTAGCTTTAACCCTATAGTGCTCAATTTAAGTATTAAAACTAAGAGCACTCAAAAGTGTGCCATTGTTAGAGCCATCTAGGTGGTGCAAAGGACAGAGCACTGGCCCTGGAGTCAGGAGTACCTGAGTTCAAATGTGACCTCAGAAATTTAATAATTACTTAACTGTGCTACGTTGGGCAAGTTACTTAATCTCATAACTTATAAAAAACAAACAAAAAGGAATAATGCCAGTAACCTACATGTAATCAACTCATAGCAAAGGCAAAATTTTGGATGTAAAAGCAACAATGTCATTACAAAATATGTGTTTCTTAAACCTGAATGACATTCCTCTATCTGTGTATGAGGTAAAGATAGGAAGAATGGACAGACTCCCAAAGTAAAATAATAGCAATTAGTAAGCATATGCATAGAGTACATGAATGGTAAAAGAGACATATCTTACTTCATACATTCTTCCACTGGATTCTGAGGATGTGTTCCTTTCAACTATGGATTTCTACAATCATTCTCTTTCAAACTCCTTTGTGTCTCTCAGTTTCCCTGCTTATATGATTGTGAATAAGACTCTGGAAGAAAGTCTGTCTGTGTGCTATGTTATCTCTAGGACATCTTGTTTACTATCAGATGACTTAGAGTGATTCCTATCAGAATTTGTCTGCAGTTTTTCCTAATCTTTAACTACTTACTAGGTGGAGTATTTTTTGCTTCATGGCTATAGACCATGATAAAGGAGAAGGGAAAGAAAGAGAAATTATTTTTCTCTACTCAAGGTTCTTCCTCTACAACTTATACAACCTTGGTTATTCCTAGTTCATCAGAATTTAACTATTAGCCCATGCATAATTTTTTTCTCAACTAATCCCTTTGATTTATTCTTCCTTCTATGAGTTAATTGATCACACATTACAAAGGGATCAGAATAGAGACTCTTATTGTTTACAAATTAAAATTGTGTAATTTGTGACTATATTCTGTGATTATGGAATTAGAAGTGAGGGAAAAATCACTAATCACTTTCTTATATTGACGATGATAGAATTTGGGCTCCAAGAGAATTTCAATCCTTCATCAACATATAACCTTCAGGTACAAACAGGAATTATAAAAATAATAATAATAAAATTTTAAATCTGATCTTAAAAATTTTGAGGGTTAAATATGTGCAAGTCCTTAGAAAGAGAAACAAAAAGCAATGTGTAAAATCTGAACAATCTGAATTTCTCTTCACTTCTAATGTCTATAATTTTCCCCTTTTTTAATTAGAACTTAATGCATGTTTAGAAGTGTGGGAAATGTCTTGAGGAGAGGAAGGAGGAAGAGTTTGTTAATGAAGATGTTAATGATAATTACATGTTTGACAATAATCCTTAAAAAGGGAATGATGCTGATGGTAATGAAGATAAAAAATGATGGTAAAGATGAAGGAAATAAGTGTGATGGGACAAGGATACTGTTGAAAAATAGCAATATGAGAATTCCCATTATTGTTATGGATATGCAGAATATAAGATTTTTTTACCATTTTCAATATTAGTTGTGTTTTCTGTTTTCATCTTACTCTATACTCCATCCTCTTGTCCTATCTTTTTTCTTCCTTATATGTTTCAAGTTATATTCATTTCTATTTTTCCATTTTATTAAACTTTTTTGAAACTATAATGTTCTGTCATTCCCCAACTGACAAAAGGTCAAAGAAAATGAACAGTTTTCCAATGAAGAAATCAAAACAATTTATAGACATAAAAATAAAATATATCATTTTTCATAATAAAAATGCAAATTAACACATCCTTGACATACCATTTTGTAACTATCATATTGGCTAAAATGACTAAATGAGACAGCAACAGATGATGGAAGATATGTGAGAAAATGGAACACATTCACTATTGGTAGAAATATAAATGAATCTAATCATTTTGAAGAACAATTAGAAATTATGCCCAAAGAGTTATGAAACCACTTATATTATTTGATCCAACAGTACTTCTATTAGGTCTGTTTCCCAAAATGATTAGGGAGAAAGGAAAAGAACTTATTATATGTTTCAAAATATTTATAGTAGCTCTCTCTGTGGTGGTAGTGAATTGTAAAGTATAGAAATTTCTGTCAATAGAGGAATGGCTAAAAAAGTTGTATATGATCATGATGTGATTTTAGAAATATATGGAAAGACATAAGCAATAATGAAGAGGAAAATGAGGAAAACCAAGAGAATGTCATACACAGTAATAGCAATATTGTTTTAAGAACAATTTTGAGGGAAAAAGTCATTTTGACTATTATAAATATCCAAATTAATTACAAATGACCTATGATGTAATATACATTCTCTGCATCCAGAGGGAAAAAATGGAATTTTGTTTAGTATGGATTTACATATGTACACATACTTATCTATCATACATACATACATATAAATGTGCATGAAGGCAACAAATAGTATTCATCTCTAGAGTAGGGGGACAGAAAAAGAAAGTTACATGATAACTTTATTATATATTGAAAAGGAAAAGCAGAGGCGAAGCCAAGATGATGTGGCTTGAAGGCAGGAATTAAGAGAAACTCATTCTCCAAAAAACTCCAAAATCCATCAAATTATGACCCTAGTCAACATTTAGAGGGGCATAACCCACAGAAAGACTGAGTGATACAATTTTCCAATGCAATGAAGTTCCACAGGAAAAGTCTGTTTCACCAGGACCAGGGGTTAGAAAGAGCCCCAGCCCCAGCACAATGCACCTGGGCCCGGCACCTGGGTCTGTGGCAGAGGGGTCGGTTTCCAGAATTCTTGGCCTAGGGATAAGTGGGGACAGCTCAAAGGGGTGGTGAAAGAACTCTGAAGCACCAGAGTGGAATGCCAGTCTCAGAGCAGCCTTGTGGTGAGAACTTGCAAAGGGAAGCAGTGGAGCCACCTAACACTTTAAGAGCTGTCAGTCCATAGAAAGGGGATCAGGGAAGACTGCAGTGGTCTCTCTGCTCTCACTGGAGCAGGACCCAGATACAACTCGCAGTTTGGGTTCCTATACCAGCAGAGCCGAGCAAGGACTCTCCTCACATCTCCAGGGCAGAGGGGAGGGACTGTGGCTGTCAGCATCCCAGAGCACAGGAAAGAGAGCAGAGTCTCACACAAGACCTTGGAGGAATTAAAGTCCCTGTGGATTGTCCCCCAAACCCCCCAAAGACTTGAAAGTGCAGTAAAAAAATAGGCTGAGAAAATGAGCAAACAAGAAAATGATTTTGGTCCTATGGAAGATTCAGAAAATGATAAAATCGAAGCTTCTAATTCAAAAACCTTCAAGAGAACCAGAAAATGGACTCAGGCTATGGATGAGCTCAGAAAAAAACTTTGAAAGGAATTAAGGGAGATATAGGAAAAAATTGGAAGGAGCGATGAGAGTAGTGCAGATAAATCATGAAAACCAAGTCAACAACTTGGTGAAAGAAATGCAAAAAAAAAAAAAATACTGAAGAAAATAATTTGTTAAAAGCCAGTTTAGGCCAAATGGAAAAAAAAGAAACCCAAAAGGCAAATGAGGAGACGAATGCATTAAAAAGCATAATTGGCCAGCTGTAAAGAATAGTTAGGGCCCTAGATTCTAACCCTATTTCTGCCACCAAGTTATAAAACGAATTTAAGGCTTATGTAATTATCTTAATTTCTCTGAGTCTTTATTTCCTCCTCTGCAAACAGGAAAGAATTGGTTGATAGAACTTGGGATTTTCTCTTATCATTAATGTTTCTTGTTTTAAAAATAAATGTTCCAATATTTTTCATTTTGATTATTCTTCCTGACTTCTGTTCTTCTAAGTGTTGCCCTCATTCCTCTGCCAGGACTACTTCCCCCATCACCAATAACTACTTAGGACCCCACCCCCAAACCTCAAGTTTTCCTGAAACCGATTACCTCCACACCAAAAGAAGAACCTCATGTCAGACACCTGAGACAAGGCAGAGGCTGTGATAATGAATTTTCAGATACCTAAGCATAAACCATCCTCTCCCTTTTGTAATTCTCTAATTCTCATTCTTCTCAAACCTATTCTTCCAGTATTTTAATTCAGGTCTTCCTATCTTTTCCAAGATATTTTCATTTCTTAACAAATAGACTTCTTTTCATTTTTTAGCTCTTCCACAAAAGGGACCTTTCATCTCATGGAATAGTGGATTTTCCTAGAAGATACTGCATCCTTGGTATACCTTTGCCATATGTGACTTTCCTTAAACCCTACAACACTGGTCATGCAAGCCATATATTGCTTCTTGATCTTCAGTACCATTTTCATTTCAAATTTGCCAGCAGCCTTTCAGCTCTCTTTTTGGTTTCACTTTATTTAAATTTATTTTCCAATACAGACCTTGTGACAAGTATCTACTAGTCTTTCTCCTTTCTCAATTATTAAAATACATGGATCACAGTCTTCATCTATACCCTAGGTATTGTCTCTCTACTATGACACTTAAACATTTATACCAATGTCTTCTGAAACACCCTAACTTTGCAATTTCTTCAATGTCCTATGTATTTTTTCTTCCTTTTCAGATATACATCAGGATTTCACATCCTTGATGCTCCCATCACCCACAAGTGTTCTTCAGGATGAAAAGTTCTGAAATTCTCTTACCAGATAATAACTTCCTATCATTGCATCTCTCCCTATGCCTTATCCTTTCTAAATCTGTTCTTCATCTTCACAGGGACTTAAAATCTTAATAATATTCCACTGTGTCACCCATATTCATTCCAATATCTCCCCTTCATTCAATTAGAGTTTATAGTCTTCTTTGCTTTACTAGGCACAAATTGCCCATCTCAATTCCTTAATAAATTACAATAGGAGAAATAGAAACTTTCAGTTGCCTTTTTAAGCACTCACATATGTACATGAATATAAACAAATACACACATACATATACATAAACATATATATGAAATGTCTCTTGATTCCAGTTGTTTCTGTCTACTATGCAATTTTCCTCTTAAGATTTTGAACTGTTTCACATATATAAAT